>NC_136143.1:6119753-6739963 GCF_965212315.1 Lampetra planeri
CCAAAGGCCAATAAGTTGTGGGTTATGGGGCTGCCAGCCTTTGGAGCAGTGTTGTATGTGTGCGTGTGTGCTTGTGTGTTCACGTGTTAGTGTACGTGTGTCCGTGCGAGTGTGTTCGTGCGTGATAAATGTCTATCCCGTCCGTCCTGCCAGAATCCTTGTCCGTCTGTTTGATTTGCTAACTACTCATTGTTGTCCGTCCATCCATCCGTGTGTGTCTCTCTGTACGTCCACCTGAGGAATGACTGTCTGTCTGACTGTTTGTCTGTCTGACTGTCTGTCTGTCTGTCTGCTCAACCGCGTGTTTGGTTCGTAACGAGTTTCTTGTGGGTCGGGTGGTGTGAGGCAGAACGTCACGTGAGACCTGAGCGTTCGTCTACGCCTGACGTTGCTCACTGTAATCTCGAGCGAAACGTCGGACATAAAGTTGCCTGCATTTGGTTTTGCTTTTCAACGATCCTCCTCCGTGTTGCTGGGGGGGGGGACATCAATTGGCACTTTTGCCCCCACGTGAGAACTTGATTTGAGTGGCTCCGTTGTGTGGTGGAGGGTTACAATTATTTTTTGTTGACATCATACACGGCACGATCTAACCACCCCCCCCCCCCAAGAAAACACCAATGACGAATGTACGTAGGGTACGTCGTATGTATGTTGAACTTCTTTCGCACCGCACGTAACCGACCGTGCTAATCGGAGTTTGTGGCAGCCTACGTATGGAATTATCCGTGTGTCTGTCATTTTTACCCTTTCTAACCCTTCCTCACTGCGCCATCTTTCCCCTCCCGGCATTGGCAACTGCGCGACCAAAGCCACGTCCAGCAACACGATTTATCTCAACGCCCGAACTGGACATTGGGGTGAACACTCCTGGTCCAGTATAGTAGTAGGCAGAGGTGGGACAAAGTCATTGTTATGCAAGTCCAAGTCGAGTCGCAAGTCATCAAATTCATGACTCGAGTCTGACTCGAGTCCAAGTCACATGACTCGAGTCCACATCTCATAGGTGGGACAAAGTCATTGTTATGCAAGTCCAAGTCGAGTCGCAAGTCATCAAATTCATGACTCGAGTCTGACTCGAGTCCAAGTCACATGACTCGAGTCCACACCTCTGGTAGTAGGTTTTTACCCTTTTAAACTGGCACAAAGCCGTCTCGGGTGTGGACCAATCAACTTCAAGGACAGTGCATATTATTATCATTATCAGAGTTGCTTCTTTTTGTTTGCTTTTTTGACTACTTGTGTTGTGGTTATTGCAAACATGATGCCTTGAATAAAGGTGTCAGTTTTGTACCAGTTTAAAAGGGTAAAAACCTACTACTATATTTTGCCACTGGTAAAAGAGATCTCATAGTGTAAAAAACTGCTGGTCCATTTAGACAGCCATGCGGCCAGTGGGTTGAAATTCCACCTTCACAGGGCAGGTGCCAGACCGTGCGTGGAAACTCCACGGCCGTAAGGTTGACGATCGGTGACGACCGCTGGAACAAATGTTGATGATCGCTCGTCTAAACCACCACCGCAGGGAGGCTTCTGTTGTTATTGTTGTTGCTGTTACAAATCTGTAATCTCGGTGTTCGTTGTACTTTCCGTGTGTTCATATATTTGGCCACGAGCGAGCTTCCGTTGCTGTCCAGGACATCGATAGCCGGTGGCGAGGATCTGTACCCGAAGCAAAACGTCCCACGTGGCCAGCATCGCCGATGTTCGAGTTTCCAGATTTTTCGCTCGAGAGCGGATACGTTGCTGCAACTGGGTTGGTGGTTTAAAGCATCATCGGCAGCAGCAGCAGCCATGATCTATCCGCTGCTGGATGAAGGCCTCTCTAAACCGGGGAACGGGGGGGGGGTGGGGCCCAGGGAGTGCTCGGGACCCGTTCATATATCACTCGCCGTGGCGGAGAATCAACAACCTCAGAGGTCACCGGGTTCAGAACGCCGTGCGCGACCCGCTGCACCGCCACCTCCACGCCGCACCGTGGATGACGCTGCCGGCTTCAGCTGTGGCTCTACGCCACTGGAATGGATGCGTCGAGCATGGCCTTTGTGGCAGCTTGGTCCAGGCGGATGGTACTCGACTCTGCTCAGTGGCATCTCTTCTCTTGTCTCTTTCTCTCTCCCGGTGGTTCTTCCTGCCACAGTGGCGCTCACCCCACCTCTGCGATGACTCGTATCGAGCCATGTGGCGATCTGACGGAAGAGGATACTTTTTTTTGTATTTCCGTTAGACAGAGCCTGTGTGTGTGTGACAGAGAGAGAGAGTGCGTGTGTGTGTGACAGTGTGTGTGTGACAGAGAGAGAGTGCGTGTGTGTGTGACAGAGAGTGCGTGTGTGTGTGACAGAGAGAGAGTGCGTGTGTGTGACAGAGAGAGAGTGCGTGTGTGTGTGACAGAGAGTGTGTGTGTGTGTGACAGAGAGAGAGTGCGTGTGTGTGTGACAGTGTGTGTGTGACAGAGAGAGAGTGCGTGTGTGTGTGACAGAGAGTGCGTGTGTGTGTGACAGAGAGAGAGTGCGTGTGTGTGACAGAGAGAGAGTGCGTGTGTGTGTGACAGAGAGTGTGTGTGTGTGTGACAGAGAGAGTGTGCGTGTGTGTGTGACAGAGAGTGTGTGTGTGTGACAGAGAGAGTGTATGTGTGTGTGACAGAGAGAGAGAGAGTGTGTGTAACAGAGAGTGTGTGTTTGTGTGTGACAGAGAGTGTGTGCGTGTGTGTGTGACAGAGAATGTGTGTGTGTGACAGAGAGAGTGTGTGTGTGATAGAGAGTGTGCGTGTGGCAGAGAGAGTGTGTGCGTGTGTGTAACAGAGAGTGTGTGTGTGTGACAGAGAGAGTGTGCGTGTATGTGTGTGACAGAGAGTGTGTGCGTGTGTGTGTGACAGAGAGTGTGTGTGAGTGACAGAGAGAGTGTGTGTGTGACAGAGAGAGTGTGTGTGTGACAGAGAGTGTGTGTGTGTGTGACAGAGAGTGTGTGTGTGACAGAGAGAGTGTGTATGTGACAGAGAGAGTGTGCGTGTGTGTGACAGAGAGAGAGAGTGTGTGTGCGTGTGTGGGGTGCGAACCCCGACGGCCCGAGTTCGATTCCCACTCACGGCCAACGCCAGCGACGATTGTCCGAAGCGGTCCCAGGCCTCCTCCCCTAGGTCGACTCCGCCTCAAACGAGTACCTGGTGTGGTGTGTAAACATCGTCACTCGGGAGATAAAGGCGGTCGGGCGTGGTTGCTGGCCACCCACCCCGTCGTGTACCGTCCCGGCCTTCATATGTGCTCGCGAACAGCACTTGCCCCAACAGTCTGTTACAGCCTATACGGGGGATCTTTGTCTTTTTGGTGGTGGCGGTGGTGGTGGTGGTATTGCTGCTGCTGCCGCTAAGCATCAGAGACCCTTGGGATCTCCAGTTATTAGCGAAACGACGAAGGCACGTCCATACTGTGCGTGCCGTACCTGGCGCGACGTGTAAACACGGCCACTCGGGAGACAAAGGCGGCCGAGCGTGGTGCAAGCCACCCACACCCCCTCGTGTGCCGTTCCGGCCATCTTTGGTGCTCGCTAACAGCACTTGCCTCAACAATGGGTAAGGCTATACGGGGGATCTTTGTCTTTGTATGTGTGAGTGTGTGTACAAGAGTGTGTGTGTGTGTCTGTGTGCAAGAGTGTTTACGTGCTGACCACCCCGACCTCCGTGTGCCTTTCCGGCCTTCATAGATAGATGTTCGCTAACAGCACTTGCCCCAACAGTCTTGTTAAGGCTACATGGGGGATCTTTATCTTTGTTTATGTGAGAGAGATAGCGCGTGTCTAGGCTAGGGCGTGTGTGCGGAGAGAAATTCTGCGCGCAAGATAAAGTGTGTGTGGGAAACAGAGTTTGATGGACTGTGTGAGAGAGTGTTTATGTATGAGAGAGAATGTTTTACCGCGTGCGAGTGAGAGTGAGTTTGTGTGAGTGACTACGTCTAAACTAAAACTAAACTATTTTTTATTTTACCCGATAGCTCTTTTTCAGAAGCGACCTGGTCACAAACGAGAGCTCGGCGAAGTGGTTTATCACGTGGAAATTTCTAGCAGCCAAATACTCGAAACGCGTGATGTTGATTCCTAATTTGGAGGGGAAAACCGGAGCACATGGAGAAAAAACATCCACGCGACCAATGGGAGAGAGAGACATCACAAACTCCAAATATACAGCAGCAGGCGTCAGGGTCGGGATCGAACCCACGACCTCCTGCATACCAGGCGAGGAAGTTAACATCTCTCCACCGTGGAGCGAATGCAAAGTGATTCGTTAGTGCACTGCTCCAGGAAATTGTCCGCCCGAGTTCAATTCCTGGCCGCAGCTCACAGCAATGGCAAGTGATATCCGAACAAAGAAACAAAACCTGAGCATCCAACTCGGTTGACTCACGAGTGACGATGTTTACACACCACGCCATGTACTCATTTGAGGCTGAGTCGACTTCGGGGATCACCGTAACAGGGTAGCGCGCTAACCGCTCCACACACGTGATGAAATGAGTAGCTGGTGTGGTGAGTAAACGTCAACATTCGGGAGACAGAACGTGTCGTTCCCACCTTTAATAGGTGCTCCCTCACAGCACTCGTGCCCACACTTGATTTTGGGACATGGGGCGACATTTTTTGGTGAAGATTTTTTTGTGTTTTAAATTTACCTTTAATGTTGCGTCCCTTGTGATGTGAAATACGCTTTGAGATACAGCACACTGCGGGGCTTGCTGATGACACCTAAGGATACGAAACCACTCCGATAGTTTTGCTGTTAGAAAGCCAGACGTAAGATATTCGTTTGTTTGTGTGTGTGAATAGACTCTACAAAGGCGGCCGGGGGTGGTTGCTGACCACCTCTACCCCCTCGAGTGCCGTGCCGGCCTTCGTAGGTGCTCGCTAACAGCACTTGCCCCAACAGTCGGTCACAGACTATACGGGAGACCTTTGTCTTTGTGCACTTTGCAACATTTTTAACGGGGCGACCGCGGAGGTGGCCGATTGGCTCAGAGGTGAAAGACGCGGAGTCGGCACCCGCTGAGGGCCTGGGTTCGAACCCCGGTCTATTGTCAATTGTGATTGAGTGGAGCGAGTTGATGTTCACGGCCCGATCACCCGAGACTCCCATCATGTTCAGCTTTGTTTTTGCGCTCGATTAGACCGAATTCCAAGGAAACTCGACACATCCCTCGATAACACTTCCATGAACAGGGGCCATTGTCCGAAACGTCGCCTGTTATATATGTGACGAACGTGGTAAGGTTTTCATTAAAATTATCGTGACTTTTTTCGTACTTATGCACCGCTGCCAACGGCAGCATCTCGAAGCGATTTGGCTAATTTCCAAGCTCTGATGATGTAAAACAAGACATGGGGCGACTGTCACGCGGAAGTGGGGGGATCGTGGGGGACCCCGAGGGTTGGGGGGGGGGGCGTGAGGGGGGGGGGCACCCCCCCCCCCCCACTCTACCGTGTGAAGAATAACGAGGCCCTTGCCAGGATTGTTCCGGAGAAATCCCTGTGAAACATTTCTCTTTGCCGGCATATTCATTGAAGCACACACACACACGCACACACACGGGGTGAAACCACTTTGCGAGATTGCTAAATGGATTCTTTGTCTCAAGAACATGACGCCCATAGTGCACTGGGAGTTGGGGGGTGGAGAAAAAGAGCGGGGGGGGGGGCAAAATTTTATTTCACAGAACACGCAGTGAAACTGACCTTCGAAGAAGCTCCCACGATGAGCTGTACCGATTATGAAATTGCATCCCCCCTCTCCTCAATCCCCTGGGCTGCTGGCAGCACATGTTGTTTGTGTTGTTGTGTCATTTGTTTGTGTCGTGCTCGGTGAGTGACGTGCTGTCAGGCCCTGTCGAGACGGCTCCGTGACCCACGTAGCACCCCGCTCCCACTCTCTCGCTCTCTCTCTCTCCTTAACTCTGCCTATTCGTGTGTGTGTGGCTGTCTCTCTGTGTGTGTTTCTGTATGTGTGTGTCTGTGTCTGTCTGTGTGTGTCTGTGTGTCTCTGTCTCTGTGTGTCTGTGTGTGTGTGTGTCTGTGAGCACTTGCCCCTACAGTCTGTTAAGGCTATATGGGGGATCTTTGTCTTTGTCTGTCTCTGTGTGTGTCTGTATGTTCGTGTCTGTGTGTGTGTCTGTCTCTCTGAGGAGCGGTGGTGGAGCCGTTAGCACACCGCGCTACGAACCTGGCGACCCGGGTTCGATTACCGCTCACGGCCAACACCCAGTGACGATTATCTGAACCGGTCCTGGGCCTCCCCTAGGTCGACTCAGCCTCAAATGAGTACCTGGTGTATAGTAAACATCGCCACTGGGGAGACAAAGGCGGCCGGGCGTGGTTCTGGCCACCCACCCCCTCGTGTGCCATGCTGGCCTTCATGGGTGCTCGCTAACAGCACTTTCCCAAACAGTCTGTTGAGGCTATACGGGGGATCTTTGCCTTTGCTTTTATCATCGACTGTTTTTCTAATTGTCTCTTTGTTGATCTGTGTCTATGTGTGTGTGTCTCTCCCTCTCTTTGACTCTGTGTGTGTTTCTATGTCTCTCTTTGTCCTTGCCTTACACTGTGTCTCTGTATCTCTCTCTCTCTCTCTGTGTGCGTGTGTGCGTGTATATCTCTCTGGATCTTAATGCTATCTCCTTCCTGCCCTGCTCGGCCTCTCGAGAGATGGAGGATGTGTGAGGATTAATTTGGGAGGATTCAGACTGCCACGTGCGTTGTTCCATATGCACTCGACGGAGTAACGTTACATTTGTTGTCGATGGGAAAAGAAGCAGAAATGATATGAAGTGTCAATCGTTCAAAATGAACAATGTAATCATCACCGTCATCATCATGTATCACTATAAGCATCATAATGATCACTACAATCCTAAAATCATCATCCCTACAATTACCAACCATTATTACAATCACCATCACTGCAATCACCATTGTTTTACAACAATCATTACCATCGTCATCGTTATCATTAGTAATTTCCAGTACTTTTCATCACTTTAGTGAATATCAAACACCACAGCCATGAACCATTATCACAATAATCGCTACAATCATAGTCACCACTTGTCGCTGCAATAATCACTGCAGTTATAATCTTTACTATAATCCACATCACCACCACAACTATTATTGTCAACCACAGTAAACATAACTCCTCCTCGCTGATAAGGCTAGTCTTAGACCCACAGTGAATGATGTGTTGTGGTTGGCTAGGGTTAGTGTTAGTCTTAGACCCACAATGAACGCTGTTCTGTGGTTGGCTAGGGTTAGTGTTAGACCCACAATGGACGCTGTTCTGTGGTTGGCTAGGGTTAGTGTTAGTGTTAGACCCACAATGAATCCTGTGCTGTGGTTGGCTAGGGTTAGTGTTAGTGTTAGACCCACAATGAATCCTGTGCTGTGGTTGGCTAGGGTTAGTGTTAGTGTTAGACCCACAATGAATCCTGTTCTGTGGTTGGCTATGGTTAGTGTTAGACCCGCAGTGAACGCTGTTCTGTGGTTGGCTAGGGTTAGTGTTAGTGTTAGACCCACAATGAATCCTGTTCTGTGGTTGGCTAGGGTTAGTGTTAGTGTTAGACCCGCAATGAATCCTGTGCTGTGGTTGGCTAGGGTTAGTGTTAGTGTTAGACCCGCAATGAATCCTGTGCTGTGGTTGGCTAGGGTTAGTGTTAGTGTTAGACCCGCAATGAATCCTGTGCTGTGGTTGGCTAGGGTTAGTGTTAGTGTTAGACCCGCAATGAATCCTGTGCTGTGGTTGGCTAGGGTTAGTGTTAGTGTTAGACCCGCAATGAATCCTGTGCTGTGGTTGGCTAGGGTTAGTGTTAGTGTTAGACCCGCAATGAATCCTGTGCTGTGGTTGGCTAGGGTTAGTGTTAGTGTTAGACCCGCAATGAATCCTGTGCTGTGGTTGGCTAGGGTTAGTGTTAGTGTTAGACCCGCAATGAATCCTGTGCTGTGGTTGGCTAGGGTTAGTGTTAGTGTTAGACCCGCAATGAATCCTGTGCTGTGGTTGGCTAGGGTTAGTGTTAGTGTTAGACCCGCAATGAACGCTGTGCTGTGGTTTGCTAGGGTTAGTGTTAGACCCACAGTGAATCCTGTGCTGCGGTTGGCTAGGGTTAGTGTTAGACCCACAGTGAATCCTGTGCTGTGGTTGGCTAGGGTTAGTGTTAGACCCACAATGAATCCTGTGCTGTGGTTGGCTAGGGTTAGTGTTAGACCCACAATGAATCATGTGCTGTGGTTGGCTAGGGTTAAGTGTGAGCGTTAGGCCCGCGGCTAACGATGTGCTTTGGTTGGCTGCGCTTGCCCAGCTGCCCGCCTCCCAACTGAACACTCTCGTCTCTGCGAAAGTGAATCCTCAGATGGAAACTTTAGTGTCTTTCCCACCACTCCAAACAGAACCCCCCCACCCCTCCATCCCCACCGTTAATGAAACAAATCAGCTCCACTCAGCGTGATCAGCACCTCGAAGGCGATCTGCGTCTTCGGGATTACTCCCCTAACATGCGACTCGACTGTGAGATGCCTGGGCACAGCTTCGGTCGGAGAGGCATGGCACACAAGCATCGTTGCAGAGTGGCCCGCGGGAGAATGTGAAATAGCAACTTCCCAAGTTTGTGTCTTTCCACGTGAAACAAAATAAATTACAAGGAATTATCAAAAGCATATTCTCGCTGCTGATAAGGTGCCCTCCCTGAGGGCCGCACGTTTGATGGTTTACGTAAAGAGATGCGGCACTTGACAGTTTTATGAGCAGAGATACAACATGGCGAGGCAGCGTTATGTTAATCTTGGAACGTTGCCTGTAAATATCGTGCAGTTCACCAGCACTGATTCAAGCAAGGCTGACTCTGCTGATGTCTTAGGCACTGAATTCATACTCTTAGTTCTTTCGGTAAAGTCACGTAGGTAAACAAATTAAATAAAAAATAATACAAATAAAACAATAAAAATCACGACGTTTCGGAGGCAACACAAGCTTCCGTCTTGCCTCCGAAACGTCGCGATTTTTATTGTTTTATTTTTATTAATTTTAATTTCATTTTTTTACCTACGTGACTTTACCGAAAGAACTAAGAGTATGAATCCTTGCAGTCACGAAAGCTTCAAATCTAGAATTAGGCACTGAATGTCCATCCGCACCGGTTCAGAGCTGCTGCTTGCATTGAACCAATGCTACTGTAGTAAGTTGCAGGAGGCTTGGACGACGGGGTCGGAGGCACACTTATTTATTAATACCAACTTGTGTACAGTAACGGGTACACACAGCACTTAGAGGGGTATCGTCCCCTTCACTCTTCTAACAGGGAGACACAACATCTAACCCCGCTAACCTACGCCCGAGTCCTCCACTACGGAGCTAGGGGAGGCTACCTATCCCAGCCCTGGTCAAGCTGGGATCCCGGCACCCTGAGTCTCCAGACCGGCTCTTATAAGAACGTCAGTCTGGGCTCTCGGGGCCACGCCACCGGCTTGCCCTGGTCGGTCCTGTCAAGGACAGCGAGCCAGGGGAGCTCCGGGGCCTATTCTAGCTGGTCTTCACTCTTCGCTGGTTAAAGCTAACACTCGACCTCGAGCCCTCCGGCTCACCACCTTTTATAGCACTCGGCCCCCGGGAGGGGCCCGTGGGGGATGCAGGTGCGGACGTCGGTGTGAGCACCTCCTCTGTGTACGGCCCTAACCACGCCCCTTGTGTTTGTTACCCATCCGTGCCCATACATCTACACAATTACACCTCTACACTACTGATAGGATTGCCCTCCCAGAGGGCCGTGCGGCCGTTGGGGTTGTGCAAAGCGTACCGTTATTGAAGTGGAGGAGAGACAAATGCAATAAGGAGGCTTTCCTGTATCGTGAAACGTCCAGTCGTGGTCGAATATTGCTGGCTCTGACGTCAATTGGGCACCAGTTATAGGCTGTGGCAGAAGGAAGCGCTGGTTGAGGTGTGATGACATCAACGACATCTGCCGTGATGACCTCTTAACCCTGACCTTGGGGCATAATGATGATGATGGTGGTGGTGGTGTTGAGCTGAGTTGAACCATAATCTGAACTCGCAACCCTCCGTCTTGAGTCGTTAAGTACCGACAAACAGCGGAGCCACCAGGGTGAATCGGAGGGATCTTAAAAGCAAATAAAATGTGAGGGCCAATTAGGCTGTGGGCTGAAATGTGAGAGACTGCGGGCCGTCGGAATTCGCCTCAATCTCAGGCCCGGGGATTAAACAAATCTGCCACGAACCCAAGACAAAGCAGCCGGTCTCCCCAGACTGATGGCCGCTCATTACAAAACATTCGCGGTGATCTCGCCATCATCTGGACTCACTCTCTCGCTCGCTCGCTTTCGTTTTCTCGTTTGTTCTCTGTTCCCGCACAGATGATTTCGGGCATTTAGGCGTAACGTTTGTTCAGTGTCAAGGCGCTCGGCCGTGTGTGTGTGTGAACCAGATACGGGTACCGATGCATCATCATTAGCCTCCATCGAAGCGTTGAACAGAAGAGACACCACAGGAGATGAGAGGAAGCGATACGGAAGTGACAGCGTCATACCAGCGAGTCAGCGCTGTGCTAATGAGACCGTACAAGCAAAAACATCCCAGATGAGACAAGAAAGTTGTGGGTGGTCCAGATGTCTTGTGATTTCCCCCCCCCCCCCCCCAATTAATTAGCCCCTATTTTCGTGTTTCCTTTGCATGTTCATTTCTGTTTCAAATACACCTTGCTTAAACAATATTACGTTTTAGAGAATTGAATTCGGGGTGGGGGGGGGGGTGTCACAAGACATCTGGACCACTCTGTACAAAAGCAACGCACAACAGCAACGACCCTTAAGACGCTCAGTACTGAGGTCTAAAGAACGAGGCCGTTCGGACAAAGCACAAGGGGATACCGCGAAACAAAAATGCGTTATTGATTCTTTACATCGAAATCGTGGGTTCGTGATTCCCATCGGACCGAAGTGATGGGGGGGGGGGGAATTGGAGGAAATGGGACGTGCCTGACGTAGACAGAACATCTGGAGGGAGGCAGCGATGGAACTCCCAGCGATGGAACTTTTTGCGATGGAACTTTTATCGATGGAACTTTAGCAATGGAACTTTGAGCGAACTCTCGTTCCGCGTGAGCTCCGCGTGGTCCTTGCTCGGAGCGTCGCGAGGAAACTCTCCGCTGGCTCGGCCTCTCCCCGGGATTAGCAACAACAACATAAGCTCTCAGATTACCCAGACAAATGTTAGGGATCGTGCGTGTTTAATATAATTTTGTGTGTGTGTATGCGTGTCTTATTATTGTTGGGGGGTTAGAGGGGTGGGTTGTTAGGAGTGGAGGGAGTGGGGGGGGGTTAATGTTATTTATTAAATTAAATGCTATGTTTTGCCAGATGAGACTTTAACGTTGCCTGCCGATCTCGCGAGCTAGCGGGGTTGATGATAAAATAAATAAATAAATTCTCAAGCACTTTGTTCAGTCCACTGCTGGATGAAGGCCTCCCAATACCACGTCGGTTATAGACGTTTGTTATCGCGATGGTGATGTGTTATCTCCCTCGCCCGGGTGCCCAGGAGGCTGTAGGTTCGATCCCGGAACCTGACGAAGCGTACTCTTTGGTTCTCTCGGTAAAGTCACGTAGGTATAAAATAAAATCAATCACGACGTTTCGGGCGGCGCAATACAAGCGTCCGTCATCAGGGGGGTAAAGCATGGCCTGCCTCAGCAGCAGATCATGCTTTATTTTATTTTATACCTACGTGACTTTACCGAAAGAACCAAAGAGTATGGATTGCTGCAGTCACGAAAGCTTCAAATCAAGATTCTGACGAAGCGTGGAATTTTTCTCCATGCTTCTCCGGTTTTTCCCCTCCATATTTAGAATCAACGCGCGTTCAGAGGACAATATTTGCCTGCAACAATATGTCCCCACGTTTGATGATGATGATGATGATAAAACAGTGGATTCTTGTCGATTAGGGGTGTGGCTGCCACTCTTGGCTTGTTGACTTGTAGTAGTAGTGGACGTCGTAGTGGCTCGGGTGGCTAGGATTGTGGCTGTAATAGTGGGTGGCTGGCTAGATAATGAGGATTCGAGTCAAGGCCGTAGCCATGGAGTCAACATTGGGGGGGGGGGGGAAATCTTCCAGGGGGTCTGGGGGTCCCCCCCCAGAAAAAAAATCTAAATTTGTAAACTGATTTCCTGCCATTTTCTGCCTAAAAAATAAAAAACAATGCACTAACACATATGATGGACTTTATATTTATGTTTTACAATAATGTCTAATAGTGTAATGTATTACATTTCAGTTTTTTTCTTTTTTACCTTTTCTTGTTTCATTGTATGTAATGGCAGAGATTAGGGATTAATAAAGTACAACCATAACCACAATCACATAAACAGAAATCTATTTTAAAGCAATATATTGGGGGGGGGGGGGCATTTTGAGCATATTTGAATATATATGCTCAAAAATATATTATAATTGCGGCCTTGATTCGAGTATTCTTTGAAACGCGTTATGGTCAGTGGCAAAACTCTCGCTTGGCTGGCAAGCTCGCCCCCCCCCCCCCCTGGTTACCCCCAGCCCTTCCCCCCCCCCGCACAACTCACCCCGCTCATCATAACTCCGCACAGCCTTTTCAGATTTTTTTTACTTTTGGCCGCATTTTTCTTCCTGCCATTCTCCGCGCAGCGGGAGGCCGGCGTCGGCGCATATCGCACAGCGCCGCAGATCAACACCCCCCCCCACCTCCTCCTCCTCCCGGCAGCCCTCGGCCAGACGGACCCGCGGCTCACGTGACCGGTCGGCCGGTCGTCAGCCAGTCAGCTGACGAGCAAATCGGCGAGCCAGTCAGCAAGTTTAGTCAGTTGGGCAGCTTGTTAGCCGGTCAGTCATAAACCAAGCCAGCTGGTCGGCCAGTCAACCAGCCGGTCGGCTGGTCAGACGGTCAATCAGCCGGTCAGCTGATCAGCCAGATAGCCAGTCAGCTGGTCAGCCGGTCAGTCATATAGCCAACCAGCTGGTCGGCCAGTCAACCAGCCGGTCGACTGGTCGGACGGTCAATCAGCCGGTCAGTTGATCAGCCAGATAGCCAGTCAGCTGGTCAGCCGGTCAGTCATATAGCCAACCAGCTGGTCGGCCAGTCAACCAGCCGGTCGACTGGTCGGACGGTCAATCAGCCAGTCAGATGATCAGCCAGATAGCCAGTCAGCTGGTCAGCCGGTCAGTCATATAGCCAACCAGCTGGTCGGCCAGTCAACCAGCCGGTCGACTGGTCGGACGGTCAATCAGCCGGTCAGATGATCAGCCAGATAGCCAGTCAGCTGGTCAACCGGTCAGCCAGCCAACCGCTTATTCGGTCAGCCAGGTCAGTCAGTCAGTCAGGTCTCGCCGCCAGCACCTCCTCCTCATCCCCCGCAGCCCATCGCAGGCTTCGTTCGTTCGCCTTGGCCGGACGCCGCGGGAATTTGTAAAATGAGAAGCAGTCGGGAACTCGGATGAACCCCCCCCCCCCCCAGTGAGACTCCCGCGGCCCATACATCAACGTTGGCTGGGCTGAAACGTCCGCACCATCGCTCGATGCATCTCTTGCTCTGCTTTTGAAGAAACGTCTCGCGTTTTCTCTACCCCCCCGTTTTCTTCTTATTCTTTCTCGTGATTTGAGAGCGGCCGGTCGCTCAGCTGCGATTGGAGGGCGGGGGTTTAATTTCCGATGCGACCGTGAAAGCACGTGCGAGCGCTCGCTTGATTGATGAGTCCCAACGTTCAGACGCGAACACGCCGAAGGTTGCCTTGATGGGTGGGGGCGGGTGGGGGGTAGGCGGGGCGTTGGGGGGAGGGGCAGTGGTGGTGCCATGGTCAGCACGCCGTGCTGTGAATCTAGCGGCTTCAAATTGTACTCCTGGCCACTGCCAACATCAGTGGTGACTGATGTCTGAATCAGTCTTAGGGTTGCCAAACCCGTCCGTAATAGCCGGGCGGTTGCTGCTGCTGCTGCTGGTGATGGTGGCCATGCTGCTGCACGTGACTGGCTGTAATCCAGCACTGCGGAGGCAACAGCGAGAGTTTGTAGATCACAGCACAGATGGTTGTGAACAATGTCGGAGCCAGGATTTTCAGGTAGAGGGGGGGGGGCAACCCCTCCAGCAATGAAAAATGATAGAGGAGTTGTTAGTGAGTAAGGACTCGTCCCTTGCTTTTTATTCGACGCCTGTGCGGCGATGGCGCAGCCATAGATCGAGGGTCGAATTCGAACCGCGTTGTGTGATCGGCATCGCGCTCGCTGAAGGTGAATGCCTTCAGGGAAGTCGTGTCCTGTGTACGCAACTGCGCACAATTCTGTGAGTCACTTATAACCGCTTTGCCGTTACTTATTGCCAATTACGGACTCAGACTATTGCGCTATCATCTCACGGAGTCCCACTTGTGAAGCCTCCTTCCCGTGGACGTCGAGGAGGTGCCGTATCCCTGGCTCGCCAGGAGAAGGCGGTGCAGCAATTGGGATAATCTCCACCCTGTTTCCATCTGTACGGGGATCGAGCGCTGTCCCCTCGCGTGCGTGGGTTTTCTTCGGGCGCTTCGGTTTCCCGCAACGTGGAGAATAAACAACTCATCGCGAAGTGGTTTAAGAAAAAAAACAATGTAAGAATAGTCCTTGGATTTAGTGTGGCTTTGCTGGTTAAATAATAATAATTAGTATTATTAATATGGGGTGTGCATATTTATTATGGCCAAAATTACAATTCGTTTATTTTTGTGTTACGTCATGTAGGTACTGCATACAATAAAGCAGTGTTCTTCACTCATTTTCAGAGAAAGGGGGGGGGGGGGTCACTTTCGCCGATAAGCCATCATCAGTGTGTGAGTGCCGCCACACACCTGAAACCATTGCTGGGTTTAACAGCAGCACGACAATGATGATGATGGGGGGTGGTGTTGACCATTTGTGTCTTGTCGGGGGCCGCACGTCAGGGTCCGCACTAAAGGCCACCAGGAGCCGCCTTGCAATGAAGAAGGCCGCCCTATAAAGGCCTCCACCACCCGACAGAGCCAAACCATTGAAGTCGTCACGTGGGCAATTATGTTAATTGGTTTTGGTTAGTTGTCAAAACCTGAATGTCGAAGACTCCATGTTAAAAAGTTGTTTTTGACGAATGTGTTGGACTGTGCTTTTGCACCACTGCCAACGCAGCAGCAGCAGCAACATTACAAAGTAATTTTAAATCGGTTCTTTCTCCCCCGCCTTCTCTTCTGTGCCCCTTTCCCTCGTCACAAGCGCACCTACTAATCCTGAAAATTGTGACCTGAAATGTGACCATTCGTCCAATTGTGAAGGTTGCGGAGGGAGGTCAATGCATCCACTGTGCTTCCCAATAAATAGGTGGTCCACTCAAATTTAATGACCCCGGAAGTGATGACCAGCTGAGATGGGACGCCAGAACCATTTGTTTAATTCACAACCTTTGCAAATTCGAGTTTTGGCTCGCTGCAACGTATTGGACGACGCAACGTTGAGAACTACGGTGTGAGTTTTTTTGGCAAGCAAAACAAAAATTGTTTGCGGGCGACTTTTGGAGCTTCGCTCTTAGAGGTGCTCGCTTAGGCCAAATAAAAATAAGAACAACATTTTTAGCGTGTTGGCAGGGACGTTTTTGGCCTCCGCAAGATCGTATCGTGTGATGGTGTTCTGCTGGTTTTGTCTTTGCGAGTTTGCTCGTGGTTCAAGAGGATGCGTCGCACGTACACAAAGACAAAGGTCCCCCGTGTAGCCTTGACAGACTATTACAACCAGACGCACACATACACACACACACGAATGTACACGCGCACGCAAACACACAAATGCATGCACCAGCAGCATATACATACGTACTACCCACACAGCAAAGATCCTGCTGTTAGCGAGCACCTATGAAGGCCGGCACGGCGCACGAGGGGGTGGGTGGCCAACACCACGCCCGGCCGCCTTTGTCTCCCAGTGGTGATGTTTACACACCGCACCAGGTACTCAATTGAGGCTGAGTCGACCTAGGGGAGGACCAGGACTGATTCAGATATTCGTCACCGGTGTTGGCGGCCGGGTGGCCGTGTTGGTTAGCGTAGCAGCCACACACACACTTACACACACTCACACACTCACACACACACTCACACACACTCACACACACTTACACACTCACACACACTCACTCACACACACTCACTCACACACTTACACACACTCACACACTCAGACACACTTACACGCACTTACACACTCACACACACACTCACACACACACTCACACACTCACACACACACTCACACACACTCACACACACACTCACACACTCACACACACACTCACACACTCACACACACACTCACACACACACTCACACACACACTCACACATACTCACACACACTCACACACACACACTCACACACATACTCACACACACTCACACACACACTCACACACACTCACACACACTCACACACACACACTCACACATACTCACACACACTCACACACACACTCACACACTCACACACACAGACACACTCACACATACTCACACACACACTCACACACACACTCACACACACACTCACACACACACTCACACACACACTCACACACACACACTCACACACACACTCACACACACACACACTCACACACACACTCACACACACACTCACACACACACTCACACACACACACTCACACACACACTCACACACACACTCACACACACACTCACACACACTCACAGACACACACTGGACCAAATTTGTATCAACGGCACCGCAGCCCAGGTGAAGGACCTTGTGTGTGTGTGTGCTTTGAAAGAAGTACATAATTGAAATGAAGTGTATTGATATTCACACTTGTCAGTAACAAGGGTGGGTCAATAGAGCATGCCATCCACTGGGGGCCCCTTAAATACCTTCGTCTGAGCCATACACGTTACATAGCCACATACACAAACACCGTATTGATATGGGCAAATGAGGCACACGCCTTCGTATATGCGTGGACATTCATAAATACGTCTACAGCGCACTGAGGTATTTCGATGTGAAAAGGCACTTTTATTAAAAATATATATATACATTTCCAACACACGCAGTCGTCTTATAGCCCGCAAATATGCCCCTAAGAAGCACACATTATCGGCACTCAATGCCACACGGTACACGCTATATACTTTAAACACGCAGCACACACTAGCGTGTGTGTATATACCGCTCTAGACTCAGATTTAAAGTGATTCGCTTGCTCGTTGTATATTCAGAGTCCTGAGCCAGTGGCGGAAACGCCACGTTGGTTTTCGTGACCGCTTTTGGCCGTGAGCGGGAATCGAACTCGGGCGCGCCGGGTTCGTAGCGGAACGCGCAAACTGTTGTGCTACCGCTGCCCACACTCCGCACCACACATTACCTCACCTGCACACACACACACACGTCCCGCCTGACACACACACACACACGTCCCGCCTGACACACACACACACACACGAGCCCCCTGACACACACACACACACAAGTCCCCCCTGACACACACACACACACACGAGCCCCCTGACACACACACGTCCCCCCTGACACACACACACACATCCCCCCTGACACACACACACACACGTCCCCCCTGACACACACACGTCCCCCCTGACACACACACACACACACGCTCCCCCTGACACACACACACACACGTCCCCCCTGACACACACACACACGTCCCCCCTGACACACACACACACGTCCCCCCTGACACACACACACACGTCTCCCCTGACACACACACGTCCCCCCTGACACACACACACACACGCTCCCCCTGACACACACACACGTCCCCCCTGACACACACACACGTCCTCCCCTGACACACACACACACACACGTCCCCCCTGACACACACACACACACACGTCCCCCCTGACACACACACGTCCCCCCTGACACACACACACACACACACGTCCCGCCTGACACACACACACACGTCCCCCCTGATACACACACACACACGTCCCGCCTGACACACACACACACGCCCCCCCTGACACACACACACGTCCCCCCTGACACACACACACACGTCCCCCCTGACACACACACGTCCCCCCTGACACACACACACACACGCCCCCCCTGACACACACACACACAAGTCCCCCCTGACACACACACACAAGTCCCCCCTGACACACACACACACGTCCCCCCTGACACACACACACACACGCCCCCCCTGACACACACACAAGTCCAACGATCTCTCAGCATTCTTCCTTGAAGGGAGCGCTGCTGGGCGCTTTGGGGGTTTCCGCCACGGGAGGCGGAAAAGAGAAAATTTGGCCGCCACAACAAAAGACAAAAAAAACATTATTTGATTTTTGTAGCCCCCCCCCCACCCGTCACTTTTTGTTGCCCCAGCTCTCGTTTTGTGAAAACTGTTCTGCGTTTTACCCCGAGCTAGCCCCGTGCCCCCCACAAGATGGCAACGGCAGCCCCCCCCCCTACACACAAACTCGCTTTTCCTCCCCCACGCATTTCTCTAGAACTTATTTTCCTGCTTAGTTTGTTGTCCTTCCCCCGCACCTCCAATAAGCACGATTGGCTAGGTACGGTGCCAAAGAAGTTCAACATACATACAGGCCGCGGCTGTGTGTCGACCGCCTGTGATTCTCCCCAACGAGGTGATGCTACTCAGGATATTTACGCTGCGATGAATTTCCCACATGATGATAAGCTACTTCGTTGAGCTATCATTAGTGGCCAGGTCTCTTCTGATACATACTTGTATAGCTCAGTGGGCCTTTACCTAGTCAAATACAAAAAAAATAGTTCAGTTAGGTTAGTTAAGTTAAGGGGCGCCACGGTGGCGAGATGTTAGCTCCTTTGCCTGGTCTACAGGAGGTCGTGGGTTTGATCTCGGCCCTGACGCCTGCTCTATTCTTGGATTCTAGATTTGAAGCTTTCGTGACTGCAAGGATTCATATTCTTAGGTTTTTTTCGGTAAAGTCACGTAGGTAAAAATGTTAAATTAAAATTAATAAAAGTAAAATAAAAATAAAAATCACGACGTTTCGGAGGCAACACAAGCTTCCGTCTTCAGGTGGAACCGTCACAGCCCGACAGCTGTATCAAGTAAATGAGAGATTACAAGAGATACTACTCCGTATATATAATGGTTGAGGGGGGGGAAGGGCCAGGAACGGCCCACTTTTAAATCCTTTATATTAAGTTCGCTTGCTTGCTTGCTTGCGTGCTTGCTTGCTTGCTTACGACCGTGCAAATCTTTCGCTCGTTTTTTAACCCACTTCCCGTGATCCAATCGAGCTGACATTTTGCACACAGACTCGTTGTGCGAGACAATTAATGTTCGTGAAAATTTTTTTCAAAAATTTTACACTTTTTAGGCAAAAAAAAGTATTTCACATTTATTCAAATAGAACTCATTCATGGCTTTGGCTGAACGTCACAGTGTAGGAGCCCAGAGCGTAACCCCTCCACAGGCCGTGGCGGAGTAGCGCAGTTGGTAGCGCCCTCGCTTCCCATGCCAAAGGTCGCGGGATCGATCCCCGCGTCCTCCACAGGTGAATATATTTTTAAATCCTTTATATTAAGTTCGCTTGCTTGCTTAGGACCGTGCAAATCTTTCGCTCATTTTTTAACCCACTTCCCGTGATCCAATCGAGCTGACATTTTCCACACAGACTCGTTGTGTGTGAAAATTAATTTTCGTGAAAAATAATTTCCAAAATTTTACACTGTTTACGGAAAACAAATTAAATATTTAATTACCAATTGCTTAATACTGGCAGACAATCATCTGACCCATAGGTGGCAGCCATCTCAAGCCAGAGGACGAGAGGACTCTAGCCGCCACGCATATATAGGATTTAGAGTGAAAAACTTTGTTTTTACGGGTTTACTTGTTATTATTATGGTAAGGTGCGGCTTGAGACTATGAATAGACTACATAACAAATGACTGAGCCTTTATTATGGAGAGGTGCGGTTTGTGACTACGCCTAGCCTACATAACAAAATTCTGCATATGAGACAGAGCCTCTGCCATGTAGTTTAATTTTTTTACCTACGTGACTTTACCGAAAAAACCTAAGAATATGTATTTTTGGAGTTTGAGTGTCTCTCTCCCCGTGGTCGCGTGGATTTTTTTCTCCGGATCCTCCGGGTTTCCCTCCACATTTAGAATCAACATCACGCGTTCAGAGTATTTGGCTACTATACATTTCCACGTGATAAGACATTTCGTTGAGCTATCATTATTGGCCAGGCCACTTCTGAAAAAGATCTACATAGCTCAGGGGGCTTTACCTGGTAACATAAAAACAGCAAATATTAAGCCCTACTTGAGAGGCTCATGGCCCGCTTGCAAGGCCGGTTCTGCCGTTCCCTTCCCCCACCACAACGTTGACCCAACGTTGAACGCTTACAGGAGCGAGGGTGGAAGGTATCACCTTGTGCCGCACAGCGACAGCTGCCACTGAGGGGGGGGGGTGCCCTTTGGACGTTCGAATTGCTGAGGCATTTAAGCCACGCCGTATGAATGCAAATGTTATTCTTATTATTCATAGGTCCTGTCTTGCCCCTGAATCCTCATGACCCTCCGAGTGTATCCTCAACTTGTGATTGAATTTATGGAAAGCGATGGCTTGATGTCTAACAGAGGAGAACGGTGCAGGTTTACAAACGAGTGAGTGTATTGAGATTGGAGGAAGAGCTTTGTCAGGTCATTGTTGCTCATGGGGGGTTTTTTTTACCATGCTGGCACCTGCCATCGGAATGTGGAATGTCCACTCCAAGCTCAGGGCCGCCCGACCGAGAAGAGTCTATCTTCGTTTAAGCGGCGAGATAATTCGATCTTAAAGTTGTTTAGTTTATCCAGGTAGGCCCGTAGCATCGGGGGGGAGGGGGGGCTGGAGGGGACTGAGCCCCCCCCCTTCCACCACCATCCTGATGAATTCTCAGCGTCCCCCTCCATTCTAAATTCTTAAAGAGTCAAGTCAAAAACTGTTGTAACGATATTAATCACCGGTGGCGGGGTGTTTTTTTAGGCCTCTCCTCGCACACACAGTGGGTGAGAACCAGAGCAGCGTGCCCGTAGACCAAAGCAACTCCTATCGTTACTCATTCTGTTTAGAGTTTAACATTGTTTTTGAAATGTTTGCTTAACATTGACTGGGTCGTGACCAACCCTGAGTTTCCCTCCCTCTGCCCCCAATCCCCCCCCCACTTTTCTCGTCGACCCCCCCCTCCCCCACCGCATTAAAAACATCTCGCGCTACAGAGGTTGTGTCCAGGGAAGCCTCACAGAATCTCAAGACTCGTTTTCAGGAGTTTCCTGCCACTCTGGGTGGCGCGATGTTCATTACTTCGCTTGGTACACAGGAGGTCGTGGCTTCGATCCCGACTCTGACGCCTTCTGTATATTTGGAGTTTGCGTGTTCACGCCATGGTCGCGTGGATTTTTTTCTCCGAAACCTCCGCGGTTTTCCCTCCGAATTTAGAAGCGCGGGCGTTGAGAGAAATTGGCTGCTATGAATTTCCACGCGCTGACAGGCCACTTCATTGAGCTATCGTTTGTGGCCAGGTCGCTTCTAATAAAAAAGAACTGCATAGTTCTATGAGCCTAACCTGGTAAAATAAAAAATATACACTGGTCAACAACAAAAAAATTTCTGGCCTGGACTTTTGCAGCTGTTTTAGACTAATTTCAGGGTGCTGATTCCAAATCTGATCTCAGATTTGCTCTATCACATCTCATTTTTATGCTATCGGCATACCCCATTTTCATTGATTTTACCCGAAATTAACTCTGTCACTTATGATTGCAAGTTGTTGCGAGTCAGTGACTGCTTTAGTATTAAAATATGGTGCTGTATTTTTAGGATAGTGTGTTTATTATATCATTTTATGTAGATATCCACATTTATTTAATATTTTTCTTCTGCAGTTCTTATTGAAAATGCATATTTGATATCTCAAAAACCTGATGTGATAGACAAAAACTGATGCCAGATTTGGAATCAGCACCCCAAAATTACCTTAAACCCGTTGCAATACCTTATGTCAGAAAAAGTGTATTGACCAGTGATATAGTTTTCGTCGTAAGTAGTTGGGGATGTTTTGTTCATGCTGTCACTGAGTGTGAGACGGCTGTGTTGATTACTCGTCTCATTAAGCAGGTATCGGGCGGAACAGCTGTGCGCGAAGGCCAGATCTATTAGCCAGATATTTTGTCAACGCTCTCCAACTGAGGGTGAAAGTGTTTATTTATAGAAGGGTTAGAGTCGGCAGGCGGCTGAATTAGATACGGTAGAGTTGGATTCAGTGAAAGATCGCCGATTTCATGAGATTGGTGTGGGTGGGTTTGGGGTGAATCCTGTGATCTAATTTATCAACACAAATTACAACTAAACTATTAACTTTACAAATATTTTTTATCAGGTAAGGCCCACTGAGCTACATAGCTATTTTTCAGAGGCGACCTCGCCACAAATGATAGCTCAACGAAGTGGCTAAGCATGTGGACATTTATAGCAGCCAAATACTCGAAACGCGCGTTGTTGATTCTAAATGTGGAGGGAAAAACAGGAGGACCTGGAGTAAAACCTACGTGACTACGGGAAGAGAGACACGCAAACTCCAAACATACAGGAGTCAGAGTCAGCATCGAACCCACGACTTCCTGTATACCAGGCGAGGGAGTTAACATCCCATCACCATGCACCCAAATGAGTCCGTGTATCCGTAAAGCGTGGATAAACACAGATATGAGGATACATTTCCCCCAACTTCTAAGTGACCTATTCTCATCCACGAAAAAAGGCTAGGATGATAGGAACCGTAACCAAATTGACAATAATATATACGGCTAATGGGGGGGAACTGGAAAGAAGATATATGAGTGACCGATTAAAACACTTTCTATAGAATATAGACGATGATAAACGTATTGGACAGAAATGTGCGTACAGGCTGGACGCAAGTAGTATTAATAATTGTGCGAGCTAATCCACGTCGTGTGATCCACCCCGTTGTGTACCAGCTGATGCACCACGTGTTTACCAGCTGATGCACCACGTGTATACCAGCTGATGCACCCGTGTATACCAGCTGATGCACCCGTGTATACCAGCTGATGCACCACGTGTATACCAGCTGATGCACCACGTGTATACCAGCTGATGCACCACGTGTATACCAGCTGATTGCACCCTGCAGCTGGTAACATGGTATCTGCTCCGACCTGCAGTTTTGAGCGCAACTATCCTCACATCCTCGTGGCACGCAGAGCCAACCTGGTGGTGTCGCTAGAGATGCGGGCGCCAGGTTCTAGTCTAGACCCCGGGGTGACTTCACATCAGACAAAGTCGAGACCCAGCGAGATCTTTGCGCGGACAAATAAGAGAGAAATTGCCCAAATATTAACGGCCCATATCAGCTGCCAGCGCGACCACGTGAGCGGCAGGCACTTTCATCGCTCGTAATTCGCTACGCTGTTTAGTGAACGTGTTGTTTCTTGTCGGTGTGAGGGAACACTCAAGCGACAGATACATTTCGGACAAAATTCAGCGGCGTTAGGCTGCTGGCCAGTCTGCCAGTCTGCCGACCAGGCGGCCAGACAGCCGGCCAGCCGAACGTTGTTTTCGAAAAATATACAAAGCAATGAATGTGTTTCACGTGCGCGTGTGTCAGCGCTCTTAAATAAATGACTTTTTTATGGCCGGCGTGGGCCCGAGTGGGCCGTGGCGGTGAGCGGTCTGTGTAAAACAACCTTCTGGACTAAATCCACTATCAAAACGGCTCTTGCAGTGGCCTCGTGCGCACGTGTTAAAGAGATTTCCGAGTGCAACAAACAGCAACGGATTTGCCAGCCGCGGACGTTCGAAGTGCTCCTGGCTTTCCTCAGACACCGTGGTTGTAAATGCTCCACCGGCGTTTCCCGGACACTAAATCTTTCAAAGCCGGGTGCCCACCGGAGCGATCAGTTGCACAACTCGGTTGCACGCAACTGCATCGCTTGCACGTGGACGTCTCAGTTGGGCAAACAGTTGCTTACAATACAGACTGGACAGTCGAGCGGCAATCTGCTGAATACAAAATTAGAGGAATGTTTGCGAACTAGGATAGGTTGTTACGATCATGAGCACGCCGTTTAACTGCCCTTTTGCGCAACTACTCACTTAGATGTGGACGAAGCAGTTGCAGGCGATTGCAGTTGAGCAATTCAGTGGCCCAACTGATGCTCAGAGGTGGGCCCAGTTTAGGTGATCTTGGCCTGTCTCGCACACCATAGCGTGTAACTTGCAGCAGATAACAGTTAAGGAATCTGTCCCGATTCAGCAAGCTCTGTTTTGTGCTGTTGATGTAAGTGTAGCCCCAATTATAATCCCAACTTGTGCCGTCAACATCATGCGTCACGAGACGCAGCATCCATGCGGATTGCTCGCAAAGCAGTGCAACGCCTATTGTTAGAGGATGGTCCGCAGAAGTGGACACTGCAGAGCTACCTCTGAGATTTCCTTCACGTGACCCCTGCTCCACACAGTAAATGGCATAACCTTACCACCCGCTTTGCCATATGAGGGCAAAGTTCGTCACGTGACAGCCAGACGCATATTTAATTCTTAGATTTATAATTTGTTGTATAATTAAGTGGCGATGGGTTTGGTTTTTTTGGGAGCACTCATTGGTGGCTGAACCCCGGAGTCGAACCCAGCATTTTAGTGGTGCCGGCTCCTCGCTCTGAACTCGCGAGCCACTCGGCCACCGCGACTGTGTTGTTATTCGTTTCATTCTCGAATTATGAATTTCAAAAAGTATATCACTTTGCAACGGAGATAAAAAAAATAATAAACCTCTCAGATGTCTCAATGCCTCCTCCTGTGCCTGCGCTGTGCGATGCAGGGTGCATGGACTGCGAGCGCCTCACCGAGCTGACGAGCAAACTCAAGGACATGGAGGCCAAGGTGAGCCCAGAGGAAGGTCGTAACCACAAAACATGGTGGGGCTTTGCTACGAAAGCCGGGCGGGAGTGGTGGTGCACTGCTAAGGCAGCTAGGGTTGCTGGATCATACGAACGTTGCACAACTCCCTCGTTTCCATGGGCATCGAGGAGGAGCCCGTACCACGGCTCGCCAAGAGAAGGTGGTAGGGCAAAATTGTGGACTCATCTCCACCGGCCCCTTATGCATGGGATAGAGCGTTGCCCCCTCGCACGCGTGGGTTTTCACCGGGTCCTCCGGTTTTTTTCCCACTTGTTGTATGCGCACTCATTCATTGGCTGAAAACGTTCGTGTATTAAGGATCGCAGAGCTTGGGCAATTGCTGGTGCCTTTGTATTTACACTGGTATTTAAATTGGTAGATTGGAGAACACCTTAATGGCCACGTCAGTACCTTCTTCTTCTTCTTCCCGTCCAGCCTCTCTTAAGGACGCTGCTAGATCAATAAACCTCAAGCAGCAGCATCATCATCATCCCATCTATTGCCAGTGTTGCTGTGCTCGTGGGGAGCGGTCGTGGTAGCGGTTCGCGCTCTGCGCTCACGAACCCGGCGACCCGAGTTCGATCCCCGCTCACGGCCAATGCCAGTGACGATTATATTATCTGAACCGGTCCTATGCCTCCCCTGGGTCGACTCAGCCTCAAATGAATTCCCGGTGTGCTGTGTAAACATCGCCACCGGGGAGAGAAATGTCCTGGTGTTGGCCACCCACTCCCTTCGTGTGCCGTGCCGGCCTTCATAGTTGCTCGCTAACAGCACTTGCCCTAACAGCCTGCTGAAGGCTATACGGGGGGTCTTTGTCTTTGTGTCTCCTCCTCCCCTACGCCAGTCCCCCCCTCCACGTCCTTCAGTTTCCTTCCTCTAGCACCGCCATGGCTGGTTGGTGGCATTCCCTCCGGACAATGCAGTGCGTTTCAATTCGGATTTACGCAGCGTTCCAACGCAACCCGCATCTCAACGGCGATGTAAATAGTCTTGGTCAATCCACTGCTGGACGAAGGCCCCGTGTCAGTCACGGGTGTGGGGGGGGTTGCTCAACGTTTGGCTTAACAAGTTACGAAGCAGAGAGCTTCTTGACAAAACCCAGGGCCTCGTCTCGAGACAAAAAAAACTGAAGCAAGGCTCCAGGCTGATGGATGGCGCCCGTTACAGAGCAAATGCTGCGTCGTTCTGTTCGGACGCGGAAGTTTTGCAGCGAACACCCGGCAAGCGTCGGCTCAAATCTCGGGCGATGCATCTGCGAGAATTTATGTGCGTTTGTGCATTCGTGCATGTGTCTGTATGCACGTGTGTGTGTGTGTTTGATTTTGTATATGCGTGGTGTAAGTAACGCCACTCCTATTAAGGCCTTAATAGGTGCTCGCTAACAGCATTTACCACAAGAGCCCGTCTGGTTATACCGGACGGGGGTGACTTTATCTGTGTGCGTGTGTATGTGTGTTTGGGTGTTTATGTATGTGTGTGCTTGGGTGTTTATGTGTGCGTGTGTATGTGTTGGGGTGTTTATATGTTTGGGTGTTTATTGCGTGTGTATGTGTGTTTAGGTGTTTGTGTGTGTGTGCGTGTGTATGTGTTTAGGTGTTTGTGTGTGTGTGCGTGTGTATGTGTTTGGGTGTTTATGTGTGTGTGCGTGTGTATGTGTTTGGGTTTTTATGTGTCCGTGTGTATGTGTTTGAGTGTTTATGTGTGTGTGTGTGGGCGTGTGTATGTGTTTGGGTATTTATGTGTGTGTGTGTGTGCTGGCTACCGTGTTGGCCTTTATAGGTGCTCGTTAAGAGCACTTGCCCCAACAGTCTGCTAAGGCAATACGGGGATACTTTGTCTTTGTATGTGTGTGTGTTTACGTGTGTGGGTAGCGGTAGTGTAGTGGTTGGCGCACTGCGCTGCAACACCGGCGACCAGAGTTCGATTCCTGCTCACGGTCAACATCGGTGACGAATATCTGAACCGGCCGTGGGCCTCCCCTAGGTTGACTCAGCCTTACATGTTCAGTGTGTAAAACATAAACATGGGGGGGGGGGAGAGACAAAGGTGGCCGGGTGAGGTTTTGGCCGGCCCTGAAATCGGTGCTCTCCACCAGCACTTGCCCCAACAGATTGTTAAAGGCTAGCCGGGAAATCTTCGCCTTTGTATATGCAATTGAGTATTCAAGTTTGTGTGTACATTTTAATGAGAACAGAATGAATCGAAGCACTATTAAATGCTCATGACTGGCAATAGAAAACACTTCTAAAATGGTCCCATAATTTAACATCGTAAACTCGTTTTTACGGAACACAAGGCGTGTTATTTTTTTGTTGTTGTTGGGTCAGACATCTGTGTGCACACGTGTTTGTGTGCTCGCGTGTGTGCGAGAGAGAGTGTGTGTGTGTTTATAGTCGGGGAGCGGTCGTTTGTGCACTCGCTCTACGAACCCGGCGACCCGAGTTCGATTCCCGCTCTCAGCCGACACCAGTGATGGTGATTTGAACCGGTCCTGGGCCTCCCCTAGGTCTGCTCAGCCTCAAATAAGTACCTGGTGCGGTGTGTAAACACCACCCGTTCGTGTGCCGCATTTGCCATGATAGGAGCTCCCTAACAGCACTTGCCCCAACAATCCTTTCAGGCTATAGGGGGCAGGGATCAGTGTCTTGGTGTTTGTTGATATGCCTCGTGATATTAGTATCATATTTATTAGCCAAGGTCATGCCACTGCTGGGATAAGACCACCCCAAGCCGCCACCATCTCTCACAAATCCTGCGGTGTGACAGTCCACCTCGCTCCTGCACACGAGCTGAGTTTATATTAGTAAAGAACACAAAATAATAACAACAACAACAACTATCATAAGGGTCATTATATTATAAGTACATACATGTGCATATAGTTTGCAGAAATGACAGACAATCGTTGCTTGCAAGAACGATTCAAAGCATATGTCGTGAGCGTCAACATTTATTTGAATAAGAATTCGAGGATTTTCGCTCAAACGGCGTTTAAAATCCGCAGCGTCTCAAAGCAACCGTATCAGTTAAACCGAGGCATCTTTACAGGCCTCGTGTGCGCGTGTGTTCGTGCGTGTGATTTATGAAGTTGCTGCTTGAATGAACTTAGGCGTAACGTACAATAACATATTGATTATACTACCCGCTAGCGAGCAGTGGAGTAAACACAGCCCGGCAGTGTGGCTCTGTGGCTTTCAAAAAGTCCTTTATTCACATTCACTGCCCCATTCATTACATTAGAGGTTTAATCGGTCACATTTGGCCAAACGCATCATTGTCCCAAGTAAATAAAAAATAAAACGTAAGTCCACGTCAGTTCAGTCGGACAATTTGAATGTGAATCCTTCGAATGGATTGAACAACATTTCTAGGTGACCGGGTGGTTCGAGCGTTAATCGGACACCGCTAAGATTCTGGGTTGGCCACCTGTGATTAGACCTTGTCCTCAAGAGTACGTATGCACGTTGAACTTCTTTCGCACCGTACGTAGCCAACCGCGCTAATCGGAGGTGCGCATCAAGACGTCTCAGTGCGGTCTTCATCTTGTTGTGGGTGCGTTCGTTTATGTGTGAGTGGAAGTCTGCATTTATTTGACCGATTCGAAAGAACATTTAAACATTTTTGTTAAAATTAATTATTCTTCACTTTCTTAATAGTTGAGTTTTGTTGTTGTTGTTGTTGTAATCCTCCAAAGGTGGCAGGAAAAGTGAAGAGTGCTTCGACATGGAATTTCAAAATAGGATGCGACAGGGAATCAATTTTAAAGCTACAATCAGGATGCGGAGGTTGTGATGGGTGGGACAACGTGTTCCAGGATGGCGGGGGGCAGGTCCCAGAGACCGGAGCTGCAGTAGCACCCGGAGGTTTTGCGGCGAAGGGGAAGACCTGAAGCCAGGCGGCGTTAACAATGGATCCTCAGAGGTTGGGTGTCGACTGTGTGACAGTTGCCGGATCAGGCAGGAGGAAGGAAGTGATGGCAATGTGTGATGATGGTACCCGACATCATTATTGGCCCGTGGGTGATATCTGGATGTTGATCGCTATATGCAAGGGGGTTCCCCCGTGGTCATTGCGAATAACGCCGATTCTTCTTCGGCCCTTGCCGCGTGCATCAAATCTCGCGCGAAATGATCGATGCCGTCGTTCCATTTGTATACGCTGCGAGTAATGAGTACATGGGTGCAGCGGTTTGCTTAGTGGTTAGTGCGCTGTGCTCTGAACCCGGCGATCAGAGTTCAAATTTCCAGCGATATCCAAAACGGTCGTGGGTGTCCACCCGCGATCAGAAACTCGCACTGATCGGCGTGGTGAAGTATGGTCCAACAAACCCTCGTGACTGACACTGTTGGTTCAAAGGTCTTCATCCAACAGTGGATTAACAAAAGGTTTCTATATATAATCAATATTAATTTGTATTTGTATTATTGAACTGAAAGGCTCTACTTGAACACAAACTTTAAGGCATCGCGGGGAAAGACGCTGAACCAAGTCAACCCCTGAGCGGCTTTTTATGATGATACTAATAACAATAATTACCATTTTAAAAACAATATGAATCGCTTCAGCTCGCCAATAACCGCAGTGTAAATGAAAGAAAAAAAACATTCTTGCGAATTATGACAATTCTGGCAAATCGTCTAATTCGGGACGGGGGGGGGGTGCCGTGGGGGAGGGCGGGGTGGCTTGTTAGGGGGGGGTGGGGAGCGGCGTGGGGGGGTGGTAGGGTGGGTGTGGTGTGGTGGGGTGGGGGCGGGGTGGTGGTGTGGTGGGGTGGGGGTGTGGTGGGGTGGGGGCGGGGTGGTGGTGTGGTGGGGTGGGGGCGGGGTGGGGGTTGTGGGGGTGGTGGGCGGAGGTGGTGGGGCGGGGGTGGTGGGGTGGAAGTGGTGGGGTGTGGGCGGGGTGGTGTGGGTGGTGGGATGTGGGCGGGGTGGCGGGGTGGGAGTTGAACCGTTCCACGTCTGTTGCGAGACCTCCCCCAGCGCACCGCAGAGACAGCGGCGGCTGCATCGCGCGTGCGGTGAGATGCGCGTCGTCGTTTTTTGCCATCGCCACGCGGTTTAGGGACAGCCACGCGAGTGAGGCAGCAGCAGCAGAAGCAGCGACGGCCACCCAGTCCGACTTGACCTGCGTCTGCGAATGTTCAGACGTCGAATGGCCGTAGCCAACGGATTCCTCCAGCACAAATAAATATTCTGATTCTGAACAGTTTACATCATTCGTCTCGTGTTCGCAATCCCTGACCACCCCACCCACGTAAGGGAGAGGATCACTGGTGTGGCGCTAGGAATGCAGGCAAAAGCTTAGGGCCCCAAGTAAACCAAGGGGTCCCCAGATGTATTTAAAAAAAACGAATAAATGTCAGTTCGAACTCAGATCCTTATGTCAATAAATACATACAGAAATCCCATCATTCTAATGGCACACTTACAAATATTTGTAATTAATCAATAGCCTTTGTTATTTCACACGTCGGTATAATCGCCAAAAACCGCCGATGATGATATCAGCCACTACGCTGAGCATTCGTTTTGCGTGTCGTCATTTTAAGATGTTCTGTGTCCATGTTTTTGTTTGTTGCGGTTGCACCCGAGTCAAGAGCCACATGGCTCACGGGGCTACACCTAATAAATAAACTTGAAACTTGAAACGCAAGTTAATATAAGTTGCGTTGTTTCCCAGCAGACTGTTTGTTTGTCACATGACGCACCCAAAAAACTCATTTATGCTTAGGTCCGGCCCCCCAATGAGCTGGTACCATCATTGACTGAGCCCCCCCCCCCATCATCATCCACGCCCTGCTGAAGGTTCAGCGGCCCCCTTTTCTAAACTCTCGAAATATTTATCAGCAGTGGCGGCCTCCTGTACAGCACAGGGCACGAGAGCCGATTGCTGGATGGACAACATCGGGTTGCATCTTGGCCGCCGCCATAAACGTCCACGTGATGATGGCATCAGCAACCTCACTATGGGAACCTCATTTGCCAGTAAAAATATGATAATTGTTTTTTTTACCCTTCTATCTGGCAACAAAACTGACACCTTTTTACAAGGAGTCATGTTTGCATAGACCGCAATACCTGCATCAGAGTTATGTCTTTTGTTTGTATTATGACTGCAGGTATTGCGGTCTATGCAAACATGACTCCTTGTAAAAAGGTGTCAGTTTTGTTGCCAGATAGAAGGGTAAAAAAACAATTATCAGCAACCTCGTTGAGCATTCGTTTGTGATAGCCAGGTCGCTGGTTTTAAAAGAGCTGCATTGCTCGGTGGGCCTTACCTGGTTAAAATAATAAAAAAAATCGTTTAGTTTAGCATCGTCACTCATTCTGTTCAGCGTTCAACGTTTGTTTTATTTTGTTTTATTTTATTTCTAACTACGTGACTTTACCGAAAGCACCAGAGTACGTTTAACGTTTGTTTAAAGTTTACTTAACATTGACCGCGCCGTGCCCTCACAGAGTTATGCCCCCTTACCCCTCCCCTCCTTTTTAAACAAAGGTCACGCTAATGGCTCACGCTGAGCCAACGGTGGAAATTCCACATTGTCAGGGGCGAGTCTTTTCATTTCACAGCCGCTATTGACATATTCCCCCACTCCCGCCCCCAAGTTGATATTTGTTTTGATAGAACATTTTTTTATCGAACTCCCAAACTCGTACTCTTAGGTTTTTTTCGGTAAAGTCACATAGGTAAAAAATAAATAATAATAAATAAATAAAAATTTATTGGATTTTTTTGCCTACGTGACTTTACCGAAAAAAGCTAAAAGTATGAATCCTTGCAGTCGCGAAAACTTCAAATCTAAAATCCCAAACTCGTGATTTTGAGCATGTACTCTAACCCAGGGGTCTGCAACCTGCGGCTATGGATCCGCATGGGGCTCGTTAAGGACTGCCTCGTGACCGGTATTTATTGAGGACACCACCGTCTCTCGTATCTACCACACAGTGCACTGTGGCTCTTGAAATATTGGGGCGGGGGGGTGTTACCGAATTCGAACAGAAATGGCTCTTCTTGTTGTTTCTGTTCACGACCCCTGCTCCAAGGCACTGCGGGATCTCGCTCAGCCGATATCTTCTCTCCTACTGGAGATAGTCTCCACTCTAAGAGCAGCACAGGTATCTACATATCCGTGGGTTCTCTTTTAAACACATTCCTGCGGAGGGAGCTGCTAGGAACGTTGGGTTGCTCGGTCAATGGCCAGGGTCAACGGCGGCGTGGTGTATTCCGCAAATATGGCCGACTGTGAGGGCGGGCACAAGCCGGCGTGAGTAGGTTAAACGTTGAGTTTTATAAGGGCACCACGGGGTGACCATCCCCTCCCCACCCAGCCCCACCCCTCCCACCCCCCACCCAGCCCCTCCCCACCCTCCCTTCTCCACCCAGCCACACCCCTCCCATTTTTGGATTCAAGACGGACGGACGGACACAATAATCTCCTGTGGGCTGGTGGAACCAGGAGGTTCCTACCAGTAACGAACGCTTTCGGATGTCGTGCCACGTGTGTCAAAGAGGGAGGAATTATTTTGACAATTACGAGGAGAGAAGCTGCTGTTGCTTTGCAACGGGAAATTAGGAGACAGCTGTCATGTTCACGACGCTCTTTTCATAATCCTTCAGTGCTCACAGGAACCTGATTTTTTATACGTTATAGTAAAATGCCAAGATGATATTCGTTGTGATGGGGTTTTTTTTGTCTATGTTCACTAGGCTTTAGAAAATATTCTGGCAAAAGGAAGTGCTTTGATTGGAGCACACATTTGGAGAATGAGAGCGATTTTAAATGAGCCGTGGTCAGTCTTCTGTATGCATTACTTCCACCTCTGCGATGTCGCTATTTATTTTATTATTATTATTATACGTATTCTGAACTTGTTCTTTCGCCCTTTCAATCCAACACAATGTCTTGGTGGTGTCATCACGGGTGGCCGAAACTCGGAATCGAACCCAGGACCTCAGCTGCACAGGCCTCGGTGCTCAGACCTCGAATCCCCTGAGCCACTCCAGCCACCTCTAAAAGTCATTTTTTAAAAAATATGTTCACACAGCTCTCTCACAGACCCCCTAAGTCAGGGGTCGGCAACCTACGGCTCCAGAGCCGCATGCGGCTCTTTACGGGCTGCTTCTTGACGATATGTACGTATGTACAGTATGTACTCAGATGCATTGCGGCTCTTGAAATACTGAATTTTGTACCGAATTGGAAAGAAATGGCTCTTCTTGTTATTTTGGTTGCCGACCCCTGCCCTAAGTCAACCCGGCACCATCGCCATTTCTTATCACCTGTGTAATTGTAAACCCAGTGTATGCAACGCTAGGGTCGAGTGGGTCCTGTGAATGCGCGCGCGCTTTGCTTGCGGGTTTGGTTCCGTCGGCTCACGTTGCCGTGTCCGCCGCCCCCCCCCCCCCCCAAATCTCCCTCCGCCAGGTGCGCCTGATGGAGTCGGGGGACAGGGCGGCAGGGGACTCGAGCAACGAGCTCCCGGCCGAAGCCGCGGGTCAAGGGGCCCACGGGCCTGAGGTCACGGCAGAGGTCGCGTTCGGGTCTCTCCTCCCGCAAGGGCCCATGGGGCTGCCTGGCCCTCAAGGTCAGAAGCGTCCGCGTATGCGCGCGGCGCGTGCGTTTGTGATGCGTGGTACCGTATGACGGCGGTGCAGTGGGTTACCGCGCTGTGCCATGGAGTGTGCCGACTGACTTCGATTTCTGACCACGGCTGACATCAATGGCGAGTGACATCTGAACCGGCCCTGGCCGTCAAGCAACTCGCTAACAGCACTTGCCCCAAACAGTCTGTATGGAATAATAATAGGGGTTTTCCCCTTTTTTCTGGCAACAAAACTGAAACCTTTTTACAAGGATTAATGTCTGCATTAACCACAATACTTGCAGTCAAAATGCAAACAAAAAACATACTATGATAATATATGCATTGTCCTTGAAACTGGGGAAAAAGGGGATAAAACCCTATTATTATATTTGGGTACTGGCAAAGGAGGTCTAATGATGTAGTCTGTATGGATATGTATATCGGGGATCTTTGTCTCTGCGTCCATATAGCAGTGGTGCGGCGGATAGAGCACTGTGCTACGAACAATGCCACCTGGTCAGATTCAGTTTTGTGTGTTCTGCCCCAAAATTAACAATTGCCGAACTATGCACAAAGTTGTTAACTAATGTAAGACACGTGGTACATGCGTTCATTTATCCGTGGCGTGTCTTCGCGCGTGCACCCACAGGGCTCCAAGGGGAGAGGGGACCGGCCGGACAGCCCGGGAAGCAAGGTGAGAAAAGTTAAATCCATCAAACGTTCATTTTCGATGAAATAATATCATAGGTTATTTTCATATTCGTTATATGTAATTGGTTCGTGTGCGAGCCCTTAAACCACTAGGGGCCGCTACATTCACTATTGTAGTGCCGACCTGCCCGCCAGTCTGGGACTCCCATTCGTGACGTCGACTCCCTCCGCCCCTGTTCAAGTCCAGGCTCGAGGCCTACGTTTCTCTCTGTCGATGACTGTCTCTCCATCTTTCTGTGTAATACATCATGAAGAATAAACAAGGCCACTGTTTTTGTGCAGTATCCTGAGCGGCGGTCACATGTGACCAATATATAGCTTCAAGCTTGGATTGTTTGTTGATTAAGTTGATTCATTGAGGTAAAATGGTCGTTAACTGAATTTTTTATGGTCCCATATTGTAAATAGAGGAGGGTCCTTTGCCTGTAAGATTGGCCAGTTCACCCGCATTGATTCAGGCGAGCCTGGCTCTGCTGATGATGAGACACTGACTGTCACAACCGGCCCAGAGTTTGCCCGGATTAAACCAATGCTGCTGAAATAGATATGCACTCCCAAGAAGGCCGTGTGCGACTGATGGTTTGTAAAAAAAATACATATACACTGTTTTGTTTTTCTTCACGCGGAGCGATGCCATATGTGAAGGGGGCGTATTTGTCCGCTGATTTATTCCGCTTTGTTTGTCGGTGATTCATCGCATGCCTTTCAACAAAAGCGGTGGCCGCTCGCCACCTCCTCGCCTCTGGAAGGCAGGAAACCCCCGATGGTGCCACGGTCAGCTGATGATGCCGATGATGTCACCAAGCCCCGGCCACCATGGGAACAGATTTTTTCCCCAACTATTCTCGTGGTCATCCGATTTAATACAATTAGAGTACTCGATTACTCAAATAATCGGATGGCTCAGCTATGTTATCCTACGGTCCAGTCAGTATAAGCTGACTAATATTGGACATGCGATGGGATCGACAATAATTTGGGCGTTATCCGTTGGAGGTCGTGGTTAGTGCTGGCAGTGGTGGTGGGTAGGGTTGCAGGGTGGGTAGATAGGGTGGTTGAGTGGGAGAGTGAGTGGTGGGGGAAGTGGATAGCCCGCCAGACAGAGAGCAGTAAAACTCTCCTAACAATCCAGGAGTCGAGAACGGGTAGGGGAGAAGGGGAAAAAGTAATCTTGTAAAGCCGCCAGACATAGGCAAGTGGACCGAACCGAATTTCATTGCTCGGTGTCTCGTGGCTGCCAGTTGCTGTAGTAAATCATCATCATCATTAGCGGAGGAATTCGTTCGTCCCGTTGGAATCGCTGTTGAACGCACGCGCCCTGTCTGCCTGTCTCTTAGCAGGGCCTCCCATGCATGCCGCATTGAAGATTAACACGTGATTTATTTTCACGAATTAATTTTGAAATTGCCTACACGTTGGGGGTTTCCTGGGTAAATAATTGGCCCGATTGTGGCTATCAGCATCATTAGAAGGAGACTTGCTGATGGGGGAGAAAGAGTGCGATGGGGGCCGGGGTTGTGGGGAGAGGCGATGGTTGGCAGCACTGAACTGTGAACCACAGTGATCCGAGTTTGATTCTATGCCATGGCTAACGACAGTGAGCCAAATGTTTGCCACTGTTTTTTTGAGCGCGGTTGGCTATGTAAGGGACGAAAGAAGTTCAACACACACACGTGATGCCTGAATTGGCTCCGACCACCACCTCCCCTCCACAACCCCCCCATCCACAGCCCTTCGACCTATCCACACAAACAGCCCCCGCCACTATCAACACGATTCCTTGTCTCCCCGTGTCACACCAACCTAACCCTGACCCTGGCTTTCAGGCCCTGTTGGACCGGCTGGACAAGCGGGACCCCCAGGAATTCCCGGGAGACCTGGCACCGAAGGGGCCCGTGGAAAAGCAGGACCCATGGGACCCACAGGCCAGTGTGTGGTCGTCCGTGCGTGCGCGTGCGCGCGTGTTTGTTGTCTTGCTGTCTGTGTGGATGCTTACGTAACCCTGCGAAGCGTTTTTCTGGTGTTGATCACGTGCCCCTCGCTCGGCGCGATGCCCGATGTTTCGTGCCGCACGCTGGAACTGAATCCGCTGCACGCGCTGGAGGCGGAGCGTAAACGTCGGACATCGCGCCGAAGAGTCGTACAATGCCGCAAACTGCACGCCACGGTCGTCCACACGTTTGAGTGTTTAACTTTTTGGCAGCCAGTTCGGTTGTTTGGATATTTGTTTGGCTGAGTGGATGCCTGTGTTTATGTTTGTTTGTGAGGCTGTTTTTGTTGACGTTTCTAAGCTTTTGTTTGGGTTTTGCTGTGCGAATGGTTTATTTTCGCAGCAGTTTATGTAATTCCTTGGGTCGCTTGGAAGCTTTTTAAAGGTCTGGTTTACGTTTTCGTTTTGATCATTGTTTGAATATTTATGGCCGTTATAAATTATCCCTATTGGTCTCTCAACACCTGGAATAACACGATAACTAATCCTCTTGCTGCTGACAAGGATGATGATGATGATGTTACTCACTCGGTCAGCAAGTAGTCCCAGAAAAGTTATTTATATTATACCAGTCTATAAAAGTGAAATATGGGCACATAAAATATACACCAAATGTCTTCATATAGGCCACATTCTTTCAGAACGTTTAACCTTGGACAAATTTTTTTTCACATAATTAAAATGTGAACCCCAACATTTACCCTGACGGAGACAAACTCAAAAGGTGAACTTTGTGGGCGATGGAGTGTGGTCCTCAGCCAATGGTGGACATTCCACGTTCTCGTGGCTCTGGCCATTCCATACATTCGACAACCAAATATTGACTTCCCACAATTTGAAAACTCACCCGTGAACGCATCGTGCGCATTCCGGGACTAAGCTAAGCACACCTGACACGCACGACAGCAGCCGCCGATCGCCACTCAGTGGCGGTGACATCACCACCGTGGTGCTTGCGCCAGCCTCGGTACACTTTTAGACTATCACGTGAAGTGTCGAAGGCTGTCTGGCGGAAAGTCGTGGGACGGACCCGCGTGTCAAGGGGTGAACATGTAATTACACTTACACACATACACACGTGTATACCGCTCAGTACGTAACATACGAACGTCTGCATAAACACAGCACACACAGAGAGACACGTGCGAGTTTGCACGCGCCCGCCCACACACATGCGTACGCACATTTAGCGGTGCCAGGACCAGTTCTGTTTCCATTTAAGTGTTTGGACTGGACGGGACCTAAGGGAAGAGAGAGAAAGTCGAGAGGGAAAGAGAAGAACACGCAGAGACAAAGATCCTCCGTATAACCTTAACAGACTGGTGGGGCAAGTGCTGTTAGCGAGCACCTATGAAGGCTGATAAGGCGAACGGAGAATTCGCCCTCGCGATCGATGTATCTTATTATATAAATACAATCAGCCACGCCATTTGTGGCCATGTGACATCGCCCAATGGCTTGTGATGACAAGACACCAGGCGAGTGTTTATGAAGGGCGCCTTCTGTTTAGAAACTGGACTTTACGAGGTGGCTGGGATGGTTGCGAATATTGAGCAGCACCGAGCCAGTTTTTTTTGTTTTAAAGGAGGCGAAATGATTTACCAAGGGGTGACAGCTCACAGTAAAACTTTCCACAGTAGCAGCAGTAGCAGCAGTAGCAGAGCGACTCACAACCTCCTCGATATACTGTATGTGTAGTGCCAGTGATTCGGAGACAAGGGTTTCCAGGAGGCACCTTCTTTATTTAACAAGTCCACACCTCACAGGTTCGTCCTCGCACTCTCCATAGTTGCCTAGCCTGACCACAACCCTCATCGTCTAACACTGATGGCGCTGACCGAGATGGCCAACAACTATCTGTCCCGATTTAAAGCTTTCGCGACTGCAGAGATTCATCTTCTTGGTTCTTTTGGTAAAGTCACGTAGAAGGGAAATAATAAAAATGAAACATAATAAAATAAAATTCTCACGACGTTTCGGCCACAACGGCTGCTTGCGTTGTGGCCGAAATGTCGTGATAATTTTATTTTATTATGTTTTATTGTTATTATTTTATTATTTCCCTTCTACGTGACTTTACCGAAAGAACCAAGAAGAACTATCTGTCCGCGCAACATCCAGCGAAGACGGCAGCGACGGCGAGACGAGTCCACTCCCAGAACCGGCAGCCCTGAGCTCCCTCTCTCGGCTCCTTTTATGCCACCCAGCGCGGCCTGGCTCCGCCCTGACCGCGCCTCCCTTCTCGAACCCACCAGCAGGTTCCAGGGGCCTCCAGACAGGGTCCTCCGTGACCCTTGCCCCAGTTCCTCCGCTCTGCCAACACACCGTGCACGCCCTCACCGGCGTGTGCGCTCTCCGTCTGCCGCAGTTGCCGCTGCTGTCCACCAGCCGGCGCTGTTACACTACATACATATTCCAAGGGCCAGCACCGCCACTGCCACTCATCGTTGCTCTCCGCACTCCTGCCCCCTGTCTGCACCACAACCTCCTCCTCCTCGTCTTCTGTACACCAAGTGCCGGGTCCATGGTCACTGCCGGGCGTCGTTTCTCCGTGGCAAGCCCGGCCGTCTGGGACGCGGACATCATCACCGTCTCCCCGCTGCTGCTGCTGCTGAACATTCTCAGCAGCAGCAGCAGTAGCAGCAGTCAATCCTTGAGACATTAGTGGAAGGCGCCTTACAAATAATTATTAATAGACTTTGCCTCAAAGTCCCCACTACTGCCCCCGGGATTTCGAGCGACGCCAACTACATTATGCGCGTCACAAATAGCCGTACAATGATTTCATTTCCACAAGCTTTCTCCAACACAGAGAGACGACGCTATTGTTGTCTTGGGACCCTCCCCACCACACTGTTGATTAAGCCTCTGTTGCCTAGCCCGGCAAGACGAGGGCATACGATGGTGGAGTAAGGAATGACACTTCGTAATCCCCGTGTCTCACCCACCACCCTATCTGTGTCTCTGTGTCTCCACCCTCTCGGTGTCTCTGCTTGGCTGTGATTTGTCGTCTCCGACTCAATTCCAAAATGCTTGTGTCTCACTTATCTCTCTCTCTCTCCTCGTCCCCCGCACCTCTGATTAGCGCGATTGGCTACGTACGGTGCGAAAGAAGTTCAACATATAATGCATACATCTACCACTCTCTCCGCCTCCGTGTCTCTCCTGTCTTCTTCTGCGTCGTCTGCCTCTCTCTCCACACTGGGTATCTCCACACTGGGTCTCTCCACACTGGGTCTCTTGATCAAAAAGTTCCTGGATGAAGAGTCTTGACCCCTCCGACGTGAATCGCAATCCTCGCCATGAGCAGCGCAGATCCGAGACGGGTACTAAAGTGGTCGGCATTTATTACTCTACAAAAAAAACAACAACATGCAAATTATAATCGGGTGGGACGATAGAGGTGGGGTAATGAGTTATAGAGTTTAGTCGAATGTGCTGCCCGCACCTCTCTCGCTCTGTCGAGCCCCACGTCAGACAAACTTGTGTCCGTCTTTGTTTGGCTGTCTGTTAATCCATACGTCTGTCTGTCTCGTCTCTGTCTGCTCTGTCCATTTACTGTGATGTGTATTGTTCCATCATTTAGTCTGTCCATCTGTTTATCACTGTGTCTGTCTGCCTGCTCACCTGTCTGTCTGTGTATCCGTATTATGTCCATCTGTCTGTCTATTTCTCTATCTGCATGTCCATACGTTCGTCCGTCCATCTATAATTGTGTCTGTATGTACGTCTGCCTGTCCTTCTGTCTGTCTGCCTGCCTGTACGTTTGTATGCCCACCTGTGTGTCCATCCACCTGTCTGTATCTGCTACCTGCCGTTTCTGTGTCCGCCTGTGCCCTGTACCTCGCTCCGTGCAATATTCGCCGTGACGACCACGCGGTCTGGGTGCGGTTTTCAGAGCGGGTCACGGCTCAACGACGCCCAATAACCCCGAGCTCCCACCACCACCACCACCCACACATCACAGGGGTAGGGATGGAGGCGAGACGGCTGAGACGGTGAGAGTGAGAGAGAGCGATGGGGGAAACGAGATGGGAAAAATAAACAGGGATTTAACGTAATCCGCCCTCCTTACTTTTGCGTAATTTTCCACTCTTTAAAAACACACGCGTCTCGGTATCTGCGCTACTTTCCCCACAACAGCCCGTTCTTAGGCTACACGGCGGGTATTTGTCTCGTGTTGTGTACGTTGTCCCTGCCAAAGTCATCGCAAGTCAGTCAACCCATAACACCTGGGTCTGGTCCCGTTGACCATCCTGCCAGCGAGCCTTCGACACGTCGCGTGACCTCAAAGTGCACTTAGCCTGGCACAAGCGCCGTGGTAACGTCAACGCCACTTAGACCACATCGCGTGTAGTCTTTAATTAACACTGGTTGGGTAAGTGCTGTTAGCGAGCACCTATTTAAAGATCGGCCAGCATCACGCCCGCCCGCCCGCATTTTGTCTCCTTCGTAGCAATGTTTACACACCGCACCAGCCACTCATTTGAGGCCGAGTCGACCTCGGGGAGGCCCAGGACCGGTTCAGATAATCGTCACTGCCGGTGTTGGTGGCCGTGAGCGGGAATCGAGCTCGGGTCGCCGGGTTCGTAGCGCAGCGTGGCGCTTTAACCACTGACGCGCACACGCGCGCGCGCAAATGTAGACGTCCGTGTGCTAACACGATAGGGGAAATGGCCCATTATACAAAGTAAACATAATTGGGCATAAGTGGTCCTAAGAATGGCGTAATTAACAGGGACGACATTAAGTCTAGCTGTCGTGGGGTGCAGAGTCGGGGCTTTAGAAGCTTTTATTGACTTTGCTTATACTCGGGAGAGGACCATTATGCCGGGATTCAATTACCACACCTGGCGTGCAACAGCCACCACGACGCTGCTGCTGCTGTTGTTTTAACAACAACAATCCTTCACAGCATGCACAAGAGCGGCCTGATGCCGCCATGGGAATGTGGAATTTCCACGACTGCTTCGCGAGCATTCCCGGGCAGTGCTTTTGCCCCGCCAGCCGATCCGACAAAACTTTCGGTTGCACGTTCGAGCGACCGTTCATTTATCATTTCAGAATTTTCATGTATTTTTATTTCTGTCCCACGATGAATCCAAACTGCAATATTTACAGTGTCATGATTTAGCAAGCCGGGCTTGGTATGTACGTTTGTTGAACTTCTTTCGCACCGTACGTAGGCAACCGTGCTCGTCGCAGGTGCCGGGGTAAGGACAACAAACTAAAGACAGTCGGTAGTTCTGAAGAAGTCAGTTTTCGATCTCGATTATTTCAAAGGGTGTAGCTGCAGCGGCTTCCTAATACACTGGTCAACAAAAAAAAAATTCTGGCCTGGACTTTTGCAGCTGTTTCAGACTAATTTCAGGGTGCTGATTCCAAATCTGATCTCAGATTTGCTCTATCACATCTCATTTTATACTATCGGCATACCCCATTTTAATTGATTTTACCCGAAATTAACTCTGTCACTTATGATTGCAAGTTGTTGTGAGTCAGTGACTGCTTTAGTGTTAAAATATGGTGCTGTATTTTTAGGATAGTGTGTTTATAATATAATTTTATGTAGATATCCACATTTATTTAATATTTTTCTTCTGCAGTTTTTATTGAAAATGCAATATTTGATATACCTTAAAACCGTTGCAATACCTTATGCCAGAAAAAGTGTGCTGACCAGTGTTATCGGAGGGGAAGCGCGTTGCTGACGGGCCGCTGAAACGCATCTGGAAGCGCGCGATGCGGTGACCACCGCCTTGGTTTTCGAATTGTTGGCCACAAGCTGCTGCGACGATGCAGCGCAGTTCGCGTGGTTGATGGTTTCTGCTCCTTGACTTGATTTCCAGAGGGCGCGGTTTCTATTCGATTTCCCGGCGCGGCAGTCGAAACAATGATGCGACGTTTTTATTTATATCACCCCCCAGACCCCGCGCCGCCTTCCACCTCGGTTAAGTCGATCGGTAAGGTCACGTGTGGTGGGGTAAAGTGTGGGTACGTGGCAGAGTGCGGGTACTTGCCACCCAAAAATACCCACCAACTAGAACTCCCTTCTAGCTGGTGGCCCATCCGCCAGCAGTGGCATGAGCAAAACATTTCAGGGCTGCCCCTTGACCTCGTCTCTACCTGTACGTGTGCCTGCTGCTTACGCTTGGGCCAATGTCTCCGAGTGTGTGGGAAGAGGCAATAGAAAGGGTCCGGAGAACGACCGACGGATTTTTTTTCTTTTTTTTAAAGAGAGGTTGTGTTTGGAGAGTGGACCTCCGTGTCTGTGTGTGTGTGGTTTTTTTTCACGTCCAATCATTTGTTTATTTAATGTAAGCAATGCGTGTAATTAGGCAAATTGCGTGTTTATAGTGAACAATGGCGGTCAAGTGCGGTCACAGGATATTGCGAATGAGGTAGCAAAACGCCAGCATGTTACAGGTCACGAATGTTTAATCAAGGCTCTGTGCATGGCTGGTGTGTGTGTGTGTGGGTCGCAACGAGGTCGACTCAGACCCAAATGTGTACCTCGTGCCGATGTGTAAACATCGCCACTGGAGAGACAAAGGCGGCCGGGCGTGGTGCTGGCCACCCACCCCCTCGTCTGCCGTGTCGGCCTTCATAGGTGCTCGCTAACATCACTTGCCCAAAAGTCTGTTATGGCTAAAGGGGGATATTTGTCTTTGTGTTTTAGAGTGGCCACTGCTATAAGCCGGATATGTTGGCTCACTGCCAAAATGCCTGAACCGGTCCCGGGCCTCCCCTAGGTCGACTCAGCCTTAAATGGGTACCTGGTGCGGTGTGTAAACATCGTTACTCTGGGTGACAAATGTAGCCGGGCATCTGTGCAAGTGTGCCGGTCTGTGTACGTGTGTTTCTGCGCGAGAGTGTATGTGTGTGTGTGGATTTTGAGTAAACGTTGAGAGTAAGTGTCCTTTTGCCTTGCCGGGTCGTTATTGGCTGTTTAGGCAGCTGGAATCGAGGGCTAATTTAAATGTCAAACACCCACACACATAAATCCGCGTCCAAAGGCAAAGATCCCCCATATAGCCTTAGTAGACTGTTGGGGCAAGTGCTGTTAGCGAGCACCTATGAAAGCCGGAACGGCACACGAGGGGGTGGGTGGCCAGCACTACGCCCGGCCGCCTTTGTCTCCCCAGTGGCGATGTTTACACACCGCACCAGGTACTCATTTGAGGCTGAGTCGATCTGCGTGTGGCCCAGAAACGGTTCGGATAATCGTCACTGGTGTTGGTGGCCGTGAGCGGGAATGGAACTCGGGTGGCCGGGTTCGCAGCGCAGTGAGCTAACCGCTACACCCCCCTCCACACACACAGGCAAAAGCCCCCCGTATAGCCTTAATAGACTGTTGGGGCAAGTGCTCTTAGCGAGCACCTATGAAGGCCGGAACGACACACGAGGGCGTGGGTGGGTGGCGAAGACCGACACACATACATATAACACACCCTCGCTCGCACATGCACACGCCCGTACACACACGCTCATAAACACATGGTCGCACATCTGCGCACAGATGGCTGACCCAACAACAAATAAAACAAAAACATACGTACTCTGTGTTCCGTAGATCGAGTTCTCGATGTTAATTATGGCACGGTTTTACAAGAGTTTTTATTCCGTCACGGGTCGGAATGCGACGAATCATCGATTCATCATCGATTTCAAAAGACGCACAAAAACCTCATCTGATTCCTACGCTCACGACACGTGCATCGATCGATTGTTTCACAAGTAGGCAAAGGCGCTGCCCTGCAGCTGCTTGCTCATGCCCCTGCTACCGGAAGGGCCTTCAACTTCTCTGGAGCCCATAGAGAAGCCCTCGCCGAAGGGTACTTGGCCTACTCTTTCCTGCACGCTGCCCGGGCGTCTTGGAGTCGGTGGGAGTTACCCACATGGACTAACTGCGGGGTGACCCTCCGTACTTCTGGAGTGGACAGAGTCGGGGTGGAGGGGCCGGAGTGGTGGTGGTGGTGGTGGGGGGGGGGGGGGGGGGTAACTGCCGCGCCGGGAAATCGAAATGCAAGTCCCGTGTGCTAGCCATGACACCACGGCAGCGTCCCTGTTCACGAGTAATGCAAATCAAATGCGGATATTCTCAACACGTAAGTTATCATTTTATTACATTTCCATCGGTTTTTGTATCTCTCTGCGTTCACTGCGTTTTCTTCTATGAACCCGCCACGTTTTCGTTTCACCCCCCCCACACACCACCACCATATCTCTCGTGCAGATGAGACATATTGTCCCAGTCGACTCAGCTTTTATATATATATTTTATAATTATGGAATGAAGGACCCCGCTGCGTGATGGTTTAGCCACACTGGATGTTGCAATCCTCGAGGATCGCCCGTTCCCATTCGATTCCCCGGGGCGGCAGTTTGAAAACACCGGGCGAGTTTATTCCGCCTCTGACCACCCAGCGGTTACAAATGAGTAGTCCCGCCGGTCCACAAGAGATGGCACGTGGTGGGGTAACGTGTGGGGGGTGCACACACCTCTTTTAACAACGTCTGGTCAATGTGGAAGAGTAGACCAATTACCCTTGAGGGTTCGCCCCCTAGTTGTCGGGGGGGGGGGGGGTGGGGCGGGGGGGGGGGAGGCTTCTACCAGCAGTGGAATGAACAAGCAATTGCAGGGCTGCCCCTTTATCTTTTTACCCTCCTCAGCCCGTACCCGTGAGTTGCCACTGACAACAGTAGAGGCGCGCGTCTGATGTGTCTTGCGTCACCTCTGGCAGTTATTGGAGATTTAAGCACGAAAATAAATATATAGACTGAGCGGACAACATTGCCCTTCTGGGACACCGCTCACGGCGCTCGCTGTAACGTACTGACAGTGTGTCCATCTCGTTCTGCTGTTGCATTGCAGGCCGGCCCGGCGTGGCGGGGCGAACCGGCCCCACCGGTGGGCTGGGTCCTGTGGGACCGCCTGGAGGAATAGGGGTCCCCGGCCCCCCCGGACTCCCGGGGTCTCCCGGACCTCCTGGACCCTCTAGTCCCACGTCGAGCAACCAGAACGTGGCTCTGGCTCGAGGAGAGAGTAAGTGATCGCGGGAGACGCGGTCAATCGTTGCGTTCGATATTCACGAATTAAAAAAATTCATAAAAAACAAAAAAATCCGTCGAATAGATCACGCAGATCATTGATCAACGTCACGTGACTGTTCGGCAGGGAGCCGCCTCCCCCACGTGCACGCTGACGTGGTACGAGCGGGGGATGTGGGGCCCATCGGCACCCCCGGACCCATCGGACCCCCAGGTACATCACCTGTCACCACAATCAACATCATCATCATCAGTCCATCACTGCTATCATCTTCTTCATCATCATCATCCTTACCGCACCACTGTTTTCAACACCGGTACCACCACCATCATCATCGTTGTCATTATCTGATGATTGTGATTATTCTTTGGGTCTTTCGGTAAAGCCATGTAGACAGAAAAATAAATAAATACAATTTTATTTTTACATACAAATAGAAATTTGTATATTTATTTATTTTCTATCTACGTGGCTTTACCGAAAGACCCAAAGAATATAAATTCCTGCAGTCGCGAAAGCTTTAAGTCAAGATTACATTGTGATTCTTATCTTCCCTCCCCCTCCCCACTCTGCCTCTGTGTGCACAGGAGATCCCGGTCCCCAGGGCCCTCGTGGTTTCCCAGGGAGGGATGTGAGTGACCTTGACCCCTTCTCTCGGGGTTAGGGGGTGGGCGGGGGAGGGAGGGGCGCGGGGGGCGGGGGCACCGGGGAGGGGGGGGGTAATCATCGACTGTACGCCTCGAGTGACTGCACCAGAACCCTTAAATATCAATTTTAAAAAATCTGCAGTAAATTACTCAAATTGGGTTTGCCCGCAATAATAATGTCTGTTCTTCTACAAAGCGGTAGTTGCGTTCCTGAAGAACGCCGCGTTATGGGAAAAAAACGCCTTTTAAAATATAAAATAAAGAGTAAATCACAGTCCGCGATAGCACGCGAGATGCGTACGCAGGCTGAACAAAGACTGAGGCGTGTGGGTAGCATCTAGAAGCATCCAGCAGCATCCCGTCTTGTGCGCTCCTACGCCGAGGCAGCCGTACGACTACTCGCGCGACGCGGTTCCATTCACTCAATCGCGTTACATCCAATTCGCGTCTGTTATGAACAAAAAAGTGTTCTCTGATGTTCTTAGGGTTTTTTCCGTAAAGTCACGTAGGTAAAACATTAAAATTAATAAAAGTAAAATAGAAGCTTGTGTTGCCTCCGAAACGTCGGGATTTTTATTTTACTTTTATTTTACTTTTATTAATTTTAATTTTTTACCTACGTGACTTTACCGAAAAAACCTAAGAATATGAATCCTTGCAGTCACGAAAGCTTCAAATCTAGAATTGTTCCCGGATATATTCTTCGCGTGAAATCCAATTCGCGTTATGACTGTTTCATCATTTTATATAGCGTCATTCATGCCAGCGGCATCCCACAACGCTGTACGTTAATTATGCACAAGGATCAAATCTCATACACGCAGATGTCTACGCCCATAGCAGCAGCAGCAGCAGCATCGCCGCCTGCTGTGAAGGTTCGGCAGGACCCTCCAGAAAGAGAGTCGTGATTCTCAGCAAGGGCTCTCCCTGGTGACCGAGCGTCTATCGCGCCCGCGAGAATAACGACCGCGCGTGCTGGTTCTTTCGCCTCTGTCAGGGTCTCCCAGGGCCGGAGGGGAGACCTGGGCTTCTGGGACCTAGGGGAGAGAAAGGCGAGCTGGTGTGTAGTAGTCATTGTAGTAGCCGTGGTACACGGTCACCCTAACACATTCGTCCGTGACACCGATTCCCCCCAAAGATGATAAAAAATATTTACTGTGCTCGGGAACATTTCTGGCAATGGCCCTTCTATCTACGGGGATGCTTTTGCCAGTGCCGTGTCACAGTGGTGAAGAATCTATGAAGAGGCTTTAACCTTTCTTGCAATAAAACAGGTTTTAAAATGTTCGAACGCCAAATTGATATCCCTGTTGCGAGGCATCAAGCCTGCATCGACCACACGCAGTTGTGGCGTAAAACAAAGCATGCAATCAAACATGCTCTGAAAAATAAACGCGTTGTCTTCGAAACTGATTGGCTTACGCCAGAGACAGCCATCTTTAAGCCCTCGTCTCACCCGTGTCAGGCCAGAGAACGCCAAAAAGGATGCCTTGCAATAGCTATCTAGTTGGTGGTTGAACATTTCAACACCTCCTGTTGTAAAATTTTGATTTAAAGCTTTCGTGACTGCAGGGATTCATATTCTTGGTTCTTTCGGTAAAGTCACATAGAAGGGAAATAATAAAATAAAATAAATGCTGTTCTTGTTTAAATATTTTTATTATATTATTTCCCTTCTACTTTACCGAAAGAACCAAGAATACCTCCCGTTGTATTGCCAGAAAGGATAAACACTTCTTATTTATTCATGAGTTGTGATACTGGCAAAAAATGTCCCATAGATATCATTGCTCAAGCCGAGCTATTAATACTTGCTTTGTGGTTTTTGCTGTTCGCCTTTTGGCGTCCTCTCTAATCTGACGCCGGTGTAGACCTCTCAGTTTCAAAGCCCATGCTACATTACACCAGAGCATGTTTGTCTGCATGTGTCGTCACAAGTATGCGTGCTTAATGCAGACTAAATGCCTTGCAATGTGTCTGTATTTGGTGTTTGAAAATCTTTGCCCCTCCTGCCTGTTGTATTGCCAGAAAGGGATAAAGCCTCTTCTTGTTTTTTCACCACCATGGCCCTTAAACACGGCAGCAAGATCCTGCACAGACTTGTTCAGAGCATGACCCCCCCCCCCCCTTACTTAGCCGAGCAATATATTTCTGACCTGATGTTTGTTCCTGACCCCGTGTGTTGTCTCCGTCAGTCTTCTCAGTGTAATGCCAAGCATGCCGCTTCTCCCCTTGCATCTTTGCGCACTTTTCCACCCGTCGTCCCATTCATCGTTGTTCGTGTGCAAGTTTCTGACACCGATTAATATCGATTTGTGTCATTGTTATGACGCATAATTTTCACCAATTATGAATGACCGTTGGTATAACTATCATTGGCATAAATGATCAAAGTCTTTTAAGATTCACAATTTTGGCTGTGAGTATTGTAATGCTGATATGGTATAGCCTCACATCCCACACCACGTGTTCGGTGAAGCTGCCCGGCAGATTTGTAAGCGTGCTATGTCTCTTTCGGCCACCAGGGGGAGCGCGGAGAGCGAGGATCGCGTGGTCCCCAGGTACAGAGGAAAGAATAACCTCCATTCTCTCGGCTTCAGTCTGTCTCTTAGGGGACGTCCATAAATGACGTCACGCACCTGGGGGGGGGGGGGGGTCAGACGTTTGTGACGATGTGTGACAAGTGGGGGGGGGGGGTTGAGAAATGTGACGTCGCATCAAAATGTGCAACTTTAAATAAATATAGACAACACGTTCTACTTAATTAAATAGACGTTTTAATAAATGTTTTCTCCTACAATATCAGAGTGCAGCGCCACATTAAATACGCACTACAATTACACTATGAGACCTCCTTTACCAGTGGCAAAATATAGTAGTAGGTTTTTACCCTTTAAACTGGTACAAAAAACTGACACCTTTATTCAAGGCATCATGTTTGCAATAACCACAACACAAGCAGTCAAAATGCTCCGGTGTGGGCCGCGTGTGAACAACGCAACGCTGGCGGTGAATGGGGTTGCGAGTGAGCTAGAGAGAGAGAGAGCTTTGCTCTGTTAAGAAGCCTTAAATGTCGATGAGAACCGGCCAATTACAAAGCCTGTGACTACCGCTCATGGCGTTATTGTCGGTGTTGCGTTGTCAGATTTTACAATCGGCGTTGTGTTTCTCTCGTTGTGCAGGGTGACACTGGAGCGAAAGGGAGCAAGGGGGAGTCCGTGAGTGGAACCTGGATTGTTTGTATCATTTTTAAATCCTTCGTTTGTCCAGGCAAGCCTTGCCGCGTCTCGAGACTCGTGCTTAGCAAAGTCCTGCCTGGGATGTTTGGCTAAATCGGTTCTTTCTAATGCTACAGATGTCAGTGATGTTGGAACATGAGTGCCGAGCGATATTCGAAACGTTCTTTGACACCCCATTTTTCAACACTTGCACTGACCGGCATAGTGACATTTGGTCAATCAACCCCCTCACCCCACCATGACCGGCACTGCTTGTGGATTGGCAAAGAGTTGTAAATTATCACGTCAATGTCACCTGTTTAACCCGGTTGAGAATGAAAGAGGCCAGCATAGTCTCATTTGCAAGAGTGACCTGAGTTTTCAAGAGTGTATTAGTTTCTATTATATATGTCGGTTTTTTTTTGTCCCAAAGTATTTTATTATTAAAAAAAACGATAAACACGTGATATGAAAGGGGGTTGTGACACCAGCACAACCCACGGATTACGGTGCAATGGAAACCTGCCAAAATCCGCATGTTTAAATAAACCCTACAACCCCCCGGTGCCTTCCTAAGTTCTGATACCCCTGTAGGAGAAGAAGGGAAGAGAGAGGGGGGTGCCTAAATGCCCTCGTGAATGCTCTTAAGAATCCATGCCCACTGCAGGAGAGGTAGTGAAGGGGTTTCGTGTTTGGTGGTGAGCTTCCTCCCTGCCCCTTAGTTGTGCACTCAAGACGCTCTCTACAGCAGCAATCTTTGACAATTTATTGGACCATTCCTGCAGTGTTGGGGGAGCGTGACTCTTTCCAGTTGGCTATAATGGTGCGTTTTGTCAACATATGTGGTTTTAATGTTGTCTGTTTATTGGGCTCATGTGACGCTCCCTGCAGCAATTACATTCGCCGCAATGTGTTTTGGGTGATTTTTGTCGTTTTAAAAAAACGATTCTTGAAAAAAAAAATCGGAACCCAGAATTGCGTCAGAGAAAGAGCAATGAGTCAATGGAATCCACAGACTTGGCTAGAATTGCGCCCAGGTTGTCGTCGTACTGCACATTGAACTTCTTTCGCGCCGTACGTAGCCAACCACGCTCATCGGAGGTGCGACTGAGATTGACGTGAAATAAGAATGCTGACGAAAACATTTTACACTGTGACCCCCCCCCCCTCCCTCAACAGTCCGACGGCTGGCAGGCCTTCCAGGAGCTACAGGCCGAGTTTCAGCTGCTGCTGCGTCGCGTGACTCTACTGGAGGAGATGGTGTGGCCAGGTGAGATCACCTTGTGCCTTTCGGGTGAGATCACCTGTGAGTTCAGGCGAGATCACCACTGAGTTCAGGTGAGGCTACCTGTGAGTTCAGGCGAGATCACCAGTATGTTCAGGCGAGATCAGTGAGTTCAGGCGAGATCACCTTGTGAGTTCAGGCGAGATCAGTGAGTTCAGGCGAGATCACTAGTGAGTTCAGGCGAGATCAGTGAGTTCAGGTGAGATCACCTGTGAGTTCAGGTAAGATCACCCTCCAACGATCCTCATCCGTGCCCATTTCTCAACTTCACGCACGACCCCTATACCCGACTGCCTTTCATTCACGCTGCACCCATCAGACACCCTCACTCACCATCACACTCCACCTTATTCCGCCTCGCATACCCCTGCAACATCAGCTCCATTCCCAGCCCCTGTCCCTCCACCCATTCCATCGCCTTCCTCACTGAACACCGTCGGATTGCATCTTAAAGCGCACCTGGAAGAGGGCGCGAAATCAATGCGAAATAATAGAATAGAATTTGATCGCCGATGCATCTCGAGGCGGGAGCGCCCCCTGGTGGCAGCGGGCGAGCGTCGCAGGCTGCGAGTTCAACGAGACGGTGGCCGCGGCGTGCGAGATTGGCAGGTTGGCAGATCGCGGGGGAGGCCTTCGTCCATGTCAGCGGGGGGGGGGGGGTAACATCCATGAAGTGCCAGCGATGACGACGGGCCCTGGCACAAGGTTCCCCGAGTGCCAGTCCTCACAATCGTGCACGCTGGCGGTCGCCAAACGCGTCCCACGATTCTCACGAGGAACTAAGAATCAGAATATGAATTTCGATGTAAAGCTTTCGTGACTGCAGGGATTCATCTTCTTGGTTCTTTCGGTAAAGTCACGTAGAATGGAAATAATAAAATAATGAAAGAAAACATAATAAGATCATTCTCACGACGGCTGCTTGCGTTGTGGCCGAAACGTCGTGAGAATTATCTTATGATGTTTTATTTTATTATTTTATTATTTCCATTCTACGTGACTTTACCGAAAGAACCAAGAAGATGAATCAAAATATGTATTCGTACTGGAGGAATCCGAGGAGCTGCGAAGATCGTTTTCACAGATGTCCAACTCTCTGGGTCACGTGGGACGCGCGAGCGCTGTACACACGTGCACGCACGACATCTCTCAAGCTGAATCGGGGCTACCCTCTTACGTGCACGCCATCAGGCGCGCGCGGTGTGCGCCGATTGAATTCGTATCCGAACGGCGGCGGTCGTGCATGCAGGAGAGATTACCCGTGAGCAATGACCACACTGGATTGTTGGGAAAACCTTCATAGAGCAGCAGGAAGGTGGGTGCAGTGGCATCTATGGCATTGCCTGCAAATGACCTTTTGACCTTGCCAATCCCCCATCTCTTCCTTCTTGCCCCCCCCCCTCCGCCACCGGGACATCCAGAGCCACTCCCGGCCGGCGAGGCAGAAGGTGGAGTCGACGCTGGTCGTCTCCTGGAGCTCAGGAGGAGGAGGGTGGCTCCACGCACGCCCGGACAAGCGACCTCGGTGGCCTGAACCGCGCGTCGCGACCAAACACAAAAAAAAACTGGAAAGGCCACGGCAGGCCCGGTACTGGAGCTTGCGCGCTACGGGTTAGGGTTGCCACCTGTCCTGGTTTTCCCAGGATTATCCTCATTTTTGGAGGTAGCTGCTGTCCTTGGGAACTATGTAAACCTTCCCGGGATATCAAAAGTCTCAGTTCCGTAGTTACAGTACGAATAATAATAATAGTGGTACACAGCGCAAGGCAATGCATTTACATGTGGTTCTCCTCTCTCGCGGTATTGTGAGATATTCTTCTCATTCCCATGACACATCCCGGTTTTTTTTGGACCTCATAGGTGGCAACCTTAGCTATGGGGCAGGGGTGGTGTAGAGGGGGGGGGGGGTTGGGGAGTGGTGGGGAAGGTGAAATTGACAGCTGTATGTTCTTAGCGGAGGGTGGTGGGGTGGGGGGGGGATGTACACCACATCCAGTGTCCCTCTCACTATGGCTCTGGCTACTACTACGAGTCACGTGCCACCCTACTGCACGCGACCAGCGACTCGGAAAACGATTCGGTGACAAACTTGGCCCATGGCTGTAAAACTCTCCCCACTTGGCTCGAAGCGCTGCCTCTAAACGGGGGAAGAGGCACAGAGTAAGGGGGCAATGCTGCTCTTTAGTCGAGAGGCAGAAACCCGATTGAATAAATATTTGATGGGGGCGGGGGGGGGCACTAGGTTTTCAGTTAAGGGTAGGAACAAGCAGACCAAGCAGAAGGTTGATAATAGTGGCTGTCTTCTGTCAACCCCTTGCATATTGCTACCAACAAATGTCAGCTGGATGAAGTGTGTGCAGGGACTCCGCTACTTACGAACTTTCAAAGACACGAACAAACTTGTGCAATCTTGAATTGATCTTGATTTGAAACTTGTCCAGTTGCCTGTTCGGACTGAGAGTCGTAAGTTCAACCGCCGCGCAATAGATGGCGGTGATTGCATCTGTATTTACAGAACATGAAGAGCCAGTGGCATCAACATCTACGGGACATTATGCAACTTTTAGAGTACACGCCGTAACATCACGTTTGGAATAAACAGGGGTAAAGTTGGGACTTTCGAACAAATCGACTTACGAACAGAACTCTGTAACGTAACTCGTTCTTAACTAGAGGAGTTCCTGTAAATGCTTGGTCCACGGCCTTCAAAGGCCAACAGCACTTGCCCCTATAGTCTGTTAAGGCTGTATGGGGGATGTTTTCTTGTCTTGTATCTCTCTGCTCATTTCTCTCTTGATGGTCCTTCGCCGGTAGTGGAAATTCCACATTCCTATGGCAAGGGCCGGTCTGTCCACAGCATAACCCTAATACTAAGCTGGTCTTGCCTCGCCTTGCAGAGATAATACGGTTAAGGGCAGAAATGCCAAGCGCGTGTAGTGACCCCGCCATTATGTCCCCATAACATCCCAGATCATCTCCACTGCCATTCCCTGACCAGCTGTGGGAATTCCACGTTTCCATGGCAGGGGTCAATCTCTCCATAGGACGGTCACTTGTTCACATCCCACAAAGCGGTATATATATTTTATCACCCCCTAGATAGGTCGTCCACAGGATGCCGCCGTGGCAGTGATGATGTTCGACGCTCGTGTTGGCGACACGGTTAACGGTGCAACGTCGCGTATCTGATCCTCTTATCCATCCTGTCCAATTAACCGCCCACGCCGAGTGGAGGATTTTTTTTTTTATATCAGCGTGGTGTTACTGACATGTTTCGATCTTGTTCGTCTCTAGTTCCCGTCTTCTCTTCGTGTTCAGACGATGAAGCCGAATGAGATCTCTCCACCCCCCCCCCTCCCTGTCTCACGCCAGCTTCACGCCCTCCTCCACCCTTGTGTCGCACTTTTATTTTGTTCTGAATTCTTATTTAATATCCGTCAATTCAGCGCACCGTTGCTCTCCCTCCGTTGCTTTACATATCGGGTGCCGCGGTGGCTAGGAGATGTTAACTCCCTCGCCGGGTGTGCAGAAGGTCGTGTGTTCGACCCCCGACCCTGACGCCTGCTGCTGTAAATTTGGAGTTTTCATGTCTCTCTCCCCGTGGTCGCGTGGATTTTTACTCCAGGGCTTCCCTTCACGTTTAGAGACATGCCTTTTGGAGTATATGGCTGCTGTACATTTCCACATCGTAATCCACTTCGTTTAGCTTTCATTTTTGGCCAGGACGCTTCTGAAACAGAGCTATATATCTCACTGGGCCTTACCCGTTAAAATAAAAAAAAGATAGTTTAGTTTTTATCTCCATGCGTGTACGTGTGCGCATGCGTGTGTGAGCAATATGTAGCGGTCAGCACGCTGCGCTACGAACCCGGTGACCCGAGTTCGATTCCCGTTCACAGCCAACACCAGTGACGATTATTTGAACCGGTCCTGGGTCTTCCCTAGGTCGATTCAGCCTGAAATGAGTACCTGGTGTGGGGTGTAAACATCGCAACTAGAGAGACAAAGGCGGTCGGGCATGGTATTGGCCACCCACCCCCTCGTGTACCGTTCCGGCCTTCATAGATGCTCGCTAACAGCACTTGCCCCAACAGTCCGCCAAGGCTACGCGGGGGGGTCTTTGTCTTTGTAGTGTAACGCCAAGTTGCGTATTCTTTCCAGATCCATTCCAAACCACCGGAGAGGTCTCTCTCTTGGATCAGTGTCACCCCATGCCCCAGTCGTTCTCTCACTGTGCCGCGCCTCATTGCTCCTGAAGTCTAGAAACCTCTCCTCTGTAGTCTCAGCGAGCAGTCGCTAATTTTTCGTTCATCGGATTGTCTCATGCTCCAACATTCGAAGCCCCACGTGTCGGTTCATATACACCTTGGCTTTTGTTGCCGCGTAAATATATTCCAGTTGACTTTATATCTCGCTGAGATTTTGCTAAGGTAAGACGTTCGCAAATCAATCTCGCGATTGTTCAGTCACTTCTAAAGCACAGTCGAGCGTTTCCCCGTGTTTTAAGACGTGGAGGGGAACAACCTTCATTCTCTCTTTGATGTTCACTATCTTTCTATACCTCAAGTCCCCCGAGCAAAGTAAGATATGCGACGTTGTGCCGTATAGCAAGTGGGAAGTGAATTTAATGTGCATCAAGCAGTATAGGGACGTGTGTTTTTTGATAAATACAATTTCTTGGTGCTCGTAATAATTTTTTGTACAATAATATTTTTACACGTTGATTTTTTTTCAATGTTTGTTTTAACTTGAAGCTACGGAGCTGCGCATTTATTTAAATTTGAATGCCGCTTCGTGCACACGACATCGGCGTTAAGCGAAAATGCAACAGCAACAACAACAACGACTTCGTTTCAAAGCATTTACGCATTCATCCCGTCTTGTAACGATGATGTTATCAAACTCTCGTACAAAATTGTGTTGCTGATAGGGACTTGCCCTATTACAAACTGGCCTTATTGATAAAAGGGCTTGCCCTATTACAAACTGGCCTTATTGATAAAAGGGCTTGCCCTAATACCAACTGTCCTTATTGATAAAAGGACTTGCCCTATTACAAAATGGCCTTATTGATAAAAGGGCTTGCCCTATTACAAACTTACCTCATTGATAAAAGGGCTTGCCAAAAAATTGCAGACTCCATCCAGTACAAAAGGACTCTTGGTGCGTTTTGGAGGTATTTATTGATATTTATTGTTATAAATACCTCCAAAGGCAAACGCGTGTTGAAAAGTGCTACATGATCCATGCTTATGCATAATTTTCCCTAAGTAGTTTAAATGTAATTACCGAAATAACATCGATTCACGGTAATCTGGCAGCAGTTCAAGTATGTTCCTGTAAATATCAAACTGGCCTTTCGTGGTGGCCCAGTGGCCCAGAGGTCAGAGACGGACCAGCCAGTATCGCTGAGAACCTGGGTTCGAGTCCGTGTTTGAGCGACCCGTGATTCAATCTGGTTCCGATGTGTAGAGAGTGCATGTACACACGCACAATAAATATCATTCCACGCGCGTGCCACCCTCCTACCAACATTGAATGGGATCAGAGTCAGAATATTTAGTTATACTGGAGGAATCCAACGAGCTTTAAAGTTCTGTTTCATAGATGTCCAGTAGGGGCGGGTCAAACAGTTTCAACAACAAACAATACGAAACATAGGATAGGAGTGCACAGTACAAGGTAAACAAATCACTTTAAAATATATACAAATAAAACTAAACAATACTCTGTGGTTCTTTCGGTAAAGTCACGTAGGTATAAAAAATAGATCACGACGTTTCGATGGCAACACAAGCAACCATCATCAGGTGTGAAACAAACACACGGCAGGAGGACTGCTGACGGCCAGCTGATTGTCGAAATGTCATGATCTATTATTATTTTTTCTACCCACGTGACTTTACCGAAAGAACCAAAGAGTGTGGATTCCTGCAGTCACGAAAGCTTCAAATCAAGATTAAAACTAAACAATGTTTATCTTACCAGGTAAAGCCCACTCAACTATTAACTTCGTTTTCAGAAGCGACCTTGGGGTCACGAATGATCGCTCGGCAAAGTGGCTTATCACGTGGTAATATTTTGCAGCAAGATTTGACAAGAGTCTCCCTGTATTATGTTTTACAATCATGAAAACTGGCTTGGGACTGCATTGCTGTGTCTATCTCAAAATAACGGCTGGTTGTTTGTTGTTGTTGTTGTTGTACTTGCATTTTTCTTTAAGGTCATAATTTCTTGTTCAATTACGACTCGTTTGTGAGCTCTGTGATTATTGTTGCTGTTATTGTAGACTTTGAATTAAAGATTTGTTTTTTGGGTTTTTTTTCTTTTTCTAATTAATTACCATGACTCCCACTGGATTTTGCACCGGTTTTCGTGAGGTTGATTTCACATATTTAAAAAAACAAGCACATGCTGCATCAGTGGTGGAATGGTAAACGCAAAGGACTTGCAATCCAGAGGTGGCCGGTTAAATTTGAATCTCTCGGCGCGGCGACTGAAAAAAAAATGGGGCAATTTTTTTAAATTCCCCTCCACCACCCACCTCTGTCCACCCACCCACCACAGTTAAGTTCGATCGGCAGGTGGTGGGGTGAAATGTGGGCACTCTCACTTGTTCCAAGACGTCTGGCCAGTGTGGGAGAGTAGACCAACTTTCCCTCTGCATAGGCTCTCTTGCGGAGTGCTCCCTGTAGTTGAAGCCCTTCCTCCAGCTGTGGCACGAGTAGGCAATTGCAGGGCTGCACCTTCATAATTGTACTTTTATTAATCCACTTTCTCAATCCGGCTCCATGCATTATCGCAGGTTTTCTCTGCAAGTCAGGAACTGGTCAAGTGTGGCAAATACAAAAGATGGTATTGGGAAAATATATATCGAGAGAGAGTGGCATGAAAGGGCAGAGATGAGAATGCTGGGATAGATGTCGTGAATCTCTAAGGAAAAGGGGTCACTATTATTCTTGAGAAGACAAGGGTGACGAGGCGTTGATGATTTGGGCACGAATTAAAAAGAGACAAGGAGCGTGAAATGAGAAGGGCTATGGAGTTGCCATTGGTGCAGGGTAGACGGAGCAGAGAGAGAGAGAGAGATCGACGGTGCGCTGGGAGGACGTGGTGGAATGATATTTGATGAGCGTGGATGTGACACAGAGAAGAGGCAGAGAATCGTAGAAGCTCATGGATAAAGAAGAGCCGAGCGGCCGCAGTCACGGGGTTTGTGGGCTCGAAGATGCAGAAACATAATAAGGGTGAAGATTAAAAAAAGGTTACAGAGATGGCTCAGTGGTCAGAGCTTGAAATGTATTCCTGACACGATTTTCTGGCTTGGCGACCTCAAAATAAAAGTCCGATTGTTGCTCAACTTCAGTGATTTTTCATTGCAAGTCCCGCGGGCCACTGGGGTCCCCTGGTGGCCTTTAGCGCGGCCCCTGACATACGACCCCAGACAATACACAGCACGTGCGAAAACACATCTTGCAGGCGGTGTGGAGGTCCTCACACTGATGTCTTATCGGCGAAAGTGCCCCCCTCCTTAAATTTCGATTTAAAGCTTTCGTGACTGCAGGGATTCATCTTCTTGGTTCTTTCGGTAAAGTCACGTAGAAGGGAAGTAATAAAATAATACAAATAAAACAATAAAATAATTCTCACAACATTTCGGCCACAACGCAAGCAGCCGTCATCAGGTGAAGACCAGGTCTGTCGGGGAGACAGAGTCTGAATGAAAAATAACAGCGCTAACGAGACGCTGTCTCCCCGACAGACCTGGTCTTCACCTGAGGACGGCTGCTTGCGTTGTGGCCGAAACGTCGTGAGAATTATTTTATTATGTTTTATTTTATTATTTTATTATTTCCCTTCTACGTGACTTTACCGAAAGAACCAAGAAGATGCCCCCCTCCTCCCGCCGACCTCTAGAAATTATTGATGAACACTGCTGTACATCAACATCAGCCACGCGATAAAAGAAGACCACGAACCACCTGGGTTCGAGTCCAGGTTCCAGCCGCCCATGATGACATCGGATGTTTAAGTGCAGTGAGATGATCGACTCGGCTCCGTTCACACAAAAAACGCAACGTTCAATTTGGTTTTGCACTCAACTCGGCTTTGAGAATTCAATATTTGCCGACATTCTTCCCCCGAGGAGTTCGACATGTCGGGTTGAACCATGCAATGCACACGTCTCTGACAACGGCGTGGGAAAGTTGCGCTTGAGCCCTGATGGAAATTCTACATTCCTATGGGAGGGCCGACTCATCTCTGCCAGGGGACCAGTTTGTCGATGGCAGGCCGGAAAAAAAACCAGGACAAGCAATCAAAATCGATCAAAGTGACATTAAGATTGGTGGTAAATTATATGGGGGGAGAGGGGGGGTTGGAGGGGGGGTAAGCACTGTGCTGGGTGAGTGACCTTGAGCATGAAGGAGGTCATTCATGCCGCACGTATAAAAATAACAGCGCTAACGAGCACGAGTCAGATTTACAATTAAGCGATTTGACTGAGGGCTTTTCAGACGGCGCACTGGGATGTGAGAGCGGTCACTGATGGGGCGTTCGTCAAGGAGGCATCGATTCATTGATTCATATCGATGGTTACGCCTCGCGAGCATTTCTCTTCTAACACCAACCCAGCCCCCCGCCCTCCTTCCATACGTAAACCATACCCCTACACTGACCTCCCTTCCTCCCCGATCTCTCAACACATACCCCCTCAACAACCACACCTGCCCTTCCCCCACACATGGCCCACCCACCCAATTCCTCACCATACCCTCCTCACCTACCCCCCTCCAATTCCACATATGCAGCCCCTCGCTGCAAGCCTACGTCCGACAGCACCTGCCCCCCCCCTTCCCTCTCCCTTCCCTCCACACCTACCCCCCTCTCTCTCCACACCTGCCCCCTCCCCTACACACCTACGCACCTCTCTCCCACACCAACCCACCCTGCCCTCGCTACCCATTTCATTCACCCCTCCCTGCACCCACATCCTCCCCCCCCACCCCCGGCCCACTCCCCCCACACCTGCCCCCCCCCCCAAACCCCCCAGAGAGACGAGTGCCCGCGTGCCCATCGCGCATCCGCGCCTAGGTCTCAATCCCTCCTCGCGCCGTCCCCTTGACAACAACAGCAGCAGCGGTGGCGGCGGCGGCGTCAGGGGGCTTCTTAGCAGCGTGGCCGCCATGCGGGGTGGTTCGGGGCTTTGCGAAGGAGCTCGTCAACTTGCCTGCTGCCTCCCCGTAGCCGCTCGCACCAAGCGGCCCAGTGTCAACGTCGCTCGGCCACCTCGCGCGTCTAAAAAAATACGGCGTTGTTTGGTCCGTCAAAGATTATTGTATTTTTTTCTTTGCCAAACGAAATGTAACGCGTGGCAAAAAAATTATGCCGTAAAAACAAAGTTTTTCACTATAAATCCTTTATATGCGTGGCGGCTAGAGTCCTCTCGTCCTCTGGCTTGAGATGGCTGCCACCTATGGGTCAGATGATTGCCTGCCACCATTAAGCAATTGGTAATTAAATATATAGATATTTTTTTCCTAAAAAGTGTCAAATTTTTGAAAAAAAATTTCACGAAAATAAATTGTCACGCACAACGAGTCTGTGTCAGCTCGATTGGATCACGGGAAGTGGGTTAAAAAACTACCGAAATATTTGCACGGTCGTAAGCGCGCAAGCAAGCAAGCAAGTGAACTTAATATAAAGGATTTTAAAAAATGAAGGCGGGCGACGTACACGTGGGGCCACTTTTTGTCGGTCTAGGGGGAGCCTCCCCCCTGACGCCGCGCGAGTTGTCGGGGCTGCCATTTGACCATACTTCACCACGCTGGTCGATGCGCGTTGACGAAAGCAGCGAGCATGGGAGTGCTGTCCAATGCTACGATTGACTTTGCTGCACAGACCTCTGCAGCACACGACGTAGCACCCACCAGCAGCAGCAAGCAGCCTATAGCACCTGTTATGCACGCACGGTGGTCGCCCATCCGAGCGCTGTCCAGCCTCAAGGCCTGCTTAGATTCCGAGATCCAACGAGATAGGACGCGTTACGAGAGACTTAGGTCACTGTAATAAAAACAAAGTAGCATACTCGCGACCAGGACAAACATATTCCATCGACTAAATGCTGTTTAATATTCACAAAGCAGAATTTATTCCTGGGCGCAGGGGTATTAGCACATTCTAAGGATAATTATATGTAATTGTATTCGTTATTTGGAGAACACTTCGTTTGCAGTGGTGCACAAGTGCAATTTTCAAACAAAACACTTAACACGTTCGTCAATAACACCGTGGCTTGAAAAGTTAAATATTTTAGACAATAAGCGATGTTTCGGGCAATGGCACTTTTTCAGAGCGCATAAATCAGTAGTCTGAAAACGTCGCCTATTATCTAATTATATGAAACATATTTGTAAGGCCAGTGTTATTGGCGTGTTGAGTATTTATTGTTATTTGTGCTTCTGCACAGAACCGGCCCTAGACCTTTGGGGGCCCTAAGCAAAATTTGGTTGGAGGCCCCTTTGATGTATGATTTTTTTCACCCACTAGCTAGCAGTGACTCTAGGGGGCCCTCTGCTGGCCACGGGGCCCTTTGCAATTGCAAGGGTCGCTTAGTGGCTGGGCCGGCTCTGCTTCTGCACCACTGCCAACGCAGCAACTGCAACAATAAAATGTCAACTCTGAGATCACACTTCTATTATACATTTACATAGTTACATACTGTATACATATAAACACGAAAGCAAAAGCATACTTCGGCCAAGTTCTAAAAACATTTCAACTTTGCCTACTTTACCCGTCGATTAATAATCAAGATTCGGGGTTGCAATTGGATCTGAGGACCGATTCTTTCCTCTAATATTGTGATGATCACTATGAGATCTCTTTTACCAGTGGCAAAATATAGTAGTAGGTTTTTACCCTTTTAAACTGGTACAAAACTGACACCTTTATTCAAGGCATCATGTTTGCAATAACCACAACACAAGTAGTCAAAAAAGCAAACAAAAAGAATCAACTCTGATAATGATAATAATATGCACTTATCATTATCAGAGTTGCTTCTTTTTGTTTGCTTTTTTGACTACTTGTGTTGTGGTTATTGCAAACATGATGCCTTGAATAAAGGTGTCAGTTTTGTACCAGTTTAAAAGGGTAAAAACCTATTACTATTGTGATGATCGTAGCGCCTCCAGTGGCTGAAGAGGTCACGCGTGAATCAATTACAGTACAGGAAATGGTGCAACATAAAAAAAAATCGTAAATAATTGACACCCATGCATACGATTCATTTCCATTGCATCATGAGCGTAGGGATCTGAGGAACTCTTCCGGAAGTTGGATCGCTATCACCGTCTCATCGTCTCTCGCGCGTAACCTCCCTCTCATGATCCCACCTCGCGCCGTGTCTCTCCCGTGTTCTCAGAATCTCTATTTAGACTCGAGGAATCCGATGAGCGACGAAGCAATTTTCCACAATTTCCTCCAATGGACGGTGCTCACCGATTGGTGGCGCTAAAAGCAGAAGTTAGTTTAGAGCCCCTCCTCCTCTCCTTTTGACATCTAAACACCGAGTGATAACACATTGCTGCCGAGGGAGCTGGTAGGAACGTTGGGTTGCTCGGGCAATGGTCAGGGTCAACGGCGGCGTGGTGTATTCCGCAAATATGCCCGACTGTGAGGGCGGGCACAAGCCGGCGTGAGTAGGTTAAACGTTGAGTTTTATAAGAGCACCACAGGGTGACCAGCCCCTTCCCACCCAGCCCCACCCCTCCCACCCCCCACCCAGCCCCACCCAGCCCCTCCCCACCCTCCCCACCCAGCCCCTTCCCACCCTCCCCTCCCTACCCAGCCCCACCCTCCCCTCCCCACCCAGCCCCTCCCTCCCCACCAGCCCCTCCCTGCACAACGGACGGACACAATAATCCCCTGTGGGCTGGTGAAACCAGGAGGTTCATACCAGTAACAGACGATTACAAGGGGCGGCGATGTAGTGAGATGAGAGGAATGTGGTCAAAGTAGAGATACGTCATGAGATGAGATGAGAGATACGGACGAGACAGTTGTCGTAACATGTGACAGGTGCAGGCAAAAAAAGGATTTGACATTCATTTTATTTTAATGAAAATTTCACATTAATTCGGATTTGAGTTCGAGCTGATATAGCCGGTGTATTCCTATTTTTGTTTCATGAATATGGAACCCTGTTCTTGGTTCTTTCGGTAAAGTCACGTAGAATGGAAACAATAAAAATTATAAAATAAAACATAATAAAATAATTCTCACGACGTTTCGGCCACAACGCAAGCAGCCGTCATCAGGTGAAGACCAGGTCTGTCGGGGAGACAGCGTCAGACGCTTTCATCAGGTGACGGCTGCTTGCGTTGTGGCCGAAACGTCGTGAGAATTATTTTATTATGTTTTATTTTATTATTTTTATTGTTTCCATTCTACGTGACTTTACCGAAAGAACCAAGAAGATGAATCCCTGCAGTCACGAAAGCTTTAAATCGAAATTTAATATGGAACCCCTTCAACTACTTGAGGCACCATGCTTTTGCTTAGTGTAGCTTATTCCGAGCGCCACACCAGACATCCTCTCTCTGCCTCACCTACCGTGGTAACATTCCCTAAGGCGGTGCACGTGTGACGCTGTGACACACACACACGCGCGCGCACCTCCCCACACCAAATTCAACAATACAAAAAAAAACATCGTTATCATCATATTTGCACTGTATTCTTGCCTGCAGCGGCTGCTGCGACCTTTGCAAATACTCTCTTGCGCTGTCAACGGTAACCCACTCCTTAATTTCTCACCCGGAAATTAAGCGACGAAAACAACACGATTTTGTATAATTACAGCACTTTTCGTAAATGGCGCGTGCGTGAATCACAGGAGGAGGAGCGGTGGCGCAGTGGTTATGCGACTGCGTTGTGACCTTGGTTCTTATTCCCAGCCGTCGTGAGGAGTTGATGATGTCTGAACCCGTACGGGCCACCGCCAACATGCACTGACCAGCGTGGTGAAGTATGGTCAAACAACACCGCGTAACCGACCCCCTGCCTTCACCCATTAGCAGATTGAGAGATCTGTGATAACAAAAAAAAACCTCAATAAAATCATGAGCGTCGTTGTGTAAATAATAAATCACTCAGACGTACATGATATTGTACTGCATTATGTATTGTATTATTTAAAAAAAATATTAAATGGTCTGCCCTTTGTCAATCCACTGCCAGATGAAGGCCTCCACGTGCTCTGCCGGTCGGTCGTGGGAGTTGTTTGATCGTACTTCACCACGCTGGTCAATGCGAGTTCAATGCAGGGACCATATTTTACATGTACATCCTGAATGCCAAAAAAACAAACCATGACCACTTCTCCGCACCCAACCCCCTAGCGCTCAAACGAAAGCAGGGCAGTGCTGAACTGCTTTAGGTGGAACTGGGCCAATTATGGAAATTCCACATTGCCATGATGGGGACCAGTCCACCCATTCGGCACTAATTGCATTCGCTCAGTAATCACCGTATTTATATATAACAATATCCATGTACGGTAATTGCCCAAAACGTTAGTCCGTTGCAATACGTTTTACGAGTGGGTAATGATGATGATGCAAGCACTGGGCAGATTATGGTTGGCGATGACGAAACTAATTTGTCCAATGCAGGGTAGATTCGTGCCGGCCATGCGTACTGCGTATGAGTTGCTGGGTGTCTGTCAATTAAGAACCAGTGGTTCTTAACATGGGCTGCGAGATGCCCTTTCTGGGGGTGCGAGACGTGCCAGATTAATTAGAAGGTAAATAATAATCCAAAGACAAATTACGCACGTACGTTACAACCACTTTGTTTCATCAAACCTCTGTATTTTTTAACAGCAAATATTTTTTTACGATTAATAACCAAGAAGGTGCAAGGCTGCAGTACAGGTTTAAGAACCACTTGGTTTAAAGATCATTGAGAACGGATGAAAATTGAAGTGGGGTGGGGGGGGGGCTAGAATGTGAAGGGGAGGGACTTGACGATAACGAGGCGGGGCTAGAGGGGTAAAGTGGGAGGGGCTAGAGGGTTAAGAGGAGGGGTTGAAGGGTTGAAAGGGGGGGGGGGGCTGATTTTGGGGGGCCTCGTCGTCATCATCAGCCACGATCAATCCACTGCTGGATGAAGGGGTTCGTGGGCGCGTCTCTCGAAAATGAACGTCGCTCCCAACCCCTTCCTGCCCCCACACGGACAGCGCGGCGAACTAAATAATAAATAAACTATTCCGCGCGTTTCGGAGCATTCAATAATTAAACAATGCCGCTCGCCCTCTCGACTGTACGTTATTGTGCGCGCGTGTCGGCGGATAGGCGGTGGCTGCAGTCTCGTTATTGTTCTGGTTAATTGTCATGCGTTCATTTCGTCGCGTTTAAGTCGCTCAACTCTTGGGTGGGTTGCGGTAGTTTTACTCAACTAGATAACGGCGACTGGAAGGAGTTAGGGGAGAGCTGATGTAGCACCGTATTGAAGTATATATATCATGTAGTAGTTCGCGTGTCTGTCTGTGTGTGTGGGGGGGGGGCGGTGGCGCAGCGGTTAGCGCGCTGCGCTACGAAACCGGCGACCCCAGTTCGATTCCCGCTCACGGGACCAACGCCGGTGACGATTATCTGAACCGGTTACTGGGGCCTCTCCTCCCCTAGGTCGACTCAACCTCAAATGAGTTAGCTGGTGCGGTGTGTAGCAAACAGCGCCACTGGAGAGACAAAGGCGGCCGGGCGTGGTGTTGGCCACCCACAACCCCACCTCGTGTGCCGCGCCGGCCTTCATAGGTGCTCGCTGAGAGCACTTGCCCCTACAGGCTATGCGGGGAATCTTTGTATTTGTATAGGGGGGAGGGGGAAGACAAAGGCGGCCGGGCGTGAGGATGACCACCCCACCTCGTGCGCTGTTCCGGCACTTGCCCCAACACCCCGTGCAGGCTACACGGGGGATCTTTGTCTTTGTATAGGCGCGGTGTTTAGCGCACTGCGCAACGCACCCGGCGAATCCGCGGTTCGCTTCCCGCTCGCGGGTAACGTCAGTGGCGAGTCGATATATCATCAATCTTATCATATCATCAATCTTGTGCTGGGGGCTTAGTGAGTGCGCTGTGTTAACAACAACAACAAACCCTTATCAGCACGTGGGAGACAAAGGCGGACGGGCGTGGTTTTGACCAAACCACCGCCACCCTCATTTAATAGGCGCTCGCTAACCAGCACTCTCTGTAGGCTACACGGGGGTGAAGGGGGGGGGTCTTTGTCCTTTGTATGAGTGTGAGTGTGTGTCATATACTGTAGGGGTGTGGTGTGTGTGGTGGCCACTTTGGTGTTTGTGCGCTCCTGGGGCTCGTGGGGGGGGTTATGGTTTTAGTAGGGCTAGCGGCGAGCCTACAGCTTATAGGGTTTTAGCAGGGCTAGCGGCGAGCCTACAGCTTATAGGGTTTTAGCAGGGCTAGCGGCGAGCCTACAGCTTATAGGGTTTTATTCGGGCTAGCGGCGAGCCTACAGCCTATAGGGTTGTGTTGGGCTAGCCGCGAGCCTACAGCTTATCGTCAACTATTCGCCAGAGCTGGCGTGGTGGGGGGTTGCGTTTCGTGCTTTGCGTCTGCAGCCTGCGCTGGCGTGGAGGGGAAGCAGCCGCTGTGCAGGGTGATTAGGATGATCCGGGCGCTGGCGAAGAGGCGAGCGATGCCGCTGGGGTCTTGTCAGCCTCGGGGCTAGAGTTGGGTCTGTAGGTGTTAGGGTGAGGAGGCTACATCTCTTGATGTCGGGGTGTAGCGCTTGCCGGTTAAGGCTAGGCTCGGGGTTGCAGATCGGGTTAGAGCGTCTTGGTCGAGTTAGGGTTAGGTTCAGAGCTCGCAGTAGGAGATAGCATCCAGGGCGAGTACTGCACCCAGGAGTCGTCGTTTATTTTCATGCGCACCCTTTTGGACATCCATCACTGAAGCAGTGCAATGTTGGCGTGACGGACTCGAGTGTGGACCTCATTCTACATCCGTCCATTGTCACGAATAAGCTGTCGCATGCTCTAGCCGCTCACCTTCCAGTACGGTACTTCTGAAGATTTTTTTTTTTATCGGGGTCCAGGTTCGATCCCGGGTTACCCGGGGGGTCAGGAGGTCAACGTCAGCATCAGCATGGAGCCCCTGCACCCGGCCCAGGTGACCGTCCGCGCGGCCGCGGGTCGCTCCGTGAGGCCCTATCGCAGCGAGCTGGCCTACCTGCACGCCATGAAGGAGGACCTCGCCCAGTGGCTCAACGTCATCTTCTCCGACGTGGCCTTCGACGTCTCCGCCGACAACTTCACGGCCACCTTATCGGCCGGGTGGCCCCTCTGTCGCCTCGCCAACGCCGTGAGCCGCTGGGCCGCCGACTGTTCCCGTGCGCGGGATCTTGGGCAGAGCTCGAACCCAGGTCTCGGGGCCCATGGGCTGCCGTTGAGGGGTGTCCCCACAGAGCTTGCCCTCCCCGTGGCCTCGTCCTCATCCTTTAGTACCATCTCGAGTTCCAACAACAACAACACCTTCCTAACCTCCGCCAACACCACCGGTTCGTCGCCCACTTCATCATCGTCGTCGTCCTCTTCACTATTCTCATCGTCGTCGTCCTCTTGCAACTGGAAGAAAGGTCTGAATCGGAGGTCGTGGCGTAAAGACGAGGAGGTTGATGTTGAGGAGGAGGAAGAGGAGGAGGTGGTGGACCAGGACGATGTTGAGAGGTCCAACGGCGTCATGGAGCAGAGGGCCACTTTTGCCGCTCGAGATCGGGTGGCAACTTTCTTGGGCTGGTGCCGCTCGGAGCTTGGCGTTCCAGAACATCTCACCTTCGAGACCAACGACCTCATGGAGGTCGGGCGACAAGATCGGCGAGGGGGCGGGGAACGTCAGGTGGTCTTGTGCCTCCTGGAGGTGGCGAGACGAGGTGCCCGAATGGGGGGCCCTGCTCCCGAGCTGGTCATGTTGGAGAGGGACATCGAGGTGGCCGAGGCTTTGGCCGCTGGCCAGGAGGTCCCAGTGGTCGGAGTCGGGGTCGGGGCGACAACGAGACCAAGGAGCTACGATTTCAAGAATCTCGACCTGATGGTGAGTTGAGTTTGTGCGCGTCGTGTGGACCGTCTAATCGTATTGCAGGGGTCGCGATATAAGGTGTGCGAAGTGAGTACCGAAGTGGTTTTCATGCGGAGAGACTGGACTGAGCTCTCAGCTATCGGAATGTGGTAAAGGCGCAGCTCGGCAATTACTTGCTCACTCTACTGCTGGAGGAAGAGCCTGCACGAGAGGAAGTAGATCCACGAACTATGAATTACATCGAACCGACGAAATCGATAAGAGTGCGCTAAACATTAACACCACGGTAGCACCTCGGGAATGTGGAATTTCCACAGTTAGATGCTAAGGGCCACGTTCTGCAAGTCACCACGGATATTTGTTTGAGCAGGAAGACCCTGTGGTTATATAATGTACAGTACTGTGAGCAGTAGTCGATTGACAGATTGTTGTGGAGGGACTGGCCCCCGACATACCAATGTGGACATTTCAAAGAATGTTGTATCGATTCGCACAGTGTTTGAACAAGGACCGACTTCGACAACAATCCTAAAAAACAAACACGTTAAGTTTCCGTTTACTGCACATAGTTGGGGGCCTGCACATGGCACAGTGGTCTGCCCTTGCAAATACAGTAACGTATTCAGCCTGATGCGGGCCATACTTCACCAGGCTGGTCAGTGCGGTCCGGCGAAGTGAGGTGCAACAGTAAACATTTGGTGCACTGCCCTCTGATGCCCGACAGCTGCCAAGACGTGGCAGCAGCACGAGACGCCCTGTCAATCATCAATCGTAGCTTCAGAGATCTGCCATGCACTATCGGGAACATTCCCGTATATTTTGGTCATAAGGCCAATACAGTCGGTACAGTATGGATCAATTCCTGTGCCTAAGGGTCATCAGAGTCCACTTTGCAACGTTCAAGTGCGTTTGTCATGCTGAGGAGCCAGACACTTGAATGATCACAATTAGAGGTTATGGTCCTTAATGGTCACTACTTTCAAGCAAGGTCGAGTGCCGCTGATATATATATTTTTGTGTCAGATGTTTAACTCAAGCGGAGACACGCGTGTGAAGATAATGGGGATTGTTGCTTTGTATCTGATATTGACAACCTGTCTCTTACGCTGCGGAACAGTGATACAGCGGTTCGCATAAACTATTAATCCGACGGCCCGAGTTCGATTCCCGAGCACGGCTAACATCAGTGGCGAGTGATATCAGAATTGGTCGACTGCCCTCCAGCTCCACCCCCAAGCCATACTGAGCAGCGTGGTGAAGTATGGTCAAAGAAGCCCCCGTGCCCGGACATGAGGCCTTCATCCATTTGTGGATTTAAATTAAAGAGGGTTTTAATCATGTTTATATGACCTCCATCTGTTGATGTGCAGTACAGTAAATGTCCCATTGCTCACAGTGTGCTATACAGTGCTTATCTCAGATGAGTTAGTGGGAGAAATTTCACAATAATTGCCTTTTTTTCCCCCTAGTGCCATTCCAATTGTGCTATCGGTGGTGCCGTAACGCAAGCCAACAAAGCACCCATTAAACTCTCACAGAACCCAGATTCAAACCCAACATTTCAGCAGTTGTCGGCTCAACGATCTGACCGCTGAACCACCCTGCCTCGACCGCAAAATCTTTCTGATTGAGAGGGAGTAAATACTTATTTCCCTCATTAAAATGCAAATCAATTTATAAAAAATTTTGACATGCGTTTTTCTGGATTTTTTTGTTGTTATTCTGTCTCTCACTGTTCAAATAAACCTACCATTAAAATTATAGACTGATCATTTCTTTGTCAGTGGGCAAACGTTCAAAATCAGCAGGGGATCAAATACTTTTTTCCCTCACTGTAGATGAGAACCAGAAAGCTACCCTTCAGGGTTGTGCTGCACCCTCGGCAGATAAGTGCTTATTTTACTGACCTTGGAGGAATGACAATGACGATGACAGGGCCGTCAGTAGGGACCCAATGATTCACTTCCCTGTATTATATTCAAATTGTGGTGAGGATAATAGCGCACACACAGTGGCCGCCTCTGCCCCTCTAGAAGGGTGCTCTCGAGAGCTTCCTTTCGTGCAGTCCCTTCTGCCAGCGGTGCGTGTGAACGAAGCAATTGCAGGGCTGCACCTTTGCTTTCATCTACAGCGGCTGCAAGGGGGCGTTACGTGAACCAATTACATACAACGTGTATATGTACAGCCCTTTGTCAATCCACAATTGAACGAGAGGGGGGGGGGGGCTTTCTACACTCACCACGTGGTTCGTTGGCATTATTTGACGTCCGCTTCACCACGCTGGTCCGTGCGGGATGATAAAGGCGGGGCGGGGGTGCGTTAATGTCTAGGGCAGCATAGAAGTGCAGTACAACAGTGAATTTTGCTGCACTGTCCGCAACATACAATAATCATCGTGTAGACCATATCGACTCTTAAACATGAGTGATTGGACACGGGTAATTGTAATCTTTAAGAATTTACATTAATCGATGGAACGGCGCGCTCACTCGTGAGGCTTTAGCTCGTGATGCCAATAATAGAAGCCGTTCTGCTCTAGCAATTAGAGCAATTAAGCTGTATCCTGGCCATCTGCTAATGATAGCCTGTACTCTGCTGATGATGATATACTTCCCTTTATTATTATTATTGCGAAGAGTGGGCGTTTGAGAGCGGGATTTGTCGAGTTAGAGCTCACAGAATTCGAGTCCCGCGAATGCACGTTGCAGATGTTCCTTGAGTTCAAGTTAGAGTGGCGTAATTATCAATTGAAGTGCATTACATGCGTTCGTGACCCTGAGCTGGTGATTGAAACTCCACATTCCCATGGCAGGGGCCAGTCTGTAGGAAAGCCACTTCATATTGCATTCATATTACACCGCACAATACAATTTAGATTGGTAGAGCTTATAAATGTGACCGCATCTCGATGTGCTGCACAGAAACAGTTTGGTATATTTGTTTATAGAAAGAGGCAATCGGTCATGGGTAGAGGTGTAATCAGAAAGAACATCTTAGGCCTGGACTTGGAACAGTGGCAGGGAGTCACTAGCACGGATGACTATGGGAAGGGAATTCCCAGACCATGCAGGCAGCAGACATCAATGAGTGACCTCCCACTGGGCGAAGGTTAACCGTGGGCTTGACAAGCTTCAGCATGAGTTGGTACAATATAAACCCCAAAAATAGACTCATCAGCTGCGTCAGTCGCTCATCAGAGGAAAGATAAAAGGGCAGTGTTTTTTTAATTTCCTCTGCCATTGAATTTCACGATTCAATTCCCTTTCCTCTCTTTTTCTCCAGCCTCGTGTATTATTTATCTGTTTTTTGTAGATCTCGTTTGTACAATTGTTTTTACACCCCATGTGCCTAAATGTAACATTAGCATTTTACAGTACTTGCATATCATCACCATTGTCAGCAGCAGCAGCCATGGTCAATCCACTGCTGGATGAAGGCCTGCCCAGGCTGTCACCATCTCCCACAATCCCGCGGTGCAATAAATAAATACATCATGTTGATACGTATTGAACGATCCGGTGCATGTATCCTGCAAGAATCAATAGGAATCGATTAATCGCAGGTGTCATCGTATCCCCTGCGCATCACTGCTGAGCATTCAAAGTATCCCCCACACCAATTCAAACACCCATCTCCACCACTCTCCCCTCCACTCACCGACCCTGCACTTTAGCAAGTCAGGATGATTTAATTGGCAGCTGTAAACGCCCTAAGCCTGTAGCCGTGAGACGCTGACGCATGTTTATTCATAACGACGCCAAATTAGGCAGAATCTGTGGCTCAGACGCTGTGGACCAAGGGAAAGACATAAAACACGTGTCTCCATGTGGAGTTGTGCATCGTTTTATGTTTTCGCACGCACTTGAAATGGTACGGCTGTGTGGAGTTACGCGGTTGTGCTGCTGTACAGCACTCCGATGTGTTTTTGGGTTGTGCCGCGTGTTGTTCAGCACGATGGCCGACGTTTCGCACCACATTGTGGCCGCTTTTACGCTTCTTCACGTTCCTAAAGAGAAGCACCCGCCACACGGAGCGAAACGCCAAAGGACAACACGTGGCATGACCCGAAAACGCATCATAATTATTTTAGTAGACAGAATACATAGATGCATAATTAATATTTCCCCGCATGGGATGCCTTTGTAACTCACAAACGCTTCGGTTGCCACTTCTGGGCTTTATTTTGCCTTATTAACTTCATTGTGACGGCTGTCGGCGAACAATAACGCCTGTGAGTGGTGATCGGGGGTAAAACAAAACGCAAAGAAGAAAGCGCCTCGCCGCCAATGAGCCGTGCCCTTTGTGTAACGATTCACGCATTTTGATCACTGGGCTCCCCAGGGGCCAGCCATGAAAGTTTCCGTGGCCACCACCCAATTGCCCCGGTGTCACCAGCACGCGTGCGCGCGTGAATGTGTGTGTGTGGATCGGTGTGGGGAGCGGTGGTGTAGCGGTTAGCGCGCTGCGCTATGAACCTGGCGACCCGGGTTCGATTCCCGCTCACGGCTAACATCAGTGACGATTATCTGAACCGGTCCTGGGCCTCCCCTAGGTCGACTCAGCCTTAAATGAGTACCTGGTGCGGTGTGTAAACATCGCCACTGGGGAAACAAAGGCGGTCGGGCGTGGTGCTGGCCACCCACCCCCTCGTGTGCCGTTCCGGCTTTCATAGGTGCTCGCTAACAGCACTTGTCCCTACAGTCTGTTAAGGCTATACGGGGGATCTTTGTCTTTGTGGATCGGTGTATGCGTGAATTAACAAAGGCAGCCACTTGTGCCACCGCCGATGCCTTTTTATGCCATTGTGTGTATTTTCCTGGCCCGGCACTAGATACCTAAAGCCATGTTCCGCTCAACAAAGTCACCGTTTCCTCCATCTGGTTCTGTGGCGGGGACGTACAGCGCTGGATATCGGCCGCCGTGCGAGGGGAGGCACTCATTCAGCCGTGGATTCACAAAAGGGCTTTAAATTATGAACAACGTTATTGACACTTGTTTGAGAACGAGCACAAATTTATTGTGCAATTGACGAAACCGAATGCTTTATCTCAATGCCAGATGGTGGGACACTCTTAGGGCCGCTCTTGAAGGAGGTGGCATGTCAACTGTTGAGTTAGCCGCGGGATCTGGCGTTGAGCTGAGGCGTTGGCATCGACGACTTTGGCCATGGTGACTTAGTGATCTTGAATATCATCGCTAATGAGATGGTAGATTATTTATGAAAACTGAACAGGCCGGGTGGTGAAGCTACTTGAACACTTGCACCAGCAGTGTACAGGCTGAGAAGATAACCTTGTGTGCGTGCGTGCGTGCATGTACGCATGTTTATTGTAAATCCAAAATAAGGCATAGTTTACAAAGGCGAGTCGCCTTGTGTGTGAACGCGCTGTCAGTCAAGGCGAATGTAACCTTTTAAAGGAAGGAGCTGGAAACTTGCAGTGCCAGTCCATTCGCCACGGTGGCGAGATGTTAACTACCTTGCCTGGTATTCAGGAGGTTGTGATTTCGATGCTTGTATATTTGCAGTTTGCGTGTTCTCCCTGTGGTGGCGTGGATTTTTCTCCGGGTCCTCCGGTTTTTCCCTCCACATGTACAAACATCCGCAGAGAGTATTTCGCTGTTATAAATGTCCACATGATAAGCCACTTAATTGAGCTATCATTTGTGGCCAGGTCGCTTCTGAAAAATAACTGTACAGTATAGCTCAGTGGGCCTCACCTGGTAAAATAAAGAAAAATAGGAATATATAAATTCCTTTAGATACACCACAGGTGTGAACCTCAACTCATCAATGCCCGCTGATGAGTTCCAAGAGTGCGAAAGCACTTCAAATGATCCTTGTTGCGCTAAACAACTGAATCATTGGCCACGACTTGCTGACTGGATTTGGCATGCTAAGGAGATCTAAGAGTACGGCTGGGCTATAACTAGAAAGGTGAAGGATTGTTTGCTTTCAGTTCATAATTGTTGACTGTATGTTAATTCTGTTTTTGGAATCAAAAAAATTCGTACAATAATACTCTTCAGATGTGTATACAGTGAGGGGTGGAATGGTGGCGCAGTGATTAGCACACTGCACTATGAACCCGACGACCCGAGTTTTATTCCCGAACACGGCTAAAATCGGTGATTCCCTGCCAACTCGTACTGCCCAGCGTGGGGAAGTATGGTTAAAAACCCCCCATGGTCGAAGGTTTCATGAACCATCAGTGGATTTACATATGCCGAAAGATTCGTCTTAATCAGTTATCATCCTGTCGATCCGGTGCTGAGAACTCAGGAGGTTCCTACAATCACGTCCCAATTTACCGTACCGTATTGTACTCGAATTAACCAGGCTAGAGAATTCACGAAGTCACCATCAGTCTGGGCCACCACAATGCAGAGGTCGCAACCGGGTACCCGATACCCGTACCCTGCCCGATACCTGGGTACCCGTACCCGGCCGGGTACGGGTACCCGTTTGCGACCCTGGTGCGGCCGGGTACGGGTACGGGTAGGCCGTGAGTCACTGGTGAGTAACCGTTTGTCACTCATTTCCCAACGTCTTGTCTCTTCTCACAATTCAAGTTCCTAGAATCAACCCACCCGCGCCTGCAACATGGCTTCATCCCAGAGGTCGCAATCAGGTACCCGATACCCGTACCCGGCCGGGTACGGGTAGGGTGCGACCCTGGTGCGGCCGGGTATGGGTAAGGAATCAAAACCCGTTTGCGACCTCTGCCACAATGGTACAAGCAATACAAGAACACTATAAAAGTTACGCACGGCTACGAAGCGAAAAGAATTCAGCGTAACGAAAGAAATACACAAGAGCATTGAGACCGGTGCCGTTCATTGCAATGTCTGGCGATGTACTGTATAACATCGGTGGTGTGGGTTTTAGAATGCGGTCATGGAAATTAAAAGTTTACACATCTTTAGTGTGAGTCTGGGCAGGGGAAAGGAGGTGGTTGGGGGGGGGGGTAAAAGGATTGGGGAGGGTGGGTGAAAGGATTGGGGTTTGGTGGGTGGGTGAAAGGATTGGGGTGGGTGGTTGGATGTATTGGGGTTGGGTGTGTGGGTGGGTGGAAGGATTGGGGTGGGTGCATTGGGGTGGGTGGCTGGGTAGGTTTGGGGGTGTGAAGTGAATGGGATGACAGTAGAGGAGACAGCAGAATCTCCCCCCCCCAAAAAAAATAAACGACGTCACCTCAAAGCACCGCATCGCCCTAGCAACACACGTGTGTGTGTGTTGCGTGTCCGTCTGTGACCCGGGTTCGATTCCCGCTCACGGCCGCCAACGCCGAGTGACGATTATCTGAACCGGTCCTCTGGGTCTCCCCGAGGTCCGACTCAGCCTCAAATGAGTATCTGGTGCAGTGGTGGGAGACAAAGGCGGCCGGGCGTGGTGCTGGCCACCCACCCCCTCGTTTGCCACAGCGCCGGCCTTCATCGGTGCTACTCGATACCAGCACTTGCCCCAACAGTCTGTGCAGGCTACACGGGGGATCTTTGTCTTTGCACTGCACAAGGGCGAGAAACTTTTTTTTTTAAATAATTAGTTTTGGCTGCGTTAGCAGCTCGGAGCTTTTACGTTAAATAAAAACAAAAGTGCCCTTGGGTTTGCTGGAGGGCAAGGAACAGTACGGGTCCCATTTAAGCTTGTGAAATTGTACGGTCATGGTAACGATTGTGGACAACAACATCATCGTCATCATCATTAGCCATGGTCTATCTGCTGCTGGATTGAGTCGTCTCGAGACGGAACCCGTCCACCCAGCTGTACGCACGGTGGACGTGGCGAAGTTGCATCAACGTTGGGCAAGTGGTTGGAACCATTTCGCCCAACGTTGGATCAACGTTCAATGTTTACTGGGTTCACCGTCCCTCGTTGTCTCGCGTCTCCAGTGGCTGCTGGGTGACGTTTAATCCATCACATGCAGTAGGACAACGTATAACGTATACAAGGTGCTTCAAAAAATGTTAACACTTACATGGGACTCTCGTTTTTAATGGAAAAAGAACGGATAATACACTGTCGAACGTGACTTTTCCGAAAGAACCAAAGAGTATGGATTCCTGCAGTTACGAAAGCTTCAAATCAAGATTCGCCCTTTTAAATGTCGTGCAAATGCAATGGTTTGTTCTCACCGCGTGCGATTCAATGCATGCGCCGTGAGCTTTATAAGCGGTGCCCTGTGATGATTCGATGCGTCGTTAACTCCCGCAGCGCATATGCCTCGGAAGGTTGAGAGGAGGGTTGTATAGGTGAACTTTTAAGACTTAAAATATTGTACGCAGGAGTAATTTTTGCCATTGCTGCAGTTCAGCCAGAGAGCTGAAATGTGGAGATGCAACGAGATAAAAGCTCCTGCCCAGTGAATGTAATTGCATGCAGAGGATGCCTGCAATTTGGTGCCGGGGTAGGGTAATAAGTAACATGGACATTCGCAATGAAATATGGAACTAATAACCACTGTAACAATGCTTCACCCCCACTGTGCATATCACCCGAGTTTTGTTTTTATATGAATAGAGTTGATGTTAATGAGTTAATTGAATGCCATGCATGTTTATTGTGTGGCATGGTATTGCGTCTCGCCGTCTGCTCTCGACCAAAACCACGTGTGCACTGGAATGCTCCCTTTTTAGTTTGGCTCCATGTTGGCCCACAGAGAATCACTGCGCTGCCAGAACAACTGACCTACCTCCATCATCCCCCCCTCCACCACCCCTCTCACTCCCCCCCGTCTCCACTTACCCACTCTCCCTCCCACCATCTCAATCCTATCCACTGTCTGCCACTTGCCCGCTCTCCCTCCCGCCGTCTGTCACTAAGCCAGTATTCCCTTCAGCGATCTCGCCCGCAACGCCGTCTCCCACTCACCAATCTCCCTCCCACTTAGTCTCCAACGTCTCCCATTGACCCATTCTCCTCCACACCATCTCAATTGCCATCCACTCAATCTTCCATTGTCTTAATCCGTGCCACCGTCTCACTCAAACCACACAACGTATCTCTCCACAGTCTTCAGTAACCCTACCAAATCTCACTCCCGAGTCTCGGCCTTCCATGTCCCGGCCACCTTCCCTCCCTGTCAACCCTGACGAGATGGGCGCATTCCGAGTATATTTTTCGTGGTCGAAATGTTAATATATGCACTTTTAATTAACATAATTAAAGTCGAAGGTCAAAAGAGCCTCCCTGCTCAAGCAACAACAACAACAACCGCCATTCGCCACTAAGTGGCAGTGACGTCACCACGACGCTTGTGCCAGGCCATGTGCACTTTGAGGCCACGTGAAGTGTCGAACGCCCGCTGGCAGGAGGTCACGGGGCAGACCCAGGTGCCACGGGTCGACTGACTGAGATGACCGAGATGACTTGGTAATGCACCACCTGTGCCCCCTACTGTGCCAACTTGCTGTGCTTTAGCCACCTGGCGCTCCGCTCGTTGTTTTGAGCGTCGCTCTTCCGCCCTCCATTGTTGTTGGAGGGCGACTGCCTCCAACTGCCCAGTAGCGTCCTTCACGAGCCTCCTCCACAGAGGCCGATCTTGACACCGCTGGTACCAGTCATTGGCATATCCTTTCAAGCGAGCACGGTGTGACGCACATCCCTGTTGGTGACCCTGAGCCAGTGGTCAGAATTCCACATTCCATGGCGAGGGCCAGTACATCTGATTAAACAACCGCCGTGAACTTTCCCACAAAGTGGTATGAAAGTTTTCAATTGGGATGCCGGGTTGTGTCAAACCCATCAACCTGCATTTCAACGGGCTACTTTCTGATCGTGAGTCAAGCACATTTAACCCAACTGACAGCCTGCCTGATGAACTCGATGGGTGCTTGCAAATGTGATCAAATCCAGCACAGGGAATGCTGTGGTGTTATTCCTTGGGCTAATCACAGATCAACGTAAGGCGCTTGGAATTACGTACAGCATCTACGCGGTCCGATGTCTCGAATCTATGTCGATTTCCTCGATCCCTCGACACACGGATCGCACCGCGCGTGCAGGAGTTGATGTTACAGCCGATCAGCTCACGATGCAACAATCCATCTAGCACCAGAACTGATTTCATCACTCCATCTCCGTGGTTCGTTGTGACCTCAAGCATGCTCCCTCCATGGGCCCGTCCAAGCCCAACGCCACTTTTGTTAATGAGTAACTCGTACAGTGTACTATGTACGGTACAGTACTGTATGCGTTTTTTCTCTAATGCATGAGTGTCCCTTTTCGCAAATCTCCTTCCAAGCACGCAACTCAAGATGCTTGCATTTTTCAGTTTGTGTTTCATTCTCTTCTTGGTTCTTTCGGTAAAGTCACATAGAAGGGAAATAATAAAATAATAAAACATTTACATAATAAAATAAAAATTCTCACGACGTTTCGGCCACAAAACAAGCAGCCGTGTTGTGCCCGAAACGTCGTGAGAATTTTTATTTTATTATGTTTTCTTTTTATTATTGTATTATTTCGCTTCTACGTGAATTTACCGAAAGAACCAAGAAGATGAATCCCTGCAGGCACGAAAGCTTTACATCGAAATTTCATTCTCTTCATAAAAGGTGAAACACTGCGAAGTAGAGCGGGCTTGTTGGGCAGGACGCGTCGCTCAGAGGCTTCGTGAAGGCCACTGGCCGAGGCTAACGACGGAACAGCAGCCCAGGGAGGGAACCCGCCAGAGGGCACGTCCACTACGGGAGACGAGCACAGGTGCTGGGTGGATTGTTACATCGCTCATTCATGCGCAGGCTCTGGGTGTAGTGGTGGATCGCGAGGGCTTGCGGAGGCGTTCGTTCCGCAATGGATTGATCGTGGCTGATGGTGATGATACACAACATGCAGTCCCATGCATGCCAGTGCGTGAGAACCACGTGAGATCGCACAGTGCCACACTCCCTCCTTCACCAGCTCCCCTCCCAGCATAGCCCGGCATCAGGACTTTTACCTACAATGGCCATAATAGAGAAACGGGGACGAAAGCTTTCTCCATGTCTCGGAGTGGTGTTCTCTGTGTTGTTGTTGCTGTTGACCGATGTCCTTTTAATTCCCGAATGCTGGATTGCGAGAGGCTGCGCAAATGTCTCGCATTTCAAAAGGGCATTCGAAACTGTCTCCAAGTCGCTGGAGCGAGTTGTGAAGTTGACTTTTTTTTATTAATCACAGAAGGGCACTTGTGAAACATTATAATGTGCGAAGCTCGTCAGTGTGGGTGTTTTTATCTTCGGTGTGTGTGGGGAGCGGTGGCATAGCGGTCAGCGCACTGTGCAACCGACACGGTGACCCGGGTTCAACGCCTGCTTATGGCCAATATCTGAATCGGTCAGGGGCAATCCCCTCGTTCGACTCAGCTTTCGAATTAATAGCTGGCGTGGTGTATGAACATCACCACTGGGGAGACAAAGGCGGCTAGGCATGGTTCTGGCCACACTACTCGCTGGTGAACCGTGCCAGCAATCACAGGTGCTCGCAAGCAGCACTTTCGCCAACACTCTGTTAAAGATTGCAAGGTGGAGGATCCTTGTCTTAAACTAGATTCGAAGCTTTTGTGACTGCAGGAATTACTCTTTGGTTCTTTCGGCAAAGTCACGTAGAAAATAAAATCAAATAATAATAGAATACGACGTTTTGATTGCAACACAAGCAACCATCATCAGGATAAGAACGAATGATAAAACACAGACACGGAAACAACATAGGCAGACACACATGCAGAGAGAGACACACACAAAGACACACTGAGCGAGACACACACCAAGATAAAACACAGACACGGACACAACATAGGCAGACACACATGCAGAGAGAGACACACACAAAGACACACCGACCTGTCTGTGTTTCCTTGGTGTGTCTCGCTCGGTGTGTCTTTGTGAGTGTCTCTGCATGTGTGTCTGCCTATGTTGTTTCCGTGTCTGTGTTTTATCATTTATTCTTACCTGATGATGGTTGCTTGTGTTGCAATCGAAACGTCGTATTCTGTTATTATTTGATTTTTTTCTACGTGAACTTTACCGAAAGAACCAAGGAGTGATCCTAGTCTTGTTAGCACCTGGCAGAGCAAGTGCTGTTATTAGTGAGCACCTATTAAGAGCAGCACCACTTTGCATGGACAGCACAGCCGTAAAAAAACACATGACCCCCAATTTTTCCAGCTTCTATTTGCAAATCGAACGAGGCTCATTTAAGGGGCCGGGCTGGCCAGCTTGCTTGTCACATCCTGTTGTGCCGCCCCAAGCATTATTTTTAGTGTCTGCCATGCTTGTAAACACCTGGCTCCCTTGTCGTGGCCGTTGGGATTGCCGTATTTGCTCCCTGGAGATAAGAAAAAAACATCCTTTTCCGATCACTGCCCCAGGGCACTTCGTCTGCTGGAGGCTCACCCACGCTTTGATTACAGGCCACTCACAGTCTTCGGCAAAAACAAAATCAATGGGACGAAAGGAAAGTGCTTTAACGGGCGGGTTTCCTGCTCTCAGGGGCGAGGACCCGTGAAATTAAACCACTCCTCCTGTTAGGAACCGTGTGCTGTCTAGTGGCTCTGGTTGAGTGGCAATGATTGCAAAGCCGTTGTTTTAAAAGACGCAACTTAAAAATCAAAGAGTCCTTCGTCTTATTTTGTGTGGAGGTGGGGAGAATTGTTCCCAAATTTTATCCCGATTTTGATATCAGCGTCGTGCCTCGTCATGAGATGAAAATAGTATTTGGATCTCACACAGAGCAGTCGCATGTCTTCATGCTCGAGACGGAGGAAGCGGACACCGCAGAACTGTTTCTGAGATTTACGTCACGTGGTTTTTGTTCCACGCGGTCAAGGGCCGCACCTTCCCACCACATGAGAGGAACGCATGTTCATGGCAGCCAAACTGATATTTTCATTCCCAGAAGTGGAAAAATTTGCCACATTTCATTACGGAACCTAATTTTGTGGCAGTTTATTTGCGCAGTCATTGGTTGACCGAGCTGAGACCATCAACTCGCTTGAGGTACCCCGTATAATCACAGGCGGTGGCTGAAACCTGGATTCGAATCCAAGATCTCACCGGTGCCGACTCAGGCATCCACCCGACGGCCACCTCAATAGCCACAGAACCCTTGCATTGTAGAGATGTGCCTGATGATAAGCTCATCTTCTTGGTTCTTTCGGTAAAGTCACGTAGAAGGGAAATAATAAAATAATAAAAATTCAACATAATAAAATACAATTCTCACGTCGTTTCGGCCACAACGCAAGCAGCCGTCCTCAGGTGAAGAACAGGTCTGTCGGAAAGACAGCGTCTGAATGACAGACCTGTTCTTCACCTGAGGACGGCTGCTTGCGTTGTGGCCGAAACGTCTGTATTTTATTATGTTTTATTTTTATTATTTTATTATTTTCCTTCTACGCGACTTTACCGAAAGAACCAAGAAAATGAATCCCTGCAGTCACGAAAGCTTTAAAAAAATTTTTATATTAATCTCTCGGCACGTAGACTGAAACGTCGGGCATCATTGCGGCAACAACCCGAAAACACATCCGCGAAACCCTTACGCAAGACACCAATGCAAAGGCTTACTCATGAGGCGACATGGGCTTCTGCTATAATGGACATGGGTATAATGTGATGGGGTGCGTGAGTGCTTGTCAATTATTAATGGGGTGTTTCGAAAAGGGCTCTCCTCCCCACGCACGCGACCCGACCCGGGTGTAGTTTTACCGTTTTACCGTGGGTGCTGCTGTTAATGTCCATAAGAGGCTTCGTGAGTGGAGTAATGTGATGGAGACGTGCGATGATGTCGCTTTATATTACCCGTGTGTGCGCGCGAGGATGATTGCGGTCTGCACTGCGGGCAGCAGCAGGAGCGCAGCACAGCGCTTAGTGCGCTGCTACAAACCCTGCGACCATGGGTTCGATTCCCGCTCACCAACGATAATAATGGCGAACATTTCAACCGGTCCTGGATCTTCAATAGGTCGCTTCAAATGAATAGCTGGTGCGGTGTGTGAGCATCGCCACTCGGGAGGCAAAGGCAGCAGCTGGGCGTGGTGCTGGCCACCCAACCCTTTCGTGTGCTGTGCCGGCCTTCTTCATTGTTGCTCGCGAACAGTGTTTGCCCCAAAAGTTTGCTCCAGGCTACGTGCGGGGATCTTTATCTTTATCCTTGTTCCTGCATGCAGGTGCGCAAGGCGGTGAGCGTGTGCACCTGCCCGGCTCAGTTCCCCGTGCGGCGCGTGTCCGACGGGAAGTACCGCGTGGGGGACTCGAGCACGCTCATCCACGTCAGGGTCAGTGACCAACCCCCACGGCTACCCACCGAGGGCTGCCTTTATTATTATTATGTTGTTGTCACAGTGATGACAACAATGACACTGATGATGATGATGACGATGATTTTGGGAGTGGTGATGATGACATTGATGATGAATATGGTGACGATGACGTTGGGAGTGGTGATGATGACATTGATGATGAATATGGTGACGATGATTTTGGAAGTGGTGATGATGACATTGATGATGAATATGGTGACGATGACGTTGGGAGTGGTGATGATGACATTGATGATGAATATGGTGACGATGATGTTGGGAGTGGTGATGATGACATTGATGATGAATATGGTGACGATGATTTTGGGAGTGGTGATGATGACATTGATGATGAATATGGTGACGATGACGTTGGGAGTGGTGATGATGACATTGATGATGAATATGGTGACGATGATATTGGGAGTGGTGATGATGACATTGATGATGAATATGGTGACAATGATTTTGGGAGTGGTGATGATGACATTGATGATGAATATGGTGACGATGATTTTGGGAGTGGTGATGATGACATTGATGATGAATATGGTGACGATGACGTTGGGAGTAGTGATAATGACATTGATGATGAATATGGTGACGATGATTTTGGGAGTGGTGATGATGACATTGATGATGAATATGGTGACGATGACGTTGGGAGTGGTGATGATGACATTGATGATGAATATGGTGACGATGATTTTGGGAGTGGTGATGATGACATTGATGATGAATATGGTGACGATGACGTTGGGAGTGGTGATGATGACATTGATGATGAATATGGTGACGATGACGTTGGGAGTGGTGATGATGACATTGATGATGAATATGGTGACGATGACGTTGGGAGTGGTGATGATGACATTGATGATGAATATGGTGACGATGATATTGGGAGTGGTGATGATGACATTGATGATGAATATGGTTACGATGACGTTGGGAGTGGTGATGATGACATTGATGATGAATATGGTGACGATGATTTTGGGAGTGGTGATGATGACATTGATGATGAATATGGTGACGATGATTTTGGGAGTGGTGATGATGACATTGATGATGAATATGGTGACGATGACGTTGGGAGTAGTGATAATGACATTGATGATGAATATGGTGACGATGATTTTGGGAGTGGTGATGATGACATTGATGATGAATATGGTGACGATGACGTTGGGAGTGGTGATGATGACATTGATGATGAATATGGTGACGATGACGTTGGGAGTGGTGATGATGACATTGATGATGAATATGGTGACGATGACGTTGGGAGTGGTGATGATGACATTGATGATGAATATGGTGACGATGATTTTGGGAGTGGTGATGATGACATTGATGATGAATATGGTGACGATGACGTTGGAAGTGGTGATGATGACATTGATGATGAATACGGTGACGATGACGTTGGGAGTTGTGATTATGACGACGATGATGATGGTGACGATGTTTTTTGGAGTGGCGATGATGATGATGATGGTAACGATGATGACAGTGATGATGGTAACGATGATGCCACTTGACTGCCCCGCAGATCCTGCGCAGCCACGTGATGGTGCGTGTGGGCGGAGGCTGGGACTCCCTGCAGCACTACCTGGACAAGCACGACCCTTGCCGCTGCATGTCCTCGGGTACACCAGTCTCTCTGCCTGCCTGCTCACCCACGCGTACTCCCGTTCACCCACTCACCCACTCCCCGCCCGCTCGACCTCCCATTCCCACCCCTAGCCCGCTCATCCGCTCTCCCGCGCTTCCATGCTCACGTACTCTCCAACTCACCCACTCCTCGCCCGCCCGCCCGCCCGCTCGCTCACTCTCCAGCTCACCCATTGACCTGCTCACCCACTCCCTGGCTCACATGCCCACTCGCTTGTTTATGATTGATTAGGAACGATCGGACACGTGGAGTTACCGATAATAAGTTGCAGTTAACGAGCAGCCGTCACATCTTTATATTCCGAATTTTATTCCAATTGTATGGTCGTGTAAAGTGGGACAGTATGAGATGGCGACGGTGGCATGGGAAGGTCTTCATCCAGCAGTCAATAGACCACAGCTGTTATATGTTTATAATTGTTTGTTATTTGACCAATATTAATTTTACCAAGTTATTTGATATTTCACACTGCTTTGGATTCCCACTGCTACTGCAGTACACTCGTCGCGAGGGCAAAAGTAAAACATAATCGATTTGCGAATTCACGGTGTGAATCGTCAAATCCGCTCCTCGCAGGGTCAAGGGTTAATGCGCTGCGAGCGCTTTCTCTCGGGCGGCTGGGCTCGGCTGATAGCGGTGTTTATTTTGCGTTGCTTTGTGTCACTGTCAGCTCACCGCCGGGTCTGGCAGCAGCAGCAGCAGCTGCAGCAGCAACAGGAGACGGACTTCCAACGTAGCCCACCGTCGAATCCGTCGCACTCCTCCCCAAAGCGCAAGGCGGAACCCAATCAGGATCCACCCTCGCGGAGGTCAACCACCCGGACGGCCCCATCGCTGTCCCGGAGCTCCACCCCGCTCAGGTGACAAACGCCGTCGTTTTCATCAGTCGCCATCGCCGTGTTCGACGGTTACTGTCATCGTCGTTGTTGCCATCGTCGCGCTCATGTTCATCTCCGTCGCTGTCATCATCATCATCACCGTCATCATTATGGTTTTTGTCATTACTAATCGTTGTTGTTATCAACATTCATCATCATTGTGGTCAACGTTGTTGTCATCATCACAGTCATTATCATTACCGTCATCATGTTCAACATCATCATCAACATTATGTTCGTCTTGGTTAACAATAAGAATAATTTTCAGTCAACTTCTGGACAAAGGCCTCCTCATGCTGCATTGACCATCTGGGTTGTTTGACCATACTTCACCACACTGGTCACTGCGAGATAGCATCATGAAACCGTGAGAAAGGGCCGCCAGCTTGTGGGAGGCTTTCATCCAGCAGTGGAGTGCTGATGAGCCATTGGACCGGCTCTAGATACAGGAGACAACTTAACCGAACGCTTGCGCCCCACAGGACGTCACCGGTTCCCACGTCCCCTCTCGCTGCCTCCAGGTCGCAGGCCGAGAGGCTCAGCGTGTCGCACAACGGCCCCTCGAGCCCGAGATCCCGTGACCACAGCGCACCCCCAACCAGGGACCACACGGATGGGCGGGGACCCCCGCCGGCCAGCAACGCCAGCAAGGGGGGCACGCCTAAGACCTCTTCGCCCAAAACCACAAACCGCATCGCTGCCGCCCCCACCGCCACCGCCGCCCCCACCGCCGGGACCAGGCCTCACCGGGACAAGACGCCGCGCGGCTCGCCGCCGTCGGGCATCGCCGGCGTGCCACCCGCGGGCCGCCGCCAGAAGGAAGTGGTGATGATGGTGAACCGCGAGAAGGACGGTCACCACCTGCTGACACGGCTCGAGCCGCGGCTGGCGCCGCGCCGCGGCCGCTCGCATCCGGGCAACCTCCCCGGCGCCCGGCACGAACGCGGCGACGGTGCCGAGGACGAGTCGGCTTCGGCGACGCCGCCGCTGCTGCTGAGCCCCGGGTGGAGGAGGGCGGCGCGGGACGATGGCGGCGGCGGGGGCGGCGACGCCGCGGACGGGCTGGGCGACAGCGGCCGCTGGTCCCAAGCGTCGACGACGTCCCCGACGACGAGGACGGCGGCGGCGCGGGCGGGGCCCACGCCGCCGCGGCCGAACCCCGACTCGGCGTACGCATCGAAAAACTCGTCGGCGTCATCGCTGGTCGCGGCCCGAGTCGTCGGCGGCAACCACGGCGCCGTCGAGCGGTCTAACCAGCCGGTGCGGCCGCGCTCGCCGCCACTGGGGTCCGCTACATCGCCGGCGAGGCCGCGAGCCGGCGCCGGTGGGACGCCGGCATTGCGGCCGCCCCCGATGCGCCGGCAGAGTGGCGGCCCGACCCCCAGCCGGGTGGAGCAGACGCTGCGGCTGGTGCGCACCAAGAGCGTCCGCAGGAGCAGGCGCGATTGGCAGCCGACGGCGGTGGCGGTGGCGGTGGTGGCGCCGGGCGACGGCGCTGCGAGGGCTGGTCCGCCCGATGGAAAGAACCCACAGCAGCGGCCGGTGCTGAACGGACGTCCAATAAAATCGCCACAGAAGCCGGGCAAGGCGCGGTCGGACACTGCACATGCGGCGCTTAGCGCGACCGCCAACGGAGTCCGTGACGTGGAGGAGACGCCGACGGTGACGGTGACGGTGGCGCCGTCACCGGAGCAGCAGCCGCGGCGCGCGGGGCAGCAGCAGCAGCTGCGGAGGCCCGACCGTGTGCCGTCCTTCTACAAGCTGAAGCTGCGGCCCAAGATACGTCCTCGGACAGACCGCGTGCCCGATGCGTGCCCGTCCCGGATCCCCGCCCCCAACGGCGTCCTTCCCAGGAGTCGCCGGACTCCGCCGAGATCCCCGGCACAGACGGCGTCGCCAGCGAAGGGCGCGGCGCGAGAAAGAGCCCTGGGTCAGGAGGCCACGAGGGATGAGGTTGCCGACGAGTCGTGGGTTTAGGGATTTTGCGGTGGCTGCTTGCAAGGTGTCCTCTTTGAATTAACGAACGCGGGGAGGCTGCGGTGTCTTCTGCTGGGGGGGGGGGTGGTGGGGGTCCTGAGCCAGTGGTAGAAATTCTACGTTGCTGTGGCAGCGATGAGTCCCTCCGGTGAGGATAGGTCGCCACCTCCTGAAGTTCATGAAGCCAGAGCATATCTTGGGTATACGAAGAAGAAGAAGAATGTATCACAATACCGGAAGCAGGGAGAACTGCGTGTTGAGTGGTTTATTCTGATTTTATTGAAAAAATAACAATAACCAGGGCTTTTTGTGGGCCGGGAAAGAATGACAGATGTGACAGGTGTCCCAAGAGAGCTGCGTCAAACAGAGGACAATGCAGGACAGGTAGCAACCCTAGGTGAGGATGGTGAGACGTGACGATTATGATTGCGATGTTAGTGGTGGTGGTGGTGGTGATGGGAAATGACCAATGGGTTGTTTTCATCGCCATCAGCGATGGGTTTTCCTGAGTTGCACGTCAGGAACCAGTCTATCCAGATGCAATCGATGATGATGACGACACTGATGATGTTGACGTCGGTGAACAGGGTGATGATGATCAGAGTTTATTAAGGTTGTGATGATGGATACCAAAACACCCGCTGTTGCCTTACCACAAAGTGGTACTTGTTTTATTTAGCCTAGATTGGTGGTGGTGGTGGTGGTGATGCTGGAAAGTTGTGTCAACCCCATACCAGGATGTAAACTGGTAACCTCCCGTGCGAGAACAGCTCTGCTACTAAAACTGATCCCTGCCAAGTACAACAACAAGAATAATAATACTGATAATATTGATATTCCTTTATATTACCAGGCAAAGCCTCACTGAATCTCAACACTTTTTCTTGAGAGTCCTGAATGGAGAAGATGTGGAAAATGACCTTGTTCGGTGACAAAAACGTGGGCGACAACACTGAAACACCCAGCGACGCATTACAACAATGATTATTATATTTTTCATCCCTTTATCAATCCACTACTGGATGAAGGCCTCCCCACGCCGGCTCAATCATGACGATTGTTTTTACCATGCTTCACCAGGCTCGTCGATGCGAGTTGGTGAAGGTGAGCGTGGGCCCTGCACCGGTACAGAGAGATGATAAGAGAGATGATATCGCGTGCAACTGATGTTAGCCGCGTACGGGACTTGAACTCGGCTGGACAATTCCAAAGCGCCTGCGCGTTAACCACTACACCCCCCCCCCCCCACCGAGCACCCTGAGATGAACTGTATAAAAAATCTACCGTGACTTTACAATGCCTTATATATGTGTAAAGAATTATATATAGAAAGAGCAGGTTGCTATTCGAGATAGCCAAAATGCATTGTCCGTTGTTGTCTTGGGACCAGCTGCTTCTTGCGGAAGCTCTCATTCTTGCACTACGTATTTATTAACGCCGGGGCGTTTGTCGTGGGTCTATTATGTACTGATTTGTGCTTGCTGGGCGCAGAGTCACAGCATCGAGGCTGCACCCACGCTTGGGGTGAAATTTTTCACCAGGCAGCTCGCTCGCTCGCTCCCCTACTACTGCAACAACGACGGCAACAAGCTCCAACGCATATCGACTGGCAACTTGCATCGTGTGCGGTGGGGCAATGGCACGTGAGACCGTGAGACGGCGGGACACTGGTGCGGTGAGACAGAGGGTAACGTTGGGAGACCGATACATTGATACAATGCGGCGTTTGAAACACTGAGACAATGGAAAACTAGGACAATTGGACATTGAGACAATGAGACACTGGGGTTCTGAGACAGTGGCACAACGGGACATTGGGTCGTTGGCACTGGGACAATAAAGCAAAGGCCAATGGAACGCTGAGATAACAGGGGAATTGGACAATGGAACACTGGGATATTGGGACACTTGGACAATTAAGCAGCAGGATACCAGGACAATGGGACAGTGAGACAAAGGGGCCACTGAGAGTGACACCAGCAACCATCCTCAACCAAACACACGAAGACAAAGATCCCCGCTACAGCCTTAGACTGTGTTGTTAGCGAGCACCTATGAAGGCTGGCACGGCACACAAGAGGGTAGGTGGCCAACATTACACCCTGGATCACACCCACACACACTCAACCACACATGCACTCACGATTACACACACACACACCCTCACGGTCACACACACACACTCGAGATAACACACTCAAGATCACACACACTCACGATCACACACACTCAATATCGCACACACACACTCATTATTACACACACACACCCTCACGATTACACACACACACACCCTCACGGTCACACACACACACTCACGATCACACACACTCAGGATCACACACACACACTCGAGCATGCCCGAATCTCCAGGTAAACCTCGTGTTCCGTCCCAACACGTCCGCGGACGTGCCAGGGTTCGGCACGTCCTGCTGCTTCGTACGGTGCGAAAGAAGTTCAACATACACGCACACACGAACATGCCGAGGCGAGTGCCTTCCACCCCCCACCGTCCTGCCCACACCCACATCGTGTCAGCGCTTCGCGACGAACGCCGTTGGCATCCATTAGGTCGCTGGGTGTTAGGGGCCGTCCATAAATGACGTCACGGACCTGGGGGGGTGGGGTCAGACATTTGTGACGATGTGTCACGAGGGGGAGGGGGGTTTGAGAAATGTGACATCACATCAAAATGCGCAACTTTAAATAAATATAGACAACACGTTCTACTTAATTAAATAGACTTTTAAATGTTTCTCCTGCAACATCAGAGTGCAGCGCCACATTAAATACGCTCTACAATGACAATAGTTTAAAGCCATTTGAAGCATGTTTTATTTTCAAAATAGAAATATGTTTTTTGGGGGGGAGGGGGCAAAGCTTTGTGACGTCATATTTGAGGGGGGGGGGGGTCTGACTTTTCGTGACGCCGTCTGACGAGGGTGGGGGGGTCAAAAATCGTCCAAAATCGCGTGACGTCATTTATGGACGACCCCCTAAACGCCTGTGGCCAGCGGTTGTAAAACAACTCGAATCAAAAACGTCTCTCCCATCACGCTGACTTGTAGTGGAAACGATGGGACCGTTCCACCTCGGGTATTCTATCCACCCGACTGCTGCCTCTTTTGTCGTCACCCTTGGAAAAAGAGATTCTTAGCTCAATGGACAATACTCGGGAAATTTCATTTCTGATCCTTCTGAACTTTTCAAAGTGAGCGCCATGCCCAATTTAGGGCCACTGGGCAATTGCGTGAACCTCTAAAAGTGGATCACCCCCCCCCCCCCACTTTGCCATTTTAAGCAATACAGGTAATGGGGATTAAACGAGGCTAAGTGTTTTGTGAAAACCAGTTGTGTAACGCCCATGACAACGTGACAGCCTCCCGTGTGTCGATGTGCATAGGTGAGTGGTCGCCTGGCAACAGACAGTGTGTGGCCCACGATTAACGCCCACGCTGAGCAAGCGGCTTCAGTTGTCCAATAAAATTTTCCAAAAAACAAAAAAAAAACGACGAATTCGTCAGAAACGCTGCTCAAAAAAGAAAATAGGCGACGTTTCGGGTAATGGCCCTTCGTTGCACATTAATCAATATACAATCATCAGCCATCGTGTAGCTAGATGAAGGCCTCCGCGTGCATAACAGTCCGGTGGCTAGGAGATGTTAACTACCTCGCCTGGTATACAGGAGGTTGTGGGTTCGACCACTACCCTGACGCATGCTGTATATTTGGAGTTTGCATGTTCTCAAAGTGGTCGCGTGGATTTTTCTCCTGGTCCTCCGGTTTTTTCCTCCACATTTACAATCAACACCACGCGTTTAGGTTATTTGGCTGCCATACATTTCCACGTGATGAGCCACTTCGTTCAGCTATCATTTGCATGGGGGGGGGGTCCGCTGTCCACCCCCCCCCTCCCCCTCTTCATAGCTCCGTCGGTCCCGTGAACCCTGGTGCAGTTGCACCGCCTGCACACTCGATCGGAGTCTCAATTCCCTGGTGGAGCATCATCGTCACTTCCCCAGGTGGCCACAGGCGGCCTGCCACGTGTGCATCGTGGCAAGGTGCACACCAGACGCCCCTTGACAGAGGCTCACTCGTCCGTGGGTGTCAGACGCAGGTCAAGAGGTCACCGTGGCCAAAGCCGTTGATGCCACCACCGGCAGATCCCGCAGCTGCTGCACAGTAGCCACGCAGCGATGTCCGCGATTTGCCCCGACGGTCTCTCACCATCTGATCTGAGGTCTTGCCCTCGTCTGTCGCACTCGTGGAGACCGTTCCAATGCCCGTTTCGGAAACCGGAAACCTCCCCCATCCGTCTGCGCAGCACATGGGGCCACCCAGCGCAACCGTAGATCTTTCGATTTAAAGCATCCGTGACTGCAGGGATTCATCTTCTTGGTTCTTTCGGTAAAGTCACGTAGAAGGGAAGTAATAAAATTAAAAAATGGAAAACAGGTCTGTCGAGAAGGCAGAGTCTGCCTTTCTCGACAGACCTGTTTTCCACCTGAAGACGGCTGCTTGCGTTGTGGCCGAAACGTCGTGAGAATTATTTTGTTATGTTTTATTTGTATTATTTTATTACTTCCCTTCTACGTGACTTTACCGAAAGAACCAAGAAGATGAACCGTAGATCTGTTTGGTCGTGCTAACAACACTTAGGGGCCATCCATAAATGACGTCACGCACCTAGTGGGGGGGGGGGGGGGTCAGACATTTGTGACGATGTGTGACGATGGGGGGGGGGGGGGTTGAGAAATGTGACGTCACATCAAAATGCGCAACTTTAAATTAATATAGACAACACGTTCCACTTAATTATATAGACTTTTTGCTAGATGTTTTCTCCTACAACATCAGAGTGCAGCGCCACATTAAATACGCACTACAATGACAATAGTTTAAAGAGATTTGAAGCATGTTCTATTTGGGGGGGGGGGGGGCAAGACTTTGTGACGTCATATTTGAGGGGGGTCTGACTTTTTGTGACGCCGTGTGACGAGGGGTGGGGGTCAAAAATCGTCCAAAATCGCGTGACGTCATTTATGGACGGCCCCTTACACGCCGTGCTTGGTCCCAGACTGTCATATTGCTTATCTTGTTTTCCCGTGACATTACTAGCCAGGGGACACATGTGCTCCAATGCAACATTTTATATGTATATAATGCAATTTTTATTTTATTTTATCTCGTAACACGTAATGGGGAGCGCTTTTCAGGATGGGAGAAAACTGGAGTTGCCTGCGGAATAACCCTCAAAATTCCCCACGGATATATTCAAGAATCCATTGCTGGACTGCCATTTCCGGGTCACCGCGCGATCGAGCTTATTTTTTGGGAGTGCCGGTGCTTCAAAAGCGCTCGATTTTAAGTGAGAAAATTTTGCTTGGAACATTAATTTATGACGTTTATCGTGAGGCGGGTTTAGGAGGTGTGTTTCCGTTGGACAGAATATCTTCGTGCCCGCTTTTTTAACTGCTCGAAAAATGTATGGTTACATCGATGCGTTTTCTTGCATGTTGGGGGGGGGGGCAGGGAACATTTAATAGTATTTTTAAATGTACTTTGTTTAAAAAAAATCTAGACATACAATACAACGTCGCATAGCCGACCGTCACGTATCCACCCTGACCAATTCAACTGCCCGCACTCAAGTGCAGAGTTTTGCGCATCGTCTAACTTATCTCCCGTAGATGGTTCCCTTATCAAACCTTTTTCACGTGCAGTAACGCATCACTAATCTCGGGCGAGTTCGCTTCTAAAGCACAGTCAACGCATTTCCCTGCGTTTAAAATAAATGTGCTTCTTCGTCTACGTCCAGCATAAATAAAGCGCGAACAGAGTCACCGCCGTTTTAGATGCACGTTCAAATATCCACCCCGTTTTAGCCACCAGTGAGTCGGATACGCGATATTGTATATCACTTTGTTTTTATATATCTAGATTTGGGGTTTTTATTACATTCAATCCATCTGTGTAGAAGTCACACGGCGCTGGCAAACAGATGTAAGAGCAATAGTGTCGGTGGAAATATGTGCTTCTTTGCCAACGTTTGGTGAAAGAAAAAAAAACAGCCAGGTTTGCAGAGGGGGATGAAAAAAAGTTTGAGATTTGGCAACTCTTTCCGTCAGATCGTGGCTGCAAACTGCCTTTCTGCTCGAGGCACGAGTCCATCACCAAGGAGCGTGTTCATTTGCCCACTCAAGTGCTTTATGATTAAAAACAAGCGAATTATATAAAACATGTTCAACTCGCCACGTCGGTCGTTTTACACTGCCATAACGCATCGCTAGATATGGGTGATGGCCGCCGATCCGAGTCCTAACGTCAGACTGCCAGCCAAAGGAGGGAACGCGCCGGAGAGGACGTGGGACACTGCCAAGATGGAACGATGAAATTGGCCCGAACGCAGGTGCTAGATGGATTGGTGCATCGCAAGAAGGAGCGGCAGTGTCGTGGTTAGTGGATTGTGTTATGAACCAAGCTAACCAAGTTCGATTCGTGCTCATGGCCAACACCAGTGACGATTGTCTGAATAGGTCCTCTGAGTAGCTTGTGCGATGTGTAAATATTGCCACTCCGGAGACAAAGGCGGCTGGGCATGGTGCTGGTTACCTACCCCCTCGAGCGTCGTATCGGTGCTCGCTGACAGCACTTGCCCCCGTAGTCTGTTAAGGCTTTACCGGGCATCTTTGGCTGCATCGCAGAACCGTGGGCGATGCCAGTGGCTTCAGGAGGCCTTCGTGCATCCAGCAATGGATTGATTATGGTGGTTTATGATGATGATGATAATAACACAAACACATTGGAGCGTTTTGTTTTGGGTAGCAACTTTCAGAGCAGAAAGAGGTCAAATGGACCGTATTAGCTGCCTTAAGTTTTGCAGACTGGTCTTCAACACGTGGCTCCTCCAGAGAGACCACTGTCAGTGATGTTCGCCTGCTGTTGCCCAGAACCGATAAGAAACTTTGAGGCTTTGTTGCAAAGCCCTTTCGAAGGGACGGCTCGATCGAGTGATCGTTACACACCTTTATTTTTTTTGTCCGTAACAGGGCAGTGTGAATCACCATGGGTGCGGCGAGCATATTTCTTTCCGTTCGCGCGTGACATTTTGCAGGATGATATTTGCTTCGCGATGCACAACACCGTGTTTTTTTGCAGAGGGGCGTACGGCGCAGAGTAGAACTTGCAACAACGAAGTTGCATTAAGTGCAATTAATGTCATTACTTATCAGCCTGTGGCCTGTTGCTCCGTGAGTGTGGCCAGCGATGTGGGTGCGTGACATTGACGCTGAGATGTGAGTGTGGTGGCTGAGAGAATTGGTGGGTGGGTGGGGTGGGAGTGGTGCGCGGCGTTATTCTGGGGCTGCGAGGCCCTTCGGAATAACGTGGTTTGTCTATTGAGCGGCCAAATACTCGCGGCAGGTGCGTTTCTGTACGTATGTTGAACTTCCTTCGCACCGTACGTAGCCAACCCGTGCTAATCGGAGGTGCGGGGGAAGGACAACAAACTAAACACGAAAAGCTGCCCCTCTTTCTTAGAGAGGCCAGCAAAATCTGCACCTCGACCTGATTGTGGCTGACGAAATCACTTCTGTTGGCACCGGGGCAAACAAAATGAGAAGCCGTTTTATCCCGCGTTGGCCTCTTGCCTCACCCTGCCGTACCCTATAATCGCGAACGCGTGAGACAGCGAGAGACAAGCATGCAATGTGAGAGGGAGTGAGGAAACGTGTGGTGGAGCTATCGTAAGTGCACTTTGCAGCTGTTTCGTATTGTAACTTATATGATGATAATAATTATGTTATAATCATAATAAATAATAACACTGACGATGCGTGTCCCCCCCCCCCCCCCCCATTGTTGCTGCCTGGTCTTTTGCAAGTGGCTGGCTCCAGTCGGTGTCACTGTGCGTGGTGCTGCCGATGGAGAGCGGTGGGGAGTGGTGGCGCAGCGGTTAGCGCTACGCTGCGCTATGAACCAGTTCGATTCCCGTTCACGGTCAACACCGGTGACGATTATCTGAACCGGTCCTGGGCCTCCCCTTTTTATGGTTGACTCAGCCTCAAATGAGTACCTGGTGTGGCGTGTAAACATCGTCACTGGGGAGACAAAGGCGGCCGGGCGTGGTCTTCGCCACAACCGCCCCCCGTTGTACCGTGCCGGCTTTCATAGGTGCTCGCTAATAACACTTGCCCCAAACGTTTGTAAAGGCTATACGGGAGATTTCGATTTAAAGCTTTCGTGACTGCAGGGATTCATCTTCTTGGTTCTTTCGGTAAAGTCACGTAGAAGGGAAATAATAAAATAAAAACATAATAAAATACAATTATCACGACTTTTCGGCCGCAACGCAAGCAGCCGTCCTCAGGTGTAGAACAGGGCTGTCGGAAAGACAGCGTCTGAATGAACTCATTCAGACGCTGTCTTTCCGACAGCCCTGTTCTTCACCTGAGGACGGCTGCTTGCGTTGCGGCCGAAACGTCGTGAGAATTGTATTTTATTATGTTTTATTTTTATTATTTTATTATTTCCCTTCTACGTGACTTTACCGAAATAACCAAGAAGATATACGGGAGAACTTTGTCTTTGGCACTCCCCCAGTCATCTCAGTCAATCCGTGGACGACTGCTGGGTCGTGTTCCGCCACAGCGGGTGTTGAGCGCCCTCTGTTGGAGACCCACGGGTCACCGCATCGACAGGAGATCTCAAAACCTCGACTACGTTATCATCCCCTTTCGCCTCCACGAAGATAAACTTGTTTTTTACAATTTTTATTTGACCAGGTAAGGCCCCCACTGAGCTGTCGAGCTCTTTTTGTGAAGCGATCTGGTCAATAAATGACAGTTCGACGCGGCTTAACACGTGGACATCTATTGCAGCCAAATACTCAGTGGTTCTTCACCTTTACTGCAGCCTTGGAGCCCTTTGGTTCTCAATCTTAAAAAAAACAATGTATAATGTTAATACATACATAGAGGGTTTGACGAAACAAAGTAGTTATACTTACGTGCCAGTGATTCACTTGTAAACAAATCTGGCCGTGTCTCGCACTCCCAGAAAGGGCATCTCGCACCCCCAGTGGATGCGTGCCACCCCAGGTTAAGAAGAACCACTGCTCTGAATGCATGCCTTTAAATATCGAGGGGTGAACCGGAGGACACGGAGAAAAATCCACGCAAACCACAGGAACAGAGACACAGCAATCTCCAAATACACAGCAGCAAGCGTCAGGGTCGGGATCGCACCCACGCCCTCCTGCATACCAGGCGAGGTAGTTAACATCTCCTAGCCACCGTGGGGCACCGTGGTGGCGATACAACGTTATCCACAACGCCACACGAGTCCCGCCTTGGCAATCAGAAACAGAGGAACCCAGATAACCCCGACACGGTGAGTATGAAACAGTGAGTAATCACGTGCCATCTCCTCCAGTGTTACCATCCACACGGGAAATATCGAGTGAGAAACTAAGCCCTGTTCTAGCCCCATCCTAAACCCTAAATGCCATTGTATCAATTAATATAACTTGATTACATGCATTAATGGAGGATACGGTAGGTTGGTGATGCATCATGCAGTGTATGGTGATTGTGAGTACACGTGCTACGAAGAAGGACCATTGGATAATTGATGTGCAGCGTTGTGGGATGCAATTGCATGAATGACGCTATATAGAATGTAATTATTATTATTCCCCGAAACGTCGCATTTATTGTTTTCTTTTAAGGCCACAGTGTTATTGACGAACGTTGTAGTTTATTGCCGTTGTTAGTTGAGCGTGTGCACCATTGCTTCGGCTGCAGCAGCAGCAACAGCCGCGTCACCAGATCGCTTGTTTGATGGCTAGCAGCGTAATTTGTCGCCAACCACTGCGCCACCGCTCCACACGACACCGCGTGTACGTGAAGCAACCTCAGAGCAATTGCGAACCACGCACGATTTGTCCTCGGTACATGTACAAATCGCTCTGCTCATTCATTCGGCCTTGGCTTAATTAGGCAACCGTCTAGTTACTGTCACGAAGTTATTTTTATCTCGTCTTTCAAATGGATTTTTTTTTAATGAAATGGAAAATGTTTTCCATTAAAGCGAAAAACGCGCACGATTGGTCAAGCGGTGCGTTCTGGGCCCAGTTTGATTTCTCGCCACAGCTGACATCAGTGGTGAGTGATATCTGAACCGGTCTTGGGAGACATTCCCCCACTGCCAACGTCACCAACCTGCTCCGACCACCGTGGTGAGGTGTGGTCAAACAAACCACCCCATGACCGACACGGCGTGCGTAGGTTTTCATCCAGCAGTAGATCGACAAAGGGATGTCAAATATTATTATCATGTACAGAATACGAGTGTTTTATTATTATGGTAGAGAGACGCGTAGATACCCATTGATCTGCAGTGACAGTCTCCCACCATTCGCTTTCGCAGAGACCCATAGACTCACACAGCGACCCTTAAACTCACACAGAGGCCCATAGACTCACACAAAGACCCATAGACTCACACAGAGACACATAGACTCACACAGAGGCCCACACACTCGCACAGAGACTCATACACTCGCACAGAGACCCATAGACTCACACAGAGACCCATAGACTCACACAGAGGCCCATACACTCGCACAGAGACCCATACTCGCACAGAGGCCCATACACTCGCACAGAGACCCATAGACTCGCACAGAGATCCATAGACTCACACAGCGACCCATAGACTCACACAGAGACCCATAGACTCACACAGAGACCCATAGACTCACACAGAGACCCTTAAATTCACACAGAGACCCATAGACTCGCACAGAGGCCCATAGATCTGCCCTCACAGTATCCTCCCATCATGTGCATGACCCTGAAATCTTCTCTTCACCGTTGGTCACCGTACTCGTAGTGGCCACTCCAAAGCATGTATCGGTGACCGGCACACACATGTCCCAGCCAGCAAATAAATAATAAAGCAAGCAGGTATGAAACTTAGAAAATTTATTGGAACGTGAAACGTCACACAGTGCTAACCTTGTTTTTTATTTCTTTTTGCATTTTAATGGGCTATAACAAATGTGGGAACACCAGCAACATCGTTTTTTAACGTGACAACTGTGAGGCAGCTCCCCCCCCCCATCGTAGTAATTCGTGTAAATAAAGTCCATTACAAAATAACAACGAGTATTTGAGTTACCCCCCTCCCCTTTCCGGTGCGGAAGGTGAAACAATTGGGCAAGCGCCTTAAATCCCCCTCCCGGTCGTATAAACAGGTAACACCGCAGTCGGTCGCGGCGTGTCGCGTGCGTTGGGGTAAAGTGTGGGTACTCCCACCTCTTTGAAGACGTCTGGCCAGCGTGGAAGAGTAGGCCAAGTATCCTCCGGAGAGACTCTCTGGAATAGAATTCCCTCCAGCAGGGAGAAGCCCTTGCGAGCAAGCGATTGCACGGCTGTACTTGAACCTTTAGCTTCCCAAGGAAGCATTTACTGGGGCTGAACCAGTGGTACAAAATCACACATTCCTACGGCAGATTCCACTTTCTTTATAGGACGATCACTTTGACTTAACAGAAAGTTTATTCCCAAACCCGGACCCGGATTTGAACTCGTAACATTTTAATTAGCGAGTCGAGCACTTTAACTGCTGTGCCATCCGGCCAAATATGTGAACTTCACAAACCCCAGGGACTATCCTTGACTTCCAACAAACCAAACATTTTTTGTCACAAAACCGAAATAATGGAATTAGTATTACCTTTAACTCTCGATTGTCCTTGTGTGGATCATCCGGATTGTGGACTAGCCGTGCTAACGAATAAAAAAAAAAACTAAATATTTTTTAAAGCTTCGAAAATGTTTTACGCACGCTGTTTTGATTACCGACTGCTCCTCAGTCGTCGAGGGTCAGTGAAACAGGGGCCACGTGACCGCGAAAATGTCAGCAAGTTAAACCGATTACATTTCGGGAGCAATTGAAAAAGACAACACATTCCACGTCTTCTCTTCCATTCTATATCGGGCAATAACGAATGTTCGTCGAGCCGAATTCACGTTTGTTTAACATTTTACGTGATTTAGCTTTATCTTGAACCCTTACCATCATTTTGGATAATCGAGAGTGGACTGTATCACACTATTTAACACAGTTTGTTTCTGTAGTTCCAAACGTCCATGGACTTGTAATCAAGAAAATGTGTCAACAAAAATAAACTATATTCGGGCAGTGTTGACGATGTCCAGTTTAACACAACGTTACATAACTGACCATCACATATCCACCCTGACCATTTAACCATCCCACACTCAGTGCAGTATTTTGTGCGTGGTGTCACTGGTCACATTCTGTAGATTTTTTTTCACCACTCAGATATTCTCACACACAGCCACGTGTTCCTCTTAACCTTGCATCCATCGTGTTTACTTCTAAAGCCGAGTAAAGCATTTCTCCGTGTTTAAAGCAGTTTGCAGCCGTATGTATATTTTGCCAAGCAACCTTTGTAATTTCGTAACACACGTTCGCATATCCGACCTTCTCGCAACATCCGCTCTAGAACCCCTCGTCGCCAGCGAGTCGGATACGCGACGTCGTACCGCGTGTTGAACAAATTCACGAACCGTGGGGACGGGAGACGCCAAGTGGTGGCCCCCCCTGCCTGGGGAGTGAAACATCCACGGGCGCGGAGACTGCGAAACTCCACGTTCCAGTTGCGCAATACATACATTAAAAATAATCATTAAGAGGTTGCATAGCACGCTTCGGATAATTACTCCCTATGATTACTTTCACTTTGTAATTATTGGAAGATTGACTTGAAAGCTCTTACAAAGGAGGGGAAGGGTTGTGTATCGGCAGCTCATTTGCGATCGCAGCATCGCCCTCTCGTGCATCTCGTGTGATTGGCTGGCATTTTATGCCATGGTGAAACACGCCGGCATCAGGCCTGGCTCAAGGTCTTCCCCGCGAACGGCGAGGGTAGGGGCGGGGGGGCAGGAAAGCTGTTGTGTAGGGGACTCACCATCACAGTGATACGCCGCTAAAATAAAGAGTGAATTTTGATGGCGCAAATGGACATTTTGCGGTGACGTGGAGCCCACCCAGTTCTCCCCGATTTGTGCAGTCCTCTCCTCCCAAAGGACGTCATCTATTCAGAGGAATGACATCTATTCATCAGTGTAGTGGTGGATCATACGACGACTCCGGCAGAAATGTTCGGTGCAGCAGAAGCTAGGCATTCAAAGTGCTGGCGGCTGGCGAAACCTCGGCGGCCACTGTAATGGACATGACCAGAATGTGGTGAATACATGAAATGAGAATGCTTCAACACATTTAATAAAATCAGTATAAACGTTTGTAATCGCGCAACTCACATTATATAATAAGTGAAGTCCATCGTCAATGCGTCGGGTGTGGGGCTAGTAAAAATAATGAATAGTAACAAAAAAAACACGTTAAATATATTATAACAATTTGTATGTCATTGCCGACGACGGTCTGGTAAGACTGATTTAAACATTTATGTGCTCTGTGTCTCACACACATATATTTTACCCACGAGTACCCCCTTACAGCACATTTCATTTCTCATTCACATGCTCACACCGACTCATACAAAAGACAAATATCTCCCAGATAGCCTCTTAAGACTGTTGGGGCAAGTGCTCTTAGACAGCAATTCTATTAAGGCCTGCACGGCGCAACAAGACGTGGTGTGGCCAGCACCACGCCTGGCCGACTTCGTTATGTTGACACGCTCTTTTAAGGCTGAGTCGCCGCAAGGGAGGCCCAGGGACCAGTTTGGATATGACGAGCCACTGATGTTAGCCGTGGCCGGAAATCGAAGTCGGGTCGGCTGGCTCATGGCACACCACGTGATCAACTGCACCACTGTTTAACACGCGTAAAAAGGTAAACAAAATAGAGGCGCACAATTCGGATACGCACACACTCACAATAAACAGCTTTACTCATGCACGCACTCAACAAGAACAGCCGCCATTCGCCACTAAGTGGCGGTGACGTCACAACAGCACTTGTGCCAGGCTAGGTGCATTTTGGGGCGACGCGAAGTGTCGAGGGCTCGCTGACAGATCACGGGACAGACTCAGGTACCGTGGGTTGACTGAGATGACTGGCAGAGGCACCGCCAGTGCTCCCCACTGTGCCATCGTGATGCGCTTTATCTGCCCGGCACTCTGCTCATTGTGAGCATTTCCCCTCAGCCCTGCATTGTTCTTAGAGGGCAACAACCTCCAACTTCCGAATATCACCCTTTATGAATCTCCTCCACAGAATCCGACCTTGATACCGCTGGTACCAGTCATCGGCAAGTCCACACAGTTCCATATCTTCTTGTATCACATCAGCCTATCTCCTCTCTAGCCCGTGCCGTGACCCGTTTAGCCCATTCTATCCGGCCAAATAAAAGCTGCTTGGATATGCGATGGCTGGGTCATGTGGGCTACATGATCCAGCCAACGCATTACCTTCCCAACAAGCTTACCGATCGGACTATATCCAGATCTTTCAAGAATCTGTGATCTCACACAATCCAGTCTAGTTAAACCCAAGATGAATCATAGGCAGGCCAGCCTGATTGTTTCAAACCGGCACAGACGTTCCTTAAAAGGGGGGCTCCCACTTTTAGCAAGCATTGAGGAGGGCATAACTGGCCAAGAAGACCAACAGCTTCATATAGAGTGACAGTCAATGTAGCTTCCAGTGTTACTAAACTGATGAAAGATGCCACTCCACTGATTTGAAGACTGCTGCTGCCAAACCGGAACTGGTCATAAACTCACTACCCAGGTATGGGAACTTCTCTACTCTCTCCACAACTGTCCCATCACTCACGGGGTGTTGCGGTCGGTGGAGTGTTTGATGACACAAAATACCCAGGCATGTGCTGCTTCTGTTGGGTTGGCGCCACCTATACGTAGCACGTTCCAGGTACAGCAGCAGTCATCAGCATGATTAACATGATTGATCAAAAAGGTATCAGTCAGCCTCCCATTTCCTCTGTACCAAATGGAAATTTCACTGGAACAGCCATGGAAAGAGTCTATAACTACACGGTCATTTTTTTTTAAATAACGTAGGAGCCACAAGACACATCCCTGTCGCACCCGAAGGTCGACAGGGTATATGGCTCCAACTCCTGGCCACGCAGCTTAACCTCGGCCTGCCCATCACAATGATTGTGAGCAGAGGATCAGGTCCCCAAAAACACGAATAATAACCCACAGCCCAGGCCTTACTGATGGTATCATAAGCCTTGACCGGGTCAATAAAGCAGAGACATATGTCATGTTGATATTCCCTACACCTGTGCTGCAGCGGACGGACAAGAGAATATGGCGTCTGTGCAGGACGAACCCATTCTGAAACTACATTGACATTCATACAGATAACCAAGCTGCCACAAAGACACGCAGACACTCATGCATATTGACACAGACACTCGTGAACATCGAGACAAACCCACACCGTGCTTAGACAGAGCTCCAATCTTCTCTGTCACTGTCAATTCTGTGGCCACGTTAATTAGCCAAAGTAAAAAAAAAGTGTAATTCTACCACCCGTAACTTTGTTGCGTCTTTCGAACGTTGCACGATGTGTCATCTTCAACGTTGCGACGGCATTGCTATTATTATTTTTAAGGGGCCGTCCATAAATGACGTCACGCGATTTTAGACGATTTTTGCCCCCCCCCCCCTCGTCACACGGCGTCACAAAAAGACCCCCCCCCTCAAATATGACGTCACAAAGCTCTGCCCCCCCCCCCCCCCAAAAAAAATATAAAACATGCTTCAAATCTCTTTAAACTATTGTCATTGTAGTGCGTATTTAATGTGGCGCTGCACTCTGATGTTGTAAGAGAAAACATTTATGAAACAGCCTATTTAATTAAGTAGAACGTGTTGTCTATATTTATTGAAAGTTGTGCATTTTGACGTGACGTCACATTTCTCAAACCTCCCCCTCCCATGTCACACATCGTCACAAACGTCTGACCCCCCCCCCTCCCCCAGGTGCGTGACGTCATTTATGGACGGCCCCTAATTCGCACTCAGCCATTCGACTCAACCACGGCCACGTGTCTCTTTATGATCGACTGGCAGCAGGCCCGAGCCCCGCCCTCCCCTCTTTCCTGGGCGGCCCTGCCCCAGGGGGCCGGCAGAGAATCTAGGCAACATCAAGGTGCCTTGCTCGGCCTATGAATAAAAAAAAAACCAAAAAATATTTCTCGGAATATTTCAAGAGGCAAAAAAAATCATTAAAGTTATATATATTTTAAAAACGAATCTAAAGAGAATTGTGTTATTTAGCTTGATACAGACAAGAATCGTGCAGAGTCTTAGCGAACGTCACCTCGCCATTGCATACCTGTCAACCCTTTATCAGTGCCCTGTCTTATCACAGACCAATTCACACCTTGCTGGTCACCCCGTGCTCCTTATAAATCTCAACGTTAATCCCACAAAGTCCCGTCACAAGCGGGAGAAACACAACCAAATAAGACACAAAAACATAGTTCTGCTCAATTCCCCCTGTACAAGAATACGGGTAAACCGTGTGTGTGTGTGGGGTTGACAAGTGTGTGTGTGTGTGGGGTTGACAAGTGTGTGTGTGTGTGTGGGGTTGACAAGTGTGTGTGTGTGTGGGGTTGACAAGTGTGTGTGTGTGGGGGGTTGACAGGTGTGTGTGTGTGTGTGGGGTTGACAAGTGTGTGTGTGTGTGGTTGACAAGTGTGTGTGTGTGTGGGGTTGACAAGTGTGCCACTGTAAACATCACAGCCACATCACGCGATGTTGTTGTAGCAGCAGGATTCCGTGATGACCACCGTGACCCTTACCCAACCAACTCGGAGTGCGCGTTGCCAGTGCAAGAACAACGTGGAACAGGCGTTCAGTAGATGCCAGTGGCTCTTAAACCTCGCTGGTTCTCAATCGTGAATAATTTTGGATTAAATCACCTAAATACACACATGGGGTTTGATGAAACAAAGTAAGATGTAACTTAACGTTCCCGTGCTTAATTCGATTTTCGATGATTTAGCTTAGAAATGAAAACAAATCTGCCCATGTCTTGTTACATGTCTTGTTGCAGCCCAGAAAGGGCATCTCGCAGCCCATGCATGGCGTGCGTGCACCCCAGGTGAAGAATAAGACGAACCACTGGTTTAAAGCTTTCGTGACTGCAGGGGTTCATCTTCTTGGTTCTTTCGGTAAAGTCACGTAGAAGGAAAATAATAAAATAATACAAATAAAACATAAAATAATTCTCACGACATTTCGGCCACAGACCTGTTCTCCACCTGAGGACTGCTGCTTGCGTTGTGGCCGAAACGTCGTGAGAATTATTTTATTATGTTTTATTTTTATTATTTTATTATTTTCCTTCTACGTGACTTCACCGAAAGAACCAAGAAGAAGAACCACTGGTCTAGAGCAAACTTCCTCCCAGTTGCAGACCCGCATGCAACTTTAATTCCCAGTGTTTCATCATCAGCCTCATCGTCATCAGCCATGGTGACTCAACTGCTGGATAAAGCCCTCCCCCCATGCTGTCGCCATCTCTCACGATCCTGCGATGTCTTACTCGGTTGTTTTCCCCTGCGATCAACAGAGCGTCGCCGTTAAACAACAACAACAACCACAACGCTGCCGCTGGCAACGTCCTTTGCAACACAACTGCACCGTTCCACTTGGGCGCTAGATTCTATTTCGTCGCAAGAAAGTGAGGCGGGTGCTTAACATCACCACTGACTGCCGTGGACTTTAAAAAAATATAAATAACAATTCGTAACAATGGCACAACTGCAATGACATTAACAGCGGTAGTGATCGTCCATTCTCCAGTCCATCGCCGCGGCGGATGACTGACAGGTGACTGACACGTGATTGGCACGTGACTGACAGGTGATTGACACGTGACTGACAGGTGATTGACACGTGACTGACACTTGGCTGACAAGTGACTGACACGTGACTGACAGGTGATTGACACGTGACTGACACGTGACATCGGCAGAAGCATCAGCGGCATCTGCAAGGTCAGCCGCAGCGGCATTCATGTCACGCGCAGCTGATGCACCAGCTGCACACACGCCGATCTTATCATCACCATCGTCGGTCTCCGTCTCATCCAACCTCATCATCACATCGTCCGACCGCTGTCAGCAGCAGCGACGACGACGCCGACTCCATGTCGCGTCTGCAGGCGGGCTCCGCGCCACGTTTTACCCGTGCTGCAGCCCAACAGCGGCTCACAGCGGGTCGTGTTGTGTGCGCGGCGGCGAACGCGACGCCGCCTCGCTCGCTCTCTCTCTCTCCCGCTGTGCTCTCCTCATCAACCAAACGACCCCACCGCCCGCCGGTGCCACCGGGCGATTACAAAAACCCGGCGTGGTGGATCTCGACCCTCTCTTGTTTCTTTCCCGGACCGGAGTTCCACCGCTTCGGTACCACCCCTCCCTCCCTGGTGGTGGGGGTGGTAACAACTAAAACCCGGCGAGGTCAAGCCCCGGATTTCGGGGGGGTGGGTGGGTGGCCGTGACCAGCCATCACGCCCGTTCACATAACGCTGCAGCGGTTGCGTCGAAGTGCCCCGTGCAGGCGGATGGACGGGTGCGCGTACTTGCAGCCGCCGCCGCCACCGCAGCCGACGCCTCGCAGCAGCTCGCGGAAGAGCAGCAGCACGCGCCAGTTGTGCTTGGCCGAGCACTCGACGTAGCCGCATTTCCACGACTTCTTGACGAGCTGCGCCACGGTGCGTCGCGGCATTACGCGCCGTCGCTGCAGGTCCCGTTTGTTGCCCACGATGAGGATGGGGACATCGGTAGCCCTGAGATGGGGGTGGGGGGGATAAGACGCGGGGTTACGGTTGATGAGACGGATGAGTGTAGCGGAATAGTAGATGGACGGGCAGATTCAAGTTCAGTTTCATTTATTAGGTATAGAGCCCTGTGAGCCATTCGGCTCTTGAATCGGGTGCAACCGCAACAAACAAAAAAAACATGAACAAGAAAACATCTTAAAGTGAATATGTGGCCAAGCGTAAACAGAAAATCTAAGAAAAGACAGCAGATACACGGAAGGGTCGGCGAACCGATGGATGTGTCAATGGACGCGCGCCGTGGGTCCTTTCAAGGGTAAAAGAGGGACCTGCGGATGGATGGGTGGATGGACAAACAGATAAGTGGCCGGACAGACAGAGAGACGGACACACACTGAAGGTTAACGGACACATCAACGGGAGGAACGGACAAACCGACAGACGACGACGGACGGACGGATGGATAGACGGGCCTATGGATAGACGGCCAGTCAGACGGGCAAGCAGATGGATGGGCATGAAGACAGACGGATGTCAGACAGGTAGAAGGCTACATAAACGGATGGAAGGATGGCCAAACGGACAGAGGGACGAATGGACAGGTGGGTGAATGGACAGGTGAATGAACGACACCGCTGCACCTGAGAAGCCGGTTTCAACACAGGCAGCAAGCACCTGGATTCAAACCCAGGATCTGAGTGGTGCCATCTCAGCGCACTGAACCTCTGAGAGACCATCCAGTTGACACGCAGGGAGGAGACGGACAGAGATCGTGAGATGAAGGGATAATGCGCAAACCGGGGAGCACACCAAGCGGGGAGAGACAGAGAGAGAGAGAGGAGAGAAAGACGAAATGAGACGGCGTGGGGCGAGGAACACGAACGAATTCGCAACGCAGGCAATTTTGGGCGAGCGGTGGGAGTGTTTAAAGAGACACGGCGACTCGGAGAGACGATTGAGAGAGACAGCGATGCAAGAGGTCTGATAACAAGGTCTGGGGCCAAAGGTCGAGGTGTGGAGAGCGCCGGGGGCGGAAGGCAGCGCCGCTTGAGCTAAAATAAAAGGCACCGGCCTCAGGTGTCACGGCAGACAACACGGACACCAACACAGGGGCCATGCTACCGTGGCCGAGGGGTCCCCTGGGGTGCCAGGGGACCCCGTTTCACCAGAAGCCCCCCAGAGCCTCCCCCCCTCCCCCTGCGTCCCAAAAGCCCCATAATGCCAAGTGGCTCGCACCGAACAGTGTTATTGGATTTCTGACAGCCTGGAAAAATATATATATATACCGTGTCCTGGCATCGCTTAAACACAGATTCACCTGGTGCAAAAGGCGATATGCTGACAACCCCCCCCCGCCCCCCATATTGCCCACCCCCACCCTACTCCTGCCATTGTACAGCATCTTGAGACGCAGTGGCATTAAGATGCCATCTGAATCCAAATTGCATTGCAATTGCATTGCACATTATCGCTCGTGGCATGTGCTGTTGCATTGTACCGTATAGCCTGACAAGCGATTGGAGAATCAGCAACCAGCCCGTCGACCACACAAGCGGACACCTACTGTGAGCTCTGTGTGAGTCTCGAGTCGTTTGAGTCTCTACGCGAGTCTATTAGTCTCTTTGTGAGTGTATGAGTTTCTATGTGGGCTCACGTAGAGACTCATAGAGGCCTCACGTACTTATGACCCACTTTGAATGAAAATCAACGGAGACTTGAAGCAATCCACCACCCACATCAACTCAAGCCATTTTATGGCCAGAATAATCTGGACATAGACTCGTGAGTTTCTATTCATCCGACCATAAGCAAGCGAGATTGTATGTACCAGCCAAGACCCAAAATCCAAAGGTAAAGGTGCAGCCCTGCAATTGCTCGCTCACGCTAACAAAGGGCTGTACACGTCCACACATTTACATTGACACGAAAAATATATTATCAGGCAGTGGCCTTCAGGGCAGAAAGAAAGCAAATAGATTTGGTGGCTCGTTAGAACTGACTACCACGCACAAACAGGGACCTGCAACGCGGTCTGGCTAAGAGGTAAAACACAAAAGTCCAGCCCTGCAATTACTTTCTCACATCACCAGAGCCCCAGCGGGGCTGTTGGCTGTAATGGGCAAAATGAATGCGGACAACACGTGGCCCAAATCAAATAATTATGCGGGTGTTTTTCGTTGACGGGTTTAGCGTTCCACTTTTCCATGCATCCAGTGACCTTCCTTGCACAGCGGCGAGACGAGGGACCGGAAAATAAATAATGGGGCCAAGAAACGCTTCGGCGCAGACGCCGAATCGAAATTAGCGTTCCTTTCACAACCCGGACAAAGGAGACAAAATAAAATAAATTTGTAACCTAAATTCCAGACAATTTTGTCATAATAATGCAAGATGATGAACTATTCTTTGCCACGCTCTCTGAATTCCCGAGCAAAGCCCAATCTCGCTGGCTTGTAGCCAAGCATATTATAGCTGGCCCGATGTCTCACAAGTCAAACGTTTCTGAGCCGGTGCGCTGAGATCCTGGGTTTGAATCTGGGTTTCAGCTGCAGTCCGTGACTAAGCAGGGATCTCGACAGTGACGTTTTCACGGTCTCAAACTGGTCGTAAAAAACCCGTACAAGAGAAATTTGTCAAATTAAATTTAGTTTGCACTCTCACTAAAGTCCAGCTCTGAGAATTACAAAAAATATGTATCTTGTTTGACTGCCCGACGGTAAATATATATCTCTTTCATAGCGTGTAGGACACTGCATCGGCCGCTAATATTTGGATATCAAAAATACACTTAGGCAAAGACCCCGAGGCTGGCCCAGGATATGCTGGCGGGACTATGTCGCTCGGCTGGCCTGGGAACGCCTGGGAATTCCCCAGGAAGAGCCGGAATCAGTCGCCAGGGAAAGGGAGGTCACGACCACCACTGCTCAATATGCTGCCGCCGCGACCCTCACCAGGACAAGCGGACTGAGACACGAACGAACTTGAATGATATTTCGCGAGATGTCCTCCCCTAGTTATTCACGTCGGGCTCGCTGCTCTGCAAGATTTCCTAATAAATTATTTGGCCCATGACAATATAGCCGATAGGACAATTGGATCAAAGTGGCAGAAACGGTTCCAAAAATGTCACATTGTCCGAATTATATAGACGCACTTTTTCCATAATCCTATATTGACGCCGGGCACAAGTTTTGGTTGTGCATCTTACTTTTCAGAGCATCTCATAATCCGGAGAACATGGTATCATGATTTTAAGTTCAGCCGCACTTTGAAGAATTTCCTCTGTGCTGAGCCACTAATGGTAACGCTAATCAGCCATCGCGGGCAGAAGACGATGGTGGTGACTGCGGCCCTGAGCAACGCGAGATGTGCAGTGCTGTTGGGACGAAAACCAACGCGGACGAGCGATTGGAAAAGTTGCGGAACTGTGAAAATAAAGCGGCCAATTAATTCAAAAGAAAATCGCAGCAGCATAAGAAAAAAACCAGCCTCCGTGCACCGCACAGATTACGCAACGGCCCAGGACCCCAGCAGCCAGTCGCTTTTCCTGAAACTGAAATCGTCCTCTTCAATCACTGGTATACAATGTGCCGATTCCTCGCCCGTAGGGCAACGGTAAGTCTTCGTGAGAACGGGGAGCGATGAGCGTTTAACGACGGGTCGCTTCCTAAGCAGGCAACGTAAAAAAAGGCAGGATAAATAATTATCATCAAAAATCCATCTGGGCCGATCCGTTATCCTGGCCAGGAGTGAGCTGAGAGCTAGTTACGGCGGCCAATTTAATTAGTTCGTGTTCCAGGAGGGCCGTGAATCTCTCTCACTAATTAAACCGGCCGCGGTGGCATCCGCTAAAAACTCCAAAATAAAATAATGAGCTGGTGGTCGACTGGAACGGAGCCCATTAAATCGCAATATCCAGGCAGTTGTACCACTGAAAAAAGTCTTTAGCCTGGTTAATAATCATTGAGTGGTCGGGCACTTGACTCGCAATCGAAAGGCCATAAGTTAACTTCTCAGTCGGGGTGGACACAGCCCCCCTCCCCCATCACCATCACCGTTATCGTGTACACAAGTGCAGCTTTTGTGTTAATCCACTGCTCGATGGGGCCTCCATACATCACGCCGGCCGTGAGGAGAGGTTATTGGACTATACTTGACCATGCTGCCCACGACGTAACCCCACAGTCGCCGAGAGCAACCTGTCTAACAAAGGGCGGTCACCCATCCAAGCGTTACTATCCAGGCTCAGGCCCGCTTAGATTGCGAGCTCTGACGCACGTGGGCGCATTCCGGGTGATTAGGCTGTTGTCAGGGCCTCCACGAGAGCGAGAGAGACTCCCTCCAGATGGGTATTCTTGGCCTAATCTTCCACGATGTTGCCCAGAAATCTTGTAAAGAGCTGGAAGCACCCGCACGAGATACAATATATGAATTTTCTTATATATATAACGGCCCCGACTGAAATATTCCGTGACGCTCGTGCCACTCCCGGCCATTCGAGCGACTCGCTCCAAGTGCCGACAAAAGCGAAGGCTGGGAATGTATAATTACATCGTCCCACCTCTATGTTTTTTTGATGCAGCTTGCAGAGGTCATGGAAGCCTGCGTGCCGGCTTGCCTGTGCTTAATTGAAAAACGGCGGCGAGCGTTAACCCCTACCAATCCACACACCATGTGGTCGGCACGAGGCAAGATTTTAATTCCAGCCGAGGTGCTCTTCAATGATACGGGATTATTGTGGCGTCACGGCGGCGAGGTGTTAACTACCTCGCCTGGTCTACAGGAGGTCGTGGGTTCGATCCCGATCCCGACCCTGACGCCTGTTGTATATTTGGAGTTTGTGCGTGTCTCTCTCTCTCTCTCTCCGTGGTCGCGTGGATTTTTCTCCGGGTCCTCCGGTTTTTCCCTTCACATTTCCACGTGATGTTAAGCCCCTTCGTTGGGCCATCAGATGTGGTGACCAGGTCGCTTCTGAAATAGAGCTACACAGCTCAGTGGGCCTTACCTGATAATTTAAAAACAAAATAGTTTCGTATTATTACACAGACCCAAGTTTCGTAATTTCCTGCCCACCCCTCAATCTACCGCCTCCTCCATCGCTGCCACTGTTCTTTGCAATTCCTGGTTAAGACAGCCCGGATTTGTTGTTGTTGCGTATTTCCAGCCGCATTGGAATTCACATCCAGCACCCAGCACTTGCTACGGTCAGAACCGGCCCTAGACCTTTGGGGGCCCTAAGCAAAATTTGGTTGGAGGCCCCTTTGATGTATGATTTTTTTCACCCACTAGCTAGCAGTGACTCTAGGGGCCATCTGCTGGCCACGGGGCCTTTTGCAATTGCAAGGGTCGCTTAGTGGCTGGGCCGGCTCTGGCTACGGTGGAATGGTTTCAAGCACACTTGACTCACCGTGCAGACGCTCGCCGTTTCGGTTCGATATCGCGGCGCGGCAGTCACTTCCCCCCCCCTACCCCCCACCCCCCAAAACCCCACCGCCGCCTCAGTCTAAGCCAGCAGTAGAAATGGGTTACACCACAGTTAGCCGATCGCCAGGTTGCATGTGGTGGGGTAAAGGGTGGTTGCTCACGCCTCTTCAGAGACGTCCGACCAGCGTGGAAGAGTAGGCCAAAAACACTCCCCCCCCCCCCGCTAGTGGGGCTGTCTCGAGCTCCTTCTAGTGGACGTCATTCAGCCAGCAGGAGCGTGAGCAAATGATTGCAGGGCTGCGCCCTTACCCTCATCCAGACAACGCATGCCCCGCAGCAGCCTACATCACCCGTTGTTCCTGCAGTCACGAAAGTTGAGTCAAAATTGTACACTGTAACATGCTAACAAATATACATTAATAGCTTCAAAAAGTCAAAGAGTCTCCACTTGTTCGCCATCATTGTCAACACGCGCCTGGAATCTTCTCCAGGTGGTCTCCAGAGCCCCGGGGCCACGTTTCTCGTGGTATCGTTGCAAATTCTCAGAAGTGTGAACATGTTTTTTTTTTTCAAGTACCCTGTACATGCACGTGGGAGTCACGCACCTGCAATCCAGGATCTGCTGCCTCAGCACCTTGATGTACTCGAAGCTCTCGAAGCAGCAGATGTCATAGACGAGGACGTAGGCGTGGGCGCTGCGCAGGCCCCGGCACCGCGTGTCCGACCACTCCTGGCACGCGACGGGAGGAAGGCCACATGCGCTCAACCGTGACAAGCGGCGAGCTGACACCCCTCCCCCCCACTCCCTGCCACACGTTGGTTCCGCTCCTGGGCTCCCACCCACTGCTTTGGTAGCACTGCTCAGGTGAAGCCCACCGAGCTATTTTAGCGTATTTTTCAGAAGCGACCTGGCCACAAACGACCCGGCTCAAAAAACGATCACATGCCGATGAACAGGCTGGCGACAAGCAGAACAGAGAGACAGAACAGAGGAGACAGAGAAAGAGAACAGAGGAGACAGAGAGAGTGAGCGAGAGAGTGAGCGAGACAATAAGCGAGAGGGTGGGGGTTTACATAAAGCAAAGTCAAAAAATGAAAATTTTAAAAAAAATTACGAAATGATGAACGAAGCAAAGTGCCGAATACACCGAGCATCTTCTTGTTTCCACTGATCGTAACAAAAAAAAGGGAGCGAGAGAGAGAGAGAGAAAGAGGGACAACGCGGTGGCCGAGATGGACCGCGCACCTGGAAGGAGTTGAGGGGAAAGGAGGCGATCGGCGGCACGTCGAGGATGCGCAGCTCCATCACGCGCTCGTTCACGACGAGGGCGGGCGCGTAGACGGCGCGCGTGCGCGTCGGCGCGTACGTCTCGCCGAACTCGTTGGAGACGAACTGCCGGATGATGGACGTCTTCCCCACTCCCGGAGCGCCCAGCACCGCCACCTTGAACGTCTCCACCATGGCTCGGCCCGCTAACGAATTCACAAGACGACGACGACGACGACGAGCAACAATGACAGCAGCAATGAAACAAACAAACAAACAAGGAAGGGAGGAAGGAAAGTGATCACGCGCGATGTCGCGTGGGATTCTTTGTTTTATATCCCGAACGCGTTTGTTCATCGGAAGCAGTTAGTTAGCGATAGGCACGAGAGTTATTCGATGTGCTTTGAAGAAGGGCCATATGCCCGAAGCGTCGATCATCATATATATTTTATTTTAAGGCCACACACTGTTATTGACGAACGTGTTGTGTTTTCTGTATCAGACGAGAGTCGAGTCGTTACTCGATCGAGTTGATGAATCGAGGCCACTGTTATGATACATAATCGATTGTGTTGGCTGAGTCCAGGGTCAGGTGATAATCCCGAACAAAACGTGTGTCGTGAAACTCTCCTCCACCCGACATGCTGACTACTTGCCGGGTTATGTCCTGAATATGCCTGGCGCAGTTTCAAGCGAAACGTCGCGTATCTAGTGGCTAAATACGGTTGTGAGATACGTCCGGACCCAATCACACCGGCGATGCTGACACAATAATACAATTTGGCTGTGCTGTTGACGGAGTGTGTGTGTGGTTTTATCACTTCAGCTCCAACAGCTGTCTAATTCTAATTAGTTGATAATGAATGATAAAATTAGCCACACCCTGTATTTAAAAAATTATCATGCCTACGCTTGTTAATGCATGAAAGTATCACCGAGTTTCAAGACTCTTTTTCAAGAGGGTCCTGCTAAGATTTTGTTTGCAGTTAAGGGAGAAATGTTGCTGCTGAATGTCATCCCAAGCAAGTTGCAGATCATTGTTTCAGCACTGGGATGGTGTATGCACGGTTGTTGTTGTTGTTGTTTTTTTATCGACGGGAGGAAATTTGAGAACCTGGAGGAACTCCATGCGGGAACAAGGGGGAGAGCGTTCAAACTCCACGCAGAAAGGCACCCAGAGTCGTGAATTGAACACAGGGCCTTCTTGCTGGAAGGCACAAATGTTGACACTGCACCCACCCTGTCTAGATGTCGATAACCGTGAAATGTGTTTGGATGTGATTACGTGAAACCGTCTAAACTGTTATCTCAAAATAATTCGCCGTTATTAGCCATGCAACAAAATTGCACCACTAAAACGTTGCTGCCACCTCTAACCTGTCATCTCAAGCCCGCAGACCACACCGTCAATCTTATCAGACACGTTTCAGATTCCGCCCGTAATTAGAATTTGATTCTATATTCGTTGGGTCTTTCGGTGAAGTCACGTAGATAGGTTGTTATTTTCGTTGAACCCATCTACGGGACTTTACCGAAAGACCCACAGGATATTAATTTCTGCAGTCACGAAAGCTGTAAGACAAGACGGAATCGATTATCTTTGACGGACAACGCTGACGCCGCGTGCTGTGATCGCACGCCGTCTTTGTGGTAGCGTGCTGATTATAACTGCCTGCGATTGGACGGAATCCGTCACGTGTAGCTCATTGTGACGACTTAAAACTCATTGCGCCCGCAGTTCTAAACGTCTGGAGCTTCCGTCGGAACCCGATGAAGCTCCCAGGCCGTGGAGCGAAACGATCGCCTAAACGACCGCGTGTTCGTCATGCAGAAGAACACTCAACAACAGGAAATATGAGACTGGGCTCTAAAAAAAGCTGTCTCTGGTGTGGACCAATCAATTTCAAGGACAATGCATGCATTATCAGAGTGCTGCTTTTTGTTTGCATTTTGACCACAAGTATTGTGGTTAATGCAAACATGATCCCTTGTAAAAAGGTGTCCGTCTTGTGCCAGATAAAAGGATAAAAAAAACATATTATTAGGAAATAACACATCAGAGAGCCGGACACCAAGACACCACCAAGGGAGTCGTCGCGCTCCGCAAGCCGCACTCACGGTTATGACTCCAGCTACGCGTGCGTCTTGCCGGCACCATCGTGTGGCATCGTGGGCCCGTCGCTTGCCTTCGTGGCGCCGTGGCAGTCCCTCCCTCTCCCTCCGTGTCTCTCTCCTTCTCCCTCCGTGTCTCTCTCTCTCCGTCTCTCTCTCGCTTTCGTCGCTTCAACACCGCGCGTTGCCTCCAGCGGTTGCTAACGAATTCGGACTCTCCGGTGCCATGTTCCGCCTCGCCGTGCCCTCGCAAGCCGCTTCCGTCGACGATGAAAACGACGATATGAACAACAACACCACCACCACCACAGCCCTTAGCGCTTCACTCGCGGGGCTCCACGCGTGGCCAAGAAGTTGCCTCTTGTGCCTGGAGGATTTCGCTGACGAAGGTGGTCACCTCGTGACGATTCTGCGATGCGCCTTTCCTGCTCGAATTGTTGAGCGGAGTACAGTACAATATTTGCTGTTGCACTCCCCTCCCCCTCCCCAACCAAGGACCGACCCAACCGCCACAAAGTCTTTGGTCGCTCGGCGAAAAAGCCACAAAGCTCCGCACGCTCTTCCCGAATGTTCCGCGGTGATGACGCGTCGAGAGGGCCGTCGGTGAAGGAAGACTGCAGTTTGCAATGCTTCGTTTCTTGAAGTTGTGCGTTTTAAAAAAGATCTACCGAGGGAGACTTTTTTCACCTTGACGCCGCTTGCCGAATCAAGGAGAGCGACGCGGTCGCGTCACGAGCAGCGCATCTCGCGCAGCCTCTTCACGACCCCGCGGCTGGCGATGTTCGCGTCGCTCTCGTTGACTTTGTCGCCATCGCTGCTTTTGGACTCATAGCGTTGCTGATTATTATTGCTGCTGCTGCTGCTACCGCTGTTGTTGTTGTTGTCGTCGTTCTTGCAAATTGGACGTCAACCGACGACAACAACGAGCATCAGGGTGAACAAAAAGTACAAAAAGCACATGACACGGCACGTGCGGTATTTCGAAGCGCGCGTAAAGCCTCGTCGCGGTCGGGTGGATTTTTTTATTTTCTCCTGGAAGCAAAAGGGAAACACCGTCACAATTCTCCGTCTAAGGCACGCCGACAGAAGGTCTTGGTGTGAGAGTACGGGTGGCCCAAGGGTGGCCCCAGGTGGAAAGTTCGGGCACTCGTGTCCTGCGTGAACCTGAAATGTGTCGATTTATTGACACTCGCAGACAAAGGTGGTTGGGTGGCTCGGATGACCGGTTCTGTGGCAGACGGACGAAGCCGGCCAGCACTTGTGTGAGAAGATCTCCTGGGATAAAATGCGGGTTTCAGTCGCCCCCGATTCAACTTGTGTCCTCGAAGTGGACGCTATCGGCCCTGGTCACCAAATTGCCTGCACACAGAACCAACAACAGAAAAAGGAGAGATCGTATTGGGTTCGCCTGCTCCCCTTAATGCAGCTAAAATAGCCAGCTCCGAGTATAAAAAAATAGTTGGGGTTGATCGCCGCGCGGAACGAACACTCTCTCTGGAGGGGGGAGATGTCAAGGGTGGTGCGCCACCTCGTGTTGGACGAGAGTTCTAGGCGTGGGCCTCGCGGCGTCGAATTCCGGGAGCGTTCCGTCGAAGCGTGCGGCGATGTTTCCGCTGCCCGAATTCCGAACATGAATGTGTTCATCTCATGACACGACGCTGCGGGCACAATTGCAATGCAATTAAGGCGATGCAACAACAACAACAAATAAAGATGAAACGGACAATTCTCTCGAGCGAACGCCGAGTGACGATTGCATCACGTGCAGCTTCCTTCACCGGGCACGTGACCACACCCCCTCTCTCTCTCTCTCCAAACGCCCTGAAATCTGAAATGGAAAAGGCAGAGTAACACACAATCATACTCATAGTTCTTTCGGTAAAGTCACGTAGGTAAAAAATGAAATTAAAATTAATAAAAATAAAACAATAAAAATCACGACGTCGTGATTTTTAAATCCTTTATATTAAGTTCACTTGCTTGCTTGCTTGCGTGCTTGCGTGCTTGCTTGCTTACGACCGTGCAAATCTTTCGGTCGTTTTTTAACCCACTTCCCGTGATCCAATCGAGCTGACATTTTGCACACAGACTCGTTGTGCGTGACAATTAATTTTCGTGAAAATGTTTTTCCAAAATTTTACACTGTTTAGGGGGAAAAATTTAAATATTTAATTACCAATTGCTTAATGGTGGCAGACAATCATCTGACCCATAGGTGGCAGCCACCTCAAGCCAGAGGACGAGAGGACTCTAGCCGCCACGCATATAAAGGATTTATAGTGAAAAACTTAGTTTTTACGGGTTAATTTTTATTGTTTTATTTTTATTAATTTTTATTTCATTTTTTACCTATACGTGACTTTACCGAAAGAACTAAGAGTATGATTCCTTGCAGTCACGAAAGCTTCAAATCTAGAACACACAAATCAAAGCAAAGGTGGCGTGCCGCGTTCCTTGAACTCCTCAACCTGCACCACGACGGGACTCAGACGGGCAACACGGAGGTCCAGACACGCTGGCACCTCCGCCGTCGAGTGCCTGAGTTCGTATCCGAGTATCAGGCTCTCCGTGATTTAAACGGCCAAGGGCTTCTGCAATTCCAGTGATTTTTAAATCCTTTATATTAAGTTCGCTTGCTTGCTTGCTTGCGTGCTTGCTTGTGTGCTTGCTTGCTTGCTTAGGACCGTGCAAATCTTTCGCTCGTTTTTTAACCCACTTCCCGTGATCCAATCGAGCTGATATTTTCCACACAGACTCGTTGTGCGAGACAATTAATGTTCGTGACATAAAATTCCCAAAATTTTACACTGTTTAGGGAAAACAAATTAAATATTTAATTACCAATTGCTTAATACTGGCAGACAATCATCTGACCCATAGGTGGCAGCCATCTCAAGCCAGAGGACGAGAAGACTCTAGCCGCCACGCATATAAAGGATTTATAGTGAAAAACTTTGTTTTTACGGGTTTACTTGTTTATTTTCTCCCAGAACTGGGGGCTGAGTGCCCCAGCCGCAGGTAATTGCCGGGTTGCAACTTACACTCGCTGACGTTCATAAACCCGTGCGAGAGACCCTGCTGCGTCAATTAAAAGGCCCGCGAAAGACGGAGAGATACGAGCCCTGCGCTCCGTAATCCTGAAACCGGCTGGCGGAGGAGAGTGCGATTGACATGCGAGGATCGAACATCGGATGGTGGTGGTGATGTTCATGTTAATGACAGTGAGAGTAGTGATGATATTAATGAGGAAGTTGTGTAATGATGATGATGGTGGAGATAGCCTGATGATGATGATGATAATGTTGATACAGTCGTAACCATGACAATAATTACGATGATCGCAATGATTGTATTGCGATGATGGTGTTGATGATGATGATGAAAATGAGGCACCGTGAACTCGTGGTTGTGACGACCCCCACCCACCCCCACCCGTGAGCACGCCACGTGACCTCGCTCGCAGTGTGACGTCCTCGCGTCGTTCACTCCGCACAGAGGGGCACAGCGAAACTCTTTCATTTATATTTTTCTCGGAAGCGTCGCTGCATGTGGACGTTTATTCTCGCTCAATCATCTGCCTCTAAGCCACCGTCTGTAGTGTGTGTGTGAGTGACTGTGCGTTTGTGGGGAGCGGTAGTGTAGCGGTTAGCGTGCTGCACTACGAACCTGGCGACCCGGGTTCGATTCCCACTCACGGCCAAAACACCAGTGACGATTATCTGAACCGGTCCTGGGCCTCCCCTAGGTCGACTCAGCCTCAAATAAGTATCTGGTGCGATGTGTATACATCGCCGCTAGGGAGACAAAGGCGGCCGGGCGTGGTGTTGGCCACCCACCCCCTTGTGTGCTGTGCCGGCCTTCATAGGTGCTCACTAACAGCACTTGCCCCTAGAGTCTGTTAAGGCTATATGGGGGATCTTTGTTGTTTGTAGTGTGTGGGGAGAGAAGCGCTCTGTGCTACGAACCCAGCGAGCCGAGTTGGATTCCCGCTCACGACCAATACCAGTGGCGATTTTATGAACCGTCCCTGGGCCTCCCCTTATGTCGACTCAGCCCTAAATTTAGTCTCTGGCTCGGTGTGTTCACATCAGCACTGGGGAGAGAGACAAAAGGCGGCCGGACGTGGTGTTGCCCACTTGTGTGCCGTGCCGGCCTTCATAGGTGCTGATCGCGCTTTGCCCTAAGAGTCTGCCTAGAGCTGTACGTGCACCCCCCCCCGCCTCGCACGTATGAATGTGCAAGGGCGCATTTTGTTCGGCAGAGGACCGCTCAATACAAACATCATCATCCCCGTAGCCTCGCATTCCAGCCCTGTAGCTCACCCCCACGACTCCGAGCCCCTCCAAGCAATACGCTTCGCATTGCCATCATAGCCGCCGCTATATTTAGATATTAACTCGCTCGATCTATCGCCCCCCCACCTCCCCACCCACGTCCACCACCATCGCTGCCACCTCTATTTCAACCCCAGGCTCTTTGCGTTTCAATTGTTTTTTTTCTTGCAGCCGCATTGGAATTCACGCCCGGCGCACGGCGTTTGCCCGTGGCGTGGTTTGTGAGCGGCGAGCGGCTCTGCGATTGCGAATGCAACGCGGACGGAGCTCGTGGCTCGGGGGGGGGGGGCGGCGGTGTGGAGCTACGTGAGAGGCGTGCATCTGCGAGTGGTTTTGAGCAGCGAGACAGAGGGAGGGCTGGAGAGAGAGAGAGAGAGTTATTCCGTGGAGCGTGGTCACATCGATGATGATAATGACGGTAATGATGATGCAAGAGGACTGTGTCACGGACATCGATGGAAATCACTCACGTTCCTTTCTACGTTGCTAGGAACTTTTCCATCAGCCCGAGAATCTTAACCTGGAAGCCTCCCCTCCTGCTGCTGCTGCTGATGGTGACGACCCCAGCTTCAACACCGCCGGTGAAGTATCCCAAATGCAGCCAAATTATCCCAACCTGAACGGATTTGAGCACCGAGTGAGTGCCACTGCCGCACAATTTATGTGATAATAAAACCGACACATCAGGACAGCGCAATTTGTATTTGTATGATGTAACCTAGGGGACGTTGTACAATTCCGTAATTTCACTGCAGGATGGAAAAGCGCGTTAAGGACCCACAGCGATAACGATTTCCCCCGGAATCCATGCACATGACGGTGGGAGCAAAGCGCTGTTAGCGAGCACCTATCAAGGAAGATGACACACAAAGCCTGACACAGACAGGACAACGAATACAAAGATCCCCCGTATAGCCTTAACAGACTGTTGGGGCAAGCGGTGTTAGCGAGTACCTATGAAGGCCGGCACGGTACACAACAACACGTCCAGCCGCCTTTGTCTCCCCAGTGGTGACGTTTACACACCACGCCAGGTACTCATTAAGTGTCGACCTTGGGGGAGGCCTAGGACCAGTTCAGATGACCGTCACTGGTGCTGGCCGTGAGCGGGACTCGAACTCGGGTCGCCGGGTCTGGAGCACAGCACGCAAACCACTGCAAAGACAAAGATCCCCCGTGTAGCCTGTAACAGGCTGTAGGGGCAAGTGCTGTGAGCGAGCACCTGTGAAGGCCGGCACGGCACACGAGGGGGTGGGTGGCCAGCACCACGCCCGACCGCCTTTATCTCCCCAGTGGCGATGTTCACACAGCACCAGGTACAAATTTGAGGCTGAGTCGACCTAGGGGAGGCTCAGGACCAGTTCAGATAATCGTCAATGGTGTTGGCCGTGAGCGGGAATCGAACTCGGGTCGCCGGGTTCGTTACGCAGCGCGCTAACCGCTACACTACAGAGGAACACACACACTCTGTGATCACCCACTCAATTGAGCATTGTGGCTTTGCCCATCTCATGTTCACAGCCCAAGGCAGCGGTGGAAATTCCACATCCCTACGATGGGAGCAACCACTGTCTCCTTCCACCACACAAAGTGGTGCTCATTTTTAGCAACCCTGAAAGGATGATGGGCCGAGTCAACCCCCAACCAGGATATCGACTCGCAACCTACCGCTCGCTCGCCTGAATGGCCCCCAGGGAGGGCTGTCGCTCGAACAAAGACAAATGTCTCCCGGGTAGCTTTAAACTGTCGGAGCAAGTGCTGTCAAGGGGATGGGTGGCCAGCATCACGCCCGGCCGCCTTTGTCTCCCCAGTGGCGACGTTTTACACAATCCACCAGACACGCATTTCAGTCGACCTAGGGGGTTCAGATCATCGTCCCGGGTGTTGGCGAACGTGAGCGGGAATCGAACTCGGGTCTCCCCGGTTCGTAGCGCGGCGCGCGAACCGCTACACTACTGGGTGGCCAGCACCACGCCTGACCGCCTTTGTCTCCCTAGTGGCGATGTTTACACACCGCAACAGGTACTCATTTCAAGCTGAGTCTACCTAGGGGAGGCCCAGGACTGGTTCAGATAATCGTCACTGGTGTTGGCCGTGAGCGGGAATCGAACCCGGGTCGCCAGGTTCATAGCGCAGCGTGCTAACCGCTACACTACCGCCCCCCATCACACACACAAACACACACAGACACACACACACAGACTCTCTCTCACACACAGGCAGACAGAACAGGCAGGCGCACGCGAGTCAGTCGCAATGCCCCCCCCCCCCGCGTCAGGGCCAATCTGTTCCGCTGGCCACGAATCAATCAGCCCTGGACTCAGAACGCCAGACACAGCCCCGCGGGCTATTTATAGCATCTCCCATGGCACAGGAACACACGGGGCAGATTCTGTGCAGGTGCAGCGCTGCAATTGCTGGCTCAAGCCAATTCCTGGATGGAGGGGCCCCCCCACCAGAGGGAGGTCGAGACAGCCATCTCGAGAGGGGTATTTGGCCTACTCTTCCACGCCGGTCAGACGTCTTTGGAAGATGGGGTGGTGGGGGGGGAAGTAATATCCATACTTGACTCCACGTGCGCTTCGAATCCAGCCGCCACTGGAGGCGAGCGGGAATCGAACTCGGGTCGCTGGCTTCGAAGCGCGGTGCGCGAACCGCTACACCACAAAGACCCCCCCCCCCCCCCCCGCATATCCTGTAACAGACTGTTGTTGGGGCGAGTGCCGTTAGCGAGCAGCACCTATGAAGGCCGGAACGGCACACGAGGTGGTGGGTGACGAACACCACGGCCGGCCGCCTTTGTCTCCCCAGTGGTGACGTTAACACACACCGCACCAGTTACTCATTTGAGGCTGAGTCGACCTAGGGGAGGCCCATGATCGGTTCAGATCATCAGCAGCTACACTACCGCTCCCCACACACACACGCGCGCACGCGCGCGCTCTCTGGACTGGGCATCCAACATTTTCGCTGTGATAAAATAGCCGCCGCGCTGGAGAAAATAAACACGGGGCCTCGGTTCAATTATTCACGAGATTTATCCGCGCTGTGCATACATTCATCCCATTACATGGGACTCATACCTCGTAGAGACGAGTGGGGGGGGGGGCTCGAAAGGCATAAGCCCCGGATTATTGGGGTCCGCATGGCAGGTCTCTTGACCTCGTGGCTCGCTTGGTTCTCCCCAATCCTTCTTGACCAGCACAATTGTAGGGAGGGTGTTTTCCAACAACAGCAACAGCAAATCGCCAGTCTAGCACTTAACAGCGGTAGGGATGAAACGTCTGGAACCAGCGGGGGATTGCCACGTGCTCCGTGCTTGACCCCTGCTCGAGTCTGTGAATCGGCATCAGCTGCGTTCGAACGGTTTGGCCACAGGAGCTGAACTGTAGCCGCATCTGGTGGCGGCGTCACTGCGCTCGGCTGCATCGCATTGCGATAAAAATTAACCAGTAAAAACAAAGTTTTTCACTATAAATCCTTTATATGCGTGGCATCGGTTTTATTTTATTATTCATTTCTGTTTTTCTTGAGTAAGAGTTTCATTTTTATCACATTGGTATTTTAAATTAAATATGAATTTTTTTTTTCCTAAAAAGTGGAAAATTTTGGAAAAATGGTTTTCACGAAAATAAATTGTCACGCACAACGAGTCTATGTGCAAAATGTCAGCTCGATTGGATCACGGGAAGTGGGTTAAAAAACGACCGAAAGATTTGCACGGTCGTAAGCGCGCAAGCAAGCAAGCAAGTGAACTTAATATAAAGGATTTAAAAAGGGGCACCACAGTTGCGATAACGCACCTCGTGTGGACTCTGAGAAGTAATATCCGGGGTGGGGGGGGGGGGGTTTGGGGGGGGTCTTCCGTGGGGGAAAAGGTGGCGACCCCGTCGACTCGCGGTTTCCTTCACGGGCGCAAGTGTAAGTGATGTGTCCATCGATAAAACACGACGACGAGGGGACATTTGCCACGCGGTGACTTGGCCGGCGTGCGGGTTGCACGTTCGCGCGTGCGCCAATCGGTGGCGGGTTTTTTATTTTGTTTTAAATAAAATCGCTGCTGCTTCTTCTTGGTTCTTTCGGTAAAGTCACGTAGAATGGAAATAATAAAAATTAAACTGAATACAATAATATTATTTTTTATTATTTTATTACTTCCATTCTACGTGACTTTTCCGAAAAAACCAAGAAGATGAATCCCTGCAGTCACGAAAGCTTTAAATCGAAAATCTCTGCTGCTGCTGCTTGATTTAAAGCTTTCGTGACTGCATTAATTACTCTTTGGTTCTTTCGGTAAAGTCACGTAGAAAGAAAACAAATAGAGTACGACGTTTCGGTGGCAACACCCGTTTGTCAAAACATAAAACAAAGCAGCAGCCCCAGCAGACCCACCTCTCTCTCTGCCCCCCCCCCTCTCTATTTAAGGCCTCGACAGAGGCATTGGGTCTCTGTGTGTCTATGTTGTGTCTCTCTCTGTCTCTGTGGTGTCTATCTCTGCCTGTGTCTATTACTGGTAGGAACCTCCTGGTTACACCAGCCCACAGGGGATTATTGTGTCCGTCCGTCGTGCAGGGAGGGGCTGGGTGGGGAGGGAGGGGCTAGGTGGGGAGGGGCTGGGTGGGGAGGGTGGGGCTGGGTGGGGGGTGGGAGGGGTGGGGCTGGTCACCCCGTGGTGCCCTTATACAACTCAACGTTTAACCTACTCACGCCGGCTTGTGCCCGCCCTCACAGTCGGGCATATTTGCGGAATACACCACGCCCTGGCCGTTGACCCTGACCATTGACCGAGCAACCCAACGTTCCTACCAGCTCCCTCCGCAGGAATGTGTTTGTGTCTCCGTGTCTGTGTTTTGCCTCTCTCTCAATTTTAGTTCTACCTGATGACGGTTGCTTGTGTTGCAATCGAAACGTCTTACTCTATTATTTATTTATTTTCTACGTGACTTTACCGAAAGAACCAAAGAGTAATTTCTGCTGCTGTTGTTGTTATGACGGACTCGGGTCATCCCGGGGTCACAGGCTCGAATGAGACAATGGCGAGCCGAGTAATGACAGCCTCTTACCAGATGTCTGCCAGCTGTCTGATTTGCTGTCTGCCTGGCCTTGTCTGTCTGTATGCATATCCGTCGGAATATCTGCCTATATGCATGTCGTGGTGGTCTGGACACCCATTTGTCAATCTATCTGTCTGCATGCGTTTGTCGATCTGCTTGTCTCTCTGTCTGCCTGGCTGTCCATGCGTCCATCCATCTGTGTCCTTCTGCCCTCTCTGCTTGTCTGTCTGCCCTCGTGTCCACCTGCCTGCCTGCGTGCTTGCCTGCTCGTCTGTCTATTTTACTGTCTGCCTCGCCGTTACTCTCTCCATCTCTCTGTCTGTGTGCCTGCCACAGTCAATAGCGGAGGGTGCATAGCCCTCTCTCTAATAGACATTGCGAGCAACACTGTACCCCGTGGCACTGTGCGCACCACGGGAATGGGAGTAGAGTCAAGGATGCAATGCACGGGGCAAGCGACGGGGACGGGAGAGGGGAGAGAAATGATGGGAAATAGAGAGAAAGCCAGGACATGGAACGGAGAAAGGGGAGCAAAGGGGATGTTCCATTCAATCTTTACCAGGTAAGGCCCACTGAGCTGTGTAACTCTGTTTTCAGAAGCGACCTGACCATAAATGTTTGCTCAACGAAGTGGCTTATCACGTGGAAATGTATGGCAGCCAAACACTCTAAACGCGTGATGTTGTTTCCAAACGTGGAGGGAAAATCCGGAGGACCCGGAGAAAAATCCACGGGGGGAGACAGAGAGAGAGACACGCAAACTACAAATTTCCAGCAGGCATCGGGGTCGGGATCGAACCCACGACCTCCTGTGTACCGGGCGAGGGAGTTAACATTTCCTCGCCACCGCGGCGCCCCATGAGCCTGGGGTGCAGGAAGAGGCGTGTCTCCAGGCGGCGTCTGTTTTCACAGCCGGTGGCGGGGAGAGGGGAGGGACTTCGAGTGTGTGTGGCCCACCCAGAAGTCACGTGATTTACGGGAGGCTGAAGCTGTTTTGTTTTATTTTACTTTCATTACTTTTAATGTTTTACCTACGTGACTTTACCGAAAAAACCTGAGAATATGAATCATTGCAGTCACGAAAGCTTCAAATCTAGAATAGGCTGAAGCTGATTTCGGCAGCTATGTACGAGATCTAACCCATACATTCACGAATTATGAAGCAGCTGTTGTTGTTGTTGTTGGTGAAATTGTGCTGTTGTTGAGTTGCTGACAGCGGCGTTAGTATGTCGCACACGCGCGCGCTATTTATAGGGCGCGCCGCGACACGGCTCCAAAGACGTCGAGCGGAGCAGATCGCCCCACTGCACTGCCAACACCGTGAGCAGCAACAGCAGCAGCAGCAGCCACAACAACAGCAGCGACAACAGCAGCCACAACAACAACAGCAGTCACAACAGCAGCCACAACAACAACAGCAGTCACAACAGCAGCCACAACAACAACAGCAGCAGTCACAACAACAACAGCAGCCACAACAGCAGCAGTCACAACAACAGCAGCAGTCACAACAACAGCAGCCACAACAACAACAGCAGCAGCCACAACAACAGCAGCAGCGACAACAGCAGCCACAACAACAACAGCAGCAGCGACAACAGCAGCCACAACAGCAACAACAACAGCAGTCACAACAACAACAGCAGCCACAACAATAACATCAACTACAACACCAGCCACAACAACAGCAGCTGCAACAGCAGCCACAACAAACAGCAGCAGCCACAACAATAACATCAACTACAACACCAGCCACAACAAACAGCAGCAGCGACAACAGCAATCACAACAACAACAGCAGCCACAACAACAACATCAACTACAACACCAGCAACAACAACAGCAGCTGCAACAGCAGCCACAACAAACAGCAGCAGCCACAACAACAACAAACAACAGCAGCCACAACAACAACAGCAGCCACAACAAACAGCAGCAGCCACAACAATAGCAACAACAACAACAACAGATGCTACATCAGCCACAACAATAGCAGCAGCTACAACAACATCAATAGCATCAACAACAGCACTTACAACAACAGCAGCAACATCAGATACAACAGCAGTAATAGCAGCAGCAAGAACAATACAAGTAACGGCAGCAGCTAGGATGCAGCAACAGCAGCAGCAACAGCAGCAGCAACAGCAGCAGCAACAGCAGCAGCAACAACAGCAGCAGCAACAGCAGCAGCAACAGCAGCAGCAACAGCAGCAGCAACAGCAGCAGTAATGATGATGATGGCAGAAATCGCAGTAGCAGTAGGGGTGGTAGAGCATCACAACCTGCGAAATAATGATGATGAGTGTTGTGATGATGGTGATGATGACGACGATGGGTGGTGATGGTGGTTGTAGTGTCAATGATGATGTTGATAACGATGATAATTGCTGTCATGGCAATGATGATGGGAGGTGGAAGTGTCAGTGGTGATGGTGATTGATGGCGGTGGTTTGTGGTGTCAGTGGCAAGAATGACGTTGGATGTTGCGGTGATGAGGATGGTGGTGGTGGTGGTGATGATGATCGTGGTTGTGATGCTAATAATGGTGATGATGATGGTGATGGTGATAACGATGATGGTTGTGATTTCACTCCTGATAATTATGATGATGATTTTGATAGTTTTGATGCTGAAGATGCTGCTGCCGATTCTGGTGGTGGTGAAATGCTGATGAAGATGGATGTGACAACGATGGTGATGATGATGGTTATGATTTTCCTGCTCATAATTATGATGATGATTTTCATAGCTGTGATGCTAACGATGCTGATGAAGATGGCTATGACAACGATGGTGATGATGATGGTTATGATTTTCCTGCTCATAATTATGATGATGATTTTGATAGCTGTGATGCTAACGATGCTGATGAAGATGGCTGTGACAACGATGGTGATGATGATGGTTATGATTTTCCTGCTCATAATTATGATGATAATTTTGATAGCTGTGATGCTAACGATGCTGATGAAGATGGCTGTGACAACGATGGTGATGATGATGGTTGTGATTTTCCTGCTCATAATTATGATGATGATTTTGATAGTTGATGAGGCTAACGATGCTGATGAAGATGGCTGTGACAACGATGGTGGTGGTGGTGATGATGCTCGTAGTTGTGGTGCTGTAGCTCATGGTGATTGCAGATGGAGATTCTTGTTGCGATTATAATAATAATACTGTTTCTGCTGCCGATGTTGGTGAGTGTAATGATGCTACTGCTGATGACGATTGTTGATAAAGATGCTGATGATTGATGATGATGCTGCAGCTGCTTGTGATGGTGGTGGTTTATGATTCTGCTTGTGATGGTGGTGGTTATGATTCTGCTTGTGATGGTGGTGGTTATGATTCTGCTTGTGATGGTGGTGGTTATGATTCTGCTTGTGATGGTGGTGGTTATGATTCTGCTTGTGATGGTGGTGGTTATGATTCTAATTGTGATGGTGGTGGTTATGATTCTGGCAATGCTGCTGCTGATGGCGAAAATTATGTTATCGGTTGTGATGTTACTGCTGATGGTGATGATGGAAATGGCAGTCATGATGATGATTATGCTTTGCAATAGTGATACGGTTTGCTGCTACTGCTGCTCATAATGATGGCAGTGATGATGATGATGGTGATATTGGCGGTGGAGATGTTTGTGCTGCTGCTACTGCTGATTATATATTTTTTTAAACACAATTTCTGAACACTGGCCCAAAACCCAAAACGTCAAAGGGCCAGCGACAAACGTCACTCGTACCAAACCTTGCAATAGACACGATTGTGTAACACATGTTTTCAATTGAGCCAGGCTATTATTGTAAGAGCTTCGGGGAAAAGAGACGACGGTGATGGGAGCAGGGAATTCAAAAGTGGAGTGGCGCGAGGGCAGAAGCAGAGAAATAAGTGTTGTGATCTGCGGCGTGGGTGATTGATGATGAGTATGCTGCTGGTTATGATGATGATGATGCGGCTAGTGCTGATGATTATGTTGAATACGATGGTGGTTGTGATGCTGGCGATGTTACTACAGGTGATGATACCGACGAAGACCACAACGGTGGAGGTGCTGGTGATCATCACGTTCGTGGAAGGGACATTCATGCAATTGACGCCGCTGCTGCTGCTGCTCCTGATGATTCTTATGGTGATGATGGTGTTGCTGATGATATCGGTGGTAGAGTTGCTGCTGATGATGATACTGCTGTCTGATGATGATACTGCTCTTAATGATGATGGTTCTTATTGGTGGTGCTAATGATGTTAGTGATAAGAGCTGCTTATAATGTTGCTGCTGCTGCCATTGATGCTCGTGGTTGGGATGGGGATGTTGCGGCTGATGATGATTCTGGTGGTTACGATGCTGATGCTGCTGCTGCTGATGACGCTTTTAAAGATTATAATGAGTCACGCATCACCAATCACAGCACGCGCCGACACGCGCCGATGTGCACAATGCAGGGATAGCGTTCGATCAGATTCCTAACCTAATGGTTCATCTCTATTGATTATCGCAACCGTAATGAATTGCGCAAAATCAACATTCTCATGGCAAGCCATTAAGCTGTGCGCGCGCGCGTGCCGTATTCATCTTCGGTAAAGCCGCACCGAGGGGGGCGAAAGGCAGCAGTGCATGACATGTGTGCACCAGTGCGCGTCCTGGCAGTGCACGCAACATACACGGGGGTACTGGAAACTGTTGCTGGACCAGCATCATCATCATCGTCGTCGTGAGCAGTAGCACGTTCATCAGCAACGGCAACATCGTCCATGAGCAGCAGCAGTAGCATAGCTGCCGTCATCAGCAACAACATCATCAGCAGCAGCAGTGGTATCAGCAGAAGCACCGTCATCAACAGTTGCAGCATTATTAGAAGCATGAGCAGTATCAAAGGTAGCAACCTGCATCAGCATCATCATCAGCAGCAGTAGGATCAGCAGTGGTTCGTTCATCATCAGCAGCAACAACAGCATCAGCGGCAAGATATGAGTAGCAGTAGCACCCTCGCCGTATTCATCAGCAGCAGCAGCAGCTGCAGCATCATTATCAGTCGCAATGACATGAATGCAATCATCATCCGTTGCAGCAGCAATAACTGCAGTAGCAGCGTCAACAGAACAACATGCGCTACAATGAATTATCAGCAGCAGTTGCAGCATCACGAGTATAACCATCACAGTTAGTATCATCAGTAGCAGCAGTGGAATAAGCTGTATCAGCACCATCAGCAGCAGCAGTATCAGCAGCAACGCTTTCGCCACTGACACCATCATCATCAACACCACCATACTAATCAGTGTCACTGTAATCACCAGCATCATCAGCAGAAGAATCAGCAGCATCATTATCACGAGCAACAACGTACTTACCAACACTATCATCATCAGCAGGACTATCAGCAGTAGCACCATCATCATCAGCAGTATCAACACCAACAGAAGCCTCACTGATATCACCATCAGCAGGACTATCAGCAATAGCACCATCATAATCATCATCATCATCAGCAGTATCAACACCAACAGAAGCCTCACTGATATCACCATCAGCAGGGCCAGCAGCATCACAAGAATCATAACAATCAGCATGAGCTTCGACCAGCATCATAACCACCAGCACAATCACGATCAGCAGCAGCAGCAGCAGCGTTGTATATCAGTGGCCTAAGGTTATGTGCCCATGACTGATAATGATGATGATGTATGCGTAAGCAGCACGTGTGTATATAAAGTATGTGGAATTGTATATAACGCATGTCCACACAAACATCACAGTAGCCCGCGTACTAAGTAGTGGTACGCAGCGTTTTGCATGTGTGTCGGCACGGTAAGTGATAAGACACAAACAGTCGACTCAAAACTCAACACATTCCTCAATAACACTGTGGACTTAAAAGGAAAACAGTATACAATTTGCGACGTTTCAGGCATTGGCCCTTCTGTACATCAGCAGCAGTGTCATCACAACGTGCTATGCAGAAGGGCTATTGCCTGAAACGTCGCCTGTTATATATGTTTTCCTTTTAAAGGCAGCAGCAGTATCCACGTGTACATATGTGCATGTACATGCATGTGCGTACACGTACGGATGTGTGTACATGTGTATGTTTATACATGTGTGTGCACAGGTGCATGTATACTTAAGCATGTGTGTACATGTGTATGTATTACATTCGCGTGTGTATACATGCGCATACACGTGCACCCCCGATTAGCATGGCTGGCTACGTACGGTGCGAACGAAGTTCAACATACATACATATGTATGCGCATGCATGTGTGTATACGCGCGCACGTAAAACATATGTATGTCTATCTGTGCGCGTGCATGCATGTGTGCACACACGTGCACGTGCGCATATACGAGTGCACGCATGTGTGTGTGTGTGTGTGCACGCATGTGTGTGTGTGTGTGTGCACGCATGTGTGTGTGTGTGTGCACGCATGTGTGTGTGTGTGTGCACGCATGTGTGTGTGTGCACGCATGTGTGTGTGTGTGTGTGCACGCATGTGTGTGTGTGTGCACGCATGTTTGTGTATGCATCTGCACGCATGTGCGTACACGTACATGCGTGTGTGTGTACACCTGCATGCAATGTACGCGTTGCCGCGTACAGGAGAGCGTGATTTCCTCACCTGCATCTCTGCCCTGTCTCTCTCCACCACTGATCGAAGCCGTCGTCCGCGCGCGAACAGGAACGTATAAATACCACGCACGCGCGCACGTACTCACACACGCACCCTCTCACTCACTCACACACACAACCCCTAACGCTATATATATAGCCACGCCACCCCGCCCGGTAACAATAACGCGCCAGCCAGCATCTGTCGCACGCACGGCCGCTGCAGTTGCTTTGCTTCGTATTGCGGCTGCTGCTGCTGATGATGGTGGTGGTGGCTGGCTGGATGCTGATGATGATGAAGTGTTACTATTGCTGCTGCTGCTGCTGCTGGTGGCTTGGTGATGGTGGTGGTGGGGGGGGGGGATCTCAGTTCCTCGCTGGTTTGACGTTGCTAATAAATAAATAAACCATCGCGCAAATTACATTTCAAATGAGCAGCTCCTCCTCTGTCTATTGCCGTCGGCCCGGGGAGTGCAGCCGTATGGCGTGCGGTATTGCGCGGCGCGGGGGTTGGTGATGGTGGTGGTGCTGGTGATGATGATGGTGGTGGTTCTGGTGGTGTGCTGGTGCTGGTAGTGCTGGTGGTGGTGGACTATGGGAACCGGGGGGGGGGGGGTTGCTCGTATTAATGCACCCCTCCCCTTCTCCACTCCCCCCCCCCCATTCCCAATCCCCATCGTATCATTCCACCCCGCCTCCCACTCCCTCCAATCTCGAGTCCCCCTCCCGCCCCTTGATGCTTCTCTCGTCGCGGCAGCCCACCGGGTCGGGCTAAACACGCGGCATATTCATTCATTACAAGTGTCTGCCTTCCGCTCCCTTCTGAGTGATGTTGTACTCTACTTCTACTGCAACCCCCTACCCCCCGTTACCCCGTTCTCCCCGCCTCCCTTAACGTGTACCCAAGAAATGTGTGTGCGGGTTAGCGAACTCCGAGCCAGTCCTGGGCCTCCCCTAGATCGACTCAGCCTCAATTAAGTACCTGGTGCGACGTGTAAACATCGCCACTTGGGAGACAAAGGCGGCCGGGCGTGGTATATGCCACCTACCCCCTCGTGTACCGTGCGGGCCTTCATAGGTGCTCGCTAACAGCACTTGCCCCGAAAGTCTCTTAAGACGAAACGGGAGGGGGGGGGGGGGGTCTTTGTCCGTGTGGTGCCGTTTGAAGGGTGGGTGTGGTGCCGTGTCTGGGTATTTGTGCGATGTGTGGGGTATGTGCGTGGGTGTGGGGTGTATATGCGGCGAGGTGTGTGGGTGTGGGGTATATGTGCGATGAGGTGTGTGGGTGTATATGCGGCGAGGTGTGTGGGTGTGGGGTATATGTGCGATGAGGTGTGTGGGTGTATATGCGGCGAGGTGTGTGGGTGTGGGGTGTATGTGCGATGAGGTGTGTGGGTGTACGGGTGTGTGTGGTGATGGGGAGCGGTAGTGTAATGGTTAGCGCGCTGCACTACGAACTTGGCGACCCGAGTTCGATTCCCGCTCACGGCAAACACCAGTGACGATTATCTGAACCGATCCCGGGCCTCCCTCTAGGTCGACTCAGCCTCAAATGAGTACCTGGTGTGGTGTGTAAACATCGCCGCTAGGGAGACAAAGGCTGTCGGGCGTGGTGCTGGCCACCCCACCCCCTCGTGTACCGTTCTGGCCTTCATAGGTGCTCGCTAACAGCACTTGCCCCTACAGTCTGTTAAAGCTATACGGGGGATCTTTATCTTTGTGGCGAGGAGTGTTCGTGGGCGCGTGATTACAGTGCGCAGTTAAAAATTCCGTGAGTGAACTAAAACTGTTTAAGGTGGGTTGCGTGCACTCGGTGCCAGAGGTTAGGTCAGGGTTATGGTCAGGGGTGGGGCTGGCGTTAGGGTCCGGTTTAATTACGGCCACGGGAAGGACGAGTGTTTGAGATCATCTGGTTGGGATGTTGGGCAGGGCTCGGATTTGCTCGGCAAGTAGGGCTCGGGGAACGGCTCGCGTCCGGTTGACAGTGCCCAGTGTGATGAAGTATGGCCACACAACCCCACGGCATGAAGGGAGGCCTTCATCCAGCAGTGGATTAAAAAAAACTACTATGGATTATTTCATTGCGATTGTTAGCGAGCGTCTATTCAGCGAGGCGTGGTCAGCACTCTGGACAGCGGCACGCGCACCCAAGCAGCTTCAGTTTATCCACTATTCGGTGATTATACCAATGTCAGCCAAGACGCTTGTGTGCTATGAAGAAGAGCCATTGCCCGAAACGTCGCCTATCATATACATTTCATTATGAGATCGTGTTTATTGTCGAATGTGTTGAGGTTTTTTTGTTATTTTGTTATTCGTGTTTGTGCAATGCCGGTGTCCACAAATCCACTGTCCAAGGTCATTGTTTTCGCCGGAGTCTACCTAGCGGAGGCACAGGCTAGGTTCAGATTGTTGACAACTGCCACTCGTGCTGCTGGATGAAGGCCTCCCCAAGCCACCACCGTCTCTCACGGACTTACGATGTAAACAATCCATCCAACACCTGCACACAAGCTGACTGCGATTGCGCCATCTCTGGCGCGGGTTGGATGTCCTCTTGAACGCATTCGCCCCTTTAGCTGCCACTAAGTAATTGGTCTCGACCACGAGCCACTCAACTTTTCTTAGCAGTCACCACGATTAAATCAATGAGAAACACACAGAGGCACGCGTAAATGAGAGAACACACGCAAGTTAGGCAATGATGTTTTCCTAATTTTTGTTGAAATTAGAGAAATACAAACGCATCTACCTTCTGTCACTAACACTGCCTTGTAACTGCCAGAGGTGTGGACTCGAGTCATGTGACTTGGACTCGAGTCAGACTCGAGTCATGAATTTGATGACTTGCGACTCGACTTGGACTTGCATAACAATGACTTTGTCCCACCTATGAGATGTGGACTCGAGTCATGTGACTTGGACTCGAGTCAGACTCGAGTCATGAATTTGATGACTTGCGACTCGACTTGGACTTGCATAACAATGACTTTGTCCCACCTCTTGTAACTGCCCAATAAATAGTGGCTTCATGTTTTGGGTGAGCATGCAGAGAGTTTCCCTGGCTCGTCATAGTGACAGCCAATCAATATTTGTGGAATTTAATCTAACTTTTGCACCTTGCTGTTTGAAAGAATTACGCAAACACTTGCTGGCAGAGTGTGATCTACGCCTCTGTTAGGCGTGACTTGTGTTTGGCACGGCTTGGTCCTCTGTGCTTCCTCTGACCAAGGCCGGATGAAGATTGTGTAGGCCCCTGGGCTACAGGTACTGTGAGGCCCCCAGTAATATTTTCAAAAGGAAAACAAAGTTAAATAATATTATTTGGCGCTTTCGGTAAAGTCACGTAGATAGAAACAAAATTAAGTGAATAAAAATATGTGTGCTATGAAGAAAGCCATTGCCCAAAACGTCGCCTATCGCTTGTGTTGCGATCGAAACGTCATGATATTTGTATTCACTTTATTTATTTATTATTATTTTTCTATACTCTTTGGGTTTTTTCGGTAAAGTCACGTCGGTGAAAAATTAATTAAAATGAAAACAAATTAAATTCAATTAAATCACGACGTTTCGGAAGCAACCCAAGTAAACGTCATCAGGTGTTGACTGCTCCAGCAAAATTACTGAGGCGTCTGAGCAGCGTTATTACGAGACACCGTGTTTATATAGGGTGTTAGGGGGGGGGGAGTCAAGGGGTCGGGGGGGGGGCTGTGGCAAGCAGTGTGCACGATGGTCCACAGGACGTCTGCCCAACGTGGAAGAGTGGGCCGATATACCCCTAGAGGGAATGCCTCACCACCAGCATTTGGCATGGGTAAAGGCTGCACCTTTACCTTTCTTACCCATCTGTTGCCAATGAGCCGCCGAACTTCTTTTGTCCAGAGAAGATCTCCGAGCTCTGCGTCTCAACCGCACAACGATGCAGTCCCCCCCCCCCGACCCCAGGTCACCCCCTTGCCAAATAGACTTTCGTCTCAGTGCGTTCCCGGCCGGCGAAATAAAATCAATCGATCAATCAATACAACTGCCCTTTCTCCACTCTAAAGAGGGGGCCCATTGCCAGAAATGTCAAGACTCCTGCATCTTGTCTCTTCAAAGCAATGCCGATGATGAAAGTGGCGAGGGATGTTTTTTTTTCTTCTTTTTCTTTCTGTGCCTCCCGCCGAGAAAAGTTCAGCGACCTTGGGAAGGACGCGGCGATAAGAGGGCGACCGAAGGCCGACGGCCAGAACCCGGGTTGAGAGTCGCAGGCGAATGAGAAAGTGCCGCAGGGAGGACGCCCCGCTGCGGAGATGGAGCGATGCCCTTCGGCTCGCGTTCGAGATGGCGACGGCGGTGGCGGCTAGGGGGAGGCTTTCATCCAGCAGTGGATTGGTCATGACTACTGCTGCCGCTGCTGATGATGATGATGACGATAATGTACTTGTAGATTTGAAGTTTTCGTGACTGCAAGGATTCGTACTCTTTGGGTTTTTTTCGGTAAAGTCACGTAGGTAAAAAATTAAAATAAATTAAATCACGACGTTTCGGGCGCAACACACTTAAGCGGTTGTGCTTTCGCTAAGTTGTCCCCACCTGAAGAAGGACGCTTGTGTTGCGCCCGAAACGTCGTGATTTAATTCATTTAAATTTTTTACCTGCGTGACTTTACCGAAAAAACCAAAGAGTACGATAACGTACGTTCTATTAAATGTTGATGACGGAAGCGGTCCGTTCGCTTGCACACAGCAGCCTGCGTGCAGTCTGCTCGTATTCCTTCTAAATACAACGACAAAGGAAGAAAAAGAACCACCACCACGCGCACGAACGTGGACCACCCCAATGCCTTCCGATTCGCGCGCGCGCGCCCTCGGATGCATTTGATGACGTCATAGTAACGGCGGTGCTCGAGCGGGGCGAGCAGCGCGTTCGGAAGCTGCGGGGGGACCCCCCCACCTCCCCAGGGCCCACGGATAACAGCTCAGCCAGCCGGGATGTCGAGACGGGAATCCCTTTTTATCGCTGAGGTTGTTGTTCATCTTCTTGGTTCTTTCGGTAAAGTCACGTAGAAGGGAAATAATGAAATAATAAAAATAAAACGTAATATTTTATTATGTTTTATTTTTTAATAAAACATCATGTTTTATTATGTTTAATTTTTATTATTTTATTATTTCCCTTCTACGTGACTTTACCGAAAGAACAAAATAAAACATATTTATTATTTTTATTTTTAAATAAAACATAATATTTTATTTTGTTTTACTTTTAAATAAAACATTATTTTATTATGTTTTATTTTTACTATTTTATTATTTCCCTTCTATGTGACTTTACCGAAAGAACCAAGAAGATGAATCCCTGCAGTCACGAAAGCTATAAATCGGGGTTGTTGTTGTTATTGTTGATTTTGTTTTTTTGTGCTGTTGTGTGGTGTCCCCCACACTTTGGCCAGTTTTCAAATGGGGTAATTCCGTGGCGCGGATGCTGGATCACGTTCATCACAGTTATTGTGCGACTTCCTCTTGCTACAGACGGACGGACACGCACGCACGCACGCGCGCGAAGAGCCGATCCATTAAAGCGTTCAAGCGTCGTTAAGAAGATGAAGAAGAGAGAGAGAATAAAGCGACGAGGAACGATGCTTAGAAACGGTGGGCGGCTACACGGCACCGTATCTCGAAGCATTTTAAATTAACATAGAAAAGAGAGCACCCATGATTCAGGCACGGGGTAGCGATAACAGATTAGAGAACACGACGACAACACACGTATGAGCTCCCTTATCGCCTAAATGCGACAACATTACCCGATCCACGGTAACCCCCCTTCCCACCTCGTCCCCCCGGTCCAAAATTTACGATCCTCTCGGCTCGGTCGCCCGCAATCATCGAGTTGCGATGCGCGACTCGGGGGGCGGGGGGGTCATCGTCGCATATTTACACAGAGAGGAGGCCCCCAGCGCTTCGCATTCTCTCACTCGAACGTTCTCCCAGGTTTGCTGCTGAGACTGGAGTAGCCGCCCATGTGACGAGCAGTAGCCAGAGCGATAGCGAGGTGGATGCGGTGTGCCGGAGTAATTTGTATAAGTTCGCCGACAAACGAAAGCGCCGCTCGAGCAACTTTGCCCGCAGACGCCATCGACGCCTCCCGCGCGCGGACTCGGTGACTTCGGCGTTCACGTCGCACGCGCGCCGAGTCGTCAGGCGCGCGTTGTTTGGCTTCGACTTAGGAACATCGCAAAGATGCTGCGATGTTGTTGGTTTTTCCCCTCCCCTTCTGCACGGATGGAGCGTCGGCGCAAACGCGCTCCGAATTCCGGGCGGCCTCCGATCCCCGTCGCCGGTACGCGTGTCGAACTTCTTTCGCACCGCACGTAGCCAGCCGTGTTGGTCGCAGGCGCGGGGGAAGGACGACACAACCGCACACAACAAAAAGCCGACAAGCGGGTCACGTGAGTGGCGAGCGATATCTGAACGGTGGATTGACCGAGACGGCTGTAACTAATGATTATGACACCGTCCGGGTTTTTTCTCTCTCTCTCTTTTGAAATCCGCAACACCGCCCACAGTGAATCCTGCGAGAAGACATCGGACGGAGAGAGGGGAGCAAGCGGAACGGGCGATGGGGGTTGCTCTCGCTCTCTCTGTGTGTGTGTGTGCTCACTCGTCCACGTGGAATTCAAGACCCGCCGCCGCTCTTTGATTTGAATTAGAAATGAGAGGTACCACGGAGGCTTCCTTAAAACATTTCCTTTAAATTTCGATTTAAAGCTTTCGTGACTGCAGGGATTCATCTTCTTGGTTCTTTCGGTAAAGTTACGTAGAAGGGAAATTAAAAAAAAAGCGTACATACGCTCCAAGATTGGTGGTGTTTCATTCTTCACCTGAGGACGGCTGCTTGCGTTGTGGCCGAAACGTCGTGAAAATTATTTTATTATGTTTTATTTTTATTATTTTATTATTTCCCTTCTACGTGACTTTACCGAAAGAACCAAGAAGAACATTTCCTTTGTTTAGGGGGCTCCCACCGGTGACCGCAGTGGCAGCCACGGGTCTACGAAGGCAAATCAACGACGACGCGAATTTACACGACGAGTGCGAGCGGCATCCTGGCGCGGTGGTGCCGTCAACACGGCGTCAAACGCGGCATAGAAATGCGCAAAGCCAGACCAAAGGTTCCCCGTACAACCTGCAACTGACTGTCGGGGCAAGTGCTGTTAGCGATCGCAGCTATGAAGGCCGGCACGGCGAACGAGGGGGGTGCTGGTGGTGGAGGGTGGCCAGCTCCAACGCCCGGCCGCCTTTGTGTACACATTGCAGCGGGGAAGAATTTGAGGCTGAGTCGACCTCGGGGAGGCCCAGGACCGGTTCAGATAGTCGTGACCGGTGTTGGCCGTGAGCGGGGGATCGAACCCGGGCGAATGAGTTCAAGTGAAGGCGAGTACGAAAATCCACATTCACTGCCCGAAAAAACCCATCACTCGCAGTCTCGCCGGGCAGCGGTGGCCATATGCACGAAGGGTGTTTGGTGGCTCGCACAAATGTCGTGAAACTCTTTTCCCGCGGGTGTCAACTCAACTAACAACTACATCTAAACTGATTTTTGTTGTTGTATACATGACCTTGAAAGGTCCCCACCGAGCTTTCTAGCTCTTTTTTTTTAAGAAGCGACCTGGCCACACATAATAAATAGCCCATCGAATTGGCATATCGTCATGCGGAAATTCATAGCAGCGAAATACTCTTGAACGGGATTGCAGTACAGCAGGTGTGGACTAATCTCCCTCTGTTCTATCTGTGATAGAACACAGAGTTGCACCCCTCCCACGCGATATGTTTTGTTCTAATAATAATGCAATTTATAACGCGCGCAAATTTGCGGCCGCAACGGCCGCAACTCAGAGGCGCGGAGCCAAGCTCAGAGTCGCTCGAAAGCGTGGTCATAGAGGTGAGTTTTTAAGACAGGTGGTTCCTACCAGTAAGAGTCCATGTGATTGTCTCTTAGCTGCGCCTGTCCTCAGATCCACGCGTTACTGCTGCTGCTGTCTCTTCAGTGCAAGTCGCAGCGACTGTGCCATGCCCTTCGTCACTGTCAATCGTTTACCCGATCCATGCCGTCACAGCGGGTTACGTTCATTGCCTCGTGATGACCTTGATTCGACGCGATGGAATGTTGCTTACGGTTATCGCGTTCTTTTATTTTTTTCAAAAGCCACTCCGACCTGCTCTCTAGTTAATAGTTTCCATCCTCACCCACCTTCAATAATAAATACCCTAGATACACATAATCCCGCATATCAGTGTAAATGTAGTGCGCGTGTGCGCGCGCATAAATAACCACGACACATGCATGAAGATCGCCGTCAAGTAGAATCCTATTTACTTAGGGTGTGATGATGGAAATCCGATTCGGGCCCCCACATGGGATTAAACAAAAAATGCGTATAATGTAGTTTTATTGCGGAGAAGAGTAGCGGCCTCTAGCGCCTGGCGGGGTCACGCGAACACATTGCATAATGACGCACGATACGCACGATAACACGCAAAGCTGTCAACCCATCCGCTTTAGTCCGTATGCTTGTCCAGGGAATTGAGTTTTCAGGTCCATCTGGCGTACAGCCGTCTCAATACGGGCAAACCCCCCCACCCCCCATATTTTTTGTGTCTATTTGTTTGTGTTTCTCCCTCTTGTGATGGGACTTTGTAGGATGAACGTTGAGATTTATAAGGAACACGGCTTGACCAGCAAGGTCTGAATTGGCCTGTAATAAGGCAGGGCACTGATAAGGAGTTGCAAGGTTCTTGTTTTACGAAGAGCCTTCACTGTGAACACCAACACTCATCTTGAGGCCCGAACTCCGTGTTCTCTCAAAGCCGTCTCTTCCCCTTGTGCGATCATCCCCTTTCATATTTCTCCCCCCCCCCCCTTTCTCGAAGGTTCGCTCACCCCCCATTTCCATCACCCCATCCTCGTCCACCAATGGTTGTCAACCGTGACCCCGACAGTCCACCCTCGTCTCCTGCCTTTGACGTGTCCATTTCTCCACCAATCGGTTTGATGCCCTGACCGCAAACAATCTTCTTTGTAGATCAGGGGTGGGGAACCTTTCTTCTGCCAAGGGCCATTTGGATATTTATAACATCATTCGCGGGCGATACTAAATTATCAACTTAAAAAATTTTCCCGTTATATTTGGTCAAACATTTAATGAACTCACCCCTAATGCGATGGCTGGAACTGCTTCTCTTTGGGTGATGCGTGTGATGTTAGCTGGTATTGATGATGTTGCTACTCGCAGCTGCTTTTCCAGGTTTGCTCCTCGATTTATTGAATTTCGAGTCCCGCCTGCGATTCGCTTGGCAGGGCCAGACCCAAATGATTTCGCGGGCCTCATACGGCCCGCGGGCCGCACGTTCCCCACCCCTGTTGTAAAACAAGGTAAGCGGTCTGTTTTGTACACTTACTCTTTAGTTCTTTCGGTAAAGTCACGTAGGTATAAAATAAAAAAATAATGAAAAAATAAATAATTAAAAAAAACGGAATCAAAATAAATCAAATCACGACGTTTCGGAAGCAACACAAGCCTCCGTCATCAGGTGGGACAGCCACAGCAAGAAATAATTTGCTAAGGCCAGAGGGGGGGGGAGAGGGGGTAGGAGCCAGGGGGGAGAGAAGTAGAGGGCGAGGGGGGGGGCGTGTGGAGGAGGGGAGGGGAGGGCGGGTTGAGTGAGCTTCAACCACCTGGTACTCAACACGGCTGGTGCAAACAATGCCGGAGCTGGGAGAGATGCCGGGGGCGAGGGAGTAGGGGGGGGCTCAGCCACCTGGTCAACGATACCGCCGGAATGACACAATGCCGGAGTGGTGTACTGAGCGGCTCTGGGGGGTGGAGTAGAGTGTTGAAGAGACTGGAGATACGGGTATGAAAGAAACTACAAAGCAACTAAGATTTTACCTGGTTAATAACATCCTTCCAATGATTGCTCCATTTGAATCCATCCTCTCGGTTGAAGTTATGTCTGTATTTATATAATTCTGGATGGCTTCGTGAACAAATCTTTGATAGTAGCCTGACGGTTTGCAGAGTACCTTGGTCTCGGAAACACATTCCTGCGGAGGGAGCTGGTAGGAACGTTGGGTTGCTCGGTCAATGGCCAGGGTCAACGGCGGCGTGGTGTATTCCGCGAATATGCCCGACTGTGAGGGCGGGCACAAGCCGGCGTGCGTAGGTTAAACGTTGAGTATAGCCCCACCCTCCCCACCCAGCCCCAGCCTCCCCACCCAGCCCCTGCATCCCCACCCAGCCCCTCCCTGCACGACGGACGGACGGACGGACAGAATAATCCCCTGTGGGCTGGTGTAACCAGGAGGTTCCTACCAGTAGCAATATCATGAGAGCCCACAGCGTTGTAGCAGTGATCAGCTACGGCGGAAGAACCAGTTCTGCCATGTTTCAAATCCGCCTTGTGCTCGCGAATACGGTCCGATACATGTCGTTTCGTTTCCCCAATGTAACAATCACCACAAATGCAACTGAGCTTGTAGACTCCAGCGAATTGCAAGTCAGGAATGACATCCTTTACGGATGGGATTAGATCACGGATTTTGTGTACCGTACCGAATCGGACCTGGATCTTGTGATTGTTTAAGATTTTGGAAATCTTTTTGGTAACGCCTGCTATGTATGGCAACGTGATGGTTTTAATCGGAGTCTCAAGGGGTTGTTTCTCCATGGTTGGAGAAACAGCTTTGCGGATAATGCGGTCCGAATATCCATTCATCTTAAGGGTCTGGTGTACGCGTTCCAATTCACTCGCTAGGTGGTGTTGGTTATACCTACGTGACTTTACCGAAAGAACTAAAGAGTATGGATCATTGCAGTCACGAAAACTTAAGATATCGATTTTGGACACTTCTCATTTGCAGGCCACACGTGGTGTTGGAGAGCGAGTGCGTTGGGCGTGTTGTTGTTGTTACTTGTGCTTGTGCCACCACTGCCAACCCAGCAGCAGCAGCAGCATCACCAAATAACGTGATGATGAAAAGGAATGCTTTTTTTTGTGCGTGTTGGACAAATTCTGAAACGCACTAATGTGTAAGATTATCCACTCCCGCGTGGTGGAATTGCACACCGATGCATTGCAATTTACGCGTTTGCAGCCGCCAGGGTGATCATTACGACTCCCGCGCCGAGAGAGACACAACAGAGCCCTGTGGGTAATATTGACACATTTAATATACAGTGATTTAGCATCAAGCTAATTGTACAACAGCATTGATGGCCTACGAGTAACAAATGTTAGTGTAACGGGTAATAGTGCGCTTGTTGTTGGAAGTCATAGTAAGGTGATACAAATATCTTCACGTTTCACCTTTATTAATAGCGCGCGTCTGGAAGCTAACAGCCGCGGAGGAGACGAATCGGCGAGCCATCGTGGATGGAATAGGGAGCGAATTGGATGAGAGAGGTAATTAAGTCATTTTCATTTACACGTGCCAGCCACACACGCACTCACAATCGCTGCATCGGTGGGAATCATGATAAAATATTCTCAACAGATGGCAATTGATTTCAGGCAGGACAAAAACAAATTAAAGTGTGTACTCATATAATAACAAACAAAAAGACGACGTTTCCGTGTCGGAGCACCCACCAAATAGAGAGAACAGCATCCAACAAAACCACGACGCCGGTGTTGACGACGACGACGATTACGATCATGGGTGGACGGCAACACTGTAGCATGGGGCGTCATCACCTCCGTGACTTTCCCTCCGCGCCATTCCGTACTCTACGTGATATACTGATTGTAATTTCACTAACACGCGCAATCTCCGCGCGTGTGCGTGTGCGTGTGCGCGTACGTTCACAGGCGAGCGGCACACCTCCGCGTACCGACTGGTTCCGCCAGCCGAGAGCACTGTGGGGTAAATCGTGGTGGTGGAGTTGGGGCTGAGTGAGGCGAGGTGTGTAAAATGTGGGGTGGAGGGCCGAGAGTTGTAAAGCGTGTCGGTGAAGGCGACGTTAGGCGCTCCTCGGGGAGGTGTTCCGTGGTTATACGCAATGCAGCACGCACTGCAAGAGGGCTCTCGGTGTGCCGAGGTTCGGTGCAGGGGAAACGTGGCGTGGAGCGGTCAGACTGTGGATGGGTTTGAAGGCGGTGGGGTGGGCATGCGAGACACGAATGCATGCGGCGGGTTCAAGGTTACGTGCGCAATATGCCGCTTACGGCCGAGACGGTGCTTGATGCGTGAAGGTACAGTGAGGGAGGCGAGGGGGGAGGATATGCGGGAGGGTGTAACGCGGCTACACGCTACGCAGAGCGACGCTCGATAAGGGGGGTGTGGGGGGGGCACAACGCACGGTGAGACCGGCGAAGGTACGCCAGGGTGCGATGCGATTGCATTGCGGTTTGTTTGGCGATACTGCAGTGACGTTAGGTGTGGTGCGGTTAGGCGGGAGAAAAGTGGATTGGCGTGGCGAGATGCAATCGGGCGGTTGCGGCCTGTTGCACAGAAACACCGCGCGCGTATCTTTGTTCCCGTTTAACTCGTACACGTAGAGAGGGAGGCCTTGATCCGGCAGTGGAAAGATGGTTGATAATGATGCTGATAAAGAGAACAAATAGTCGGATAATTCCACTTGCATGTTTTTTTTTATACAACAGACCCCTCTGGTTAGGGGTTGCGACGCACGTACGCGAGAAGCCTCCAGCGGGGGGGGGGGGGGGGGCAAAGGGACCAACCAAGCCAGGTCCCCGCCTGAGCGACCAACCACCTTGGTGGCACGTGACTGAAAATCGCTCGCACGTGGACGTCTTCGCAACTAATTGCGAGCTGTCGCGCAGACCGTTCGCTGCTCACGGTTGACGACCAGAATTGACTTTGAGCCATCGATCCGCTCGCCGATTGTAGCGACCACCGCTTCAAACTGGACACCTGTGAAAAGGAGCTTCAGAGCTCACTGGATTCCTCCAAGTCCAAGTTAAGATTCCGATTCGTATTTCCTCGTTGCGCAACCGCTCGCTCAGACGCGGACAGAGAGTGGCGGCGGCGGCCGAGGCGGCAACATTGGCCGCAGCGGCACCAGACGTTGCACGACATTTGCCAGAGAGATTTAGCTGCGCGATCGCCAAGGTGTGGACCCGGCCCTGGAAAGGCAGGCATGGTGGTGGGGGGGGGGGGGCAAGGAGCAAGCATGCATGAGGGAGAGGAGCGACTGGGTCCAGCGTTCCACACGTACACACACACACACATATACACACCGTTCACGGCCCTGACGGGAGCACAACATTTCCAAAGTGCTTCACATTTATAACCGAAAACACCAAAGTTTACTTTACAGGAGCTTAACGTCACAGGGGCAGGGGGGCGGGCGGAGTGTGCTGCAGGAGCCCCCCACCCTCACGGCGGCGCCCTCGCTCGTCCCTATCCCCCCCACCCCCCCACTGCGCTCCGTGTGGAGAAGCGTGGAGGGGGGGGGGGGCACGGGGTGGGTGCTGACGAGCTGCGGGCAGCGCCCCCCTCTCTGTGTTGCGTGCGAGGGGAGGGGGGGGGCGAGACACGACGACGCTGAAGCGCTGGAATGGTGAACGAGGTGGGGAGAGTCTTGAGGAGGGGGGGGGGGTAGAGGAGGTTGTGGAGTTTGCGGGGGTGGAGGAGGGGGGGGACGACGACGACGACTGGCCAGGGTTGCACGGTCACGATGCGCTCGAGGCTCAGCTCTTGAGCACGGTGTCGTAGGCCTGGCTGATGTACTGAGACACTTCGGGTGCCCTGCACTTCAACGAGAGCTGCGCACCGCACGTGGGCATGAGGGGGAGCAGAGTTGGGGGGGGGGACAAGAAAACAATCAATCGATCGTGATCAATAACAACGTTGGCAAACAACGTTTACCCAGTAAAGCATCGCCCGAGTCTGATGATTCTTTTTACAGGAGGGAACTGCACTGGGATGTTTGGCCAATTCCATCAAAATGCACGTTTCACACGGGGGGAGGAAACTGGAACTCTGTGTGTGAAGGGCGGGCGGGGGGGGTAACGGCACTCAAGAGCTCCACACAGGTATACTTTAGAGCAGGGGTGGGGAACGTCCGGCCCGTGGGCCGTATAAGGCCCGCAAAATCATTTGATCTGGCCCTGCCAAGGGAATCGCAGGCGGGACTCGAAATTCAATAAATCTAGGAGCAAACCTGGCAAAGCAGTTGCGAGTAGCAACATCATCAATAGCAGCTAACATCACACGCCTCGCCAATGAGAAGCAGTTCCAGCCATCGCATTAGGGGTGAGTTAATTAAATGTTTGACCGAATATAACAGGCTAATTTTTAAGTTGATAATTTTGTATGGCCCGCAAATGATGTTATAAATATCCAAATGGCCCTTGGCAGAGGAAAGGTTCCCCACCCCCTGCTTTAGAGAGTCCCGCTGCAATACGGCCGTCTACCGACTACCTCGCACCACCCGGTATTCCGAGGCAGTCCTCGCATCCAATCAATAACCCAGGCTCAACTCGGCTGAGCTTCCGAGATCTGAGGATATCGTGGTGCACTCGGGGGTGATGATTTGGTTGCAGGCAATTTGTTCGGTTCAGTCGTTGCCTTCATTTAATCAGAAAGGCCCTTTTAAACAAATCACCCCTCGTGTGAGAAAAACTGCCTGGGAATGAGGGGCGCCGCTGTGGCACAAGAGTGCCGCGGACACTACAAACGCAAGCGCAGGCAAACTACGCAACAAGGAGGAGGCGTTGTCGACGAGAGAGGGGCTTTAATTACCACGACGCCAATCAACAACGTGGTAACCCGTGGGTCCACGCTTCGGTGAAAACGCCGACTGAGGTTTGGTCTGTAAGCAGAATGAGAATCTTTATCCTGGAGAAATCCGGTGACCTACAAAGCTCTCTTTCACAGATGTCCAGAAACAAGCGATGGACTCGAATTATTATTTCCTGTTTATTTTTGTATGCATTTAAATAAATCAACACTTGGCTTATTTACGAGTGTGAAAACTTTTTTTTTTACAATTTAGAAGCAAACACTGCAAGGCTTCATGCCTTGCGGTGTATTGACTTACAGCGCTGGGTCTGGCTGCTGAAGAACACACAAACCTCCCGCGTCAGCCTAATCGCTAAACGGTCAACGCAAGACCTTCCGAGCAATGCACACATTACCTGTAATATCAATATAAATGAATGGGGGGGTTACTGTGAGATTATAATTAGTTTGGGTTTTCATAAACTCGATCCACCAGGGTGGTGCACGCTGCACTGCACTGCACGCTGCACTGCACGCTGCACTGCACGCTGCACTCTGCACTGCACGCTAGCCGACGAACAAAACCTCGCGGTGGCTCACTGACACTGCACGCTCACCATGTGGGGGTTTCTCTCCCCCCCTCCCCCCCATAAGCTCTCCCCCCCCTCCCCCCCCAAACCACACCCCACCCCCACCGCACAGCCCACCGAGCCCCCGACTGCCCACGATGCAGGTGCCTTGCGGATGCACGCGAGGCGCTGAGCTTTTGTGAACACCCGATGAAGAAGGTCGATGAAATTTCCAGCGCAATGTTGGACGAAATTGCCAAAACACCGCTCGCTTTTCAACGTTTCCGGTTCGCCGAAAAAACATAAATCAACTGGAGAATTTTTGCCAGTGATGTGACAACTCGATTTGATCATCTCTGTCGGGTGGTGGAGGGTTTATAGTAAAAAAATGTTTTTACATTATGCACGACACGGCGTTCTGACCCCAAAGTAACGAATTGGCAATCAGACGCGCGTGCATCCTGTACGTGTCCCTCTGGGCGTGGTGTGGAGCGGCAAAGGGCTGGTGGCGTTCTGGCAATGCTCACCGTGCCAATCTGCAAGTCACATTTTCGTTACCACTTAATTGGCTTGCGAGAGCTGGGGATGAAAATTTTTTGCGACACCGATGGCGTTCACAGCCTTCGGGCGTCTCAAACGCAATCCCGGCAAACGTTTTACGTTGCGCCAAAGTGTTCCGGGTGTACATTGCACGCTTGTGTTTTGTCTATAATTGTTACGCGGGTACAGAGTTACGCAGGTTTGAATTGATATATAAACTGTGCGTCTATGCACGCTCGTGATTATATATAACTACAGGCTCGTGTTTGTATATAGCGTAGATGAAAATATGCATATGTCTATAACTCCGAGGACGTGTGTATCTTGCGTTTGTAGCGGGGTGTGCTAAGTGAAGTGGTGAGCGTTGAGCTGCACTACGATCCCGGCGAGCAGAGTTCAATTCTCGCTCATGGTCAACATCGATGGTGAATATCTGAACTCATCCTGAGCCTCCCCCCCGAGTACGACTCGAGCCTTAAACGAGTACTTGGTGCGACGTGTAAACATCAGCACTGGGGAGACAAAGGCGACCGGGCGTGGTGTTGACCAACCACCCCATCGAGTATACAGTGGCGGCCGTAATCAGGTACTCACAAACAGCACTTGACCCTCAAGCCTGTTACGGCTATATGGGAAATCTTTGTTTCTTTGCGTGTACAAAACTGCAAGCTTGCGGTCATATACAACTGCACGTTTGCATTTGTATACAACTCATTGTGTGCACATCTGCGCGTGCTTGTGTTTACGAGTACGCGTGTTGCGTGTTTACACGCATGCGTGTTGAGTGTTTACGCGAGTTTGCGTGTAATTGCGTCGGGTGGAATTTTGTGTTGGGGCGCGCGAGCAGTCAAAGCATGGCAACACCGCCGCCACGAAAGGCACGGAATTGCAAAACGCCACTTTTGCCACTCATCTCGCGCTGGTGACGCAGGCACCCGCAGACGTTCCCGGGCGGCGAAGAGGAAGTGAATTCGTTTCTCTTAGTTATTCACGACAACATTAACCGTTCGCAATATTACAACGGCAATAAGTATCCCCCCCCCCCATCCCTTCTCCGGTCACCGCAGCAGTGCGTTCTGTATCCGGCTGCTAAAATTGGCAGCAGCGATTAGGAGCGCAGCAGGAGGGTGCGTGCGGCGAGTGGAAGTTGGTGGAGCGAGCCAGAGCGGTGGTGGCGGTGGTGGTGGTGGGGGGGGAGAAACCGCGAGCTACGTGAAACGCCGCCCGTGCCGTGAATGCTAAGGTCTCCTCGGCGGTGGTAGTGGCTGCGGCGGTGATGGGGGGCAGGGAGGACAAACGCGAGCGGCGAGCGTGCGGAGGCTTTGTAATGCGGTTAGCGCCGCCATTTATACACAACCGTCCCGGGCGGTTGCGAGACCGATTCTCTCACCATCAGCTGACCGACCCGAACGGCCGACTGCCGCAACAGCAGCAGCAGTAGCAGGCACGACCTCTGTGGTCTATATTATTTCCCCCCCTCTTTTGTGTGCTCTTGAAGCCGTTGAATTACACATGGTTTTATTTATTTATTCCGTTTTTAATTATTGAGCCACACTATATCCGGAGAGTGGGAGTAGGTGGAAAGGTGAAAATTTGGACGATCCGAGTGGGTTTTATTGTGTGGTTGTGGATGCGATGACCCTGCCATGAAACGACAATGCCACATTGTACGGCACTGCAAAGGCGGGCAATCCATGACATTAGTCACCGCATGGAAAAAAAGAGATAGATATACATTATGGAATAAATTCTGCCATTAAAAACATTAAATTACACAGCACTTATCCCATAACATGGAAGGCATCGCGAACGACTTCACATTGTTTTTGAGTGGGGGGGGGGTTAAATCACGTTTGTTATATTAAAACTGTCATCGGGCGACTCACATTCACAGCATTAGTCTAGCCTTCATTGTTGACACATTATTCAGAGTGCCGTGTAGGCTACTTTTTCAAATGCATAATTAGTTACGGCTCTTTGCACGCGAGCATTTTTCCATTGTAACCAACGATTTGTGCTATTTACATTCGTTGAGCGAAAGACGATGCAGCAGCGGCTGGGGCAATGCACCTCCACCAGACCCGGTGACCCGGGCTCGATCCCAGTCCGCAGCTGATGTCTGCCGATTGAGTCGCTCTTGGAAAAAAAGGGCTTTCTCAGCTCAATGGGCTTTACTCATTGGAGAAATAAAACTTCTGATTCTGGTAACGCGTGCGGCCAAGTGGCATCTGAGCCGGTCCCCTGGCCTACCCTCTTGCGCCAACCCGCACAAAGTCGGCGTGGTGAAGTATGGTCAAAACAAGCCCCATGACTGCTGACAAATTCATCCGGTAATGGGTTGGTGGTGGGTTGGTAAAGACGTCAATTTTCACTTTCATTAGCATCAAGAATGTTTTTTTGGTTTTTTAATGGACCGTCTGACAAAATATTGATGAACCAGCGCAAGCAACGGGGTGCTTCGTACAATTAAAAACGAAAATATTCCCACAAATCTTCCAGGCGCTCTGCTAGCATCTCCTCGGGAAACGATGTGAACGTTCAATCCTGTGCCTCCCCCACTCTCCACTGCAAACAGCAACTGCGTCGAATCGATTGGCTCTCTCCAAGCTAATTAGTAATCGTAGGATGTACCAACACAGAAGGTCACGCACCTCAAACCAAGAGAAATGATCAGTGAGAAAGTGACCCCCCCCCCCCGCCTTTAATCTCTTGATGTATTCCACCTCCAAACCCACCCCCTCCCCCAACCACTCCACCCTCAATTTCTTAATTAATTTCCCAATCTCTTTGTGGTGTGGAGTTTGCCAAGACATTTGAAGGATGGGCATGCACAGATCTCAGGTCCCTTCACTAGCAAAATGTTGAAAATAAACGAGGAAAAAACGTGCAGCCGCTACCGGACAAATTTCAACGTGCAAGAGGCAGCGACGGGGGTTACGGCTGCGCGGGACGTTGGGAGAGCACAATGAGTCATCCCGACCGACAGAGTCTATAGGCTTAAGCCAGGGGTCACTACCACACCAAGTGTCCCCAGAGGACCGGCTCCCAGTCCCCACTGCCCGTCATGGCTCGCCGTGCCCCCCCCCCCGCCTCCACCCCTCTCCCTTAACCCAATACCAAAAATTAAAACAATGAAAAAAAAACCCCAAGCGTAGATTCCGTAACGCTTTCCAACAAGCATTTTTTTCTCGAACGGTAGCGCAGAAGTGGCTGTCAGGGCAAAAGGGCGTTGGCAATATTTTTCAAAACGTCCTTTTACAGCGCCGGTTTTGTGCCTCTACATATTCGGCAAAACTTTGGTCAATTTGTCCCGGTTTTCAAGCGGGCAAATCACCAACAGCAACGCAACTTTACCAGTTCGTTCACATTGGGAACGTCCTTACGAGAGCTATCGTGCACACCCGTTACGGGTGAGCGGACAACAGATCGACAGAGCTATTGCATTAAAGGCTAGAATCTCAGCTGAAAAGCGTTAGAAACACAAACCAGCCCTCGCTACACATCCCCCCCTACCCCACGTGACAGTATCGCATTATATCGATGCTCACGTGCTCGCGTGCCATTTCGTGACAAGTGAGAAGTGACGCTTAATAGACAGAGGACGTCAGATTTTACGCGAGTCCACGGACGACGCTCCGTTCTTTTTTGTTAGTGGACTGACGAGGGCACTCGCCGGTCGTTCCGCCTGCGTGTTTGCGTGCGTGTGTTTGCGTGCGTGTGTTTGCGTTCGTGTGTTTGCGTGCGTGTGTTTGCGTGCGTGCGTGAACATCTGTAGCCAGACGCGCTGAACACATTAAGTGGAATTCACCGCGTTGTACTTTAAAGCAATAACGGGAATGCGTCTCCGTACCTTTACAGCCATTAGGTGGTTGTCATCTCCAGCCGGCATATCGGTTCAGCCGGATCAGGAGTGAGCAGCTCTCAAATGGAAGGCTGCTAGGGTCAAATCTTGGTTTGGGGTTCACGCAGCTCATCAACCTCTCGGGGTAGATAAAATAAGTACCATTTTGCAGGCAAGTCAACAATGGTTGTCCCCACCGTAGGAATAGGCGATTGACGACACTAGCTCAAGATTGTAAACAGAAGATGATCACTGCTGGCTTCCCTGGATAACGAGGTGGAAACTCCACGTTCATACTTGCAGGAGAATGTCACTCTGTAGTATGATCAATGTCAACTTGCCACGTTGGAGATCATGTTTACGTCGATGATGTCGATGATGACGATGATGGGTTGTGTTGACCGCTGAGAGGGATTATGAACGTGTGACCCTTCTGTCCGTGCAACCGCATGACCGCACTGACCCCACTGACCCCACTGACCCCACTGACCCCACTGACCCCACTGACGTTTGGCTGTGAAGCCATCTGGCTCTGCCCAGGGTGATAGTTAAACATAACAACTGCTCTGCTTGATGCATTGCAAGCCCACGAGAGGCGAGACAACGGGCTTGGGGAGGCCTTCTTCTTCCAGAAATTGATAGATCATGGCTGCGGATGATGAAACCGCTATGCAAAGAGCAGGAACCCATGGTAACTGAAAATTAATTGCCCCCCCCCCCCAAGCCGCCACCCCCCCCCCCCCCCCCCAAAGATACGTTGCAATTGTGCTCTTGGCACGATGAGACGAAGCAATATTCGGTCAGAGCTCTCGCTGATAGCAGTGCCACACCATGGTATAGAGAATGAATCTCAGAATGTGACATCATGAAACTCGTGTTGAAGTCACTTCATTTAGGCCCGTTTTTCACACGTCAATCAAAATTATACGTGTGTGTATTTTTCAATTCTCAAGGCGAGAATGAGCAAATTACGCGAAACACTGCATTTAACTTGATGGGGTTTCTTGCGCGCAATAATCAGTAACCGGGCAGAATCCATCAACTCAATACACTTGAGAACCCAATTTAATCACAGACGGCTGAAAGCCAGATTAGAACCCAGAATCTCGGCTGTGGCAGCCAGCTCAGTTCTCCCGACGTATTACCCGGCTGGGTTTCCTGGCCCACCTCTGCCTGAAGTTTATTGCTTTAATGGTCCACCCTTTTGTCAGTGTACTGCCGGTTAAGCGGCTCGATACGCCGCGTGGGGTCATTGGACCATACTTCACCACGGTTGGTCAGTGCGGGTTAGCGTAAGCGTGGGGGAGCTCATTGACAGTCGGACGGGGCAGGATTTACGTAACATGAGTCAATTACTTGACTTTGTTTCCTCGGCTGTTTATGTCCCCGCAGCAAATGCCACTTGCAATATTGACCCCCCCCCCCCACCCACCCACTCTTCCACGCGAGAAATCACAACACTTGGGAAAAACAAAGCGACCTACGCTGTTGAGCAATAAGAGGCCTGCTGGGAATAAAATAATAGCGGTATAGAGCAAAACAGTTTTTAATTGCACAAGCGGAATGAGTCGTTGCCAAGCACAAGCAAATAAAAAGCACAGCACGCTCTAAGAAAATGCCAAACAAGAAGCCAAACCTCCAGATCCTGGATGGAAAAGCAGGATGATGGCATGCACGACACAAAAGGCAAGTAGGTTAGCGGAGCAACGAACGGCATTAACAGACAATAACATATTTCACGCGCATGCACACACGGACGACAATTTCCTTGGTTAGCTGCAACTGCACGTGCGCAGACACACAGGCAGGTGTGCACATGTACACACGTACGCATGCACGAGCGCGCGCACGCACACACACGAGGACGTGCGCGCGCACACAATGATACGTGCGCGCGCACACAATGATACGTGCGCGCGCACACACAATAATACGTGCACTCACATGGTTAGGTATGGATGTGTGTGCACGTGGGTAGATGCGCATGCATATTTCCGGAAATGCAGCCAGGTATGCTAGGTTATCAATCGGATGATGGCACCCAATGTAGCCCACACAGCGCTATTAGCGAGCGCCTATTATAGGGCCAGCTGAGCACACGAGGGGGTGGTGTGTCCAGGACAACCAAATGGCTCCCAGGTGCTGGTCTTGACACCGCACTAGGTAACTAATTTCAGACCGAGTCAAGCCCACAGGTGGTGGTACCAGCTAGGCAGACTGTCTTCAGATGTCGATTATCGATGATTCGCATGTCCGGTAGAAGCATAACAATTCAACCACCTGGCGGTTTGAGGAATTGTCGTGATTAGACCATCGATTGTTTTGTTCCAAACACTGTTGTGAAAGCAGCGGCCACTCGTGGCTGCAGCGGTTAAGTCATCCCATGGCATACAATATTTATGGATTGAAAAAGATACATTTACGAAATGGGACTCGATCCATATTTTAAAAGCTTAAGAATCAATATCAATTATGAAGGGATGCATCGTCACACCCCCCTCTGCTAACTACGCACAAACAAATCGGGTGTTATGAGGCGAGACGTGCAAACCAGTTCATAGCGCAGCACGCTAAACAGCTACACGACCGCTCCCCACTCTCACACAGACAAAGACCCCCCATACAGCCTTAACAGACTGTTGGGGCAAGTGCTGCTAACGAGCACCTATGAAGGCCGACATGGCACACGGGGAGAGGTGGCCAACACCTATCACGACCGCCTTTGTTTCCCCAGTGGCGATGTTTATACATCATACCAAGTACTCATTTGAAGCTGAGTCGACCTCGAGGAGGCCCAGGACTGGTTCAGATAATCATCACTGGTGTTGGCTGAGAAGGGAAACCCGGGTCGCCGGGTTCGTTTCGCAGTGCACAAACCGCTGCACTACCGCTCCCCACTTTCGCAAAACACACACACACACACACGTCCACACAAACACACATACAAACTTGCATGCACACACGCACACAAACAGGCGCGGGCACACACATGAAAAAAAGTAAAGAGAGACCAAGCGTAAACGCAGCGGTTGCGGGCGGGACTCCGCTTAACCTCCGCGGCACAAAATTCAAAGCAGCAGCAGCAGCTCCCTTGCACCCGGAGACAGAATCACGATGCAGGGGCCGCCACGCAGATCACTAATCGATGAAGTGACCAGGCCAGAGCGAGAGACGCACGCACGCACGTACGGCAGACGCTCTCTCCTCCAGCCACCCCCTGACGGAGCTCCTGGAGCGTGGAGCTATCTGTTCGACTATCGGGGACAACATTGGGCTGCCGGGTGGCCGTGGGATGTAGTGTATAATAAGAGCAGCAGTGGTTGGCCGCGGCTCTCTGCTTATCATGATTCTGAGAGAGTCAATTCCCTATTGAGTGTCGTGCGTGCATGCGTGCGTGTGGAAACGGGTTATCCCTGCAGAAAACCCACGTTTTGAAAGGATGCCCAGGTATTCCCAACACCATAGGGCATTGCGCAATGTAAGCGATACATAGCTTATGCCATGCCTTTATAAGCCAATACCTGAGCTTGATAGCTTAGGTCAAGGCAATACCTAAGCTGAAGGAAAAGTAAATAGGGAATAGCCAAGCATAAGGAAATGCCTATATAAGGAAACATACGCTGAGGGAAAACCCAGTATAGGCAATACTTTACCCTAGACATTACCTATATCGCAATACCAGAATTCATGCCAAAATCAAATAAGGAATACTTTGACGTGCCTATATTGGGCAATTACTGTACTTTTAGAAGGCCAAAGGGCCTTTGTTGATTTAAATAAAGACGTAGGCCACCAAGGATGAGCAGTAACCGCCTCAAATTACTCTGCTAGGTCACCATTCGGTCTTGGCAATTAGCGTAATTATCAAGATGGAACACTACGTGCGGCGCGGCAAATTCCTACAAATATTTTATTCACGGCAATTACATAGTACGCGCGCCGCAGTCCGCATTACTTAGGTGTGTGTGCACGCGACACCTCGGGATGCGCAAGCAGAAAAAGCCCTCTCTGGGCACCAGAGTAAATTGTGAACGTTAGCGGTTATTTCCTCCGAGATTCCGCGGCAGATAGCAAGCGCGCGATCACAGCTCTGCGTCGCCGGCGGGCTAATCCTGGCGACGGGCGCCAAAGCACACAGTGCTGCCCCGCACGCGTGGCACTCTGCTCGTGCATTGCCTGCGCTTCTATGCCCCCCCCCCCCATACTTCACCACGGCGCTCAGTGCGGGGTGGGCTAAGGTGGCGAGCGCAGGGAGGATATAGGTACAGCACAACAATAGTTATATGCACCGACTTTCACTGCCCACAAAGTAGCCCCGCAGCAGCACATTGTTATGCCTAGTGGTCGCCCATTCAAGCACTATCCCAGGCTCTGCCCTGCTCAGATTCCAAAAGCCGATGAGGTCGGGTGCATCCTGGGCACTTTTGTTCCCAGCGGCTGTCACTGTACACCTGTGCATGAGGACACCTGTCGCTGTACAGGTGTTCTTATCCAGATAGCAACCAACGCACACGCGCCCTCCTGCATGCACGTCCCAGCGATTAGCAAATCACAGGCGTCCCCTTCTGTGGACATGCACGCGTTCATCTGCGCCTGTCCGAATGAAAGTCCACGTAGGAAGGGAGCTTCGAGTGGCAGGCGTGCGAGTGTGCGAGTGTGCGAGTGTGCGTGCGTGCGTAAGCATGAGTGAACAAATCGTTTTTTTACCGGGTAAGGCCCACCGAGCTATACAGCTCTTTTTGAGAAGCGACCTGGCCATAAATGATCGCTCAACAAAGTGGCTTGTGAAAATTTATAGCAGCCAAATACTCTTAAACGTATGTTTCTAAACGTGGAGGGAAAACGGCGGAGGAAGGAACTGGAGAAATATCCACGCGACCACAGGGAGAACATGCAAACTCCAAACATACCACGGGCATCAGGGTCGCAATCGAACCCACGGCCTTGCGAGGTAGATAACATCTCGCCACCGTGGCAGAAAAGAATCGCAATGACACGGGTCCATCTGTGACCGAGCGAGACCGTGCCGTACCGTGTAGTTGGGGTTGCCGGGCTGTATGCGCAGCTCTGCGAGCACCCAGATGCCGTTGGTGAGCTTCAGCGACTGGTACAGCATGTCCTGGCCCTCTACGTTCCTCTTGGCGATGGTGAACACGTTGTTGTTCTGCAGCTTGCTGGATACTGAGTCTATGGGGGAAAGGAGACACCAAGCGCACCGACACATTATCAGATGACCATTGGCGCGCAACCGCAAAAAATCGATTACCGCGTTTCCCATTAAGATGTAGGAGGAGAAATAACTTGAATTATACGTATCGCAAGCGTCCTGTTTTAAAGTGGAATACATCGAGTAGCTTGTATTGTTTTCCAAAACAGAATCGTTTCTCTCTAACGGTTACTACTGGTGTCGCCGTGGTACAATTTGTGTTACTTTTTGATTCATAACTGCCTGTGATTGTAAATGATTCTACAAGCATTGCTTATATTGACTAAAAACACATTCGCTGTGTAGTATACAGAATTAGTTTATTAGCCAACACATTAAGGACGTATACATTTTTAATCCTGTTTTTAGAAGAACATTTACATTTATAGCCATCCTATCTATTTTCATAACCCATTTGAATTTGAATAAGTAGCACTTACGCAACTAAAGAGGTAACTTGAAAACATGATATTAATCACCACCTATATTTAAACTCGTCCTTAAAATCACCACCATCATCCGTTAGGATGCATTTTTCTCTCGTCATTTATATATTTGATTTCGGTTGGCATTGGCCCAGATCATGGGGCCCCATCGTGTCGATGTGGGGACTCCACAAACATGAGGTGATCACTGGTGACTACAGCGTGCTGCTGAGTCGTAATCAGGATAAAACTCGTCCATGGTTGTCTATCACTGCTGCTGATGGTGGCTCAAGACAAGAGGACCACAATGCACTTCTTCAGGACATGCTGGTGGGTTGTTTTTTTTGCAAAGGCACAAATGGCTGCACAGGTGGACGAGCCTTTTGTGAGAACCCCTAATGACATGGGACCTGCCCACACCAATTTTGCCTACCTAATAATAAACATTGTGATGACGATCATTATCATAACCATTGGAACAAAAGGAAAAGTACAATCAAGCAATAGTCTCTTAGCGGGCAACAAAGCAGCTCAAAATGAAATGAATGCATTTGAATTTCAATAGATAAATTATAATTGTATCCATTTCCCTACATCTGCCCAATTTAATGTAGACTAGATTTAAATAAGAAGAACACGCCGCTCGCGTGCGCCTCAAAGACCCAAGGGATACAGCCAACAAAAACCTGAGAATCTGTGTTCAAATCCTAGATTTCAGCCACCCGTGATTGGACTGTGTGGTTGATATCAGCCCAGCCATAAATGAATTTGCATTTTTTTTAAATGCCATCACATTCAAGTTGGTTTTGTACGGGAAAAAAAATTGGTGGAATTCCAGCTCAGCAATTTTAAAACATTAGTTTGATCGTCATGCAGAAATCCCATAGTAGAGTGTGTGCAAGTCTGTGGGGTCTCTATGTAAATCTATTGATGGGTCTGTTTGTTGATTAAAGCGAGGTAGGAAAGGTCGCGAGTTTGTAGTTTTATCACAATAGGCAAAGAGGCGGCACAAGAAAAAAAACACACAAAACTAATTTGGCTCGTCAACTAAGTTCAGCGTATTTCAGCTCTGATGGTGAAAGCATTCACTGCTTAATTGCCACGCCATGATTATTATTTTTTCAGAGAAATCCACCACCGAGTGTGGATACGAGTCGAGAGAGAGCTCTGCGGAGAGATGCGGTCGTCTCGTGGCGTGATGACGATCAGCACAATTGGAAAATAATTTGAAGAGGGGGGGATAAAGAAGAACAGCAAATGAACTGCGGAAAATGTCACCACACTTACAATTTTTCATCCCCACATCTGCATTACCAAGTTGCGCCCGTCACCAGGATGTCAACGGGCACAAGGGACGTTGTGATGTCCCAGCTGACAAAATGCCACTTCTTTATTATTATGCTTCCAAAAGGATTATTTCCTATTTAGATTCGACATGCAAACGAGTATAGGCAGGATAAATATTACGTGCCCCAAATGATATAAAAACACAGCGTGCAAAACTAAGCCACCGTTTATTAGGGTGTGTGGGCTGCAATGTTAATGCTCAAAGCCAGACAAAAGGAAAATTTGAAACGTAAATTTAAAAGGTAAATTTAAAATTAATAGGGTTTTGTGTTAATGTCCAATGCTCAACGAGCAAGACTACGGTAGCTTTGAGATTGTTTCCATTTCATGCTAATGCCCAGACCAGACTAAGGCACATTGGAAATTTGTATGGTTCTGTGTAAATGCCTGAGGCTTACTGAGCCAGACTAAGGCACCTCTCAAGATTCTTCGAGTGCAACGTTCATACCCCATATACAGAGCCAGACGAGAGTACTTTTTCACATTCCTAGTGTTTAACGCTATTGCCCAAGAACCAGTATCAACAGCAGCGGAGTCCATGGAAGGAACCTGCTAATTACTTGATGAAGCGATGTATGCAATTGTCCTTCTCCTCTAATGAGGAATCGGGGAAGGGGGGGGGCGGCACTTATCCCTATTTGGCAGCCCCCCGCGAGAAGCGGAAATTACACATTGCCATCGCGTTACTCCTTCCACAGAATGATCTCTGCGATGTTGTAATAACGTCAATGCCCACCAGTATTGGCTCTCTCTCGAAGAGCAGTCAGAGGCACGAGGAGGGGACCACGCCAAGTGGGCAAGGCACCAGGCCGGACAGTCAGCCAGCACCAAATTCTGCCCCCAAGCTCTATGGTTTTCTATATAAGTAAGATGGTATCGACCAATTATAGGAGGACATGGAGAAACCCCAAGTGAGCAAGGGGGCAACACGATCCCATACACAGATGGAACAGATGGGGTCAATATTTTCTGCACTATACTTGGCAAGCCATGGTACGGCACCTTGATGCACATGGGAATGGGAGTTTCACACTATTTGTGCGGTGACCCACCAACCCTGGATTACAGGCCACATTAGCCAATTACAATTCTTCAATGGGAATCGGCACCTTCAACATGGACCCTCTGAATAAATATAAAACGTGTTCAGCCCCTCTGCTAGATTTAGGCCGTGTCGGTCGAGGAGGTCATTTGACCATGCTTCACTACCTTGCTGAGTGTGCTGGTTGGTGAACGGGCGGTGGGGGGGGGGGGTTGCGGCGAGGAGGGGGGGGGGGGGAGTCACCCAGGACCAATTTTAGATGCCGCTTCACTCACTGCTGATGTTCGCTGTTAGCAGGAATCGAACTGCGGTAACCCGGTTCATCGCGCAGTGAGCCACGACTTCCACCACCACCACTCTACACGCACGTGTATTATTGATGAAATACCGTGTGCGTTGGTGACATTTTCGAGAATTATTATTTATTTATAATCATCGCAGAGCGTCCACATACGTGAATAGCAGAGAGAGACAACGTACGAACTCAGGTGAATGGCGGCGAGTGACCCCCGGTGCGTGTTAAAGAGGTGACAGCGTTACACACTCCTCAATTTATCTGAAAACGTAAGGCGGAATGCTATTTTCCACCGAGAAAAAAAAATCAATTCTACAGGAGTGAATCTCTGGGTCTCCCAGCCTAGACCGCAGCCACACACCCACCACCACCCTCCCACCCACAATTGCCGACGACATCACGGACAGAAAAACAAGACGTCTTCCCACCTCCGCCCGTCTTGAAATAAAAAAAATCGATCCCATCATCTCATGTTTTCGTATACCTTTTTTTCCCCCTCTTCCTTTCTCGCCTCTCCTTACTTGCCCCCTGCGCCGTGAGTAACGGCTCAGGTAGGGGCCGCGCGACACGACGCTTAGCAACGGTGGAGCGGGGACATTTGCTTGGCTGGGAGGAAGGGGGTAAGGGACGTGGGGGGGGGGGCTGCGATATTGTAAAGAGGACCCCCCCCCCGCCCCACCTAAACACCTCGTGTGACTCAATACAAAGGCCGGGTGGGGGAGGGGGTGCCGAGCCAGATTTGAGGGCGGCTTAGGATGGCTCTCGATTGAAAATCCATCACACGCGGTTACCCTTTACAGCGATCTTAATGAAACGACTTCGAATTAAACATCGCGCGTTTCGCCAAGGACGGTGTGGTGACACGGAACGTTACGATTCTTCCACGGATGTGGCTTTTTCTTTCTCTCCCCCTTAATATCAAGGAGAGCGGTTTCGGGGGCTGTTGCTAATGCGAACACTGCCTCTTGCAATATTTCCTAATTGTAGTAAAAGTAAAAGAGATGTGTTGGTCGCGGTGTTATTCACGTTGCCTTCAGGAGAAACATTACATTACGGTTCCAGGTAATGGCTTTTTCTCACTGTTCAGAATAAGGGCCAAGGCCTGAAAACATCTTTTCACCATCACCACATTTTTTTTCCTCGCGATTACATTCCGACTGCGCAAGCGATTACGTCATGAGATGAAGCGGCTTCTATTCGTAACTCTCACAAGGTGGCAAGTGTGAAAGGGCAACCCAGGAGAATTACATCACGGATAAACCTCTCAAGTCCCTTGAACAGATGTATTTATTCACACCAGGGGGCACACCTTTTATAGAGCGTTCATCGCATGGCAAACAATCCTTATTTACTGTTGAATATCAACAGGCATCTCACTCGGGTTACCACCCATTCGGCTTTGCCCGTTGAGATTTTTCCTGTGAAGGTGCGATCCGGCACAGACCGGGATTTGGCATCTGCTTTCAAGTGGCAGCAATTGCTTTGCACCGAGATCTGGCGGTATTCTGTTTTAACTTTATCGCAGTGAGACTTCACGGTTATGAACGACCGAGGCTGAATAAGAAATGTGCGGGTCTGTGAACGAAGGCGTTCCAGACGGCTGCATCATCAACAATCAACATCATCACCGTCAACATCTCCCACTTCCTCACCATCACCACCGTGTATGTTGAACTTCATTCGCACCGTACGTAGCCAACCATACGGCCCACAATCGAAACACAAAAATCAGTTCTAAAGAAATTAGTTTTTCAATGTAGAGGATTTTAAAAGGGCATAGCTTTAGTAGCTTCCTCGTGACATTGCGCGCCGCACCCTACACGCTTCCGCCCCCCATCACCCATGCGCTGACATGTCGTTCATTTTCGATATGAAAAGGCGCTTTCAGTGCTGCGCTCATATGTGTGAAGAATTTGCTTTAATTACCGTTATCATCACACTGATAAATCATGGCGACAGGTCCCATGGGAAATAGGAAAGAAGCACCCCCACCCACCCCACAACATGAAAGCGACAAAACCCACAGACATCACCTTTGTGTCTCGCGAGCCAACGCCCGACCGACAGTGTGCTGGGAAGGACTGCAGAGTGGTGTGGGCCCTGGCTGGCATGGGCCCTGGTGCAAAGAATGAGATCGGGCCACCTGTTCAAATGTCCCCACTCTTCTTCACAGCCTGGAGCCAGGGCCACTGCAGCCCACGGATCCCGGAGCGACTCCACCAGCCGCACACCCGATAGCTATGCGACTGGTCTATGTGGGTCTCTATGCAAGTCTATGAGAGTGGCGTAGCTTGACTAGCAGGGGGCCACTGATAGCCCGATGCCTGGGTCCCATGGGCCCGTGGGCTCTGGTGGAGTGCACTGCATGAACGCTCGACGGCTACGCCACCGAATGGCTGGCGGATGCAGGGGGCAGCGATGACGTTCGGTGAGTGACGTGGAAGCGCCGATCTCCTCGTTGAATACACACTACCCAGAAAATAAGCAGCTCTTACAAATGTAGATTCGTACCCAGGGCACCGTAACCCAGGCTGTCCCATGTGAACTTGAAGGTTCAATTATATTATGTAAAGCAATTTTAGACCACGGTAAGGAATGATATGTTGACGTCACTGCCGTGACCTTGCATCAAAGAGTAGGGGAGCGACGCTGTAATATTCATATTCAACGGTGATTCATCCGAAATAAAATATGAAACGTCATTCGGCTCAGTCGAGCATTGGTTTTTGCTCAACTTCACTGAGAGCCCTGGGCCACGAGTGGAAATTCCACCATCCTTTGGTTGGGGCCAGTCTCTGCGTAGGACGACTGCTAAAGTGGAACAAATTTTTTTATTGACACCAAAAGGCTAACATTCGGCACAACTGAGCGCTGAAACATTAGACCCTTCGCTTTCTTGCACAGCTACAATTAATCTGAAAAACTGTTATAAAATGGTAACATGAAGAATAAAGTCAAGAAAAAAAACTGTACAAATTATTTTCAAAGTCATAATTTTTCTGTCATTGTGAAATAAATAATATCAAACGTGGTTGTTGTGCTTTTTCCCAGATGTCCTTTTTCAGAAAATAGTAATTTATATAATATGAATAATAATGCCCTTAAAATATTTAAAATATATCCCGACTGAATTTTTCAGCTGGGTCCTGCAATGGGGTGTGTTGCCAATTCCGTCGATGAGTGTTGCAGCACTGCCTGCACTTTACTAAGAACCCGGTGACCCGAGTTGAACTCCTGGCCACGACTAACATCAGTAGTGAGTGGTATCTGAAGCTGCACTGCACCCCCCCCCCCCAGCCCCACCCTGCCAACTAACTTCAACAACCCGCACTGCCAACCATGGTGAAGTACGGTCAAACAACCACCACGAATAACCGACCGGGCATAGCGTGGCCTTCGTCCATTAGTGGATTGACCAGGGCTGCAAGTTATAATTTATATCACACACCACGAGCACGGGAAATATAAACACGCACAGAAATATAGAATGAATGCATAGATAAAGGAGCAAAGTAAATAAACATAGACACACAAACACATATACATGTATATATAATGTATATAAATGTCAGAGTTGACTGAAATAAAAAACGACCGCTCTGGTCGCATGGGACAAGGTTGGATTGCACCAATATTTTCCCTTCCTCGCAGGGTAATTTAAAAGAGTCCCGCATCAAACGCGCACGTAAATTAAGTGGCTGACGCACGTCCAAGGCCATTTATTCTGCGCCCGCATCCTTTGTCCGAGACTGCGGCCTCACCTCTTCAAAGTCGCGTTGAGACTGCATCTCGTGAGATTTCATCGCCAGCGCGATGAAAGCTCATAAAAAGCTTCCAAAAACTTGGATCGTCCCATGATACATTCCCACACAAGGCTATCCATCCCCAGTCCCGCCAAGGCCTCCGCATGTGCGCATCTGTGGCAGCTGATCTTCAAATTATCTGTTAAAATCATCCCATTTAGGTGATATTAAATGTCCGGCACATGACCTTGCACGTGTGTTTATTTCTACAGGAGATGCATTGGATTTTGTAAAAAAATCCTATGCAGAGATTGGCCCCCACAATACGAAGGTGGAATTTCCACCAGTGGCTCACCATGGCTACCAACGGAGTTGATTTCATTCTCTCCGCAATCCCCCCACACAAAAGAAAAGTCCAATCGTTGAGGGGACTGGGAATGGCACTGCGAGGGCATGTGGGGTGGGGATGACTTGAGTTTTGTGGGCTTCGTGAGCTTCCATCGCACTCACTGGCTGTGCCCACGAGATAACGTCTCGATGCGGCTTTGGAGAGGTTCGTGCAGCATGTGCGTAAATCACCGAGCCACATGGTAGCAATCGTCGATGGCCATGTGTAGTTCTCGTAGCCCTCTGCTGAACTGAGTGGATGATCATCAGCAATGTGTGACACCGTTTGCATAGTGCCACACAGCTGCAGTGTGGGTTGTCATGAAGACCTCAACGGTGGAGGTTGGCTGCACAGAGATGTCGCCCTGCGTCTGAAAGCTGCTCAGGAAGGCCCACTGACAACGTGGCAGGGTGAAGCCAGGTGGACAAACAGACTGTAGGATCCCCGATAAGGATAGTTTGGTGCCGATTTTGCCCTCCATTCTTCCCACCAGCCAGTCTCTGCGAAGCAGCCCTGGCACGGCTGTTGTGGACCACAGTGGGTGTTGTGATAAAAGACGAGCGGCAGGTGGATTTTGGAGCTCTTCATACAAGAGGTCGTGGGATCGATCCCGACTCATGTATATTTGGAGTTTGCATGTTTTCCCCGTGGTCGCGTGGATTTTTCTCTGGGTCCTCCAGTTTTTCCCTACACATTTAGAATCAACGTACGTTTAGAGCATTTGGCTGCTATACATTTCCACATAAGCCACTTTGTTGAGCGATAGTTTGTGGCCAGGTCTCTTCTGAAAAATATCTATATAGCTCAGTGGGCTTTGGTTAAATAAAATAGTTTATGTCGTGGCAAGCTTGGGTTGGCGAAGGACGCAAGCGCGGAATAATTGACCTCATTTTTTTTTAAATGACGCGTGGACAACGACGTTTTAAAATCGCCATCAAAATGCCGAGTTTCAAAAGAATAAAAAGATCCAATGTGCAAGCCAAGAATTTCTACCTATCATTTCTTTTCTCACGAACCAATGGACGTAGGCGGGGGAGGTTAACACCGTCAAGCAGCAATGGGAGAGGCTTTTATTCATTCATTTGTCACCGTCTCCTCTGGCGGTCATTCCAACAATAAAAACCAATAACAGGGAAAAGTGCTCCGTGGGAGGCCTCGCGTGACGGGCAGGTTAAAGGGTAAAGGTGCACACCCGCAATTAATTGCCTGCACAATTGCTGGCAGAAGGGCCTTCCCACAAGGAAGCTTCAAAAGGGAGCCACTCACCAAGGGGTTTGTGATGGCCTACTCTTCCACACTGGTCAGACGTCAGGGAGGTAGTCGTAAGTGCCCATACTCTCCCCCCATACGCAAGCAGCGGATTCCCTGCTGTACCTATTTATTACTGCTGGGTGGGCAGAAATGGTGGAAGGGGGAGGAAGCGGCGGGGTGGGGGAGGCACTTGCACCATGGCTTCAACTGCCATGCCGGGAAATCGAACGAGCGACCTCTGAATTGTAAATCCGGTGTGCTGCCCATTATATTATGGCAGCATGAAGGTTAGGTAGGTAGAAACAGACCCGAGCCATGTGCAGGGAGAGCTACTTGGGGGCAGGAGACGCCATGGCTAGCAGAGATGATGGCCAACGAACAAGGGGACAATGGGCCAAAGAAGTGGCAGCCGTTGGAGGGAACTCGCCCGAGAGGATGACAACCACAGAGGTGGAGCGATGAAATCAGCCCATGCGCAGGAGCGAAAAGTACAAATGGCAACACAAGCCCGAAAGAGATGGCGGCAGAACGGGGCCAGCCTTTAACTAGCGGTGGATCGACCACGGCCGATCGTGCCGACAATGCGAACAACATTTATAAATAACGCGATCTAACCCAAAAACCTTTGTTAAGAATAATATTGGTCGCGAAAGCCTACGTGTTAAACTGAGCGAGGGGGAGTTTGAGACTCCTGCAGATGAGGTGCGCATCCCAGCTACGCTATGCCAACAAAACAGGTCAAGATAAACTCCAGCTGGGCTCTCAAAAGGCAGTGGTGTCAGGGGGAGATCGCGAAAAGCAACTTATAAACAGGACACAGTATTCCAGCAATCACCGCGTTCTGCATCACTGCTTGGCATTTGTGCTCTAAGCCAAACACAACCGAAGGGAATGCTTTTTGGCAGATGAAAGCTTTACATAAATATGTATCGAATCCGCTGTTGTAAGCACGTCAGGGTGGATTCTGGGCACAAATCAAGCAAATCACTTCTGCCTCCGTCCTTTATGGTTTCATAGAGGCTCACGTCCGCGATCGGTCACTGCCGAAATTCATTGCGGCATTTCTGTATTGCTGGGGTTCAGCTGCCAGACGAATAAGTAAATCTTCATGAGCAAATCCCCAATACAGCTTTACGTAACATTGCACCTTCACATCATTTCAACTCCGCTGCTTTGTTTCGTTTTTACCCCGCTGGCGACGAAGGCGTTCCTCTGCGCGCGGCTCCCGACAGGAAAGCCGCGAATCGGCAGGCATGCGTCGAGGGCTCATTCATCGGCATTCCGCGCCGCATACAAACAAGCAGGATGTCTGACGGAGACTACAATTAAATGCGTTTACGGCACAGCACGACCGGCGGTTGGGGTGTGTTGAAGGGAGGGGGGGGGGCGGTGGCCCCGTCATAACGACGCGGCTGCGTAATCCGCGCAGTGTTGTCCAACCGACGAATAATTCACCAGCTTGGTCACGTGCACCGCCGCGTGGTCGGGCCATTCACTGACAGCACGGTGAGCCGACGAGCAGCCGACTATTCATCTTCCAAGCCATGGCCGCTCGGATGTTCTTTCTCCGTGCGTTTCTATTCTGCACCTCTTCCTCTCGTCACATCCACAGCCCCGGTATCTCGTTCCACTGCGTCCTTCAATTTCACCCCCGGGATGCCTCTGCTCCTTCTGCCCGGCACCAGTAAGTGGATTGGGATCAAAACATACAATTCCCAAAAGCTCTCCATTTATGTCATCCCACCTTGACTCTCACCCTTGGCTCAAACTCACAACCCTTAAGTCAGCGAGGGTCTTTTAACGGGCAAGATGCAATTGAAAAGGCAAGATCATGTTTTTTTTCGCAAAAAAAAACGGTTTCCCAACTCAAACTTTGACACGATCGCATTGTTCAGCCGTATGAATACATGTTTGTCTGTCCGTGTGTAGAATTCTTCAAACACTTAAATCACTTAATAAATCTGAGACTCCGTTCCTGGAACGGTTTGTTAACGCGTCTTTCGTTGCACCCTGGAACCAAGCGAAGGACGTCCCGCCCCCGTGCCGAGGTGGCACTCCATGATATCTCAAACTGTGGCTCGTTGTTTTGATTTTGGCACACTGCTACTTTGCAGGCACACCCCTAACCCCCCCTCTGCATTCTCTTTGTTTCATAGAGCTTTAAAAAAAAAAGGCACAAAGGTTGATAAAAAAAAATTTGCATTGTCAGGGCCTCTTTGCACAACCTGCCTTGCGCTAATCCCGCAAGCCATCAGTCCCTGCTGCCCATTTTGAAGCCACCAACCCCAGCACACTGGGAGAAAAATAAATCGGGAACAGATATGTCATTTAAAACAGAGGGGAGCGGGGGGAAGAAATGCAATTACTGGAAGGGTTTTAATAACTGCTGCGTTCCACTTGGTTGCAAAAGCGGCCAATGGAAGACGCCGCAGGGGGTTTAAATTCGCAAAGCAATTTTGGCTTTAAGCCACCCCCCCCCCATTCCATCTGGAGGTGGTTTCTCCCCCCCTCGCCCCCCACCCCCCCCCCCCCAACAGTGTGCCCCCTCAAAATACCGGTGCGAAAGATGTTCAAGATAATATATAGTGGATTAGTGAGCAGCCCTGTTATTTAACAATTGCATTAAGACTCAATTCAGCCAATCTACAGCTTGCAATGTTATTTATATAGATCGTTTTTATTTTCCCCACATGTGTATCATAATAAAAGCGCAATATAAAAGACACGTGGAGTAAGAACACAACACGCCAATGAAACAGATGAAAATCACACAGCCAATTCTGGAAAGAAAATGCCAATTAATGCTACAGTAGTTACCGTGCAAGGGATAGAGCGGGGCTGCACTGTCGCCGCATTGCGATTCAACACAGCGTGGGGACGCAGCTGATGCCAAGGGAGCGTTACCCGGTACGAATTTCAATTGTGCATTTTGTATACTGACACCCCTCTGCCAAAAAATAATTCCCTGTGAAATACAGAAGATGGTACGGTCTGTTTTCCTATAACACCGTGAATTTTCATAACACAAATTGGATATAACGCGATGAATGTATTAGGGAACGCATTTTTCATAACGCGGATGCGAATTGGATAAAACCCAATTTGGCTAACGGAACTGCGTTGCGCAAGGAGGAAAAAGCGGTTGTGCGGCTGCCTCGGCGTAGCATCGTACAAGGCGGGATGCTGCTGGATGTGTCTAGATACTACTCATACTTAATTTGGAGCTTTCGTGACTGCAGGAATTACTCTTTGGTTCTTTCGGTAAAGTCACGTATAAAGAGAAAATAATAAATTAAATACTAGCATACGACGTTTCGATTGCAACACAAGCAATCATCGTTTATACCTGATGATGATTGCTTGTGTTGCAATCGAAACGTCGTATGCTAGTATTTAATTTATTATTTTCTCTTTATACGTGACTTTACCGAAAGAACCAAAGAGTAATGCTACTCATGCGCCTCAGCCGTTGTTCAGCCTGCCTACGCATCTCACGTGTTATCGCGGACTGTGCTTTACCCTATATTATACATTATTACGCAAATTTTCCATGACGCAATGTTCTTAAGGAACGCAACTGCAGCGTATAGGAGAACAGACTGTATATCCACTCGTATTCTTTTGAGAAACTATACTACTTAACACACGTGGGGTTTCACAGCCAATATCCTGATTCGCAATTGATTTTTTGCTTAGGCCTCATAATGCTCCGGTCAAATTTGTGTCTTTAACCCCCCCCCACCACTACCTGACACAGCCAAACAAATCAAGTTGTCACGTGGCATGGAAGCGTTTAACGATGCACCAACTATTATCGTTTCAGCTCGCCGTGGCGAAGTTGAAGAATAATTCTTGCAAGCAAATTTAGTAATGCTATATATACGACGTTTCATTTAAAATTACATCATCCGGACAAGATCCAAGGATTCAGACAAAAATACAGTAAGTCAGAGTATCCAGATTTGAAGCTTTCGTGACTGCAGGAATCCATACTCTGGTTCTTTCTGTAAAGTCACGTCGGTAGAAATAAAATAAAATAAAATTAAATCACGACGTTTCGATTGCAACACAAGCAATCATCATCAGATGGGAAAACCACAGCAATAATTTTTTTTTTGCTAAAGTGGGAGAGAGATACCGTGGTAAGAGGTTATATAGGTAAGAGGGGGGAGGGGCAAAACATTTTTCTTGCTGTGGTTTTCCCACCTGATGATGATTGCTTGTGTTGCTATCGAAACGTCGTGATTTTATTTTATACCTACGTGACTTTACCGAAAGAACCAGAGAGTAAGTCAGAGTTTTTTTTGCTGATATAAGATTTTGAGACTGTGCTGTGCAACTCCACAATGTTTACCGTGACTGAGGAAGCTTCCAGGATGTGGAGCCGACACACCAGACATCATCATCCCGAACAACACGCAGTACACGCCCAACAACGCATCGGAGAGCTGCAGCAAACTGTACACGGTAACTGTGTTTGCTGTGTGCACGACTTGTGCGTGTTGTGCTCCGTGTGCGTTCTACACGAAGTGAGAAAACGTGTCTAACCAGCTGAAGCTATTGTATCTCTCTTCATGTGCAATTTATATTACAATCTTGTCACAATTTGATCAAAGCGCATACAATTTATTTCGTCCACTCTTGTTTCCAACCTGCGCGCGTGTATAGAGAGTCCGATATGAAGTGCCGCATTTATGTTTGAGAGCAACCTTCGAGAGGACGCGTACAAAAAGCTCTCATTGATATTGCCAAGACCACTCTGGTGTGCCGGTGTGCTGCATGCACGGCGCACCGTGGCTCGCGCGTGGGATTGTGCCCTGTATGCGAATGAGAAAGGCAGCGCGTTATTGACGACCAGCCGCTATTGTTACCTCGCTCTTTGCAGTAAAATGAAAATCGTGCTCTTGTACGACATTATCCTGCTCGTACAACCGAATACACGGAATTTCGCAATAATGTACCTTATTAGGTTAGGTCATTAATTCGACAGATGTTACGCCAAATTGGCGTTTACAGAATTGTGCATCTCTGAATTTTATTTGGGGGAGGCAGCGCACGATTCACGGCCAGTCGCCTATCCGAGCATGCCTTTCGGATTGCTCGATACCCACGATCTTATTTTGAGTATTGTTAATATTTTATTATATGATTGATTTTTCCATGAAATGCAGTTAAAACAAGGTTTGCTGCATTCTTAAGTGCGATTTTATTACTTCTCGGGGAAGACATTTTTCAGTCGGAACACATCTCCAATTACATCATGGATGCCAATAGGAACACGGGGTTCGATAAACAAACATTTCACTTTCAGGACAACTTTTCAGGAACGCATCCTTAAATGATGCCTCTATTTTGACGCTCTGCATTTCCAACCTGCACATATATTTACGTAGATGTATGTACAATTAGGTAGTATTATTCTGCTTGTTTTCCCAGGAAAGCATCACGAAGTCAATGTTCATGTACCATTTATTGAGGGGCTACTACTGTGTGGTGTTATCTTGGCCTGGTCTGGGACTGTTTTGTTGTTATTAAATTTAACCGCCTCTACAGGGAGGGTTTCTACATAACCATAAGATGTGCATTTGGAGGCTTGCCCCCTCTTTTCTCTCTGCCTGATGAAGACCGCTTGTGTTGCGATCGAAACGTCGTGGGTTTTTTGCTTTTATTCTTTTCAATTTATTATTTGTATTTGTACATTTTTATTTTATTATGTTATTTTTATTTTCTATCTACGTGACTTTACCGAAAGAACCAAGAATATGAATACAAATTTTTTGTTGTTGTTTTTGCTGCCTTGCCCAAGCGTGATAAATCAGACGTACATAATTAATGTATTCATGATTTATTTATATTTAGTGACCTGCTTACCTTATTCTCTATGTTGCACTCCAATAATTTTTTTGCATTGTCTGCTGCTGTAACCTGCTGACACGGCCATACTGGACATGTGAAAAAGAGCTTCTAAAGCTCATCGGATTTCTCCAGTCGAAATATTCAGATTTTGAAGACTCGCGAGCAATTATTGCCAAGCGTAATCCCAACTGAGCAACTTTTCGGGGGTCATTTTTCAAATTCGGCAAATTTGGACCACGACGCCTTTTCACAAATGGCCTCCTCTTGCGAATGGCCACCACGGCAACGTGAGCGTCCACCGAGATGCAGAGCATTTTCACCGTTTAACGCACCCTTACAGTAAGTAATAACCAGGGCGGCCGCTGTGATTCAAACCGTGAACCTCCGGTAAAAAGCTGTCGTGCTGGGCCATGTCATGGCCCCGTAATATGAAGCGCCACAATTATTTTGAAAGCAGCTTTGAACAAAATGAGTAAAAGAGCTCTTAATACGACTACGAGTGTTCTGTAGTTGGTGTGTGCTATGGAGGTGGTGCAACTCTGTCTGCAGCGAGGTTTTGTGCCCTGCGTGTGTGTACAAGCGACAATGGGCGAGCGCCGTGGTGATCTGTGCCCAAATGTTGTCATATTTGTTTATAGGATTTCCTTTCTCCATTCAGTTTTCAAGCTCTGTAAAAATATATACCGGACAGCTGTGCCCCTTTTTCTTTGATGGCAGCTTTGGAGAAGATTCAGAAAAAGGGAGTGCTCATTATTACTACTACAACTTCCATGTAGTCTACATCAACTATTTGGCAAATTGCAGTTTGCAAGCGCCTATGAAAGCAGGCATGGCACGTGCGGGGGTGGTGTGGTAAGCACCACACTCAGCAACCTTTGTCTCTCCAGTACCGATGTATACACCTCGCAGCAGGTACTCAAGAGTCAAACTAGCGTAGGCCCAAAGTTCAGGTAATGGCCACAGATGGCAAGCCGTGGCCTGGAATCAAACCGAGGTTGCCGGATTTGTAGCACTGTGTGCTAAGCTCGATAACCGCTGCTCCGGACCTCGCAAGCAGCAAAAACGGACACACGCAGGCAGGCACGTGCACACGCATGGCCGCACAAGTCTCAAGGCACACTCCTCGTGAAATATTTCGCCTATCCATCTTCCACGGAGCGCAATAGCCTAAAGTGAAAAACCGCGCCGAACACAAGACACAGTGCAGACAGCCTGCGCAATTAATACTCTCAAGCGCATATAGTCTTGACTGCTGCTCGCTGCATGGACTGACTTCCAGAGTTTATTTTTTAAGGGGATGATAGAGGTTACTCTCGTTGCTTTCCCTCGGGAAATATAACATCCCCCTCCCCCACCCCTGTCTGCGGCGCATCCAAGGGCACCGAGACTCACATTGTTTTCACCGAAACTACACATTTCCTAAAAACTTATATTCTTGAATCTTATATCTATAATCTCAGAGATCTGACTAGTTCGTGGGGGGGGTGGGGGGAATTGGATTCAAAACACTTTCATGAAAGTATTTTAATTATTAAAACCAGACGCAACATAATCCTGTTGTACAAAAGTTTGCGCCGTTGACGGGTGCATTTGCGTGCTGCGGTGCGCCAACTTCTTTGCACAGTGAACTGCGCAAAGTATGTGGAAGCTCCCTTAACCGACTACCATGCCAGCTTGTTTATGATCAGTAGCAGTTCTTAACATTATTGTTTTACGCCAAACCCAAGTGCTGGACTCACCTGCGCCAAGTTGGCAGTCCTTGATCTGAAACTGCAGCTCGTTCTCATTCGGTATGTCCTTCCATGTCGCTAGGAATACTTGCCGGTCTGCCCAGATACAAAACAAACACACAAATCACAAATGTCAAGCAACGCAACATGTAATACGCATCTGCTCGCACGGCGAACGCTCTGTGGCACTTCTCTACGGACAGCGACACGCCACGCGGACACGCAACAAGAAACAGCATTGTACGCGTGTGTAACATGACTGGCCCTCTGTCAAACCCACCGCAGGATGAAAATAATGCTGTATTTGGTCAAGGAGTGTTGTTTTACAATACTTCACAACGATGGTCAGCGTGGGTTGGTGAAAGGGGCCCCCCACTCACGTTAGCTGTTGTCGGGAATATCGAACCCAGGTCGCCAGGTCCATGGCGTAGTGCGCTAACCACTGTGCCAACTAAAGTCTTTCTTCATTGCAAGCATTACAGAGCAACTGCAATTTCACATTCAGGTGGTCAAGCCAGATAACCGCGTCAGGGGTAGCAGAGTATCGCTGTGATGTCTCCTTCCTATTTGTGATTCGGGCATTTCGTATGTGCTGTGAAGAATGGCCATTCCACGAAATGTCATCTATTGTATACTCTTTCTTTTGAAAGCAGTGTTATTGACGAATTTGTTGAGTTTTTGTTACGTAAGAAAAAACCTATCCTTTGAGTCACATCTCGACTACAAATCATGACAATTTCATCACATCATTGGAGTGGTGCTAATTAGAAAATTAAAGCAACACTCAGCCTCATTGTTTTTGATTGTTCCGTCAGTTTAAATCCCTGTAATGCATGCAATGACCGTGGCTCCTATTTACGCCACGGGGCGTTAAAGAATAAACCAAGTGGCAGTGATGCCGCTCGTTAGCAAGGGCGCACGCGCCGCGTATCCACGACAGCGCCGCGTTTCCACGACAGCGCCGCGTGTCTACGACGGCGAGAGTCTGCGATGTCATTCTCCGCTACCGTTAGCCATGGCCAGGACTTGAGCTCAGGTCAATAGGCTCATAGCGGAGTGCACTAACCAATACATCTCTTCTCAAGCCCTGCTATTCATTAGCGAGTGCCTATTTGGGAAAACACAGCGGGCAAAGGAGACTTGGGACCAAACGCTGCACACACGGCTGCCTTGATGTCAACTTACAGTTTTCAGGTTCAACCTTCCACGCAAGTTATCCTTTTAGTCGAGTCAAGCTCACGTGGCCAAGACCATGTTCAGATACCAATTCGCGGCTATGTTTGTGTATGTGCGTGCGTGCGCACGGCGGCAGCTGCTGGGAATGGATCCCAAGTTTTAGTGGGATTGGAGTGCAGTACAGGACACGGACCGCTACACCGCAGCGCTTTCTTGCCGTTCAAATGGCAACGTTAAAATAATATTTATTTTAATTCAAGGTAAGCTGGATGGGAGATCCGTTTTAATCCCATTAAAATTACCGACGCCAACGCGTTCGGTGGTCGCGAGAGAGGCACGGGCGCCAACGTGTGCAAAACGTGCTCATTAAAAAAGCCGGTGTCCCGGCGTGTGCAGCTCTGAGCCCGAGCAGGTTTACTTCATCCAATCTCCACTCCCTCGACGAGTGGGGGGGCGGGGGCTTAACTGGCTCGGAAGTCATTTAGCGGCGCAAAACTCACTCTCGCCCCTCCTGTTGCAGCGTTAAACATTTAACGGCTACATTTGCAGGTACGCCGCGCTTGCGAAAAATTCAAGGCCCGCAATGCACGCGTCGGATCGTGGCACGTGGTCGACGCTCGGCTAGCCGAGCATCCGCGGAAGATGAAAAAGTTGGTTTGAGACAAGCAACCGGCTTATGTCCTGGGTCGATAACTGGGAACGTATAGATGGGTAAAAACTCAGATTCTTAAGCTCACGATACAAACGTCGATACCCGTGGGTGAGAATCAATCATTTGAGACTTATTGTAAATCATATGCAACGACATGCCAATATAAAACCATTTAGCATTAACCTTACAGATATCCGCTTGCAAAAGTCCAAGGGCAATTCTCTAAGCAAGACGTTTTTTTCCTACGTTGAAAAATTACTCCGATTTTAATTATGTAATCTAGGTATAATTGGGAATGTAACGAAACGTGCATCGATTCAGTGATTAAACTCGTAGGTTGGCTGAGCCAGTCCTGCACCTCACCCATTAACCCTCAGCATCGAGAGGTGGGGGGACACGGAGGATCCCAACCCCAGCTGAACACGTTTAATCAAATTCTTGCTTGCTTATGGTTTTCAACAGCTAGCTGAAACCTAAGATGCCACCAGAACACCACCGATGCCAACCATCACAACCCACACCAAACATCCACATCACACAATCTGTGCCTCGAGAATAATGCAGCCAGTCCCATTAGACCAACGAAGGCACAGTACATGGAGTATATCATTCGGACATTGAGTACCCCATTAAGATGTGAAGTACCAAACTGCCTTTAGGTGCGTAGGATGCACATCAGCCCATGGTGGCGAGGCGTACGCAGCGCTGGTCCCATCGCTCTTGTGCGTTCCACACTTGACCTTTAATCATAGCTCACAAAATGCCAGCAATTACCCCACTAGAATAAAAAAGCGGATGGCCTGAACTAGTCACCCCTGCACAAAGTCTTAAGCCTCGTTGCGTGGGCAGGGAATACCATGGCCTGATGTGTGAATGCAAAGGCAGCTCTATAATAAGTTGAAAAATACAGAAAAGGATATCACTGTGGGAGTAAGAGCTTGCTAACAGAAAATTCCCCCGGGAGCACGAACGAAACACGTCGCCTGCCCTAGCCACCTCAACACAGAGTCTAAAGCAGGGAAGACAACAAGTTGCTGCTGGGGGAATGTATAAGGAGCTGATTAATAAGTTGAGAAATCCTTAGAGGGGAATAACAGCATGCCACTCCAGCCCAATGCCCCGGGGCCTCAATTACACACTAGCACACAAGGCCAAATGCGCCGACAGTCTACAGGACAAGCCGGAAGAGCGTGGAAGGATGGCGCTTGTGAGCAGTGGGGTGGCGGATTGGGCATGCGAGAGGGAACGACGGTGGGTGAGGGGTGGGTGGGGGAGTGACGGATGAAATGTGTCATACTGTGGCTGACGAATGCTCCGCATTAATCTCACCCCTCTAACCTTCCTCAACCCCGATGGAAGGAATGGAGGCTGGCTGGCTTGGCAGGCGTGAAAGGGAACGGGCGTCGACTGCACGCGGTGGGGGCCGCTCAGCCAGCCGAGAACCGTCCTCATGGTCAAGAGGAGGCCGTACGCACGAGGCAGCGGGATGGCGAGCCTCCTCCATGGAGTCAACGCGGAGAGCTAAAAACCGCCGAGTCAATCCCCTCGCATAAAACATTCACGGAGCACATGCCGAGAGGCAAGGTCGGCGTGCCGGGGAGCAGGGCTGGCAGATCCACGAGCCAGGTCAGCCGGGGTGCACGCGCACCGAAATGCTAGTCTGCTCATAATGATTAATGGATGGTTTTTCTCCTTTGTTGAAAAGGGGCCATGGATTAAAACATTGGCTTCGTGTCAAGCGGCCGTTGAGAATTAAACGGGTAATTGAAGAGCAACGGCACGGCACGCAAGCTCCGTGCATCGACGAGGGGGTTGAGTGTGCACCTCAAGCTACGATACGGACCATGTGGCCAAGATTTTAACTTAAGATTGCTGGACTCATGAAGTGGTGGGGGCTAATAACAACAATGCAGACGGACGAAAGATGAAGGTTTCTAGCGTTGCTGTTTACAACATTGCTGGGATAAGTGCTGTTCGCGAGCACCTATTTAGGCTCGGAAAGGCGTGAGAGGTGAACGATGTGACCAGCACAGCGCACGGTCCCCTCGTCTACCCCAGTGCTTATGTTCACACAGAAACAGGTTCTCATCTAAATCAGAGTCAACCTAACGGAAGGCCGGGACCGAATCACTCGCCACTGATGTCAGCCATGGCTGGAAATTGAACTCGGCTCGCTCGGTTTCATCATACAGTATGTTCTAACATCCGCAGCACTGTGAAATACAAACACACACGTGTACTTCCACACACCCACACAAGAAAACGTTTACCGACAATAAACAACAGCACTAAGTATTGTGCTCGTACCAGGCATGGAACACTTGGAAGCCATGTGAAGTGGCCAATAATTTGCTGGGAGGATCTCACAGGCAAAACACTCACTCCCACACAGACGTGTTTCCACACCGCATCACACAGTCATTAAGGGCAGTGTCACCTCAGGGGAGGCTCAGAACAGGTTCAGATATCACTCCTGAATGGTGTTAGCTTTGGCAGGGAATTGAACTCAGGTCACCCTTAGGCCATAGCACAGTGTGCCAACTAATGTGCCACCGGTCTCCACAAATGCACACAAACTCACACGTGCCGACAGACACACTGGAGCACTCGGGAGTGGAATTATTCGTGCCCTTGGCGACTCGATGAATTGTCGCGATTCAGGCTCACAAATCAAGTCAAGAATCAATAAAAAAACATGTTTTTAACACTGGTAAATAATATGGCCACTCGTAGCTGGAAGGGATGACAACAAAACACATGATATACAATGTACACATTTTTTTAACACCAATTCTTAAGCACATGAAACAATAAATACATCACGGGCGTAGGAATGGGGATATATATGGTGACATCGATAAACCGATGCATCGTCCCCACCTCTGACTCGCCGCCAGCCCTAACAACAAGCTGACGCTCTCAGACGAAGGTTTCCCTCCGAAACGCTTCATCCGACACGGCCGGGAAAAGCCTCCAGAGGGAATCTGTCTCCAGGAATAGAAAGCGCCCGACTCTCCTCCTCGCCCCCCCCCCCCACCCATTCCGGTGCATGAACTTATTAAATTCCGCGAGATCCCACGGCTTCCTAACCACACGTGTCGCACCTGGGCGACACCCCGGGGGGATCAATTATGGCGGCCGCCACTGAGCAAATATGAACGGCCTCAAGCAGCGCTGCCTCCGCAGTGTGTGTGTGTGGTGGCGCTCAGGTAAGAAAGAGAAGGCAAAAGAAGGGATGTGAAGGAAGGTACGGTCAAGCGGCGAAGATATCGAGTTTGCAGGCGGTGCAGACACCCGGTGCCTGGGCCCCTCCAGCCCCGGTGGTTACGAAGAGGTGGGTGAAAAAAGCAGAACAGCGGTCCCATTTAATTCCTTACACCAGGGCCCGTGCCAACGATGCCAGGCCAATGGGATGGTGGAGGCGGGCGGGAGGGCTCACGAAGCTACGTGGAGTGGCCGCGGGTTTTCGAGCGCGGTGCTAAGATACAACGCGGGGCTCGTCACACCGTGGTCACATCAGGTTCATCCAGCATAAATAAAGATTAAAAAAAGATTCTGATGATCCCAGCTTCCACCTTGAAGGGTTGAGGAGGGGTCATTACGGGGGCGGCCAGGGAGGCACGTCGCGAGCTGCGTGAGATTAAATCGGGCGCTTCGTTTGCCGGGGCGGCTCTGATAAACGACGAACAGAAATACAGTGGCCTCCGGTGGTTATCATGCGGCTAAATGTGCGTCCACGCAAGAGGAGCGTGCGTTTGAAAAGCAACTGCGTGCGATTGTTGTGGTCGTGCTTCACAGCTCTCCGAAGGGTTGCTGGACTTGTATACGACATGTGTTGGGGGTGTGTGCATTGAGTTGTCCGCTCGTACCGATCCGACAGCCGTTTTCTAAACAGGTTTCTGGCTTACGGCCCAGGACCGATAACCGCGCGTGCAATGATAGATCGATTAACCGATTAAAAATCAACTTATAGGCTCACGATGCACACATTGAACTGTGCGCGTGTGAGAATTACAGATTTATGATTCATCACTGGTTGCATGTAACTAATAATGATATGCCAATGTTATAGTAAGGCCAATAGAGCTAACCAAACTGTAAATGATGAGAAAATAAAAACCTGTTACGAACAAAGACAGCAAAAATTAGACAATAAATAATTGGTTCCTGAATTTTATATTGACCTCGAAACGTTATAAATGCTGTGGGGGTGGGAATTGTTACATTCCTAACAGGAAGTCAATAGAGTTGGCTCCAGTTGATTTAAGCACTCTTGTAATGTGTTTACAGTGTGGGAAGATGCTTGTAAAAGCTAACAAGTAAGTTTGGGCAATTTCACTTGCAGAGTTACGAATACAAATGCTCGTGAACGGGAACACGGGCGCTCTTGCTTAACCCCGTGATTAAACATCGTCACGGTACGTTACAAGCTGTTATCTGCCATAAAAGCAGGGCAGCAAGATGCACTTTTGCGGTGAATAAGCGCGCTTGGGCATGCCCACCATTAAAAGGGATGGGACGGGTCGGTGGTCGAGACTAAAGATGGAGCCGCAGTCAAAGTACAGAACACACCTGAGAGGCGATGTGGAGCGATTAAATCAACTCGCACGTAGGCGATGGACTGTCGCATCGCAGGATCCATCAAGCCGATGGTAACGAGTTTGGGGGGGGGGGGAAATCTTCATCCAGCAGTGGATAGATCATGGCCGATGATTTTACGTGCGAATAAACAAACCGTTATGTTTCCCAAACAGCAGTAGGCCGTGCAGATACGGGGATTACAGCGGGGGTGAATGCACGGCAAGCTCGCTGCCTGCGCTTTCAACTAAACATCTTGGGGAATTAACAAATACACACGTCCAGCTTTCCAGAAAAGTCTTTGACTTTTTACGTGCAAAAACCTGCAGCATTAAATTTTATGCAGATAAATACCAGCCGGTTGGCACTGCGTGAAATAAAAAAAAAATGCGCACGACGGTTACGCTTGTTTCTGTTGTGTCGCCATTGTTTTATTTATTCGGATAAATTGCCGCGTGCAGACGTGCAACTGAAACACGTCGGGACATCACCGCATTCATAAATCCTATTTACGTGAAATGGAATGCAATTTGCCCCCTCAAACCGTTTCAATCACAATGCAAATGTCAAGGATTCAATGAGACCTTTTGCATCATACCGGCCACGTTGAATCGATACAACGCAACCGCGCGAACAATGGGAACAAATTTGACACCGGGACCGTAACGACTGGGAGGCACCGGATGAAGAGGCGCGGGCAACAATGTGGCGATGACACACGCGCAACGTGGAATGACAACGCACCCATGACATGCGACCAGCGAAACGTCGGCCGTTCGCAGAAGCGCAGAGGCACCGATTTGTTTACCGTTTAGGAAACAAAGCGAGACGAACCGTGCACGTAAAGAGAGTTTGTCCCCCGGAGGGATTTCGTTCGCGATAAGGTGGTGGGGGGGGGGCTGGCGCCGCGGGCCAACTCACCCATTTTGCCATCCTCCACAAACAGGACGCTGAGCGGCACCAAGCAGCTGAAGTAGAACACGTCAATGTTGTTCTTCACAGCCACCTGTCGGCAACACGGCAACACGGGGGTGGGGGGGGAGGGTGGGCAGAGGGCACCGACGATCAGGACTTGCCCGTTTTATTTTTCGCGATGAACCTGGCAAACAGAGTTATATTCCTGCCTCTGGCTAGCATTCATGGTGATATCTGAACTGGTCCTCGGTGATCTCCCACCAGCCCTCTTTGCCAATGTGCAGTGACCGGTGTTAAGTATGGTCAAACAACCCCCGACACAAGTAAATGCCACGGGTCATGCCCACTTTGAATAAATAAGTAAAAAGCAGAACAATTCATGGTTATACTGTGCTTCTATGCTCCCCTACTTTCAACCTGCACTGACCAGCGTGGTTGCAGCATGGTCAAATAACCCCCACGTTTGTCATTCAATTACCACGGTCCTGCCTCCATACATAATATATAACATCCTTCATTATCCAAGCAAGCCTTGCATAGTCTCTCAAGAGTCTTGTTTATAAGGGGGGGTCCTGCATTGGGATGTTTGCCTGATTCTATGTTTTAACGAGAGTACCTGCAGAGAGCTCACTCAAATAAGGAAAATAACGTCTCCAATGCATGTTGTAGTGACATCGGGGATGTCGCTGTATGGTGCCGGCTCGGAAGGGTCTTGCCGTTCGATGTTCCGACATCGTGGACAGCACCGTGTGGGTGGCTGTGTGTAACACCAGACCTAGCGGGGCTTGGCGAGCACTGGGATAGTGCGGGCACCACACACAGCGTGTGGTGGGGGCTCCCCCGAGGGGGAGGGGGTGAGTGTCAGCCCAGGGGCAGGGTTGCCCTGGGCCGTGGCACTCTGGTTGACCCCATAGACACGTGATCCGAAATGCCCACACAGGGGGCCCCAGGTGGGGGGACTCGTGGGGGGACTAGTGGGTGATCACGTGTCCGGAGAGAGCTCTTGAGAAGGATCGAGAGGGAACGAGAATGTTCAAGAAGGCGGGCGGGGCCGAAGGTGGAGGGGCCCCGACCGTAGAGGGATAAAAGGCGAGAGGGACCGGGGTCGCTGCATTCTACAAGCTGGAAGCTCAACATCTACAAGCGGGAAGCTCTCAGTCTCAAGCTGAAGCTCTCCATCCTACGAGGCAACCACGTGGTTTGAGACCCGAGTGAGGGGTCGACCCTTCGTAGCAGTAACTGTAGTCTGGTAAAGGGGCAGTTACCCCTTTGTGTTCCGGTGTTACAAATAAAGGTGTTTGCCTCTAAAAGGAGCAACGTCTGAGACTCAGTTGGACCCACTACACATGCACAGATTGGTCACACACAACACACACTTAGTGTGAAGCATACTCCTAGTTACCCAGCACCATGCGGGTGGGTTTGGGGGACATGAAAGCCACACGATAAAAATCTGCACGATCCATCAATACCGCCTCCTCCGGAGCATTGAATTACAGGCGCACGCAGCCCCACGGCAAGACTCCCTGACCTGCTCCTCCTCCTGCCCCCACGCACAACTCGTAGCGCAATCTCCCGCGTACGCATACCGCCGCGCTTGCGTCAAAGTAACCGCGCACGTCACGCAATTGCGCGCAACGGGGAATAAAATTGCCGGCAATGAAAATGTCAACGAGTTAGCTAGCGCGCCGCACAATGCGGGCACGCCAGGTCACGTGACCTTGGACGCGCGTTTTTACAGACGAGACGAGGCACGACCAGATGGCTGGGTTACGAGTTTAACAGTTACACGGCTCTTCCTGCGTCTCGTACCGCGGCCGTGCAGCGCATCGTTAGAACGATGCGGATATGGAGACAAGCGCAGCGTTAATCCAACGCATAGCAGGCAAGAGTTGGTGGATTATGTGGCAAAGCTTTGCGATATTTCTAAACACCCTGGGGTTGCAAAGAGATAGCAGTACATCCAAATTAATTTTGGAATCTATCTAGGCCGAGTGATGAGTGTTGTCCCCTCGTACGCATGGTGGCTTTTCTCTGGGCACTCTGGATTCCTCCCACATAGAAAACATCCGTTAATGGGACTGCTAAACATTGGAAGGTGCACCCTCCCAAAACACTAACCTGACATTCATCAACATGAAAATGACCTTTTTTTATCTACTGTGAAGGAGTCACTGCTCAAAACGTCAATGATGATATTTTATAAGGCAAGTGTTATTCACGAATGTGTTGAGTTTTTCCTTAATTGTGTCTGTGCACCACTGTCAATAAAGCAGCATTTGCCAATTAATTTGTTTACTTCGGAGAAATGAGTCTTGAGAAACTGAGGCTTTCCTGTATCAATACAGTAAAATACTATTACAGTCGACGCTGAATACAAATCCAAGCAAGTGTGCTTATATATCAGAATTTGCTCATTGCCTCTGCCCACCAGTGCAATGTGAGCGTGTGTTGCTATTATCAAAGCTGTGCTTATATCCAGCTTGCACTGCATTACTATTTTAGTCAGATGATAACTTTCAAAATGTCCTTTTCCTAACATTAAAAGTAAGGTTAAATGAGATGCTCAACACAAGGCAAGGCGACAATCTCTCTCAGGGCAATTATTTAAAACCAACACCATAACCGCACATTATTTATAGCGGCGGTGCGAGGTTGAGCCGCCCTGCACAGCAGGAAGCGACGCTCATCTTCGGCGCCAATCTTAGAAGAAATGCCGTGAGAAGTCTTGCCACCAGACAACTTGGAAGCTTATCTTCAATTCATACCACAAGCCGGTGCTTGGTGTTTCACCTTTCCATTAGCAGTGTGTGTGCACACGCACGCGTTTCCTATTTCACTGGAATGTGTTTGTTTGTCACATTATGTTAAGACATAGGGAAGGATGACATTTGACGTTATGATTCGGTAAGAGACTATTGTGGAGTGAAACGGTAGCACTCCACTTAATTCCCTGCACTACTAACCCCGTGTCCCGAGCTGGATTCATTGTACAAAGCTCCGGTTGATTATTTTTATTGTTTATAAAAAAATGTCCCTGCAACGTGTAAAACCCTCCCTTCTCATGTTACACATGCTCAACCGTTTTGGCCGTTTCACCATGGAAAAAATAGCCTCTTTGCTCAAAACGGGTCTTACCCCTAGAATAAACAGACTGATCGATTACTGCCCCTGGCAAACATTAGTGGCAAGTGATAATCTGAAGGGAGTCCTGGACCCACCCCTTCACCGAGCCACACCGATCAGCGTGGTGAACAATCCCCATGACGCGTGACATGGCATGGATGGGGAGCACTTCATCTAGCAGTGATTTGACCAAGGGCTGTATATTTTCACAGCCCAGCGAGATCGCTTTCAAGGGAGAGCGAGGTTTAAATAAGTTACAGTACAGCAAAAGAGACATTCCGACATGTAAAGCAATGCTGAAAAAGCCATTTCAGAAAAAAAAATGGAAAATTGTATAAAATGTGAATTGCAAGAATGAAATATAAATTTTAGTAATTGACATTACATTAATATTTAGCGCATTGGTAGGCTTCTCCGAATCCTGGGCAAATGCACCGAAATGAGGCAGGCGCTTGTTAAAAATCGGCGACGCAACATCTCTCTCGTGGCGGCACGCGCCAACCCACCAAGAATAATGTCTTTAAAAAAAATCTGAAAAAATAAAAGGAGAACAAGAACAATTGAGGAGTAGATGATAATGAAGCCAATCCTCGCCAAATTTCTCCCTGGTCATTCAACGACGGGCGAAGGCAACTCAGAAAGGTCTGCCTTTGAGCGTTCTCATCCCGTGGGCGGCGACGACTCGAAGGGCGTCACGTCTCGTTTCGCGTACAATGGGGACTCCACTCTCACTTGACAGGCAGGGGAGCTGGTGAACCACGAGCGTGATAGCGAGTGAGGAGCGAGCGGAGTGAGATGCAGAGAGACGGCATGGGAGTGAGTGAGGAGGCGTGAGCGAGCGAGGGTGTGCGTGAGAGAGATGCACATGGAGCAAGAAAGAAATGCATGCAGAGCAAGCAGGGGCAGAGCGAGAGAGCGATGGAGAGAGAGAGAGCAAGAGAGAGAGAAATTGAGTAACGTAGAGCGAGTGGGAGCAAGCCAGCGAGAGAGAGTGCAAGGAGCGAAAACAATGCACAGGAGCTTCAAAAAGAGAATGAAAGGGTGAGGGAAAGCAAGCAGAAGAATATGCCTGTAACAGAAGAAGAGCCAGAACCAATGAGGAAGAGATGGATGAATAATAGAGCTTGGGCTGGCAAGGGCAAGCTACATGGCAAGAGCATGCATAGAACAGCCAGCAGGAAACAGAGATAGCAAAAGGAAGTGAAAGACAGCCAGAAAAAGAGCCAGAGCAAGAATTAGTGAGCCAGCAAGAGTGAGAAAATAAGTAAGAGAAAACGAGACTGTAAAACAGAGAACACAGGAAGAGAGTGAGCGAGAGAAAGACGGCAAGCGGGACAGAGGCAAAAAGGATGCGGGAGACAGCGAGAGGCCCGGAGCGAGCAGCAGAAAGCCGTGAATGTTTGTGCCGGCGGCGCACACCATCCGTCAAAAGCAGCGGGAGCCCCGTGCCCTGCTGCTTGCCGCACGACCGTGCAGCAAGTAGGATGCGAAACCTAGCTACTGCAGATTTTGGAGTGTTATTCTCTGCTCCGAGTTAATTTTTTTCTCTGGCATATTCCAGTTACCTCCCCAGGATGAAAGATTTAAAACCACTCCCTCCCCCCCCTCGACCCCAATGCAAGACCCTAATTACAAAAGGTGTATTGGGACGCGGTGAGATGACCCTCTGCTAACATCTCGGTAGCAAGATGTTAACTACTTCTCCTGGTATGCAGGTCGTGGGTGAGATGCCGACCCTGACGCCTATATATTTGGAGCTTGCATGTTCCCCCCGTGGTCACGTAGATTTTTCGCCAGGTCCTCCGGTTTTTCCCTTTATATCAGATTCGTGTTGAATGTAATTAATAAACATCACCTCCAGAAGCCACTGCAGGTGCTACAAGAGCACTACAAATGGAATGGTAAAAATAAAATAGAACACACTCGCAAACAAAATCGCAACCACCCCCCCCACCCCCTAATCACTACAGGTGGCGATTTATCCCTAGACTAGTATTCATGCATCGCCCTGCCTTTACGCATGCGCGAACAGACAGAAATAAAGCGCTCTATTGGGAATGATTCCTTGAAGAAGCACGAAGCAGCGATGAGGTCGTGACACCTGTCTCTCCCTCCTCCCTCCGCTCGGGTCTACAGACACCCTAATAATGCAGCTGCAAACGTCCGTCCGATTTAGAGACACCGCTCAGGATTTGCGACCGCGTGCCGCATTAGGCTTGCGGCGGCACGGCGGCCACAGATGGCAACCGCGCGCTCACACATGCTCGCATACAGCGGGTGCTAGGGAACAGGCAAACAAGGCCACTGGCACGAGACAGAAAAAGTGAGTCTGCAACAGGGCGAGAGGGCGAGGCCACTTGGAAGGAATCTCAGGAGCACTTCCGTGCTCCATTCTCTAACGTGGCGGCGGGTCACGCCAATTTCTCAACGGATTCTTCATCTCAAGACATGATGCCCAGAGCACGTCGGAATACATTTAGTGAGCAAATAGGCTACGAAAGGCTGAATGCACCGGTGATGAAACAGCAGCACATAAATGTATTTACTCCTTTGATACAGCGAATAATGTTTTTTTTTTTGCCCGTATATCCAACGAGTACGCGCTCAGCAGTGCCGTGCCCCTGAGCGAGCGCATCGTGTCCCTTCCCGTACCGATTCGCAACGTTATCGTCAGGAGCAGAAGACGGGGGTTCACGTGCCGGGGTCACCAAGGTCAACGTTTGTCGGCGGCGATGACATTTAAATCTCTAATTAAACGGATGAGCTGCCACCGTACCGCAATTAACCGTTCCCCAGTGGCACACACACACACACACATATATATAACAGGACGCTTAAAAATAATGAAGGAAGATGTTGTGCCGGTCTGTCGAGCTCACTTTTCTGTCATTACTCTGTCCGTCAACGGAACAGTCACAAGAGGAAAGCAAAGAAATAAACGTGACAGGAAGACAATTATGCAATTTTATCCAATGGAACACAGCCTGCTTGCTTCTCGATGCCCTTCAAGCTGAGATGCATGACAGGCTGTCGAGAAACAAACCGATGTAAATCACTGTACGCTAATTTTCCTGACTAAGCATTGCTCCCTTCCTCCCACGATGCGGTGTCCGCCATCGCAAATGAGGACACACATGGCGATGGCATGATCTGGATTTTTTTGTTTAGGCGCCTCCCGATTCAATTGAATAATCGAACTTTCTTTTATGCATATTTTTTACTGTCTTGTGATTTTGTTGTATTTATTTTTTGTTCTATGTCGTTCGAACAGTTTTGAACACTCCCATCAGCCGATATGAAACATTGCCATACAATTTGCATATCATTTGCATTCATCGCAAATACTCGATTCTTAAGCAATTCAGGAAATACCATGGCAATATTTTATCGGAGTTGACAAAATTGGCGTAACGCGCACACCTAATTAATTATTACACGTTCGATTGAGAAATTATATACCTGACCGTTATAAGTTCAATTGAGACATGACATGCCCAGTTTTGAGAGATTAAATTTCTCATCATTACATACCTCGTGTTGGAACATTAAATTCCTAATCGCTCCAAAGATATTATTGAGACGTGACATTCTTAATCATTATAGGCCTAGTTTTGATTCACCAAGCGTCCAATCTTTTCATGCCAAGTTGTGAGACGTTAATATCCCAATCGTTAAACGGCAAGTCGACACATCAGCCACCTAATCGTTCCGCGTCTAGTTTTGGAACACGTCCACACAGGTGGGCGGCGGCAGATGGCGGGGCAGCAGACCCCCTTGACAGAGCACCCGCTCCAGCACGGCGTTACCTGCAGGTTGTTCAGGGGATCCATCTTCATGACGGGGCCCAGCGTGTTGAGGGGGAGCGACACGTCGATGGATTGGTTGGGCATGAGGGGCGCGTGGACCTGCAGGGGAGAGGCTGGCACCACGCCAAAGCTGGGCACAGCGCAGGAGGGGTGGAGCGGCGGGGAGGTCGGTCGGGGAGAAACGGTTGCGAGCAGGCGTGGCGAAGACGAGCGATGGTGTGGCGGGCGAGGGTGAGAAGTGGACCAGAGGGGACGGAGCGGGAGTTGATGCAGGGAAAGGGGGTGGAGAACAAGCACCGTCAGAAAAATCACTGCGAGATACACGCAGGGCTAACAAGTTGTGACATTAAAGCGCATGTTTGTGATCAACGCTTGTCCCTTCAGATAGCTTCTTAGAGGTAGCGTTATTATATCACGTCTACTTTGAATAGAGCTCATTGGAACTTGCTTCATCATTAGGGATAGCCCTGAATAAGACATACGCATCTCAAGAAACTGACGGTTACATTCTTAACGCTTTCCAACTCAGATTGAAAGCATAAATGTGCTCGCTAAAATCAAAACGTTCGGCAATAAAAACACCGCGTGCGCCGGCACCTAGCCCAGTCCACACGTAACACACCACACGACAGTTATCGCTCGTTCATGGGACACTTTTTGCCAGTATCAAGATGATAAAAAAGGCTTTCACCCTTTCTGGCAATAAATCCAAGTGTTAAGATGTTAAAACACCAAATACACCTATAACAAGGCATTAAGCCTGCATGAACCAAACATACTATCAACCACATGCGCACACATCTCATTTTTAACCAAACACTTCCGAGGGCCGTCGCACGCGAGGAAAGCGTCAAGCTTGCGCGCAATTTTCCTTCCGTGTTCAGCAAGTGCCGACGCCGCAGTGCCACGCACCTGTTCTTGTTGAGCTGGATGGCAAAGTCGGTCATGGCCTGCAGGGCCTTGTTGGTGAAGGACAGCTCCATGTAGATCTGGCTCTGGCGGCGTGAGAAGGTGCCCTGGATCTCCAGGCCCTTGGCCTTCACGGCTGGCAGCCACATCTGCAAAGGTCCGACGACGGGAACAAGAAAACCAACCACGCCAAAAACAAAACAAACGCGCGCGCGCACACACGCAGAAAAATATGAGTCACCACAAATGTAATATCGTGTTTCCTTACACGTGATGTCAAGGCCAGTAGTGACAACAGCGATGAACAAAAGGATTACTTTTTAAAAATCTAGCACACAACATAAACGTATTTGAGTATCAATTTATACTACTTTATCAACAGCGTAAAACTTCGACCATGAACAGTGAGAGTGGGAGCAGCGAGATAAGCCAGCCCTGTCTTTCCCAAAAGTTCCACATCCTACCACCAATGCTACACAGTGGTTGGGCACGTTTTAATGTAAATATAATCAATTAACTATCGTTTATATATTGCAGGACAAACTGTCAAATGGGGGACAGAGGCCCCTTCACTTAAAAAGACTGGAAAAAGCAGGGCCGGCTTGTTTTTGCTATTAGTAGCGTTGCAAAAAAATTAATCGCGGTAGTGTTGGATTCGCTTAAAAATAACAACAACCCCCGGAATAAAGTAGAACCCGCAAAAGGAAATGAGCGCTGTCCCCAATGCTCGTTTGAACAGGAAGACACTTTGAATCGCACTTCACCTTTTATGTCAAAAGCTCACCTTGTCTCTTAACTTTTGCACTTGCTTTACATTTACATAATCAAGAGGGTGTGGACACCCCCCAAACAACAGTTTATCCGCCCCCAAAATATATGATGAAGAATCATTTTTTCCAAGCCGAGAACCATGTGCCAAAAATCGCAGCGCCGTTTTCCCATGGTCTTACATTCACGAGACTTTTCTCGAAGGATCCATAACGGTCCTGCAGAAATGCAGTGTAAAAATACACCAAGGAGTCAAGAAGTAGTGGTAATAATAACATGAAATAGTTAACTCTCGATTATCCATGTCGTGGTTTATCCGGATTGCGTATTGACAGTGCGTGCTAGTTTAATTATTAGCAGCTCCTAACTTAACGACAATGCAAATACTGATACTTTTTAAGATAATAGTGATGGTAATGACGAGCGCCAGTGGACTCAAAAGTCCAAGTAACCGCAAGACGCAATACACATTCTACATGGTCACTCCCATTTAACGCGAGTGAACACAACTGTGTTTATTTTTTAAATAGCCTAATTTACATGCATTTTGCACAATCCGTGTTTGGCACATACAGGCCATCCTTCACTCCAATTTCTCTGGATAATCGAGAGTTGACTGTATTGCCTAAAAACCCTGCGCGCAGCTGTGGTTCCGCGGCGACATCAGCCAACTTGTCTTTCAAAGTAAAGGAGGGGTCACATGTGTACGAATCAAAACTTTGGTCCTGTTAAAATACGCTTTGTAACGGTTGGCTTTAATGAACCTCATGGGCGAGATAGAGATCTGCAGGGATTTGTTTTTGTTTAGCCTGTAACTCCATCCGCAGCGGCGTCTCGACCCAAATCGAAGCAGTCTCTTGCACTGGCTAAATTACTACACAGGTCCGGTTCCTGTACATCAATGCACAGGTATACAAAGCCTCCGAGAGTGACCTAGCAAAATATATTACAGACAGCAAAATTCCAGTGGTACTTAACTTGTTTCACAGCTGATAGTATCGATGAAGATCGCGACACTGATTTATAAAGTTTAGGATAATACCGATAGAAAATTTTATATTGAAGGTTACAATGATGGTAATTTACGTTATATACTGAGGATTCATATTTATGATGAAAATCATAAGAGACAAAACAATGATGATATTTGACATTAATTATAATAATAAACATTGATACTTTATAGAGATGGTAACACTTATTATAACGTTTAAATTTAAGATGATAGTTACGGGCAATTTATATTTAAGATGGATTTGCATTTATGACCATCATAATGTATGATTACCGTTACATTTTATATTGCTAATGAGTATTAATAATGGTGACCATACGGATGATCCAGTATATTTTGTTGATGATCAGCGGCATAGTTATTGAGTGTACAGGCAGTGTAACTGCACCGAGACCCACAGGCCAGAGCAGCCTATGTGTCAGGCTACAACAAGGGGTGGAAATGGGACAGTTGAGCCCCATCTAAATGAATCGCACGAGGACCCCACAAACCACGCTTCGCCACTGTTGATGATGACGATGATAATGACACCGATTGTATCTCCCCCCACTGATTCAATTTCACTTCCCAACACAACAGAGGAACTCACGGTTTTAGGGGGCACATATGTGCCGGTCGGCATGCCGATTCCGCCCGCGAGATCAAACAGGTCTCCGAGCCCTCCTCCAACCGGGGCGGCCAGAGATGCAGGCATCACAGCAGGACCCCCCATCCCTCCGCTCATCTAAAGCGCACAGATGCACACAAAAGATACAGATCCCACATTCAGCCATACATTCTGCTGGGGCAAGTGCTGTTAGCGAGCAACTACTAACACAATACACGGAGGGGTGTGACCGGCACCACCAACTTCCCCACTCTCCCCTCCCTCCCCATTTCATGCTAATACATATGCACTGCACTTGATACTCAAAGCAGTCGACCTAGGGAGCCCAGGTCAGGTATATTGCTTGCCAGTGATGTGAGCCATGGTCAAAGGTCATGGCATGTAGCACAATGAGTGAATCACAGTATCACTACACATAAGTGCTATTAACGGGCACCTGTAAAGGCCGACACTGCACACGGGGGTGTGGGTGGCCAGCACCATTCCCGGCTGCCTTTGTCTCCCTAGTGGCAAGTTTATATACACTCCACCAGGTACTCATTTGAGGTCGAGTCCGCCAAGGGGAGGGCCAGGACGAGTTCAGATAATAGTCACTGGTGTTGGTAGCCGTGAGCGGGAATTCATAGCGCAGCCCACCAATCGCTGCGCCACCGCTCCCCACACACGCACACAAAGATCCCCCGTATAGCCTTAACAGACTGTAGGGGCAAGTGCTGTTAGCGAGCACCTCTGAAGGCCGGAACGGTACACGAGGGGGTGGGTGGCCAGCACCACGCCCGACCGCCTTTGTCTCCCCAGTGACGATGTTTACACACTGCACCAGGTACTCATTTCAGGCTGAGTCGACCTAGGGGAGGCCCAGGACCGGTTCAGATAATCATGACCGGTGTTGGCCATGAGCGGGAATCGAACCCGGGTCGCCAGGTTCATAGCGCAGCGCGCTAACCGCTACACTGCCACTCCCCACCACACACACACGCACAGACACACACATACGCATACACATGCATACACACAAACAATATACACTGAAGCATAACAAAACCCGCTCATAACTCATGAGCAAGCCGGGACTGGAAACGTGTACTCCGTGTTGATGCCGCATTACTCAAACGCCACGACAGATTAATGTTCCGTTAGAGGCTTTAAAAGCCGTCAATCACACACCAACCCTTCCCGCAGTTCGTGGCCGCGAATGCTGAAGGCGCAGCTGTCTGGATTGGTGGGGGCTCGAAAATGTAATTAGGCGCGAAGGCGAGGGTACAAAAGCAAATGAACGGTGGGAAATAAGAGCCTCAAAGTTGGCCCGAAGGCAAAGCCTCCTGGCTATTCCACACTCACTCGGCGACAGAGGATTACAGTCATGAACCGCATCGGCGCCCCACAAGGAAGCTGTGGATAGCCTCTGCACCAACAGAGACGAGGGCACGCCGCAGTGCGATGGTGGTTAAACAGCTTGACGCAATGGGGCGCCATGGCGGCGAGATGTTTCAACTGCCTCGCCTGGTATACAAGAGGTCGTAGGTTCGATCCCGACACCGACGCCTGTATATTTGGAGTTTGCATATCTCTCTCACTGTGATCTCGTAGATTTTTCTTCAGGTCCCCCGGTTTTTCCCTTCACATTTAGAATAAATCTGCGTTCAGAGTATTTGGCTGCTATAAATTTCTACTTGATAAACCACTTCATCGAACTATTATTTGTGGCCAGGTCGTTTCTGATAAAGAGTTAATATAGCTCCGTGAGCTTTACCTGGTAAATGATATTTTTTTGGTTTCAAAAGGAACTTCTAGAGATGAGCACAACTGTTCACTGTTGCTCATTCCTCCATGGGACATCTATGAAATTCACCCATGGATCACTGTTGTTTTTATCGTGCTTGTTTAGCCAAGAAAGCCTCTCAAGGTTCCAAAGCTTTTGCTCTAAGGGACAATGCTGCTCTACATAATCCCAATTGAGTAATCTGCAGGTGATTCATTAGCAATGGGATGCTGCAGATATCTTTTTTTTTTTTAAACACTTACTGAACACAATACCAAACCTCCAAAACATAGAGGGTAGAAACAAATGGCACTATAGAACTGCGAAAGGTTATAATAACTTAGAATAGAAAACGTGCGGGAATTGAGAGGACACTCTACTGTGCGACTGTGGTGATCCCCTTCAAGCAATGAAACATCTCATGGCGAGCACCTATCCCACCATTTCTCATTCTCCGCAAACATCTCTTCCTTCCGGTATTAGGAAGCCACTGGAGCTATGCACTTTTAAATCCAGATAAAAAACTCATTTCTTTTCAATTGCTTTTAGTGGTTTGTTGTCCTTCCCCCCCCCCCCACCTCCGATTAGCACGGTTTACTACGCACTGTGCAAAAGAAGTTTGATGTATATACATCTCCGAAAATCGCTCCTGCATCCTCCTGAAACTGGCCGACTGGATATCAAATTGTTAATGCCATCCCTGTAAATTGTTGCAATCCCTCAATGCGACATCCGTCACGCACAGGAAGCAATACTTACGGCAGGAGTGCCTCCCATGTCCCCGCCAAGCTGCAACAGCAAGAAACAGAGACAAGAGGTCACTGAAACGTCCAAACCATCGGGTCACGATCGGCAGGTGCGGCCACGCGTGGGACGACGCAGGAGATGGCGAGGCACGAGGCGGGCAACGGTTTCGGCTGCGTCGCCACGAAAGAGCCGCAGGCGTGCCAGCCGACACCGCTGCCCGGCCCATTCATTTTTGCCATCTCTTGGCATCGACAGCAAAACAAATCGGCGCGGCAGCGATGAATAATGGAGCAGGTTTGGCACAGTTCCGCGCACGCGTTTCGAAGGATCTTGGCAAGCGCTTGCGGTGATGGTTAGGAGCGATGATGCGTTAGGGGGTGAGAATTAGGGCTACAAGCAGGATTAAAAGTACAATATTGGAATGACGACATCCGCCTTGCATCTTCACCTTTGTCATCTGCTGTTTATGCGCTCCAGGTGTCTCTAGTAATTGGGACGCTTCACTTAATGAGAATTCACCAATTTTCGTTTACACAACTAGATCATTAAAGACCATGTAATGTTTTGTAAATCTTATATTTCCCGCTTATTAATGGTTATGCAGAACTACATCGTGGGTAGCAGAGGGTAATGCAGCAAAATCCGTTATTGTACTGTACTTTGTATGCTCCCACTTCTAAGGTCTCAGCCCTTCACCAACCGACAATGACCAAGGTGACGATGTATGGTCAAATAACCCACATGCACAACAGTGTGGGGAGGCCCTGATCCAGCAGTGGATTACAAAACAGGCTCTCTATGCAAATGTACACCGGTTCAAAACACATAGGCACACGCCAACGTCTTGAGACAAGGCATGTTGAGGTTCGCGCATTAACACCCGCATTGTTTACGTAGCCTCATGATGATAACCATAACGATGGTAACGACAGCAGGTATTTGATGCAGAGCAATGGACAACGGTCATGCCAAGTCAGACGTCTTGGCACGCCGTTTCATTGCGATGCGGCAACAACTCTTATCTCACAGTTCCTAGCACGGGCACGCCATGTGTTTTTTGTCATTTGCCGTGAATGAGGACGGGTCCCTTGTGACCTGCTGTGGCGGCGAGTGGAACTCAAGCAGGCCGGATGGGAACACACGGAGCCAACCAGAGCCAGCCATATCAAACGCGGCAATGGTGAAGGGCAGTGTGGGGTGGAAGCGCAAGGACAGAGATAGCCTACCCCTTCGCTCTCCTCGCCCATCTCCAGAGCAGGAAGGCGCAAATGCGCACGCACATGAACACACGCGCATGGACGTACACGGAGCCATATGTACACGTCACGCAGGCGCACACACACGCAAGCAGGCACGTGCGCACACACGCACGCGCACACACGCACGCACAATCACACACACGAAAGTACGCAACAGACAAATACACGCGCACACACACGCACACAAGTTTCCGTACACACACGTATGCAAACACACGAATGAACACACGTGCATTTACGTAGACAAACACACGCACGTGAACACACGCATATGTACGCTCGCACGCAGGCACAGGCGTGCACACACAGAGAGGGCAGCCACGCACGCACCAGAGGGAGAGAGCAAAGATCACACAGAGAAAAAGGGGAGAAAGACAGAGTCCAGAATTCAAAGAAATAATGCTTTCAAACAGACAAGAACAAAAAACAAAGTAAAGGCAAACGTAGTCAAGCTCGACTACAAACGACAGGCCGAGCTGCTTTTCATGTCCTTCAAAATAATTCATGCCTCCACCTTTTTCTGCGTCTTTCCCAGAATAATGCGACCTTTCATGTGGATTTTATTTCTTTCATGAATAAAAGTGAGATTCTCAAAGGCATGGCACCCGACTTCTGCACTGTTTGACACAAAAATCGACCGCCAGGACTATACGCTCACCCCAACATAGACACATGCGCTCGCTCGCGCCGCGGAAAATTGTCATTGATTAAGTTAAACTCTCGACAACGAATACAAAAATAAATACAAAAATAAACCTGCAACACATTGCAAAAAATGCTACAGATTTTATCTCGGTCTTCATCAGCAAGATGGGCCTGGGTTCGATTCCTGACTCGGGCCCATTTTTTGTATGGAGTTTGTATGTTTTCCCCCTGTTCTGCATGGGTTTCCTCCTGGTTTTCACGTTTCCTCCAATAGCTAAAAACATAAACAAAATGTAACTGGTGTTAGCCAAACATGCGCGCATGCTTGCCCAGGTTGCTTGAGGAGTCGGCGTTAAATTGCAACGACGTCATCACATCATCCTTCAACCCGATAGGGTCACCGAGTCAAGCCATAGCCGAGGGTGAAGGGACGATGACATCGTAGGTAATAGGGGATGAGTCAAGCAATGGCCCTTCTTCATAACACGTAAATGAATGGGCATTTTAAATGCCATGAATTAGGGTCATTACCCAAAACATAGCCGATTATATCCGTTTCATCCGAATACAGTATTAGTGACCACATGTCACAAAGGATTGAGTACACCACGCACTTTGCATCACCTCCCTTCCCACTTTCCCCATTCAATACCAGACTCCCTTTTGTACTCTCAATGAGCTTGCAAATTATCTTTTCCAAGAGTTCTTGAAGCTTCATTAAAACGCATAGATTTTTTTTTGTTCTAATAGTTTATTTCATCGCGCCGACTTCTTATCGGCAACTTGTTCTTTACAGAAATTCACGTTGGCGTGAAAGCAAGTTTCTGTCAATAACTGGCAGGGAAAAGCACAAAAACCGCTACTGCATTTAACGTCGTCGGCCGTTCATCTAATGAAATAAAAATCCAATGGAAACTGCCTTCTCACTAACACTGCTCCATATATTTGATGCTGAACTGTCTTTTCTTTATAACTTCACTTGCGATTGCATGTAACATCCTTGCCCGTTTATATTTTAGTCCAATCGTCACCATACATCTGTTAAATATTACTTTAACCTAATTTGTAATTAAACTATGATATGGTATAAAAACATTGTTGCTCGAGCAAACTCAAGCGACAGGGAATTTATCACTCAAAATCAATTTATGTTTGCTCAATATTTTCGATTTCTGATGGGAATGTTGTTTTTGATCTTATTTCTAGTTGGGCCATTTCTGTAATTAATTTTGCTTGTTAGCATTTGTTAATTTGGTGATCCAGGTCAAATGAGACTCATCCTGGTCCCTTGCATTCTCACTTTGTTAAATAACATTTTTTTTTTAAACTTGACGCATCACCATGCGAAAAAAAAGACATTGCAAGGTCGGGACAACTAGACACTCAATTGTATTAGTAGTCCTTAAATTCAGCCAGGAAAGCCTCATGGAGTCTTAGGTCTGTTTTGCAGGAGGGTCTTGCTACAGAGAGATGTTTGTCGCATTCCATTCAAGTGTGTCTGGCATGTGGGAAGAAAGTGAAGCATCTGGAGAATATGAAGGGATAACGCAAAACTGCGCAATATTTTCAATAATTCATTATTCTATTGCCCTCTCCCGGTCACCTTGCAAAACAAAGCTATAACGCATGGTATTTTCAGGCTTTCCAACTAAGGGTGAACATGGTGTTGCTATTAAGCAATTTTCCTCTTGAAAAGCCGGTTAAATCGATCAGAGGGCTTCCCAAAACTTGCAGAAAACAAACCAGAGCTAAAAGGACTATTTACAAATATGAAAAGTATTTTACCCTGACAGATCCTCCATTGGCTCAAGAACTGCAAGTTAAATACTTCCGAGGACACCGCACTGTTGGAATGCATTACATAATCCACTCATATGCACGAGTTTTAATAACTCGTTAAGTTACTGCTACTATCTTGTTGTTCTACAGCAGTCGCCCCTGGCCACCCTTCCTCACCAGGCTGTCGAGCCCTCCCCCGAGCAGGTCGTAGGCGCCCATCTGCATGGCAGGCGGGCCGGACGGCACGGTGACCGGAGGGCCCAGGTCGAGGTTGAGGAGGTCGCCCAGGAGGTCGCTCTGGGACGGGATCACCTGCTGCTGCTGGGGCTGCTGCGACGACTGCGCCAGGCCGTGCGCCGCCTGCGCCGACAGCTCGGGGCTCTCCACGCTCTCGCTCCTTCACCACAAAACACAAAGCTTCAAGTAAAAGCTCAGACTTTTTGGGCGAGTGTTATTAGCGAGTAGCACCCGTGAGGGCGTGTACGGCACACGACGGGGTCAGTGGCAAGCACCACGCCCGGCCGCCTTTGTCTCCCTTGTGGCGATGTTTACACACCGTACCAGGTACTCATTTTGAGGTTGAGTAAACCTAGGGGAGGCCATGGCCAGTTCAGATAATCTTCACTTGTGTTGGCTGTGAGCGGAAATCAAACTCGGCTCGCTGGGTCCGTAGTGCAGCCCGCTAATCACTGCACTTCGGCCCCTTCGCCACCACCACAAAGACATACGCGTGCACATAATGGCGGTGCATATACTGGCAGTGCCTATACTGGTGGTGCCTATACTGATGGTGCACATACGTACACTGCCAAAAATACGCACGCACACACACATGCAACAATGGCAACAACAAAAGACATAATTCGCTAATAAGTCGTGGTGACGTCCCCACAGTACTTGTTATGCCAGGCGAGGTGCACTGAGGGCCAAGTAAAGTATCGAAGGCTAGCGGACAGGAAGCTGCGGCCAAATCACTTCAACGGCATCAATGCACCTCTTCATACCGTCGTGCCCGCACATCGGCAACACGATAAAAAAACCTAAGAACCTTTAACGCAACAAGAAACCCCTGGCACTCACGATGCGGAGCGCGCGGGCAGCAGGCGGCGGGCCTGCGTGCCGCGGCTGCCCTCCACGAAGGCGCTGGGCGGCTTGTGGTATACGGAAGCGAGCGACGAGATGTGGCAAATGAGCTCCTCGAGCAGCGTGGGCTCCAGCAGGTCCGTCTCCTCCGAGATGAGCGGCTTCTCCGCCAGCACCACCTCCTTGGCGGCCACGGGATCCGTGGACAGCAGGCGCCAGTAGATGTAGCCTCGGTCGCGCAGGTCTGGGTTGTCCGAGTCCTGGCCGGAGGGTAGCAGGCAGGTTTGGGTTATAGGTTATGGGGGTTCGAGGGGGGTTAGAGGGGGCTTGAGTGGGCTACTGAGCATCACACAACCACCACTGCGTGGCCCAAGCCCCACAGCCACTCACCTGAGTGGCCAGGCTCAGCACCTGCTGCACCAGCTCCTGCGTCTCCGTCGGCTTCTTGAGGAACAGCTTCACAATGGCCGTCAGCAACGACAACTGCACCTGTTGATTTGCACAAAGCAATGGATCAGTCCACCGTTATCTACACTTATCACCATCTTGTACGCGCATTCGCCTACACTTGTTATCAGTGGTGCAGTGTGGATGGCATGGGTCCCAGGTGCCTGGGCCATTCGGGCTGATGGGGCCTGGTGCAGCTGCACCACCTGCTACAATCGATGACGACACCACCGTTTGTACCTTTCTAAATGGAATATTTTTTTTCGCGCAGTTATTGGTGACCAAGGCCGAGACGATCAACTCGCTACACTTCAGAACCTAATTTAATCCCAACTCAATCTACGTAAGTCTATGGCTTTCTGTGAGTCTACATCTATATGCGAGTCTATGGCTCTATTTAAGCCATCGGTCACAATGCAAGGACACTCAAACCTCTCCACTTGAGAAACCAGTTTAATCACAGGCGGCTCAAACCTGTATCCCAACCCAAGCTCTCCGTGGTGGCAGCAAAACCACTCAACTCAGAGCCGTCACTGCCACCTCAATGAGTGGGCTGACGCAAAAATCCAAGAAACAGCACTGCTTAACGCAGTGGCGTCAATTACAATGTAAAAAACTAAAACTAAACTATTTTTATTTTACCAGGTAAGGCCCAGTGAGCTATACAGCTCTTTTTCCGAAACGCTGCGACCACAAATGATAGCTCAACGAAGTGGCTTACCACGTTGAAATTTATAGCAACCAAATACTCTCAATGCATGTCGATTCTAATTGGAGGGAAAAACCGGAGGACCCGGAGAAAATCCACACAACCATGAGAAGAGCAAGACACGCAAACCCCAAATAAACAAACAGGCGTCAGGATCGAGATCGAACCCACAACCTCATGCATACCAGGGCGAGGGAGTTAACATCTTGCCAACCGCGGTGCCGCGTAACCTCAAATCGTAAACATCATTATCGACAATAAAAAAAATCCACGGTGGCGGTGGTGGCGTGCGTGCCTGCGTGCTCTCGTCGTGGAAACCCTCGAGGAAGGACTCCAGGAGCTCGTCGGCGTTGTCGATGCGCTCCGCGTACTCGCCCACGATCCAGATCATGGCGGCGCGCGCCTCCGGCTCATCCAGCGAGTCCAGGTTCTCGCACAGCGTGGCGATGATGCTCTCGTACCTGCGACGGGCGCCCAAGCAGAGTCAGGTCACCAACCGCGGCGTTTACCGTCGGGGTGACGATCGCGACCGCAGGTTTGTTAGACGGTCAAACTTTGGAGTAAGGATTTAAAGCGGCCGTTGGAAAAGTGTAGCCCAACTCCAGGAGTGGTGGAAGTGGGTAGGTGGGGCTGAAAGGGAGGCTTCCCACTGTTGAACGCTCAACCCACCTCCCCCTTCTAAATTGTTACCTTCTAAATTGTTAAGGTCAAGTCGTTGGTTTTTGTGCAAACCTCTAGTTTTGTATGAGCCCCCTCACCCAAACTTTTTACAAGGTCATGCAACAGGGTGGCACAGTCCACGACTTGAATTCATACATGAGGGCTTGTAATTCGAAACAATATTTATCTATCACTGGAAGCACCTTAACCATGCTGATCGGGTACTAGAGAGGAGCATTTTCATAATAGCGACGTATTTCTAATTCCACATTGCTGGAGAAGATGTTGTTTTGAGAGTATAATAAAACAGCATCAAGCTGTTTAGTGGGCTGTGCCTTCCTGAAGGTGTTACGTGTGACAGCAAAGCCTTGGAGATGGTGACACGGTAATTGTCAGGCCGAGGTAGACATGGCACATGATAATGGCTACGACTTAACTGCAGTGAGTTAGAAGCTATAGTACTTTTAAGGTTATCGCAACAATGGCGTAATCACGTCTGCATCTTTAAGAAGTGGCAGACAAGGTCAAGGGCCAGGAGTTATATGACCAAGATAAGGCAAAGGTAAAGAGATAAAATACAAGGCTCTATCCACACAAAGTAATCAAGATAAGTATGCTAGAGTCTGGATTCACAAGTATAGGTTAATGGTTGTGTAAACTGAGCTGTAACAAAACCTCATCTGCACATTCTTTTTTGTTCCGCACAAAGTTTGTTTTCGCATTTGTACTCCAGAAATAAAGAGAACGACTGGAACCGGAGGTGACTCCGAGAGCGAAGATCCGAGAGCGATGACTCCGGTGGTTCGGACGAGTGTCGAGAGTGGATCCGGAAAAAAATACCAACCGTGACGCTTCACGCGCACGGAACGCGAAACAAATGAAGAGCAAGGATGCGCTGGACTGACGGCGGTGAAGTAATGACACTGAACGAAAATGGCGACACAGGTGAAGGAGTGGTGAAGCTGGCGTGAGACAGGGAGGGGGGGTGGAGAGATCTCATTCGGCTCCATCGTCTCTACAAGAAGATGGATGGGAACTAGAGACGAGAAGACCGCACGTGTTATTTGAAAGGGAATTTTGTCTCCATGGGCTCGCGGCTGGCTCTACGAAAAGTTAACTGCTTGAATAATTTTGATTTATACATTGGAATATAAACTGTGGCCAGAGAATTAGATGAATGGCTAAATTAGATTAAAATTGTGCGAGCCTTTTAATGCCTTGGGATGAAGACGTTTCATTGTTTGACTGACCCTACGAATGATGGCACTCAAACATGGAAGGAATTTAATAAAATGCAGCTCGGGTGACTGCTTCGACTTTCACCGAGTAAAATTACATATCACAATTTACAAAGGTTAAGCAAGAAGTTAATTGACTTGAACGTCACACGGCCTTGGGGAAGCCTTCAATCAGCAGTGGATAGAGCTTGGCTAAGGATGACCAATGGGCAAAAGTTGGACGCTCCCACTCACTTATTGGGGTACTTGCGGAAGATGTCCTTGATGACCACCACGGCCTCCTGCACGACGTAGTTGACCTTGGTCTGGATGAGGTCGAGTAACGTGCTCACGCATCGCTCGGCCGACGGCTGCACGATGGCGACGACAACAAACAACATCAAACAGCAACACGCAACATCACCAGGGCTCATCGCCTAGTGGTTAGCAAACAACCAAAACAAAACATTCATCATAATCACCGCTGTCATGGCCTTCACCGTTGTCCACCATCACCACCGCACATTTACCGTCACCATGATCATCACCAACATACCACCACCATTGACTGTTGCTTCGCTACAAAGCGGATGGTCCATTGTGGAAACCATCACCGCAATCAACATCCCCATTAATACAAACACTATTAATCACCACCGAAACTCCCACACAAACAGGCAAACATTACCACCACCATAATGACAAGGCATGTAACGATGCATCTCTCTATCCATCTGTTAAAATGGATATTTAGGGTAGGGATTAATGCATCGATACACGCGCGCATATGTAATTATTTACCATTTATGCAAAACATTATTATAGACAAACGGTAAGGTGTTACATGGAGTCTCACACTGCATAAAACTGACAAAACGACAGTGAACAAATAACTAGAGACCGTACAAATTAGACAAACAGATGAGGAATCCGAATCTAATCGCGACAATGCAACCGTGACGATTCATCGAGTCCATGCAGAGGCTGCGGGGTCCGTTTGATGCCACGGCACCATCGCCAGGTCTGTTTCTCACCTCCACTTTGATGGCGCACCTGCCGATGGCACGCACGGCCTTGCGAACAAAGTCCACGTCCACCTCCGTGGCGTACTCCTTCAGCTCGGCGAGCACCTGCAACACGTCGCAACCGCCGCACGGACGAGCACAGACGGACAGATGGGGTGAACGGACGGACCAACAGATGAACGGTGGGACACAAGACGGGTAAAACTGCTAGGCAATAACCGCAAGCTTTATTACGGCGCTGACTTTAAATGGCAAGTCAATAGGTCACCGTTTGGATCTTGTCAGCGCTATTTAAAATACCGTAGAGAAAAGAGAGTAAGAAACAATGAAATGTAATTTGAAATTCTAAATCAGAAGATGATTGAATTGGCACTCAATTGTGATATGTCAAAGAAGGAGACTCCAAATTTCCATCGCAGGGGCCGATTAACCTATAAAATAACCACGGTTGAATTCCCAGTATAACAATTTTACCAATGTTGGAAGAAATGAGATTTGAACTCACAGCACTAAGATTATACATCAAATATTTTTACCACTGCACCACTCAGCCGACTACAGCAAGAATAGAAAATTATAATCATTTGATAAAAACAACACTTTGAAGAAAATCATCCAAAAAGATGATGAGTCACCACAGTGCTCGTCACAATATATCATCAATAAATAAAACGCTGTTGACAATAATAAAAACACAACTATTGCCGTGAGCCGGGCCTGTGAGAGAGAGGACAGGGCAGGCACTTGGCTGGCACAAGCGGGGCCAGAGGCAGTGCCCATTACCTGCGCGATGTTGGCCTGGGACGCGAGGCGGATCATGATGTCCAACTTCTCCAGCTTCACGTAGATTGGGTCGTTGTACTTTACGAAGAACACCTTGATCTCGTGCTTCAAGATGTCCGGCCTGGAGAGGGATGGTAGTGGTGGTGGTGGTGGTAGGGTGTGGGGGAAGGGTGGCGCATTGGTTAGTAGTACTGTACTGCAAACCCGATAACTGCAGTTCGATTCCCGCTCACTGGCAGCATCAGTGACGAATATCCATACTGGTCGTGGGCCTCCGTTAGGTTGCAGTGTGTAAAACATGAGTATTGGGGAGAAAAAGGTGGCCGGGCGTAACGCTGGTCATGCACCGCCTCGCGTGCTATTTCAGCCTAAATAGGTGCTCGCTAACAGCACTTGCACCAACAGTCTGTTAAAGACTATATGGGGAATGTTATATTGTTAGTGATGGTTGTGGTGGTGAAGGTGGTTTGTGGCAGTTGATAACTGGGTTGCAGAGCTTGAATGCACGTTTAAGCCATGACTGTGCGAATAATTAGATACGGAAGGGTCGGGCTGCAATTATATTCTAATGGTGCTGCAAGCGTTGTGTCGTGAGATTACAACAAGATTCCATTCAGAACGCTAGCAGTGAATGGTCCCAGAAGATGAAATAATTTGAATCTCAAAATGCTGAACAGAAACATGAAAACACGTGACTTTTTTCACACCTCGTTTAGATCCCTGAGAGTATTCATAGAACGCCAACCAAACCTTGTTTTCGTTTTGAAATCTAAAACACACTTAATAAAGTGAATACCTAAATTCAGACAAAAGCTTTGCTTTTTAGAACCAAATGTAAGGATATATATTTGGTTTTTCGGCATCGGGAATCAGGCCGAGACCATCAGCATGCTGCTACACATGGGAACGGTTTAATCACAGGTGGAAAAAAAATCCGGATTTAAACCCATGATTACAGCCATGCGGGCTCAAGCACTCTTGACACCGTATTAACCTCCCTGAGCCCATCCGACCATCGTAGAAAACAGATGTTCTAAACCGGCCGGCACGCAGGTATCTTCATCACCTGTGCGCCACCAATGCCTTTCCCCCTACAAGTGAATGATATGAAATCAATTGGACCTTGTTTCCATAAACAGCCAACACAAGTTGAATTGAATGCATTTCTACTTTACCCGATTTTCCCAAGAACTCCAATAGATATTTATTATTATTTTGCTTCACCACTCTACAAGCCCCCTGCTTTCGTCGAAACATCTTATTTATTGAAATATATTATTATTGGTGTGCCCCTAAGTGCTGCTGCTGCTCCTTACTGCAGAAATCAGAGGTCACGAAAAAGTGAGAATTTCCTTGGCCCGCTCTCTAATGAGCGGATCCACGTGAATTCTTCATCTCAAGACATGCGGCCGATAGCACAATTGTGATAAACTTGGAGAAAGGTAAAAACATTTTTTAAAGAGAAACGTACGATTTAAGATAACCGCCTTCCCTGAGTCAACCGATGCTCACCTCTTCTGGACAATGAGGTTGATGTTGCGCAGCGCCACGTACTGCAACTCGGGCTCAGCCGACAGTAGCGTAACGAGCGGGGGCGCTAGCTTCTTGAGCAGCGTGCTGTGGTACTCCGAGTCCTTGGGCAGCACCTCCATGAACTTCATGAGCACCTTGACGGCCGACAGCACCACTCCCGAGTTGGCGTGCGAGAGGCGAGGAGTCACACGCTCGCACACGCTGGTGGTGGGACGGGGGGGGGGGGACGACCAGACCATGAAACAGGCAAGTCAATAGCTCGAGTTCGTTAGAGTTCGCAGGACACCACCGCTACACGACGACCCTGGCTATGTCCAAGTTCCAGCGGACTCATAGGGAGGGGCAAGGAGTCTGTCAACTTTATTCCAGGAGGCGTTAGGAAATTGGAGACGCTCGGGGCTTGCACGCTTCGGTCAGAAGCACAATGTTATCTTGCCAAGCTTTGAAATGGCCTATTGTATCCGAGTTGTGGGAATGGAGCAAGAAGGACAATATCATCATCAATGATCTATTCATTGCTGGTCTCCCGAAGGTGTCGCAATTTCTCATCGTTATACAATGCAACAATCCATCTCCACGATGGACATTCTCTCAAAGACAATAGAACGAGGATAATACATCACCCACTTTTTGGTCCCAAACAATAGTATTGCCCAGTGGCCGAGCATGGGTGGCATGGGCCCCGATGCAAGGAATTAATAGGGTTCCCACCTGACCAGTGTACCTCCCTCCGTCCCATCTAAATATATCAGCACCCAGGTCCTTCGGACCCACGGGACCCAGTGCAGGTGCACACTCTCGAAAGCTGTACCACTGCGAACCACAGTACAGCATCCCAGCGCTCCAAATCCAAAGGGGCGACCATTCGGCTTCACCACCAACCAACCTGCATTTTGTTGGCTTGGCCAAACCCACGAGTTTGCGTTGGGCCAAACCACAAAGGGAGGGGCGGGAGGGGAGTGGCAACCCTCGTGTCATCATCACCTCTGCGCCTCGCGCTCATCCTTAGGCATGTAGTTGGCGAGCGAGTCAAGGATGAATATCTGTCCCCACTCGGTGCACTCGTTGAGTGCCGTCATCAGCTTGTTGATAGTCTGCGGGTTCAGGTCCAGGAGCTGGCTGTTGGGGTGCGACTCGCTGATCTCCGACAGCGCCGCCACGGCATTCGCGACCACCTAGCCGGGTGGGTGGGAGGTGGATTAGAGAGAGGGAAGGTGGCGGAAGAGGTTGGTGTGAGAATTTTGTTTTTATTTCCAGGCAGGCAAATACCTACAAGCTTAGCTCTCTCATCATGGCAACAGTAACCGTCTTTATATGAGCTCACAAACATCGTTTTTGTACAACCGTTTTTAACAAAATATCTTTATAACAAATAAACTGCTACCATGTTCGAGAGAGCAGCTTATCGACTTCAAATCTGGTTGGGCGGGGGGGGCAGTCGAATCGGACCATCATCCCTCTAGGGTTGATAAGATTGATACTACTTTGTGCAGAAAACAACAGTTGTTATTCTATTCCACATTCCTACAGCACCGTAGCAAAGTGGAATTGTCCACCTAACAGGAGATGAGCACCGCCTTAATGCTCACGTGAACAGAGGAAACACTTTTTTTTTACCCTGTTCTACATGAACACGGGTTAATAAAATAGGTCGTATTGAACCAGCTTAATTTTATTCCACATATTAAGGGCAATTAATCGTGACTGAACTGTTCACTGTAGTGTTGATTTAACGCTTTGTGCAAAACAACAGAATCGGCACTTCAAAAGCCCATGGCCACGTGTGAATGGATGAAAGAAAATGTTTGTTTGAAGCGGAATGAAAACTCAAAAGGGGGCTGTGCTCACGAGGTTCTCGTCTCCCCCCTACTCTCCCCCCCCTTGCTTTCTCTACCTCCATTTCTCTTTTACTGCGCACAATCTCTCCTTTCCCCCACAACATCCTCTTGGCATCGTCATTATCATTTATGTGGATTTTGTAAAGCGCTTTGGAGACACGTTTGCTTTTAAGTGCTAATTCATTAATGCAAATCCTTAATTAAATACATGCAAATCCTTCGCAAAAAAATATATGCAAATCCTCATTGGAATAACATTATTTTTGGCATATTAAGAGAAAAATATCTCGTGCAAAAAAGCTGTGAATATGATAATGACTGCGTTAAACACCTATTCTCAAATTTTCAATATTCTTTTGCATAGTTGCATTAAAAAGGTTCCCCCTGACATTATCTCACAATGCGCTGTGATGACTAATCAAATCAACACAAAGCTTCACTTACCTCCCCAGACGAAACGTGTGGTTCATTGCAATTAATTTGATAGATAATAAAATAACGATTTAGGTACTGTACGCACAAAAACAAATATCGGCCTGGTGGCACAGTAACAGAGTGAGCGGCTCGCAATCCGAAGTTTGCGAGTTCAATTCCAGGATAGGTGGTTGACTCAGCCCATCATCCCTCAGAGGTCGATACAATAGGTACCACTTCATGAGGAAGTCAACAGTGGTTGTCCTATAAATAGACCCTACCCCCACCATACGGAATGAGGAATTTCCACCACTGGCTTGAAGCTGTGAATGGGAGAGATGAGCGAGCTACTGCCTCGATGCTTATTTGAGCAAGAAAATAACTTTTGACTTTTTGACAAAAAAAACAAATATCAATGAAGGCCATAACACTGGGCAAACGGAATTCATATTTTTCAGCACCATTTGTTTAAGCCAAGCGAGCGCTGGCTCCGTTATAACTTCTCTGAATGTCATCGTCAGGGTACTATATTAAAAAGCAACACACACTTACACTGTGACGGCGGGCACAAGCCGGCGTGAGTAGGTTAAACGTTGAGTTTTATAAGGGCACCACGGGGTGACCAGCCCCTCCCCACCCAGCCCCACCCCCCACCCAGCCCCACCCCCCACCAGCCCCACCCTTCCCACCAGGAGGTTCCTACCAGTAAAACCCACAACAACAAAGCAAACGCCAAGACTTCCGATATAGCCTGTTGGGGTAAGTGCTGTTAAGGAGCAAAAAAAAACATGCAACACTTGGGACTTCCCTCCACATTGTCCATACCATGGGGTTGGAGTCGGAGATGAGATCCTTGAGTGTGTCCAGGAAGCCCTGATCCTCCACGAGCTGCGCGTTGATGTCGTGGAGCTTGGCCACGCACACGGCGGCCGTCTTGCGCACGTACGGGTCCTCGTCCTTGAGGCACTTGCGCAGCGGCTCGCACAGGTACTCGGTGATCTTGTCAACGCGGATGCAGCCCATGGTGCGCACGGCCAGCGCGCGGATCAGCGGGTTCGGGTCTTCGCAGTCCTGGACGGCACGAACATGGCAGGAGTAGTGAGCAAGGTCAAAGGTCACCGAAGCGACTTCGGGTTGCACCGCGAGACTTTCGGCAAGTTGGCCAACGCTACTACCGTTCGCGATTCTCGCACGGCTTGTTGCCATAATGTTCATATATATGTATATATTGCACTGTTTGCACAAGCGTGAGAACAATTTTGTTTATGATACTTTTTTTTTTTTAAACAGGTTGTTCTTGAAAAAAATAAATATTTTAAATTTAAACACGTTCTCACCGGTTTTAAATAAATTGATCAATGCACACTGGACACAGCTGTTTCTCATTACATTCCAGGCACGCTCACTACATGCCACATGTTGACCGAAACTGCCGCCTAGGCTCCGTAGGCCACATTTAACAAAGACAAAGATCGGCCGTGCAGCCTACACAGACTGTAAGTGCTGAAAGAGAGCACCTATTAAGGCCGGTAAGACACATAAAGGGATGATGTATTTCAACGCATGATGGGGTTGAGATATGGCCAGCATATTACGCCTGGCCATCTTTGCCGCCCCAGTGATTATGTTTACAGACCACATTAGGTACCGATTTAAGGGCGAGTTGGTTAGTGGAGGCACAGGACCGGTTCAAACAACCATCACTGATGTTGGCCGCGAGCAGGAAACCAACTCGGGTCGCCGGGTTTGTGGTGCAGTGCGCAAACCACTCCGCTACAATTCCCCATGTTTAACACACAAAGACACTCGCATCGAAAGTAACGTTGTTTTTAACACGACCTTCGCTGCTGACAATGGATCTCACCTTGACAAAGGTGTTGACGGCCATAATGGCCATGTCAGGCTGGTTTTTCGCATAGTTCATTAGGTACAGGTAAACAAGTTTCTTCAGCTCCAGGTTATCCGTCTGCATGCAATTCACCACGTCCGGGAACAACGCACTGTATGTACACACAGACACGCACGCACGCACGTGTGAAGTTCTTACAGCTTATGAATATGATTAATGAGTTTGGGGCAACAAAAATCATGCATACGCACGGATGAAGTAATACTTTCCAACATGCGTCAGTCTTCAGAAGTATTTAATGAAGCTGATAGGGAATGTGACGGCAAATTTTTTGGCAAATTACCCTCCTTGTGCTGGTTTGGTGTCTACTGGGTTTTGGACAACGCTTTTATCAATTTGGCCGGTTTCAAATCGGGCAAGTCCCTAATAGTAATGCAACTCTGTGCTAAAATTGCGTATTGTGTTCGTATTGCGATATCTGCATGAGTTAAAGTGCCACCCCCCCACCCCCCTTTGTAGACAGATTAATCGATGGCCGGACAGAGCCAATGCAGAAACTCGATCAAGCTTAGTTGGAAAGCTTTGAAACCGCACGCGTCCAATGTATGTTGGTGGTGCTTTATCACCGAGGAGATGTGGCTGCGCTACAAACAAAACAAGTTCACATAAAAACGTTTGCGCAACATGGACCGTGCGCATGGAAGGTTTTATGAGAAATATGTAAAAACTCAGTCCTGTTGTGTAATCAGCAGGTCCATGTACAAGGCTATTGTCAGTTTACTGCTGGATGAGGGCCTCCATATCATACCATGAGGGTCATGGAGGTTATTTGACCATACTTCACTCCGCTGGCCAGTGTGGGATGGCAAATGCAGGGAGCAAAGATGCACAGTAACAACAATATATTTTTTCTGCATTGTTCCCTGCTACCTAAAATGTATCAGTCCCGTGTCAGCCTATGACAATCTGGCATGCACAGTGGTCACCCATCCAAGCAATATCCAGGCTAAAAGGGTGCTTAACTCTCAAAATCTGATTGCGTTCGGATGCATTCCAAGTGATTGGGACATAGGCCTTCGTGGCGGTGTTAACCATTGTAAAAACCACCATAAAGGCATATGATGAGAGATGGCACAGAAAGCATAGTAGAAATAATATAAAGTAATGTTTTGAAACAACGCATTCTTGCAAACCAAAACTTCTGCCTTCACTGTCGATAATCTGCGGTCGCCATGACTGTCACGCTCAACGGACTGCACATGCCCTACACTGTTTATTTACACTCAACAGGACGCAGTGCCCACTCTGCTGAACGTTGCATTTTTGCACCGGATAATTCGGCCACGTGATCGGTGATGTCAGTGTGTCATTTTTCCCTCCATTTACACCGGGCGTCAAGTTTGTCCAGAAATATCGCACTTCGGCATTTACCCAACGGGTGAAATAAGAATGGCGCGACAAGCTCCGAGAGTGAACTTCGGTTAGCATGCCCTCACCTGACGTCCTTGCCCACCGTCATGGAGGCAATCACCTTCTTCACAGCCTCCTTCTTTTTCTCCTTCTTGTCGCTGTTGAGGTCAGCCTTCAGCTCAAAGATCTCACCTGCAAGGAACAAAGAGCTCAGTATGTCCGCTTGCGCAGAGCGTCAGGCCACAGCCTAATCTGCCTGACTCGTGTTTTTTGTCTTTCATTACATTGCTTGTTAGTTTTATCTTTATGTACTGTTTAGTTTTACATGCTTACTGTATACAACATCGTGAGATACTGGCACTATTTAGACTAACAATATAGAAATACAATAAGTGCATCCAAGCGCACAATACATAGAGCGCGTGAAACAATTAAACAAATAAGATAGCAAATAAGATCTTACCATCGCGACACGTACACCAAATGGTACATGTTGAATACATTATTTTCAAACTATATGTGAGGTTCATGGATACATTGCAGATTCATGACTTTGGAAACTATAAATCTACATGCCCTAAGAATATATATAATACTTAAATACAAATATGAACCCGATTCTGCACAACTGAATTGCAGAGGGGCCAAATTGTCACATCTCAAAACACATTATGATCGACATGTGTTAATGTTAATTTTAAAGAATTCAGATTCAAAGTTTTTTGGCCAAAAACTCTTACATGATATGCTCTTTATTTAATGACATTAATGTGCTCTTGCTCAAGTTGGCCTGTTAAAGTGTGTTAAGTAAATAACATAAGAGTACTTGCATTCAAATTTTTTTTTTACCAAAATGCTTGTTAAATTATGCACATTCGGCAGTACAAGAGCAGCGCTAATGTGCTGTATAATTTCTAAAAGCACTCTTGAGTGCACACATGCTTTGCAATAATCATGACCCCGTCATGTGGCCACCTTCCTGTTGTTTTGGGTCACGCGGCAAAAAAGGAACACGCCTCAAGAACTGGTGGGCGCCATACAGCCATCACAACATCCAGTGGCTTGACAGACGATATCCTTCGAGATGGGTTGAAAAAACTGGTGCGAGTTTTGCCGCCGCCCAGTGATGAAAATAATGTTTGTGAGAAACAAGAGGCACCAGGGCCATGGGCATAAATAGTAAAAATGTCGTGGCTTAAATCGAGCACTTTGAACACACAGAAGTGGCACTTTGTGACATTCCACAGACAAATAATTTGTCAAAGTTTGTGACATTCCAAAGTCACAAATAATTTGTCAAAGGTGTGATGCTGTGTCCATGACCAGGATTATATTAATTGAAAAAGGAAGTCACAAAATTCACAAATGATAACTTGGATCAGATTCATGTAACTGATAAGCAGGCCATGATTGAAATAACTGCTAAAACATTAGTCACTGCTTCAGATAACAGCCAGTCATACCTCCCCGCTCTCCAGAGCACCAGGTTGGCCCTGATCCAGGCCTCTCCATGCACAACACACTTTGTACACCGTTGCTGTACTACATTGAATAAACCTTCCAGTGTTCATGGAATGTTCTTGCCTATAACACCAAGCTTGCTAACGGTGTTTAGAAAGCCACATTCTGCTGATCAGATTCAGAGAGCCGAAATCACTCTGGCGTTTGCCTGCGCAAACAAATGCTGCTGGAAAACAATGCACCAGACATCCCATAGGTTGGTAAACAAAGCGGTAATTTAATTATCATGTTGCCAAATAAATTCCTGTACATCGACTTAATTTGAGGTCATATATGGTGTTCATTAGTGCACTGCTTACATCAATCTCTTTGTACAATACTCTGCATTTCCTTACACAAAAAACAACAATACTTAATACCCAGTAGGAAAAAAGACACTTATCACCCACATACCTTTTTTGGTGGTCGTGAAGTACTTGGAGTCTGTCATTTTTAAATCTGCACGAAGACTGATAAGGAGAGACACACATAGATGATGACAATCCTTTTCTGGCAAAACAAAAATCACCGATAGTAAGCAACTCTCAATTACTATTTTGTATTTATAATTGCATGATACATACATGTACTCGTGAGTTTTTTGTCCGTCTGAAAATCCTGCTTAACGCTTGCAATCCCGCAATTTAAGATCTATTTTTGATATTTTACCAATACCACTGACTAAAATAACCTGGATAAATACCCAACTGAGAAACGCAGAAAGCTAAGCAGTGTTTAAAAACCTGGATAGTACTTTGATTGGCAATCACCAAGATAAAACTCGTATGTTTGGCTGTTGTGGGGCTAGATTTACAGCAAGGGACAGTAAAGAAAAATATATTTCTCATACCATACTACTTCCTAACATCTAATACCCCTGCCTTCACAAATACGCACTGACCAGTGTGGTGAAGAACGGTCAAATAACCCCCAAAAGCCACATGGCACGAGGACGTCCTGATCCACCCATGTGTCTCTTCTAAAGGAGACCTGTTGTCTTAATGGGATCTCAGCCAGTTTTAAATAAAATACATCAATGAATGTCTGCCCTGCAGTTAAACTTCGAAAATATGTTTATAAAACACCCACCTCTCAATGTTTTCTGGCAGGAACGTTAGCAACCAATTTATAAAATCAACGGCAGTTAATGTAGATACCGGTGGCATTCCATACAGGTACGTTTTGTCAAAAGAGCAATGATATGCCAAAACGCAGATTGTTATTGGAAAAGAAGCCTTACTATGAGATAATGAGTCGTATAATGAAAAGCACCAATGTGGCTGAAGATGACAATTTTCATTCAATGCATATTGGCATCTATGACATATGGGCAGAAACATGAACAATGACCAACACAACAGAACAAACATTGAAAATATAGCATGGAAAACTGTGCTCAGAATTGCTACAATGAGACGTAGAAATAGAAACACTGATCACGGAAGAAACCAAAAAAATTGAGATCTTAATAAATGTTGAGATAAGTGGGCTTGAGCTGCCCCCATTGCTGAAAGCAATGGACAAGACTCGGGATGGAATGGCAGCCAAAGCAGAGTAAATGCCAGAGAGAATAACCAGTGCGGAAATGCTCACGTGCAGGAGATGTAACATGGCATAGCATAACAGAGTGGGTGGCATCGGCATGGGGAAGTCATCATCCACCAGTTGACAAGACAGCGGCTCATGGAAAAAATTATGGGGTTGCCTTCTCCCACCAGCTGGCTGCTTTATGAATGTTTCAGATGTCCTAAACCACAACCAAAAACGTACTCGTACTGTACACAACTTTGTAAATCCGATGCTGGATGAGGCCTTAACAACGCTGTGCGATTTGCGAGTATTATTATGTGATAATACTTCACCACGCTGGTCATTGTGCGTTTGAGAAGACGGGAAACATCAAGCTGCCCACGACATAGCCTTGCAGCGGGCTATGATGTGCATGGTGGTCACCCATTCCAGGCTCAAAGCCTGCTTTCGAATTCGAAATTTGACAAAGATGGCTCGCATTCCGGACCGAATTGATCACGGGCTAAAATCGCTCTACGAATGGAGCAGACTCCTCTTGGAATAATTACCACCACGAGTTAAAATCGGGTTATAAAAGGTCCACAGAGGTAAGTCCCTGGTGTAATGTATAACCGTGTACAATTGCTGCACACGGCAATCTATGTGTATATGTTCCCCTCCTCAGCTTCTCTACAAATGTAAATTACAAATTGGGAGTTACATTCTAGCAGACATGGGATCAATTAAAACAAATGTGTAATCGAACCGACGTTCTACTCAGTATGGGAATTGAGGCGGTATTCATCTTCCGTTTACAGCGAGTAATGGACAATTCGGCATTCCTATGGCAGGGCCGAGTCTTTCATGGGACATCCACAACCCGACTGCTCCACAAATTGGTACGAGTTTATACCGAGCCACCTTGCCGTATAATTGCTATTACATGTGCAATGTCAACTCAAATTGCGTTTGCAATTCTTTACAAATTACACAACTCAATTATATCGGACTCAGTTTCTGCACCAAAGACGGAGCTAACATACAAAGTGGACAAAATTTAGAAAGACGCGACGCAGCATTTGCTAAGGAGACTTGACAGCTGACGTGACAGACCGCAACAAACAGAACACTATTTTAATCATTCAACACAACGTGACAACACGTCGGCAACCCTTGCACGACGAGGGGTGTCCCATCGGCGACAAATACACTCGTGAGACGCGCGCTCGCCATTCAAAATACACGCTCGGCTCAAAAATACGAGACTTGGCAGCAGGGGCCTAGCGTTTCGTGCAAAAGCCTCGGCCTTGCCTGGACGCCCTACGGGAATAGGCGTACGGGGCCGGGCAGAGGCCGCGACCAACAACGGCACCGGTCACCCGAACAACTTACGCTTCACGAACAAGCCCCGTTCAGACACCTCAAAACAAATGACGCAAAATTAAAGCAAAAGAAGACCGATGCAAAGGGAGGGAGCGGGGTTGGTCGGGGTGGGGAGGAGGTTAAGATACCCGCCGCTGGTCTGAGAAGAAGACGACGAAGAGCCGTGAGTGACGGGGGACCTCGCAAGTGGCCGGGGATGAATCAACGCCCCAAACGAAGATGGCTGCCGGGGTGTCGAGCCGACCGGACGTGACGTGCATCCCTTTTGTATATTTATTTATTTTAAAGAGGACCGGAGCCGGGAGGGGGGCTCGCTTCGTCGATTTTTATTTTTAAAAATTTATTTTAAAGATTTTTATTTTTAAAATTTCATTTAAAAAATCGAGTCTCCTCTACTTACGATCGAGTTCGGTTCCAAGGGGTTGCCGTTCGTAAGTCGAGTTAGCTTCGAGGGGTGTTACCGTTCGTAAGTCGAGTTAGGTTAGAGGGGGTTAATGTTCGTAAGTCGAGTTAGCTTCGAGGGGTATTACCGTTCGTAAGTTGAGTTAGGTTACAGGGGGTTAATGTTCGTAAGTCGAGTTCGGTTCCAGGTGGTTAGTGTTCGTAAGTCGAGTTAAATACCCAGGGGGTTACTCTTCATAAGTCAAGTTAGGTTCCAGGAAGTTACTGTTCGTAAGTCGAGTTAGTTGCCAGGGGTTACTGTTCGACACATCCATTTAGTAAAGTTTGTTTTTTAACAAAACATGTCAATTATGTGCTAGTACAGCACACAGGTGTGTTGGAGAGTAAACCCACAACATTTACAATTCGAATACCGTGACCTTTCACCAGTAATTACAACTAGCATCATCAGGCGGACAGCCAGAGTTGTCAATTCCGGTTTCTACCTTAAATATTCATCCATGAATCAATCGATAACCCGACTGCTGTGATTGCAAGTAACGACGGGCGCGAGGAGGGGGTATGCAATGAAAAGTAATATTTAAAAATACTTTTTTTTAAACACGCTTTAATGAAATGTACCGTACTCGTAATGGCAAAACTCCACAACTCCAGGAAGTGGCCCCGAAGCTTGCCACAACGTAAGGGACCGTGGTGATTTACAGCCAACGTCAGTTGAGCGTGGACAATTAAACCCAAGCCGAAACATAACATATTCAAAATATGGTTTATTTTTTTTATTTTTAATGATAGAATATAGTATTGTCATCAGTATGACATGAGTATACCAAGTTTGCAGTCGATAGCACATTGGGAAGTGGGTTAAAATTGAGTTACAATATTTGAGGATACGACAACAACAACAGACAGAGTGAGTTAATAGAAAGCGCGTAATAAAAAGATTGTTTAAAAATATTTTTTTTACGATAAAATATAGTATTGGCATCAATAAGACGTAAATATACGAAGTTTGCAGTCGATATCACATTGGGAAGTGGGTTAAATTTGAGTTACAAGATTTGAGGATACGACAACAACAGAGTGAGTTAAATAAAAGCGTGTAATAATAAAGAGAGCAATTGTAACGCACACCGTAGTTGCTCACTCTCACACACGAAAGAGAGAACGACTGGAAAGCGCGAGGAAGGAAGCACAGGCGAGTGGGAGAGGCTTGCAGCCAGGCAGTGAGCCGATGCCAAATACCGCCATCTGCCTCTCCAAGCTCTGCGGTCCTCGATATGTATGCACTGTGTACGTGTTTTGTATATCGTTTATTGTTAAATTTGAATCACAGTTCCTATGATCACTGTTACATTTTTATAGCTTTATTTTGGTGATTTCGAAAACGTTTTGGTTTAGCCATATTTGTTTGTTGTAGTACAGAGTTGGACTGATAACTTTAATCTAAATTGTCTTCTAGTTGTTATTGTTTGACTTGCATCCCACTGGGATTTTTGCACACAATGTTGATATACGGTGCTTTTTCTTGTTCATGTTTTTGTGTGTTGCGTTGCACCCGAGTCAAGAGCCGCATGGCTCACAGGGTTATCTCCATATATATAAAAGGCAAAGTTGTGATTATGTGTGTCTGTTCAAAATCTTTAGCGTACTTTCCGACATGCAACAAACTTTAAATTTGCCATGTGGGTACTTTCCAGACTGTACACCATGCAAACATTATAAAAATACACTTTCTTTTTGGGGGGGGGGGAGAGGGGAGCTCAATAATGCATTTATTTTTTGCACGACAAGTGAGCTGTGACGTCACATCTGTCACGTGACCCGCACACGTGGAAGCGCAACGCATTGTAGTGTCGTGGTTCGCGCGCTGCGCTACGAACCCGGCGACCCGAGTTCGATTCCCGCTCACGGCCACCACCAGTGACGATTATTTTAACCGGTCCTGGGCCTCCCCTAGGTCGACACAGCCTCAAACGAGTAACTGTTGTGGTGTGAACATCGCCACTGGGGGAGACAAAGGCGACCGGGTGTGGTGAATCCAAGTCCCGGCCGAAGCCGGAGTAGTACAAGCTAGTACCTAATAAATGAACTGAACTTTCGCACCGTACGTAGCCGACCTATGAAGGTGTTATCGTTCAATTAATGAGTGTTAACATGCGGGAGGAAAACGGAGCACAGGGAGAAAAACCTCTGCAGCGCGCGAGGAGGCAACTCTCTATCCCATACAGATGGCACAATTGGGAGTCCACACATTTGTGCTGTACCGCCTTCTTCTCATGTGGCTGCACTGCCCCCTTGTGAAAGGCAGAAGAGCTTTGGGTTTGATCTCCCACGAAGCTCATGGTCCACCTCACAACCCATGCCAGATGCAAATACCCGATGCACAGATTATGTAAACTTAAGAACTATCCATGAGTGTGCGTGCCGGATCCACAAAAATGGAAGGAGACACATCACGGCGACACGTTCCGCTAATTCCTGACGCGGTTATCGAATGGGAAATTGTAGTCGTTACCTCTGCATCTACATCAGCAGTAGGAAGGCCTTAGGAAAGCAGCAGCAGACCAAAAGGAGACTGCCCACCCCCCCCGGCTGCCCCCCCCCCTGGCTGCCCCCTCTCGCCCCGGCTGCCCCTCCCCTGGCTGCCCCTCCCCTGGCTGCCCCCCACCCCCCCTTGGCTGCCCCCCCTTGTTTCCACCCCCCCCGGCTGCCCCCCCTTGTTCCCCCCCCCCCTGGCTGCCCCCCCCCCCCTGGCTGCCCCCCCCCCTGGCTGCCCCCCCTGGATGCCCCCCCTCCTGGATGCCCCCCCCTGGCTGCCCCCCCTTGTTCCCCCCCCCCCCCGGCTGCCCGGGTGGCACGAAGGAAAGAGTGCGCGCGTCCCCTTTAACCCGGTCTGCGTGATGGTGGGTGGGGGGGGAAGAGGCGCGCCCCGCCCCCTCATCGCCGCCCTTCATCCGCATTTCCCAGTCGGAGCGCGGGCGCCGGCCTCGCGCACGGACACAGGACACGCGCACGCGCTCACGGACACGCGCGTGCACGCGCGCACGCGCCTTTCATCAAAGTCGCTGCGAGAGCCGCCACCGCCGCGGAAGGAGAGCCGAGCCGCGCCTCCCGTGCGGGCTATCGGGAACAACAACAACAACACGATTGAGTCGTCCCCGGGTTGACGAGAGGCGCCCGGAGGTGAGCGCGAGGGTTCCGGTGGCATTGCGCGGAATTCTCGACCGCGTGCAGACGGTATTACTCAGTGTGTGTGTGTGCGCGCGCATGTAACAGGCCTCGAGTTGACGGAGAGTTTTAAGAGTGAACGGTTAACAACCGCAGAGGCCTCCGTTCGCAGATGAGGGTCCTTTTTGCCTAGGCTATGTGCAGCTCAAGCTCAGGCGGGGTGGTTGAAAGCGAGTCCACTCAGCTGCACGTCCTTCCTGTACCATTCCATTCCCCCCGTCAGTTGCAAGTCTCTCCCGTACCACGCCAGTTCACTTGCTGCAGGTTTCTCCTGCACCGCATCTCTCCATCCAGTTCCGAGCCGACCTTCACTTGCTCACAAATCTGCCGACCTCGACACAAAGCGCCCCAGCCGCTGGTCCTTCCAGAATCGGTCCACTGAGCTCCTCCGCCCCCATCAGTCAACTTAACCTCAGGTCCTCCTGCACTTGGGTGCCACACGGTGGCAAGATGTTAACTCCCTCGCCTGGTGTGCGGGAGGTCGTGGGTTCCATCTCGACCCTGACGCCTGCTGCTGTATATTTGAAGTTTGCGTGTTTATCTCTCTCCCCGTGAACGCGTGGATTTTTCTCCATGTCCTTCGGGGTTTTCCTCCACATTTAGAGTCAACATGCGTTGTAAAATAAAATAAAAAAATATTTACTACAGTCTACTGAGTTCCAGACGACCCTGCAACCATCTGTCCATTCGGCACTCTGTTCACTCAGACCGAGGCAAATCGCTTCCTGTGTGCGTGTGTCCAAATTAATCCGCACAACAGCAGCCCACCACTCGCCACTAAATGGCGGTGACGTCACTGCAGCGCTTGTGCCAGGCTAGGTGCACTTGGAGGCCGTCACGTGAAGTGTCGAAGGCTCGCTGCGAGCAGTTTCACTGGACAGGCGCAAGGTGCCGTGGCTTCATGGACTGAGACGACTGGCAGATGCACCGCCTGTTCTCCAAACACCACACACCATACCTATCAACCCGTACGGTTTACCCCGTATTCTTGTGCAGGGAAATTGAGTTTTCAGGTCCATACGGCGTGCAGCCGTTTCAATACGGGCAAAAAAAAATTGTCTTTTTGTTTGTTTCTTCCTTGTGATGAGACTTTGTAGAATGAACGTTGACATTTATAAGGGGCACGGGGTGACCAATAAGTTTTGAATTGGTCTGTAATAAGGTAGGGCACTGATAAGCGGTTGACAGCTATGACACACACACACACTGCGACCCCTCCTCTCACCGCAGCCTCCACCCGGGGCCTCATGGCTGAGCATGGCGCGCACCTCGCCTCGGCCGCCACGGCCCTGGACGGGGCCCCCTCCGTGTTCGAGGCCCTCGCCCAGGACGGGCTCGTGTCGGCAGTGAGGCCCGCGCTGGGGCACGCGTGCAAGGTCAGACTCGCCCTGGGCATCATCATGATCTCGAGCCGCGATCAGAGCCGTCCCGAGGGTACGGCGAATAGGGGGAGACCGCTCCGGGCCCCGCGCGTCGACGTCACGGCGTCAGATGAAATACTTTCGGTTTAGGTTGAAGCAGAGGTCGCAAATGGGTTTTGATTCCTTACCCGTACCCGGCCGCACCAGGGTCACAAACGGGTACCCGTACCCAGCCGTGTTGCGACCTCTGGGTTGAAGGCATCGGGGGGGGGGGGGGGGGGTCCACGCAGTGTTATTTGCCCCGCACCCCCCCACCCCCCCACCCCCATGGACGGCTCTGGCCACTGCTAGACGAAGGTCTCCACCCCAAAGCAGTCGCCATCGCTCACGATTCATTTGCAGCAACAATTCACCTTGGCACCTGCACACGAGCTCATTTCACCGCTCCATCTCCTCGGCAGGTGACTTATCGGCCGAGTTCCATCCCTAAGACTTCCACTCCCGTCATTATTCATGACCATCCCAATACCCACACTGCAATACCACACCTGAGCAGCGTGGACATCCATACACCTGTCTGTACCCCACACTGGGGTAATTAGATGGTAACCGGTGAACCGGCCACCGGCACCTCTAGTTCTCAGTGTTCATGGAAATGTTTGCAATCTGTGCCTCGCCACCGACTCAAATCCTGATCGCACCCTAGATTCTCACAGAACAGAACAATGCGGACGTCCAGAATACAACACCGAATTCGAAACACAAACGTCATCGCACCTCCTCATGGCTTTGACGTTCCTCCTCCTCGAAGGCGCCGGTGTAACCATCTACCGCATCATATCATCAAAACCAGGCCGATGCGCACATCTCCTTCATGACGGGAACTAAAAGTCACAAGCCACAGGAGTGCGATTGTGGCCATGCCACCCAAACTGTGAACCGTATTGTAAACCACTGTAGTCCTTGCTGCTTTAACGGAGGAGTAGCAACACCACACGAACTCTCTCTCTCCTGAAGCCCTCTCGTTATGGCCAGCAGACCTCGACATTGCCACTGAGCCCCTATAATACCACATCGCCATTCGCTAGCAGTGTCTTGACATCGACTCGTGAACCAACCATCCACCCGCACACCCACCACGAGCGCGTGCAGGTGCTAGCCGAATCCCGCCCGGCGCTCTTCGGTCAAGCGTGGCGCCGCTTCGACGAGCTCTATCTGCTGCTGGACTTCCTGCTGCAGCGCCACAGCCTGCTGCGCAACTCCGCCTCCTTCTCGGAGAACTTCTACGACCTCAAGCGAGTCCCCGAGCGCCCGGGGGCGCCGGCCGGCTCGCGCCTGCCGCGCCGCGAGTTCTTCCTGTCGCTGGCGCTGCTGGTGGCAGCGCCGTACCTGCGGCTGAAGGTGGAGCGGCTGGTGGCGAGGATCCGAGAGGAGATGGACTGCGGCATTCACCTGCCGGACTCGCGCAGCGTCAAGTCAGTTGGGAGTAAAACATTTTCTTTTTTGACAGTATTAAGTTGCCAGTTCCGATTTCTCCCGGCGTGGCGGTTGAAAACAATGGACGAGTTTATTAAATCCGACCCTCTACTTGCCTCTGTCCGCCGAGCAGTACAGCGGTAAATTGGCAGGTCGTGTGTGGGGGGTGGGAGGATGAGGGGTAAACTGTGGGCACTGCCACCTCTTCCAAAACGTCTGGTCAGCACGGAAGAGTAGGCCAAAATACCCTCGAAAGGGGGCTCTGAAGCTCAGTCTCGTAGAAGCCCATGGGCCAGCAGTGGTGTGAGCAGGAATTTCTGGACTGTACCTTTGCCTTTTGTATTGTTTGACATTTTATATTAATTGTTTGTGCAGTGTTGTTCATCCCATTAGCGCATATGTAACAGCTTAATTCCATGAATCGTAGGTCATTGAGTCGTCCACGCATGTTAGACGCTGAAATGTATTACGAGTGTAAGAATCGAGAGAGGTAGCGCACAGCGGTTGGTGCACTGTGCTACAAACTCGGCAACCTGTTTTCGATTCCCGGTCACGGCTAACATCAGAACCGGTCCTTGGCCTTCGCTTGGTTGACCTTAAAGGAATACCTGGTGCAGTGTGTGTAAACATGAGCACTGAGGAGACACGGCTGCGCATTTGTGACGTGAACCACACCACAACCTCGTCGTGTCCCATGCCCGCTTTTCATAAGTGCCCGCTAAATAGCACTCGCCCCAACGCTCAGTTAAGGCTTCACGGGGGATCTTCGCCCGTGTTGTTTTTCTGTGCCCCTCACCCACCCCAGGCTGTACCGCGCCTTCCTGGCCGCCTTCCCGTTTGTGCACATGACCTGGGAGGGCGTGTGCCTCTGGCACCAGCTGAGCTACGCGCTGGGGCGCGGCCGCCACCACTCGCCGCTGCTTCGCTTCGCGGGCGTGCGTCTCGTCTGCCGCTCGCCCCTCGACGGCGCCGGCTCCGAGGATGGACCGCTGGCGCTGCCGCGACATCACGGGTCCGGTAGCACAGACCGGCGGGCGGCGTCGGAGGAGGAGGAGGGGAAGGAGTGCGGTGCCCCCAACGCTAACTACTAAAAACTAAATTGCTGAAAACTAAAACTAAACAGTGGACAATTGTGTTCACCACTAAAAGTTCCTTTGGAAACTAAACCAAAACTAAGCTTTTACTTTTACTAGGTAAGGCCCACGGAGCAATGTAGCTCTTATTCAGAAGTGACCTGGCCCCAAATGATAGCTCAACGAAGTGGCTTATCATGTGGAACTTTATAGCAGCCAAATATTCTAATCGCATGTTTCTAACCGTGAGGGAAAAACCGGAGGACCTGCAGAAAAATCCACACGACCACGGGGAGAACATGCAAACTCCAAATATACAGGGCGTCAGAGTTTGGATCAAACCGACGACCTCCTGTATAACAGGTGAGGCAGTTAACATCTTGCCACCATGGCGAGATGTTGACGGCGGGGTCCACATCAGGGCGATCAGTTGCGCGACCAAATCGCGCAACTTCACTGCCTGCTTAGAGAGGCGTCCACACACAAGCCGTTCAGTCACATGCAACAACGAAGTTGCGTGCAACAACCGCGTTGGATGCAACAACCAAGTTGCGTGCAACTGATCGCACGGGTGTGTTCATACGAAAGCAATCGGTGAGTGCTGGACCGTCGGTGAAGCAATGTACCCACGTAAGCGACACGGAGGATTATTTGTCCTTGTCACTACAGCGGTGTGCTCGGGGCGCTGGGGTCGCTGGCGTCGCACGCCGCCGTCAACATCTCGGCCGCGTTCTCCGTCGCCGTCTTCTTCCTGCAGTTCCTCGAGAGTTTCTACGCGCTCCGCGACGTGGGGTCGAGTCTCCTGGGCGGCGGCGGCGGCGGCGGCGGCGCGTCGTCGCTCCTGCTGCCCGACCTGCCGACGCCACCGCCGCCCATTCACCTGCACGCAGGTGTGTGTCGTCGCGCGCACGCGGGCAGCGTCTGTGCCTCCCTTCATCGCGTTTCGTAAAAAATATTTTTTGACAAGCGAGCGACGTGGCGCAGGGAGGTTAGAGAGACGCTTGAGCCAGGACCGCCGAGGATCCTGGGTTTGTGTCGGGGTTCAAAGGCGTCAAACTGTGATTCAACTGGGTGCTCCGGTGTAGAGCGATGATGGTTCCAGCCGTTAAATTGGTTGAATTCCAGCTCTGAGAAGGTATTGTATATGTTTATTGGGAAGGGTTGGTGGTACATCGCTAATTACCCATTTAAACACGCGCACACGACGATGGTCATCACACTGGGTCACCGGTTCCATCTCCCGGTGCGGCAATTGAAACGACTTTCTTGAATCCCCCCGCCTATCTTTCCATCCGGCAGTATAAATGGGTACACCACAGTTAGTCAATTGTCATGTTGAGTATGGTGGGGTAAAGCGTGGGTACTCCCACCAATTCTAACATGCCTGGGCCAGCGCGCAATAGTAGACCAAATACCTTGTTGAGAGGGTTTCCAGAGCTCCGTCTGGTCGAGGCCCTTCCGCCATCAACGGCACTTTGACGCTTCTAACCCGCTCGCCGTCTCTGCCGCCGCAACCCCCGGCAGATGCGGAGCTGGGGGATGGGCCGGCCGTGCCGCCCGGCGTGTGCCCCCTGTGCCGACGGCGCCGCACCAACGACACGGCGCTGGCGACGTCAGGCGTGGTGCTGTGCTACCCGTGCGCGTACGGCTACGTGCGCGAGCACGGCCGCTGCCCCGTCACGGGCTACCCGACCAGGGTGCAGCACCTCGTGCGCCTCTACCCGCCTGAGCAGTGAGCACCCGGAGCCTATTTCACCCGACCCCGACCCTGACCCGACCTGACCTCGGTTCACTACGGAGCGGATGCCGAGCGGAAGCAGAAGGAGCAGAGGAGGGCGGCCGAGGAGCAACGTCGTGGCGAGGTGTTTCAGAGGCCACCGCTGGCCACGACGAAACCAAGGGAGTGAGTTCAGAATCAGAATCTTTGTTTAGACTGGAGGAATCCGATGAGCCACTAAGCTCTTTTTCACAGACGTCCGGGAGAGTGAACGTAAATAGGGAGTGAATGTAATAAAATAAATGGGGGGTAACTTCCCACTGGGATGGACCGGTCATGACAGGTAACTTCCCCCACTGGTGAGTTACCTATGAGCTACAGCTCGCCAGGCAGCAGTCAGCTGGCGCTCCTGCCCTACCCCTGATGCTGTCCGTGCGACCTGACTTGACGTCACCCGACCTTGAATCAACCTTGTCCTGGCGCAAACCGGCATCCACCACAAGGCCGAGGGTTGGCAGCGCGTGGATGGCCGAGTGCTCTGCGTATTTTGCTGTGGGTCCGATCACAGTGCAATTCCATACCTGTCAACCCACACGGTTTATCCGTTTTCTTGTGCAGGGAAGTTGAGTTTTCAGGTCCATACGGCGGCGTACAGACGTTTCAATACGGGCAACAACATTTTTTTGGTCTATTTGTTCGTGTTTCTCCCTCTTGTGATGGGACTTTGAAGAATGAACGTTGAGATTTATAAGGCCACGCGGTTACCAATAAAGTCTGAATTGGTCTGTAATAAGGTTGGCGCTGATAAGGGGTTGACAGGTATGCAATTCCGATAGCTGCGCAGTAATCATGGTCATCATCGCCATCATTCTTTTACAGTCGATTTATTGAGCTGTACGCCCATCATTCTGTTGATATCTCAAGATCGAAAGGAAAGAAAGAGCAATGCAATTTTTTGTTTGTTTCAAAATACAAGTTTGTTTTTTTGAGAGGGCGTGATCCGACCTGGAGAGTGAACAGTGGTGGAAACTCTTCGTTCCTATGACGGGAGGTCACTCAGTTCTTCCCTCCAGGCGGTACTCACTTCAACAACCCTAGAGGGGACGATGAGCCGACGGGGATTTGAACTCGCGACTTTCCCGTCTGCGAGTTGAGCCCACGGCGCCACCTGCTGTCAAGTGCAGTCATTCGCCGGCTTGGAGCCACGTGGTGAAGGCGGGGAGGTTAAAGGTCCCACGCACTCGGCCACTCCGCTGTCGTCCCACCGACCCGCGTATGTTCAACGACGCGAACCACCGCCTTAATTTTAGATTTGAAGCTTTCGTGACTGCAAGGATTCATATTCTTAGGTTTTTTCGGTAAAGTCACGTAGGTAAAGAATTAGGTTTTTTTTTATTTCATTTTTATTTTACTTTTATTAATTTTAATTCTTTACCTACGTGACTTTACCGAAAAAACATAAGAATACACCGCCTTAATGTATTTGGGCCCTGCCACGACTGTGCAGTGAAGGCACTGTAATTGTAAAGAGTTGCACTAAGGTTGTGTTCGTGTGTGTAGTTAATCCTGATACACATTTCCTAATTCTGCGATGCAATGTCAGTTAAATTAACTGGATTTACGTTTTGTTTTATGAACTAATAAAATATGTTATCATCTGTCGGATTTTTGTGCCCGTCGACAAATCTTCCAACTCGCATCGGACGGCTCCAGGACGCAACATATCCACAAAATCAGAGTGCACACTCCATTGTACCCGCAATACGCGCACACAAATCGCAGACGGCTCAAGACAAGTGGCAGTGGCATTGGCATAAGCAGACTTTCATCCAGCAACGGATAGAAACTGGCTTATGGCGGTCACCAGGGTCGAAGGCTTCCCCGCTCGATGTGACCGATCGTAACTATGGTAACTATGCTAACTATGGTAACGACAGGCGAGTGAACATGCGGGTCACCCTGACCCCGACTCCTGCAGCTCGAGCAGTAGTTGCCGCAGATCCTCGCGCACACGCAGCCCCGACAGCTTCCTCTGGAGCCCGTGAAAGTCGGCGCACTCCAACAGTCGTTCCTGCTCCTCCCCGTCGCAGCCCTGCCCTGCGTGGGGCAGGCCCCGTCTTCCCCGCTGCTGCCCTCCTGCCGAAGCTGCCCGCCGCTCTTTATCCTCGAGCTGCTCCTCCTCCGAGCCGCATTCTCTCCGCCCGGGTTCGTCGCCTCCGGGTGGCGACCGCTCCGGGTTTTGAGAGCGGACGCCGCCGCTGGACCGCGAAGTTGCGTTGGGGTCAGAGGTCAACGTAGGCCAGGTTATTTCCAACTATATTTTTACCAGGTGGCGTGATAAGTCTGGCGAGTGTGCTGACGTCGCGTGGAGGAATGGTGATGTCGCGCTAAATGAGAGATAGTGTTTCGGTTTCATCTCAATTTGTATTTCTCTGGCCGACTTTAAGGTTAGTGTTCGGGGTTAGGATTAGTATCTGGTTTAGACAATAGGGTTAGAGTTAGTATTAGTCTAGTAATTGTGGTTAGACATCCAGTTAAAATATTAAATATGATTTGGTTTAGTGTTGAGGGTCATAGTTTGAGGGTGAGAGTCAGGGTTTCAGGTCACCGGATTAATGTCAGGGTTTGAGGGTTGGGTGCAGGGATAAAGGTTACGAGTTTAGGGGTATGGTCACGGGCAAAGGTCAAAAGCTCAGGGTTAGCGTCACGGTTTGAGGTCACGGGATCCTCACCGGCCACGGCGGCCCAGGATGACGCACATGGCGATGAAGAGCGGCAAATCGACGCCTTGGTCCTCATCCCGTAGTCCCAGCAGCGAGACGAGGTGAGCGAGGAGGGGAGACCTGGGGCTGCACAGGAGGCGTGCAGCCTCCTCCGCCTCCTGTACCACGAGCCAGGATCATCAACATCAATGTGATCGTCGTCATCATCACCATCAAGGACATTGTCTCCATAAACATCAGAAATATCGCAATTATCAATGTCTCCATGATCATGATTTTCATCACCAATATGGCCATTGACATTCTCATTACCATGTAGTACAACATTACCGTCTTCGTGATTATAGTCATCATTTCATCATCTTTATCGGCGCCATGGTGATAGTAATCAGTGTCGTTATGATATCTGCCGCAACTCATCATTAATCTCTTGGTGATGGAAATTCCGACCGTGTTTTCAACTGGCAAGGGTGATGAGCCGGTGACTACGAATAGAGCCCTCATCATCATTGTTGGATTCAGCCAACATCACCACAATTATAGAAGTGAAAATCCACGGACGTTTGCCTTCACCATTTTGTTCGCACCCCCCCCACCCGCCCCCCACCACTGCGGCGAGGTCACTAGTTCAGGAGGGTTCACCGGGAGCGTGAGGAAGCCGTCCCCGTCCCGATCCGCGCTCCGGAACGATGCGACGAACAGCTCCGTCCACTCCGGGGCGCAGCGGCAGCGCCGGCGGGCGTAGGCACGCGCCGACATCCCTGAGACACGGTCGGTCGCCCCACCCGCAAGCACCGGCACACGGTCAGGTTTTCCACCGCACGGCTGAGCCGCGGCCAGGCCCGTGGCCCTGGCCAGCCCAGCACGGCTCGCGCGGGCGCCAGCTTGCTTTTCCACTGCGGAACCCAAGCCGTGAACGAGCCGTGACGCGTGTATAGACGACGCGGTGTTGCCGTGACCCAGGCTTTAGAGCTCAGAGGTCGAGAGGTCGTACCTTCCAGTTCCCGGAGGTCGACAGGAAGCTCAAAGCGTGCTTGACGTGGGGACAGGAGGAGCGGTTCCCTGCCGAGGCCCAGAGAGACGTTCCCGTCCTGAGGGATTTATAACGGAGCACACAACACGAGGGGATTAAACATTCTGATGGTAGAGAATCGTTGAGGCTTCGCTGGTTAGCCAAAGGGCATTGCCATTTGCCCCAACGATTCATCAGGAGGGAGATTTATGTGTGTGTATGTGGGGAGCGATGACCCTATGAACCCGGCGACGCGAGTTCAATCGTCGCCCATGGCCAACACTAGTGGCATTTATATGAATCAGTTCTGGGCCTCCCCTAGGTCCACTCAGCCTCAAATACGTATCTTGTGAAACGTGTAAACATCTCCACTCGGAAGAAAAAGACGGCCGCCCACCCCCTCGTGTGCCGTGCGTGCCTTCATAGGTGTTCTATAACAGCACTTGCCCCACCAATCTGTTCAGGCTGTACGGGGGATCTTTGTCTTTTCTATGTGTACGTGTGTGCATGTCTCTGTATACCTGTGTTTGTAGGTTTGTAGTGTGTGTGTACTCTGAACCGTGTCATGCGGCTCTTCATAGGTCTTCTCGAACATCACTTGCCCCACCAATCTGTTAAGGCTATACAGGAGATCTTTGTCTTTTATATGTCTGTGTCCGCCTCTCTGTATATCTGTGTGTGTGTACGTGCGTGTGTGTGTGTAGTCGGCACCGTGTCCGCGTGCACGCTGAGACGGAGCGGCACGTGCGTGAGAGGCGTGTCGCGTGTGTCGGGCCTCAGCGGGAAGAGCCGCCCTGCGTGCCCCAGCGAGAAGCGGTGAGGCAGCTCCTCCGTGCCGGCCGCCGCCACCGCCACTCCCAGCCACTCGTACACGGCCTGCGCCACCAGCGACAGGAGGAATCGGGGAGTATTTGGATCACTGTAGTCCAGGAGGAGTAATCGAATTCCTGTAATCCAGGGATAGAGGAAACCACAGCCCGCATGGGCCGGATACGGCCCACGGCATCATGATGCCCACCCACTTTGAAACGGCCTGCAAACAATATTTATCCGTCGCTGCGAGCATCTCATCGGCACTAATCGGGTACTAGAGAGGGAATGTTTTTTATCTGACAAAGCTGTGTTTCACTGCTTCGCTTCCGTCGCTGCAAAGGCGTCTTCACACTAGCTCGACACGGACGTTGTTGTTCACGTCATTGTAAAATGAATGCTAAGGTGTGTGTTCATTTATTTCAAGGATAAGCTTCAAGGATAACCAATGGCTTCAACATAATTACATACGATTTGCATAAGGGGTAAATGATCATTTCTCTCACGCACTTATGTATCGTGTATGCGATAAACAAAAGAGGACGATCCTTGGAAACACTGCACAGGTGGTGATCCAATGCCCCCTTTTTCCATCACCACATCCGAGCTGTGGCAGCCTGGGGCCCTGTTCCTTTCCTCGAACCAAACTGTGATACGTTGACCTTACAGGGCACACTGAATCTGGCTTGGGGCCAAGCAGGACCAGGCACGGGGCTAATGACGCGAGGACACGCCGTTGCCGCGTCGTGCGGTGTGACCTGCAGGGTGTCGTGAGGTAGAAAGTATCCGACAAACTCCCTCTCTCCGAACTGAACCGAGACTCTTCTCTGCCCCAGGGAGACGGCGGCTTCCTCCGCGGCTCTCTCTCGGCTCACATTCCTCTGCCGGGTAAAACAGACAAAAAACGCGCAGCGATTCACTCCAACTTCGAATTCCTGGCCAGGGATAAAACCTCAGCGGTCAGCGACATGTGAACCGGTGACCAGCACGTATCTGACCAGCAGCAGAATTGTGATCATAATAGCAACGATGGTAATGCAAATGTTTATCGCTTCATTCATGCAAATTGTACCTCAAAACGCTAAAAATTGCGTACCACATTTTTCACGAAACCAAAGGGAGGAGATCTCCACAGAGACGGAACACAAACACGATCAAGCGGACCGAGGTGAACTACAACACGAACCACGTGGGGCTACAATAAACTTTTGAACGCCCGACATCAGAGACAATCCAGGGAATCACCACTAAGGTCATCATCAATCAACATCATAGCAGCAGCACACTCAGCATCATTATCAACAGCTGGATCAAAATCATCATCATGTTGCCTTCATGTCCCGACCATCGTTGATATCCACTTGCACGCAGTATCGCGCGCGACTGGAAAAAACCCGATGGGGAGTTTGTAGCCTCCTCGACATGGAGGCCCGAGCCGCCAGTGGTGGTGCTCACACCTTGCTTGCGGTCTCGCGGCTCTGCTTCAGGTTGTACCGCTCCGTGAGCCCCCGTCTGTAACGACAGGCACACACGCGCGCCTCACTCGCAGGCCACGCTCCAGAGTCAGTGCCAACATGTGGGGGCACGGAGCCTTCTCGAACGCGCAACCCTAAAAAAATCTGGAACACCCCCCGCTGCCTGCCTGCCTGCCACCGGACGTCCGAAATGCGCCGAGTGTCTCTCAATTCCGTGGTCCGTGCAAGACACACGTGTTCAGATTCGCCTTCCCATAAAATAAAACATTTACCATCTTCTTGGTTCTTTCGGTAAAGTCACGTAGAAGGGACACAATAAAAATAGTAAAAATAAAACATAATAAAATAATTCTCACGACGTTTCGGCCACAACGCAAGCAGCCGTCCTCAGGTGAAGAATGACGCTGTCTTCTCGACAGACCTGTTCTTCACCTGAGGACGGCTGCTTGCGTTGTGGCCGAAACGTCGTGAGAATTATTGTATTATGTTTATAATTTTTATTATTAATTTTATTATTTCCCTTCTACGTGACTTTACCGAAAGAACCAAGAAGATGAATCCCTGCAGTCACTAAAGCTTTAAATCGAAAACATTTACCACTTACCTTTCTAATGATATTTGTAGTGCACGGTTGCACTTTATTTTCTGCACGGTTGCAAATGACTTTGCTCAGTCGGTGTTAGCCACTGAGCGCATGACGAGTTTATTGTTTTCATTCCTGTTGCTCTATGCCCCCTGTACCGTTCCCGTCCCGTTGTAATGTGCACCGATGCTTACTCTACGGAGGGCGATGTCGTCACGTAAAATAATCATCGATCGATCGACTGAGAGCGACGCTCGAGCCGTCCCTGCGGTGCTGACCGCTACGCAACTGTAGAGGTGGGGAGCCGCGGGGAAGTGCGCTTCTCACATCCTGGATGCCACGCTCACAGTGGGGGGCTTTGCTGGGGGGGGCCGCGTGACGGTAACCGGGGGCAACCTGAGTCCCGGACGCCGCACATCCTGCCTCCCCGTCTCGCCGCCGGTCTGATAGGAGAGACGCGCGACACACACCAAGATGAGCCCACGGGCGCCGGGTCGTGGATTTGGGTTTCCACCGCACGCGAGTGCTTCACGTTCATCACGCTGGGCGTGCGGTGCGCTAACCGTTCACCGTAGGTGTGAGCAGCGCCGGTGAGCTACCCCTTCATTTTCGAGAGCAACTCAGCTTTATGGAGCGCCCTTAAACAATGGATTGTGGTGCTCCGATTGGCACGGTTGGCTACGTACGGTACGAAAGAAGAACGTACGTCAAAGAGGACGATAAAGAAGTGTGAAGTAACCGTGGAGAGAGCCTAAGGAGACCAGATTGAGAACTGGAGAGAGAGAATGCCTTGTTGAACGGGTGGTGTGGTCTTCAGCCCGGGACTTAGACGTCTCCATCGACTGAGTTTCTGATCCCCCAAAAGGCAGGGTTACGGCTGGGTAGGGCACGATCAATGGATCTCATTGGAGGAGTGTGTGGCTGAATCAACTCCTGGTTAGAAGGTGGAGCAAGTAAATTGCTCTATAATTGCACATTGCTGGTGTGCAGCTTGTGTGGAGCGCTGGGAGCAAGGCCTCTCACCATGGAGGCTACCGGAGGGGTCTCCCTGCACCCACTGCCCATGCTCGCAGCATCCGTCTCTGACGAGGAGTCACCGGCCATTGCCAACGCGCCCTGACGATGGCCTCTCCGCGTTCGCCGCGCCGACAGCGATCTCCCAGACTCCGGACCGTCATCGCCGCCATCACCGCCTCGTCCATCACCAATCTGCCAATGACAGCGATCGCTCCTGCACCTTTCCACGGCCACTTGGAGCCGTGCTGACTTTGTTCTGGGACCGGGCCGAGCTGGAACCAGCAAGGGCTAGGACCAGGCCTGGCTGGAACCAAGATGGGGTGGGACCAGGATGGGCTAGGACCAGGCCGGGCTGGGACCGGGACGGGCTGGTAGCAGACCGGACAAGAAAGTTTGGGTTCCTATGGAAACCAGCTTATGGACGAAATGTAGTCTCACAATAATCATCACTTTCTTTTGGCAATATATCCTTCATGGGCAATCCTTACAATCTCACCACCACCACACTACATGCCTTTGTGTGTTCCCCTTGGTCACCGACCTCTGCGGTGTGCCACTCCAATTCCAATCTCAGTAACCCGCCTTCCTCCACCCTGCATACCAGCGCCGGTGCGAGCGAGGCTGATGGTGTTGGCCCTGCACCACCAAACGTCCGTTTGGCCCCCCCACCCACATTCACGCTCCTCCGTAGTGGTGAGCTGTAGCCGGCCCAGAGGTCGCAACCGGGTACCCGATACCCGTACCCTACCCGATACCCGGCTACGCGTACCCGGCCGGGTACGGGTACCCGTTTGCGACCCTGGTGCGGCCGGGTACGGGTAGGCCGTGAGTCACTGGTGAGTAACTGTCACTAATTTCCCAACGTCTTGTCTCTTCTCACAATTCAAGTTCCTAGAATCAACCCACCCGCGCCTGCAACATGGCTTCATCCCAGAGGTCGCAATCGGGTACCCGATACCCGTACCCTACCCGTACCCGGCCGGGTACGGGTAGGGTACGGGTACGGCCGGGTACGGGTACGGGTAAGGAATCAAAACCCGTTTGCGACCTCTGAGCCGGCCCTGCTGCAACATGTTCCACACCCACGGTGACGACGTAGAGAAAATTACTGATTGTTTTATATCAAGCCCCTGGCTTATCGATCTGAGGTGGCGAAATGTTAACTACCTTGACTGGTATACAGGAGGTCGTGGGTTCGATCCTGACCCTGACGCCTACTGTGTATTTGGAGTTTGTATGTTCTCCCTGTGGTGTGGGTTTTTCTTTGGGTCCTCTGGCTTTTCCCTCCACATTTAGAATCAACGTGCGTTTAGAATATTTGGCTGAAATAAATGTCCACGTGATGATAAGCCACTTCGTTGAGCTATTTGTGGCCAGGTCGCTTCTGAAAAATATAAAAATTGTTCAGTGGGCCTTCCTTGGTAAAATAAAATATACATAGTATATAGTTTTTGTTTTCACAGTTTATCGACCTGGCTTCAGTCGGTTGTGCTGTCATCGGTGTCAAGGAATGACCTGGCTAGACAGCGATGTCCCAGCGGCGCCGGCGAGAGCATCGGAGACACGGTCACCGCCACCAACACCACCGCCATCGTCGTCGCCGTCGCGCTTGCGACCGGAGTCTCCCAATTCAGCTGCACCCAAAGGCCTCGTCTCCTGGAGTAGAAACACAAATTACGTTTGTAAAGAAGTCCCGGGCGACGAAGTCTCGCGACTCGTTCTTTATTCCTCTTCATCACGCACCACCCGCAGCACGAAGCAACTTCCGGGAATTGCTCCGTTCAGGCCCCCGAACTCCCCCCATCAGCTCCTGCTTACCCCTCTTCTCTCAACACTTCTGGAACCTTCTCCGTCTCTCCACCGATCCCACTCCCTTTCTCCTCACACTCCTCCCACCAACCCCCCGTGTACATTTCACTTTTCCCGGGCTTTTTCAAATGAACCTCTCGGCCAATGGGATTTGAGTTGTTTCACCACCCTCCAATAAGATCGTGTGCTCAACGTGCATCGGCTGATTTGAACTCGCCCACGTGGCTAGACTCGGCAAGTACAGTACAGTATTTGGGCACCACGGTGGCTAGGAGATGTTAACTACCTCGCCTGGTATGCAGGAGGTCGATCCCGACCCTGACGCCTGCTGTATATTTGTAGTTTGCGTGTTTCTCTCTCTCTCATCATCATCACGGTGGCTAGGAGATGTTAACTACTTCACCTGGTATGCAGGAGGACGTGGGTTCGATCCTGACCCTGACGCCTGCTGTGTATTTGGAGTTTGCGTGTTCTCCCCATGGTCGCGTGGATTTTTTTCTGCAGGTCCTCCAAGCCGTGGGACAATCACTGACGCCGCTTCCTTCCACTTACGTCCGAGATGCCGGTGGCCGCAGGCACCGGGGCTCCCGCTCCGCGTTTTTGGAGTTTCCCCTTCCTCCTCGTGGAGCTGACGACGCCTCCCCTCCCGTGAGACCCGAGCTCCTGCGAGTCCAAACCGGGCGTCAACTCACCGCTCCGCGATCGCTCCTCGCTTTGTGCGCGACAAAACCGCCGCAGTGAATTTTCATCGCGATTTTAAATAAATAAAAAAATCGCAATCTCATCTCGAGACACTTCAGCAAAAGTGACAATGACATTGGAGGAGAGATTAGCGCGGTTGGCTACATACGGTGCGAAGGAAGTTCAAGCGTACATACAGGGAGATGACGGGAGGAGGGACAGGCCAAGGGAAAAATACGGGAGAGAGAGCGCAACACCGCGGCACAGACCAGGATGGAGCAACCGCAGCCCAGCACCAACAACAACAACAAGAGCGAAGACAACAACAACAACATCAACGAAGCCCTAGGGGCCATGAATGCGCGAATCCTTTAAACCTGAGTTGGGCAGCGTTAATCCATGTGCAGCACGCAGCTCAACAAGGTGACGAGGGCAACAGGACTACTGACATCCGGTCAGGTATCTCAGCAGTCGAGCGAGCAAGCGGCTCGCAGTCGTGAGGTTGAGAGGTCAACTTCTGGTTGGGGGGGGGGGGGAGTGGGGGTTGACTCAGCCCGTCGTTCCCTGCAGCGTCGATTTAAATAAAAAAGAGCAAAGCTTTGTGGGCGAGTCAGCAGTGGTTGTCCTCTCCTCCGTCATACGAATGTGGAATTTACAGATTTCAACCAATGTCTCAGATGGCAATCATTGGGGAAGGGTGAATGCCAAACCTTGCCGCGGCGGGGGGTTGGAAGAAGAGTAGGAGCTGCTGTTGGTTGGCGCGAAGTCGGCCCAGCCTTGGCTGCTGTGCAATGCCCGGAGTGAGCCGGGGGGAAGAAGAGGGGGGGGGGGATACAGGGAGATAGAGGAGACACGGGGGGGGGGGGGGGTGCGAGGAAACATTTCTACTGAAATCAGCGCTTCCGCGGACTCATCGCACGCCAGAAAACACCACCAATAAGTCAATCAACGACATCCCCAACTGATGGCTGCTAATTTCCCAGCAGGCCACTTGAGAATTCACATGTGGGCTGGGTGGGGGGGGCATTGGTGGTACTAGGCATGTGCAAAAGCAAGTCAATATACGCTCCAAGCGTGGTGGTGTTTCATTCAGACGCTGTCTCCCCGTCAGACCTGGTCTTCACCTGAGGACGGCTGCTTGCGTTGTGGCCGAAAGGTCGTGAGAATTATTTTATTATGTTTTATTTTTATTATTTTATTACTTCCCTTCTACGTGACTTTACCGAAAGAACCAAGAAGATGAATCCCTGCAGTCACGAAAGCTTTAAATCGAAAAAAAAAATTCAAGTCAAAGTGCTTGCCCCCCCCCCCAAAAAAAACAACTCAAGGGGCCCTGGATTAATGAAACTATATACGGTATATGGATACACCAAATACCAGTTTGAATTAAGATACAAATGAGCATGAGACGACACGAAGGTTGACTTGATCGTTCCCATCTCTAGTCTGTATCGCTCTCATGTCACTCTCTCTCCTGTACACATCTCTCCTGCCATCTCACTTGGGCAGTTCATGAATTGTAGCCGCTGCATCTACTCATGCATGAAGCGCTCGATTGTGCGGCGAATCACCTCTGTCCGTGACAGGTGTGTGCATGTGGATCGGGTGGCGGCAAACAAGACAGAGGCCGTTGTCCATGAGCGGGTCGTACTGGCAACTGCGGCAGGAGCACAGGCGACATCGCAGCCCGGGCACCTGCGACACAGCCGGAAATCGTCATCAGCCGTGGTTCTATCCACTGCTAGATAGAGGACCCACCACCTCCCCCGAGCGGTCTCGCGATGCAACAATCCATCGGACTTCCGGCACGTGAGCTGGATGTATCGCTCCTTGCCTGCAACAGATGCCCTCCTCTGCAATTGTAATTTACAATGGTGATTTAATCTTGTAGCGCGACGCACGGCAGTCGCTCGCTCTCGATGAGAGTTCAAGTTCATTTATTAGGTATAGCCCTGTGAGCCATTCGGCTCTTGAATCGGGTGCAACCGCAACAAACAAAAAACATGAACAAAAAACATCTTAAAGTGAATATGTGATTAAGTGCAAACAGAAAATCCAAGAAAAGACAGTAAAATATTGCAGAAAAAAAAATCACCGTACACCAACGCTGTGTGCAAAAATCCCAGCGGGATGCAAGTCAAACAACAACAACAACAACAACCACAAGACAACTTAGATTAAGGCCATCAGTCTAACTCTGTACTACAACAAACTTGGCTAAACCAATACACTTTTCGAAATCACCAAAATAAAGCCATGAAAGCAATGAAACAGTGATCATAGGAACTGTGACGGAATTTTCACAATAAATGGCATAAACAACATGTACTACCAAAATTCTGCAGCCATAGAGAGACAGAGGGAGGAGGAACCGCACACGAGCAGCAAGGCAGCAGCAGCAACGCGATGAGCCGGCGCCGACAATTGCCCGAGCTCTGCGATCCTCTAGATTATTTGAAGGCGTTACCGGCCACATTAACGGGTGTCTTTACACGTGGGAAGAAGCCGGCGCACTCAGAGGAAGCCCACGCACATGCGAGGAGGCAACGCTCTGCCTCGCCGCGGTGGCTAGGAGATGTTAACTGCCTCGCCTGGTATGCAGGAGGTCGTGGGTTCGATCTCGACCCTGACGCTTGATGTATATTTGGAGTTTGCATGTTTCTCTCCCCGTGTAGGGTCCCCCCCCCCCCCCACACACACATTTAGAAACACGCGTTTACAGGATTTGCTTGCGATACATTTTCACGCGATAAGCCACTCCGTTGAGCTATTATTTGTGGCCAGGTCGCTTCTGAAAAAGAGCTACATAGCTCAGTGGGCCTTACCTGAGAAAATTTAAATCAATAGTTTATACTCTTTGTTTTTTTTCGGTAAAGTCACGTAGGTAATTTTTTTTTTTAAACAACTAAATTAAATCACGGCGTTTCGGGCGTAACAAGTTGTTTTCATTTTTTTTTACCTACGTGACTTTACCGAAAAAATCAAAGAGTATGAATCCTTGCAGTCACGAAAGCTTCCAATCTAGAATCAATAGTTTATAGTTTTATCTCGTACAGATGGAACAGTTGGGAGTCCACATTGTACTGGACTGCCTAAACATGTTACAGGACCTCCTAGACGGCCACGGGAAGGTCACGTGATCCACCAACCCTCACTGCTGCCCCCACAGAGCTGCTAAATTACGGCGTGCATAAACACCATTGACCGTACATTGAACATCAATCACATTCTGGACGAAGCTAATTAATGACTATCAGTTACAACTATGGCTGGCCTTTGTAGACTATGACAATGCAGTTGACTCGATGGGAAAAAAATATGCAGCCAATCCTACTAGCTCTCGTAAAACAAACAAGCCATAATATACATGTATAAATCGTGCATAAAGCGTTTACAAGACTTGAACAGCTGTCCCGAGACTGAACACCGTAACAGGACCTCCTGCGTACCAGGCGAGGGAGATAACATCCGCTCGCCACCGCCGTTGAACGATGCCCTTCGGAGGCCACGGCTGCTACGCGGGAGGCAAGCTGTCGGGGCCCTCGCTGTCCCCCCCGTACCTGCACAGGTGAGCACATTCCACCTTGCCGAGGGTCGACACCCAGGTAGAAATTAACCCCTTCCACCCACAGCTCGGCCGTTCTCCGCAGGTAGCCTGGGCAGATCCACGGGGAGACGGAGCGGTTTGCGAGCCGTGGGTTAATATCGCTGCCTCACCAGCAAGTGCCTTTCATTCAAGACTCGAGAGTCGTCGGCACGATGAAAAAACACGGTGCGAATATGAACATTGAGCACGTTAAAGTATCAAAACATTGAGTTGGGGTGATGTCACATTTCAAATAAAACCTTTAGAGGGGAGAAGTAGGGGGGGAGTACGTGGTGGAGGGGAATAGAGATTAGAGGGAAGAGGTAGGAGAGTGCGTGAAGGAGGGTGAGATGAGAGAGGCAGGAGAGTGCGTGGAGGGGAGTAGAGTGAGATGAGAGGGGAGAGGTAGGAGAGTGCGTGGAGGGGAGTGAGATGAGAGGGGAGAGGCAGGAAAGTGCGTGGAGGGGAGTAGAGTGAGATGAGAGGGGAGAGGCAGGAGAGTGCGTGGAGGGGAGTGAGATGAGAGAGGCAGGAGAGTGCGTGGAGGGGAGTGAGATGAGAGGCGAGAGGCAGGGGAGTGCAGGGAAGGGGAGTCGAGTGAGACGAGAGTTGAGAGATAGCGTGGAGGAGGAGGGTAGAGTGATAGAGAGACAGACCGGTGCGAGTCCACGGAGCCCACTGCAAACCCACGTGCCCCCCCCCCAACGATTGATGACACGAACCCTGACCACCCCCCCCCCCAACTCTCCAACGCCGACCTCTCAGCAGGAGTGGCGGCGACTCCTTGACCGATGCGACGGCCATGCAGAGGGGTCCTCTCCGGCCGCCCGGTCCCCACGGGCCCAGGGCGGTCACCCTCCTGGCCGGGGGCGAGCTCGGCCCGCGGGGACACTGCCTCGTGCAGGCGGCGCGTCTCTGGGTGGACACGAGGAGGAGGGAGCTGTCGATGGTTCGAGAACGACGGCGGCGACACGGGCACCGCGTGACGGCGAGCCGTCGCTTCACGCGGGAGTCGTGGGGACGCGTTCCGGAAAACGCGTCGCGTTCAATGCAAAAAAAAATTAACCCTTAAAAACAAAGTTTTTCACTATAAATCCTTTATATGCGTGGCGGCTAGAGTCCTCTCGTCCTCTGGCTTGAGATGGCTGCCACCTATGGGTCAGATGATTGTGTGCCAGCATTAACCAATTGGTAAATAAATATTTTTTTAAAAATTCCCGAAACAGTGTCAAATTTTGGAAAAAAATTTTCACGGAAATTCATTGTCACGCACAACGAGTCTGTGTGCAAAATGTCAGCTCGATTGGATCACGGGAAGTGGGTTAAAAAACGACCGAAAGATTTGCACGGTCCTAAGCAAGCAAGCAAGCGAACTTAATATAAAGGATTTAAAAACAAAAAACACGCGGCGTCGTGGTGCCGGAATAGTCACCCGTCGTAGGTAACTGTGACCACGACGACGACGAGGTTCGGAGAGATACGACTTACTGCTTGCTGAGCACGCGCGCGCAGTTGAAACAATGCAAATGCGTCTTGCTGATGATCACGAAACTCCTGATGATGATGATGATGTTGATGATTGTGAAGCGAGAGCGTCATGAAGCAGTAGCTTCGTAATCATCATTCGAATGCTGCTGCTGATGATGATTAAACTGCTGATGATGATTAAACTGCTGCTGATGATGATTGTGTTGTTGTTAATGATAATGATACCTGCAGCTGCTGCTTATGACGATGAAGCTACGTCTCGTGCAAGTTATTCTGCTGCTGCTGATGATGAAGCTGTTGCTGCTGATGATGATGATGATGATAACAGCTGCGAATGGCACATCCCGTGAGAGCTTCCCTCTCCGCCGCTCATCCTCCCCGCACGCAGCGCCCGAACCTGCGGGGCGCTGAGAGGTCGGGGTGACCGCGTCCAGCCGGGCTCGTCCGGTGACCTCGCCCAGCCGCTCGCGGGTGACGGAGGCGGCTGCCGCGGTCCGCCCGGCTCGGTCCATCCCCAGGGGCCCCTGCCCGGTCCTGGCCCCGGTCCACTTCCCAGTCCCATTTGGTCTTCGCCACTTCCACCCAGACGATCGAGATCGCAGTGACCCCCCCCTCGCTCTCGTCTCACGACCGGAGAGCACGCGCGCACGCAACAAAAGACAAATATCTCCGCCCGTGTAGCCTTTAACAGACTATACTCTTAGGTTTTTTCGGTAAAGTCACGTAGGTAAAAATTTTAAATTAAAAAAATATTAATTAAAAAATTTTACCTACGTGACTTTACCGAAAAAACCTAAGAGTATGAATCCTTGCAGTCACGAAAGCTTCAAATCTTTAACAGACTGTTGGGAGGTCGCTCCTTCTCCTCTGCTGCTCCTTGGATCTGGGTCTCCTTCTGATCCTCTGCACTGCCGAATCGCGCGCTCACTGTTCAAGTCCAAGCTCAACCAGTGCCTTGTTGTTGTTTTCGTACTCACTGCCTCTCTAACCACGCGCACACACAAAGACAAAAGATCCAACGCACAGCCATAACAGACTGTTGGGCGAGCACCTATGAAGGGCGGTAGGTACAAGAGGGAGTGGGTGGCCAGCACCACGCCCGACCGCCTTTGTCCCCCCCGTGGTGATGTTTACACACCGCACCAGGTACTCATTCAAGGCTGAGTCAACATAGGCGAGGCCCAGGACCGGTTCAGATAATCGTCACCGGTGTTGGCCGTGAGCGAGAATCGGACCCGGGTGGCCGGGATCGTAGCGCTGCGCGTAACCACTGCACTGGACGCATTTATCTCGCACACGAACACACACACACACACACGTTGAACACACATACACACACACACCTTGAACACACACACACCCACTAACACTCCCTAGCCTAGAGGACGGCCACAAACATAACAAGAAGAGCCATTTTTTCGAATTCGGTTAAAATAAAAAAAACCCTCAATATTTAAAGAGCCTAAATGCGCGTAAATCAGAGACGGAACGGTGGTCCTCGATTAACGAAGTCACAAAGCAGCGGTCAAATATCGATTTAAAGCTTTCGTGACTGCAGCGATTCATCTTCTTGGTTCTTTCGGTAAAGTCGCGTAGAAGGGAAATAATAAAATAATCAAATAATAAAACATAATAAAATACTAATTCTCACGATTGTGAGAATTGTATTTTATTATACAATTCTCACGAAGAAAAAGAAGGAAAAAAATTAGCGGCCCTTTAAGAGCCGCGCGCGGCACCGGAGCCGCAGGTTTCCGAGCCGCTGCCCGAGCCGCTGCGTGGCCCCCACTCTGTGGAGCGTGAAGAGACAATTACGCAATGCGATGCTTTAACACCCCAAACTGAATTCTAGTACTCCTCCTGGACTATGAGCGACACTCCACGACGTTCCATGTCCAAATCGCCCCTCTCTTCTTCCGCTGAGCAAGTGATGAACACATTACCAGGTAACGCTGTTGTAGTGGCACCTGGGATGCCCAAACCGTCAGTCGGGCCCCGTGCGTGTGCCCGCAGCTCGCTGCCCTCTGTGTGTGTGTGTGTGCTCCAGCTCCCTGCCCTCTGTGTGTGTGGCCCGACCCTGATCTCAATAGCCACGGCGAGTGGCTGCTGAGTGGTTTGGTCAAGGGCGTCCGTGGTGGATCAATAGCGACCCCCCCCCCCTCGTTCACTCACGACTTCTATCCGCACTCCGCTATCAGCCTTCTCCCTCTTCCCCTCTCCTATGTACCCTCACTTCGCTCCTCAACTCTCGCTTCTTCCCACCCCCCTCCCTTTCGTCTGTTGCTCATCTTTCATCTCATCTAATTTCTTCTCTCACCTCTCCGCTGGTTCCTCTCTCCCCCATCCAACAATCTCTTCCCTCCGCCCCTTCGATTTCTCCCCTTTCCTCCCCCCCTCTCCTCTTCACGCCTCTCATCTCATCGCTCAAGCTCTCCTCCTTTCCTCCGCCCCCACCCTCGAACCTCTCTCTCCAGGGCAGCTGAACCCTCAAGCCCCGAGTAGAGTGGCAGCCAAGGCAGGGAACGCGGCTGAGCGGGGCACGTCCATCGCGGAGACGGAGCGATGGAATCAGCTCGCGTGCAAGGAGCGAGATGGATCGTTACATCGACGGCTTGTGGAGGGCTTCATCCAGCAGTGGAGAGAGCATGGCTGATGTTTATGTCGCACATTCCCCCCACGCTCTTTGGTTTGAAGCGCTCGACTCAGCCTATCATGCGTCTGGGGTCGATACAATTAGGACCATTTTGTGGGAAGTCAATCGCGGTTTGTGTTTTATGGGTTTGTTACATATGAATGATTTGCGTGGTAGGTTTATTAAGATCTGAATTCGAGCCGAATATTTGGTCCAAACTACATTTTTTGTCCAGGAACCATGATCCACTCCCGTCCCCTTGAGCCACTTTACTGGACATCCGTCAAAAAACGCTTTATAGCTCATCGGATTCCTCCAGTATAAATACAGTCTGAGTTCTCATCAATGAAAAATGTCTACAAGCAGGTGGCAGCACAGTCTCTTGTAACGTATCGAGGCTTGCGACGCGCTCACGTTGTTACGACGCAACGGACACGCACAGCCCCGTTCATCACTCAAGTTCAAGTTCATTTGTTAGGCATAGCCCTGTGAGCCATTCGGCTCTTGAATTCCACTGCTGGATGACGAGGACCTCCCCACCCCACGCGAACCGTGGGGGGATATGTGCTCATGCCTCACCACGCTGCTCACTGCGGGATGGTGAAGGCGCGGGCAGCTGATAAGATTTTGCTGCACTGCCCTCTACTGCGCAAAGTCAACATAGCCCCACAACGTTCCTTTATTCCGTATTCACCAGATTGTAAGGCTCAGGTTGGCAGGTGCGTCTTATAATCGGGGAGGGGTGTGCGAGATCAGATTTGTATGAGCCTATTGACACGGTGCCCCAGAGCAGGTTATTACCTGGATACACAACTGTAATTTTACATATTGTTGGTTGATAGAAAATAAAAATTAAAAAAATTAAAATAAACTAAAATTGTTACACCTTCAGACCCCTGCCCTTTAATGGAGGGGGGGGGTGGTGACCTGGCTAGCCCCTCCTTTTATTCTTTGGTTCTTTCGGTAAAGTCAAGTATAAAGATAAAATAATAAATTGAGTTAAATACTAGCATGCGACGTTTCGATTGCAACACAAGCAATCATCATCAGGTATAAATGAAATAGAAACACAAAGCTAGTATACTTAGAAATGTAATGTAATACAACAGAGAGTCGGATAACATAACAGTCAACACCCTACCTGGTTGATTACGTTCTTCCTGAGAATGCTAAATTTGAGAGAGAGATAAAAACACAGAACCAGATACATATAGACAGACATATATGCAGACAGATATCACAGAGATACAGAGAGAGAACAAACATAGGCACACAGAGAAATCACGCCTCTGTGTCGAGGCCCCTCCTTCTCTCAGCCCCGCCCCTCCCTAAGCCCCACCCCTCCCTAAGCCCCACCCCTCCCTAAGCCCCGCCCATCTATTTTACATAGCTCCGCCTACTACGTCACTAGCCACGCCCATCAGCGGCTTCCCCGATTCTTCTAGATTTGAAGCTTTCGTGACTGCAAGGATTCATACTCTGAGGTTTTTTCGGTAAAGTCACGGAGGTAAAAATAAATAATAACATATAAATAATAAAAATATACAAGGTCGGGGCTCTTGGAATTTCTCTTTACTTGATACAGCAATTGTGCTGTGACGGTTCCACCTGAAGACGGAATCTTGTGTTGCCTCCGAAACGCCGTGATTTATTTTTTTATTTCTATTATTTATTTTATTATTTTTATTATTTACTTTTCATTATTTATTTTTACCTACGTGACTTTACCGAAAAAACCTAAGAGTGTTTCCCGATTCTCTTTCGCGCTTAGCCCTGCCCCGCTTCCCATGTAGCTCCCACCCCACTCCCACCCAGGTGAGCCACTCCCACCGCTCGGGTAACCACTCCCACTAACTACGCAGTTAGCTCCGCCTCTTTTCCCCGTATCATGGATTTAGCACGGGACCACCACAATTTAAACGAGGCAGGTTTGGTAGCTGTAATGTGCAGTCAGATCTCTTTTTAAATCATTTATATTAAGTTCACCTGCTTGCTTGCTTGCGCGCTTACGACCGTGCAAATCTTTCGGTCGTTTTTTAACCCACTTCCCGTGATCCAATCGAGCTGACATTTTGCACACAGACTCGTTGTGCGTGACAATTTATTTTCGTGAAAATTTTTTTCCATAACTTTACACTTTTTAGGATTTTTTTTTATATTTAATTACCAATTGCTTAATGGTGGCAGGCAATCATCTGACCCATAGGTGGCAGCCATCTCAAGCCAGAGGACGACGAAAGGACTCTAGCCGCCACGCATATAAAGGATTTATAGCGAAAAACTTTGTTTTTACGGGTTAATTTGTTCTGTCTCTTGAGTATTTGCCCCGCCACCCCCATCGATGTCCTGTGGATGCAACCTTGGCTATGAGGTTGCGGTCAGCCCTGGCAGAACTCTCCAAAGCCGGTTGAACCGGTCCATGGGGCAAACAGCCCCACCAAACGATGCCCAACCCCACACAAACACCCGATATATGACACAGTTCAAACTCAAATAGCGGTTTAATGTAAACAGAAAATAAACATCAACACGTTCACCAGAGACACAAACAATAGCAGCAATCGCCGTTCACCACCGGTGGATGCCACCACGGCGCTTGTGCCAGGCTAGGTGCACCTTGAGGTCACGTGAGGTTGTCGAGGAATCGCAGACTTTATGTCCACTGGACAGACTCAGGTGGCTAGGAGATGTTAACAACCTCGCCTGGTATACAGGAGGTCGTGGGTTCGATCCCAACCCTGACGCCTGCTGTATATTTGGAGTTTGCGTGTCTCTCCCCGTGGTCGCGTGGATTTTTCTCCGGGTTTCCCCTCCACATTTGGAATCATCATCACGCGTTCACAGTATTTGGGTGCTGATGCTCGACATTTCCACGTGGTGAGCCACTTCGTTGAGCTCACATGTGCGGCCAGGTCTCTTCTGAAAAAACGAGCTGTATAACTCAGTGGAACTTAACCCGGTAACAAGTAAACCCGTAAAAACAAAGTTTTTCACTATAAATCCTTTATATGCGTGGCGGCTACAGTCTTCTCGTCCTCTGGCTTGAGATGGCTGCCACCTATGGGTCAGATGATTGTCTGCCAGACCGTGAGAGAGATCGCGACGGTCTGGCGCGGTCTCCATACCGCAGCTGATTGACCATGGCTGAATATGATAATTAGCAGAAACTATACCGAATACCATTAAACAGACACACAAAGAACTCGCCAAACACGATTCAAACGTAATGTTTTTTTTGTCCTTTTATTGATTTATTATTCCAGGTTTGTCTAATTATCAGGTGACCGATAAACGTAACGACAGTCATGAAGTAGGTGTTACTCTATAACAAAAAAAATGTTGTTTCATCGCATGTAATTTCTTTTTTTTACAGTTTTGAGCAGCAAGCATCTACACTATAAGACTTTAGTAAAAGGAGGAGGGGGTAACTCCGGAGAAAGGAGAAACTGGGGGGGGGGGGGGGGCGGAAGGGGGCTTGCCACAAACACTACTGCACTCTCACCGAGACCCCCACGACGCCGCACGGAGTCAGACTCCCATCCCCGATCCCCACAAGCAGCAGGGCAGTGACACCTCCAGACACCGGAACCCTGTGAAATTCCGATTGCACCCTTGTTGTGGTATCAAGGGGCTCTTCTTAAAGGAGCCTCGGTGTGGGATGCGGGTGAACAAATCTCCACTGACCCTATAAGCCACACGGAGGCATCTTCCCCTGGCCGAGGGCCGCGACTTTACGCGCCTATTCTCTCGTGCTGACGCTCCAGCCGGCTGGTTGGCCCGTGGAGTTTTCAATTCGAAATCCGCAGGAGCAACACTGCCGGGGTGCTCGAGGGTAGTTCCGTTTCCGGGGGGGGGGGGGGCGGCGAGTTAGCGCCCGCACAAGCCGGTCCCGCAGAACAATATTTTTTTCCCCCGTTTAAAATGAAAGTGATTTTGAAAATGTAAAAAAAAAGTAAGTATCCGCGCTTCCTTCGAGCTGCCTGGGAAGAGGCTCCGCGCTTGGCTCGCGAGCCGCGGTTTGGCCACCCCGTGTCCTCTAAATACCCGGGGCTCTTTCAGGGGGTCGGTGGGGTGCGCTGGTAGACCCATTTGATTAACAAAACCCTCTATTCTTTCCATTAAGACCAAATTATCCCAATTTACATAATTCGATTTTGATATAAGGAATATAAATTCTGGAGCGCGCAATCCAGTCAATGCTGCAGTCATTGCCGCAGAGTTTCAGTGCCAAACTGCGACTGCACTGGCCGCGTGACATCTCCACGCGGCGTGGAGACGCCACCGGCAAAGACCTCGGCCGTGCTTGGCACGAATTCCACTTCTGGCCTTCGACAGTGTGATTTTTAATGCTCATTTTGTATATTTAGCACGCCAGGACGTGGTACAAGCCCACGCTATACCACCAAGTCGTTCCCGGATGACGATCCTCGAATCCACGGGGAGGGAGGGAGGGGGCATCACGAAGAAGGCAGGTCCCCCATGGCAATGCCACCCACAGGCACGCACGGCGCAGCTTTCCCGGCCTTTACCAAATCCCTCCGACGCGGGCAACGTGCGCAGCAGATGCCACGATTTGCATTTGCAAAATATTGGGGGCAAACGGAGAAAGGCGGTAGCACGGTGGGATGAACACTGCGGCCGTGTGGAACCCTGGTGGCGTTGCTCTAAACCCTACACACACGAGCGCGCACTACCGGGACACCGAATTGCTGAAGCCCGCGCGTGCAACAATAATGTTATGGCTGCATTCCACAAACCAGACTGGCTTCCTTTGAACATTTCGGAGCGGTTTCACCGGGCGGGAGGTTTTTTTTATTCTGCGATGTCACTGCCGAACTTCAAAACACAATCCCCCCCTCCCCCAGCCAAAAGGTTTAGAACAAAATACAGGCAACTCTCGATTATCCAGGAGTTCAGAGGCGGGGGAGGAGAAGGGGTGGGAGGGGGGGCAAGGGATGGCCTGGATAAAGCAAAAACACGTATAATTCAAAACATGTATATTAGGCTGGAAAAAACGTATGCATTGTTGATCCATGTACACAAAGTGTTGCCCCGTTTGCATCGCTTCTTACTCGGTGTGTGATCGCCAGCTTGTGTGTGGTCACGTCGGGGTGCTGCGTCACTGACCCTTCGAGCGGTGGAGGAGCTGCTTAGGCGATTTAAGCCGGCGTGCAAGTTAGAGGTGAGCGAATACGGAACCGCGGATCATCGTCAACCCCACGGACAATCGAGGGTTAATTGAATGTTCGCTTGGGGAGGGGGAGGCGTGGTCACTGCGCTCGGGCAGTTTTGCATTCAGAAACAGCGGTTTTTATTTCAGGAATCTCTACCACCATCGTTCGCGGCTCGCTCCAATCAGCTCGCCGGGCAGCAAATAAGCCAACGTCATCTCCACGCCACAGGATAAGGAACGCAACGTAAAATAACAATCGGAGAAAGTCTGAATCGAGCACCGTAGTGGTGATGAAAACGGGGCGGCGATTATAACCCTCGTACATTTCTTAAAGATATTTTTGTTGCTGTTGCAAACATTCGGGATGGAGGTAATGTTTGGGATGAGTTAACAGAAGCGGCGGGGGGGGGGTAAGGATGGTCGGGAAAGTCGGTGAGCACCTCCCACGTGGACCTGCACATCGAGCTAATTCGCGTGGGGGGGGGGGGCTGGGAAGAGGGGGGTTCGTTGTGTTCCCGTGTTTTGTTGGTCGGGGTTTCTTTTTATTTACGAGACGGGCAATAAACACGACACGGAGTCCATCACGTCGCAACCACGACGGTACACGCAATGTGAATATAAACACGCAGGGAAGAGCAACGGGGAAAAAACAAAAAAACAGGACAACGAAATAAGACACGTTATTTACATCAGTCCACGCACCGCCAATAAACCAAAAAAACGAGTAACGATTTTTACTGCGACGGGCTTTCCCCGTCCGCTCTATCATACAACGTGTTCTGGCCATGAGGTTTTCGTTTAAAATATGTAAAAGTGTGAACCAAATCGCGCGCTGACCAAACGAACCCCCCAAAACAAATATTCGAGAGAAAAAAGGATGAGTTAGAGGGAAATGGGGGGCCTCTCTATCGCTGACATTTTTATGTATAATATTTACACGTTTTCTTTGACATTTTTGTGTGCGCGTGTGTGTGTGTGAAGTCTGTACGACGCTGTTGCCATCGTGACGACACGCCGCGCGCAGCCTGCCGCAGTGGCTGGGGGAGGAGGGGGGGTAAAACGTCGTCCCCCATCCGTGACCCCAAAAAAGGACACACACACACACACAGGGGGCGGGAGAATGTTTTTTTTGATACTCGAACCCTGTGTGAGAAACGAATCTCGCTCTTGGTTTTTGTTTGTTGCTTTACTAAAGCCGCAGGCGCGCAGGGTGCGTGCTGTCAACGGAAGCAAAACGAAATGCCGTTAATTCTCGCCGTGCTCTCATCGTCTCGAAGCGGGTAATCGTCGTCGTCTCTACCACCGAGTCACGAGGTGGAGGGGGCTGATGTTGTCATTTGATAGCTGTTGATGATGGCGGTTAAATGGCATTTTAGGCCATTGCGTTTCAAGTCATATACAAGTAATTCTCGTTTGCCAAATAAAATAAAATACACCCCCCCCCCAACACCGATAACGACAGAATGTTTACATATCGTGAACGCGTTGATAATGAAACAATGAAATGCGGGTGCAGCAGACACGGCCGCGTGCGTGCCTGTGTCTCTCGCACGCGCTCAGGTGCAACTCCGATCATCACGGCTGCCTACGTACGTACGGTGGTGCGAAACAAGTTCAACATACATAATAATCAACCCAAGCCCACCAAATCTTCCACGAATTTTATTTCAAACATTTAATTCTTCCCCCCCCTCTCCCCCCGGGTGCGAATCAGCGTCATGCACCGAACTCGCCGCCGCCCCCCCCCCCCCCCCGACAACTCCCCCCCCCCACCTTCCCCAGCCGTTCCTTAGCTCGCAGCCGCCACCGCCGCCACTCTGCTGAGATGCCTCTCGAATGGGTGATATCACGGTGCCTCCCGGACCTGGGAGACCTCTCTGCAGGGGTGCAGCGCACGGGGCGAGGGAAGCGGACGGGTTGATGAGAAGGGTTGCTAAGAGGTTTGTGAGTGGCCGGTGATTTCAATCAGACGACTGAACCCCAATTGTGCCGCCGATCTTCATCCATTACAGGCGCACGAAGACAATCTCGGGGACCCGAGAGTCAATCTACGCGTTTCCGTCTAGGGGGGCAGTAAGCGTGCGTTGGTGGCATCTGTGTGGAATTCAAATGAAGCACACATTGACAGGAGGCCGCTAACACTGGCGATGTGTAATATCATCTGTTTAGGGGGCTTTTTTTTCCTCTCTCCTCTCCCGGATCGCGTTTTAATAAAAATGTTTGTCACAAGAGGCGAATTTTCATAAATCCCCGTGCCAGTTGAACTTTTTGAGATTGGATTCCAAATAAAAACAAAGCATCACTTTCTCATCATTCGTATCCGCGAAATTTGACGTGGGTCACTTTCAATCGTAACGTTTTTTTGATTACCGTTTTACTACTGTCTTACCTTACTTTTAAATGCGCCCGATAATTTTTTTAAATTATTATCGATTTCCCACGAAAGAACCTGAAGTGGCGACACGTTTGTTGGTTCTTTCAAGAGAACACCGGCATATTCACACACACGTTACCGAGACACGCCGCTCTAATCCAAACGCAACAAGCGACAGTTTTCGATCAACTGCCCCAGGACAATTCAAACGCGAATCCCAGAGTTAAATGGGGAGGGGGGGGGGGGGAGCACCCCCCCCCCCAACCCCGCCCCCCCCAACCCCGCCCCCCCCCCCCGCACAATCAATGTTAAAGTCGCAATAACTTCACGCTGTACAACACTCGTACATAAATGTAACACACCGTGACACGCATGTAAGAATGCTTCAAAATAATGTTCACGTATGTTGAATAATAACAATAGCCATCATGAAACACCAACCCCCACCCCTTCCCCCTTTGCTTATTATTCGACAATGGGATTACCCCACAGCGGCTTGCCCCCCCTTTCAAAATCCGCAATGGTTCCACCCACCCAGCCCTCACCGCACACCTTGATCGAGGTCAAATCACGTGGGTTATAAGAGGGTGAAGTTGTCAACCTTGCTCAGGACGGCAAAACGCATTACTCGTTCCGCTTAGCGGCTGAGCAGAGGTCGGCGTTAAGCATCCGAGCCAGGGCAAGCTCCAGCTGTCCTCGTACGATTTTTTTTTTAAACGCGGGTTTGTTAGCCTCTTACCGACGTAATCCGTACACGCCTTCAAACGTGCTCTCGGTGAGAAGCTGCGATGGACGAAGTGTCCGAACGTGGGCTCGCAATGAAGCGGAGCAGCACGGCTGGAAGGCTGGGAAGATGAAGAAGGGGGCGAGACTTGGTTTGGCGCAAGAAGCAACACAAACCACCCTCCCCTCCCAACCCCACTGGAACCGCACGCCGTACGTGCACGCGTCGGACTCGTCACACGCATGCACGCGCACACCACGTGCAAAGTTCAAAAATAAAAACGTTCAAGCGAATTTTGTACTTCCGCAGCACCAACGTCTGGCACCACGGGCTGCCACGCTGGTGTCGTCAAGATAACTACACGGGTGACGACAGCAGAGGCTTTTGACGTGCGCCGCACCTTTCTGCATCGCTTTGCTTTTTCCTCATCTGTGCGCACGCGTTCTTGCCGAGATGGAAGTCTGCGAGTTTCGACGGTTCGCCAACGGCCGAGCCGCCAGAGAACATTTTAATTAAAACGCAACGAGTCAACTGACCGAAAACGTCATTTTACACGCCCCAGACACCCAACTCCACCCCTGCCGCAAATTAATTTGCTTTATTTAGTCACCTTTGGCACTGCATTACACACCGCAAGCAGCCACTGGCAGTGCCGTGGATTCAATGTACAGTAGTTGATTATATATACTTATTAATAACAACAATATTCGTAGCAATGACAAGAGGCCATTTAAATAGACGGGCCACGTGGCCACCAGACGCCCTGGTGAGGTGGCCGAGGGACCACAGTGGTTCGATGGCAAAGAGCGACCTCTTCCCCACCCCCATCACCCCAACTTCTGTACGACCTCTGACCCCTCTCGCTCCACTACCGCTGCACACAGCAGCGTCCACCGTAGTTACAGGGGCGGGAATCAACTCAAAAGACGACGACGACGATGACAACGGTGACGACACAAACAATGGAACGACAAAACTACAAAACCTGTAAAAGACGTTCGTAAAAAAACGCCCCTCCCGCTCCGCGTTAAGAAGTCACGCTTCGGATCTCGCGGTGGGTTAAGATGCGTTACAGGGTTACGGGGTCAGATGACAGAAGAGGGAGGGGGGTCCTCCCCTACCCCCCCCCCCAGAAGGGTAGACGCAGACCGGTGGCCACTCATCTCGTGTTCATTGTAAACATAGAGTGCGGATGTCTTGCCGCTAGAGGACAGTGGTGGCAGCTGTTACTGCTACTGCCGCCACTGATCATGAGTCCCAGTGGGCAAGGGGCCTGGGGGGGGGGGAGGTGTTGCGGGGAATAGGGGGGCATGTGGTGGGGGATGCGGGGGAATCAACCTGAGGCATCGGTCGCCAGGGCTCCGATCGCTCCTCCTTCTAAACGAGCAACGGGGGATCTCGCGCATCATCCACGGCTCGCGTGCACAGCAACGATCAGAAGTCAGTCTTGTTTTAAAAACAACAAAAAAAGCAGTAACAACCTAGCCCCTACATCGCTCACCACCACCACCACCACCCTTCCTCCCCATGACCCAAACCAAAACACACAAACGACGAACCCTGAACTTCACAACGGCTGGAGGCTTGTGTGACACACAGACGGCGCCGTGCATGCGACGGTGCAGTGGAGGGTCGAATTGGAGAAGCCACAAGGGTGGCCACGAACGCTCCGTGATCGACGGTGCCCGGACAGGGGCGGGGGGGGGCGTCGGTCAAAATGGGGTCCCTTTTTTTCATTCTTATTTCGCGTGAGAAAAAAAATAACAACGAAGCAATAAATAGAAACGATAAAAAAAAACGACTGGTGGAAGGAAATACAAACGGTACAAAATAAACTGGAAAACGTAACTAAACAGAACTTCCAAACCAATGGGTTGTGCACGTCAGTTATGGTCCGAAGGAGCTCGAGGTTTGGTTGGGCATTGTGGGTGTGGCAGAGTAAGTGGACAAATAAATTCAGCACGACTTTCTTGACCAATGCCACCGGCCCGAGGAGTATGGGGCTAGCGGTCGGGCTAGCGGGCGGTCTAGCGGTCGGGCTAGCGGTCGGGCACTGCTGGAGGGGAGACAGTCCAGGCCTTGGCGCTGTGTGCGTGCTGACATTCGGGGGCTCCGGGTTGGGCAGGGCGATGGCCGGCGCTGGCAGCATTCCGGGACGGGGTAACGCAGCTCCCATCATACGTCGAGAAACTTGGAGCCGCCGTTCTTGGCTTGGAAGGGCTCGGACCACATGCGTCGCAAGTCGCCCTGGACAGCAAACAGCCACGCGCAAGCGCGGATGGGTGTTAGGTGCTGCACATGAGCATCGTATCATTGTTGATGAAAAAATGTTTTTAAACAAAGTGAGATTTCTGTACTGCAACGCTACTTTTCTGCACGCCAGCCAATCACCTTGCAAAAGGTCTTGTGCGGCGCCAACGTGCTCTCGAATTGGCAACGAGCGGAAGTTCACGTACGTGTTATGTAGGAACGAAACATTCCTTCCGCTGCTCTTGACATTTAACAGGGGGGGGGGGGGGGGGGGGTGGTGGTGTGGGGGAGCCCGGGAAAAATGACCGAGCGGAAATTACCCCTCAAGTCACTTCGCAGAAGCCGCCCGCCAGAAACGCTCGGCGGTGGCGCTACTGTGCCCGAGCGGGAAAGCTTTTTCAAGAGGGGGGGAGGGGGGGGGGGGGTGGCGTCGGGGGGGAGGGATGGAATTTCACTTGGGCCCAGCACGAGTTGGAGAGAGACTGTTACCATCCCCCCACCGGTGTTCCCAGGGCCATGCCTCCCAGAGCTAAAATGTGCTACATGAACCCTTCCCCAATTCCGACGACGTACGTCGACATCATCAGTTTCTCTTCCGATTTCGTTCAATAGAAATAAAAAAATAAAACAACTTCATCGGTACGCCTTCAGGGTCGGATGACGTACCGAAGATCCCACAAGGTCATGCGGGAGGGCGTGGCACAGTTTGGCGCCAGCTATCGCAGAGTGCAGCAAGCCTTCGGCACTTGACGTAGCCTCAAAGTGCACCTAAGCCTGGCGCGTGCGCCATGGTAACGTCGCCAACAACAACAGCAGCTGTTGCTGTTGTTGTTGTTGAGTGTGTGCGTTGTTGTTGTGCGTGCGTTGTTGTTGTGCGTGCGTTGTTGTGTGTGCGTCCAGAGTGAGAGCAGTCACCTTGAGATAGGCCATCGTGAGCAGCGGCAGCAGCGTGAAGGGCACCAGGTAGAGCAGTGCGGGCTGGGCGGCCCGGTGGATGCGGGACGCGATGGTGGCCGTCAGGAGACCTGAACACCACCCCCCCACCACCAACCCAGCCACGCACACAGAGGCCACCGGACACGCACGCACACCGAGACAATGATCCGACGATTGACAGGGCGTCCCCTGGAAAAATACACTCAATCGCCCACGTGTGTACAAGTGGTAGGGAGCGGTAGTGTAGCGGTCAGTGCGCTACGCTACGAACCCGGTCACCTGAGTTGGATTCCCGCTGAAAACCAATAATAGTGGCGAATATTTTAACCGGTCCTGAGCCTCGACTCAACCTCTAATGAGTACCTGGTGCGGTGTGTAAACATCGCCACTAGGGAGACAAAGGCGGTCGGGCGTGGTGCCGGACACCCACTCCCTGGTGTGACGTGCCGGCCTTCATTAGGCACCCGCTAACAGTACTTGCCCCAACAGTCTGTTAAGCGCCGCGGGCGCTCCCCAACATGCGATGCGGCCGGTGGTTGTTTGCCGAACGACGCGTCTGGACACAGAGGGCTCGCGATTGGTGGTGCGATGCCGTGACTCGCCCGGCTCGGCCAATGGGGGCGCGCGTCGAGTGCGCCAACGGAGAGTTCGCGGGAAGGTAATGGCGTGGCTGCCTCTCGATTGGCTGGATTCCGACACGCCCACCCAACCGCTCAGCGAGGCAGCTCCCTTGAGACCGTTAGCCGATGTCGCGATGCGCTCTGGGCTAGACTGGCCCTTCAATGGAAAGGCGCTCCCCCGAGGTGCTCTGGAGCACTGCTCATCGAACGCAAGCCCGCACAGCATGCTAAGTGCGTATTTGGGAGTAATCACTAAGAGAGAAAGAGAGGGTTGAGTAAAACATTTTGGACAGAACAGTGACCCACCAATTATGCCCGTCATTAAAGCCAAATAAATCTAGCGGGAGACGGGCAGCACGGGTCATGAAACGCGACTGACGAGAGATGGGAGACGACTTCACAGCGGAGAGGAGACCGAGGTAACAGAAGAGAAGCAGGGAGGAAGACAGCGGGAAACGCGGTAGCGGCGAAACGACATCGCAGAGTTCAGAAGCCGCGAATGAACAGGAGCAACTGGGGGAGAGGAGAGCGATGGGGAGACAAGCAGCAGTTGGAAGTTTCAGGCTGGCAACAGCAGCAGCAGCAGCAGCATCCACTGTTGGCTTCGAGCGGCGTTACCGATGAAGTATCCGATGAGGGTGCAGTGGAAGTAGGAGACACGCTGCATGCGGCTGGGGAACGCTGCGTCTGGGTCCACGCCGTTCGCCTGCTTCTTGTAGTTGTCGTAGCGCAGCACGAAGCACAGCAGCAGCCCGGGCATCACGATGTCGCCGATGCCCAGCATGGAGAAGTGGCTTCCGCTCGAACTGAGCACGCGCACACGCACGGAGATGCCACGTGAAGAAAACTAAACTAAACTATCTTCTTGACAGACCTGTTCTTCACCTGAGGATGGCTGCTTGCGTTGTGGCCGAAACGTCGTGAGAATTATTTTATTATGTTTTATTTTTATTATTTTATTATTACCATTCTACGTGACTTTACCGAAAGAACCAAGAAGATGAATCCCTGCAGTCACGAAAGCTTTAAATCGAAATAAACTAAACTATTTTTTATTTTACCAGGGAAGGCCCACTGACCTGGCTATCACAAATGATCGTTCAACGAAGTGGCTTATCATGTAGAAATTTATAGCACCCAAATACTCTTAATGTATGTTGATTCTAAATGTGGAGGGAAAAACCCAGAGGATACGGATAAAAATCCACACGACCACGGGGAGAGAGAATGCAAACTCCAAATATAGAGGCATCAGAATCCGAATCGAACCCACGACCTCCTGTAAACCAGGTGAGGTAGTTAACATCTCGCCACCATAGCGCCCAAGTCTGCTGTGAGCCGGCACTGCTTAGGTGTTGGGTTCGAATCCAGACTTAAGTCGCCTATGATTAACCAGGGTTGTCAAGCGTGGTGCGTTAATGATCTCGGCTCAGTAGTCATTGACTGTACAATTAACCCCCTTATTACACTGCATTCGCTACTGCACTTAATTTCACTGAATTTCAGGCCCAAGGATTAAAATATCAGGTCGAACGTAACGCGACGAGCATTTCCCTCGGGCAGAGTTGGCGGGAAAATAGCCGCCCCGTTCTCCATGAACCGGAGGTCACGTGAACGGATCTCAGAGGCAGCTCTGTGGTATTCCACTTCAAGGGGCTGTTGTCAAACACTACGGAGTCGCGCGCGTCGCTCCGTGGGCGAGATCTTAACGGATTCTTTGTCTCATCTGGTCCAACCCATGTGAGACTAGGCTCTAAGGAAAGCTGTCTCGGGTGTGGACCAATCAACTTCAAGGACATTGCACATTATCAGAGTTATGTTTTTTGTTTGCATTATGACTGCAGGTATTGTGGTCTATGCAAATATGACTCCTTGTAAAAAAGGTGTCCGTTTTGTTGCCAGACAGAAGGGTAAAAAAAAACAATTATCAAAAAAAACGAATTGTACTTGCGTCCAATTTCAATAAATCAATCCGCGCTGCCCATCAATGCTGCTCCCCCCAACCCCCCCAACCACCTCCCTCCCCCACAACCCCCAACCACCACCCCGCCCCCACCTGGGGAAGACGAGCTTTCCGGGCAGCGAGAGGCGGGGGCCATCACGCCCTCCCTGCGGGAAGTGCAGCTTGCGCGACAGCACGTCGATGGGGTTGTCCGCCGGCTGCGTGGCCACCTTCACCATCACGTTGCTGCTGAAGATGTACGCGGAGAAGAACACCTGCTCGCACGCACACACACACACACACAAGACAAAGATCCCCCATTAAAGCCTTGTTGGGGCAAGTGCTGTTAGTGGAGTAGCGCCAATGAAGGCCGGCACGGTACAGCGCCACGCTCGACCGCCTTTGTCTACCGAGTGGCGATGTTTACACACCGCACCGGGTACTCGAACTGGGGTTGTTGGGTTTGTAGTGTAGAGCGCTAACCGTTGGGCGCCATGCACAGGCACACGAGTCGCTACGTCACTCAATTGGGACCATACGTTGGGACTCTTGATACAAGCACCTCTGTTGCCCACGTCAGCAATTGTTTCTTGCTGTGGTTGTCCTACCTGATGACGGACGCTTGTGTTGCGCCCGAAACGTCGTGATTTAATTTATTTTATACCTACGTGACTTTACCGAAAGAACCAAAAGGTATGCGTAGCAATCATCGGACCCTTACTACTGGCAAAACTAATGCTTCAGCTGTCCCTCTAGCAAATGGGACTAACCGTGGTTTGGAGTTCCCGCCTGGTTAAACTACGTCGTTCCTCGGGTTCATATTTCACGATATATGATATATTACATTATATTTCACGGTGTGGCGATTGTCGCGATATCAGCTACATGGCCAACTTTCGCCGACACGCCTCTACTGAAAGAGACAAGCCGCGACGACAATTAACAGACCTCGACCAATCACGAAAAATCGCGGTAACGCCTCGTCGGTAGCGGTGCACGAACACGAAAAAATATTCAACGGAGACAATCGACGGGTGTACAGCGGCGTGCTCGCGAGGACACGGGAGGGTCGTACCCAGAAGACGTCGTAGATGAGCAGGCCGGAGAGCAGCAGGCAGGACACCTTGAGGCTGGGCAGTCGCACGAACGCGATCATCGCGACGCACAGGCCCATCGCTAGTGCTGCGCACGCAGACGCACGGGCGCAAAGGGAAGAAGAGGCATTCGCATCACCCCGACTCTCATGAGCAGGGCTGCCATAAAAGCTCGCATGCTGTGCAAAGGTTTATGTTACCATGAAGAGACATGATGGCAGATTTATTTTCACACACCTCCCCGTGTTTACGGTGTGTTGTTTAAAAGAACGTTTTGTATCTTTTTGGAAAAAGTGCAGTTGTTTCCGTAGTGCACTATGAATCCCGTGCTTTGTGTTTCGACTCCTCCTGGCGAGGGCGATCATCAGTGGCGAGTGATATCAGAACGGGTCCTGGACCGCACCCCACCCATACTAACCCACACTGACCAGCAAGGTCAAGTATATGGTCAAATAACCCACACGACTCTATGCTGTGTTACCACTATGATTTGATATTCATAGTGTAGATTACCCGAATGATTATACATCAGTGTGAATACTGGTAGGAACCTCCTGGTTACACCAGCCCACAGGGGATTGTTGTGTCCGTCGTGCAGGGAGGGGCTGGGTGGGGAGAGAGGGGCTGGGTGGGGAGGGTAGGGCGGGGTGGGAGGAATGGGGTTGGGTGGGGAGGGGCTGGTCACCCCGTGGTGCCCTTATAAAACTCAACATTTAACCTACACACGCCGGCTTGTGCCCGCCCTCACAGTCGGGCATATTTGCGGAATACACTACGCCGCCGTTGACCCTGGAAATTGACCGAGCAACCAAACGTTACTATCAGCTCCCTCCACAGGAATGTGTTTATTATCACAATGATTGTACACAGTGTTAATTACCCCCATGATTGGATATCACAGTGTAGATTACCACCATGATCAAATATCAGTCTTATAAGATTGGACATCACACTCTTATACCTCACCCCCTCACTCTCTCTTCAGTTCATTTGAGCCACGACCCCGACTGTCCCGGGAGATGTGCGTGGCTCGCGAGCTACCGTTTGGCCGCCCATGGAAACCGAGATTATATTTTCTGCCGCCTGTCAGGCTTAGCAGAATCGCCGCGGAAATTTTACTTTCAGGAAAAACTACTTTCGAGCCAGAGCGTGCGGGTGGGTAGGAGAGGGCCGGGCGAGTGGGAGAAGCGATTTGTTGACATTCCACGCCCTTCATGAAACGGTAGGTCTCACGGCGTTGTCCGTGGACTATTCACGGTGCGTTGCATGTGTTCTTCACAAGTTATGTTTTTAATGGGCTCCCATTCACGGAGTCCACCCGGCCCTGATCTGGTATCACAAAACAGGCGGCTGCCACCACTGTCGGAGTGGTACGCGTCATTAACATCAGCATCATCACCAGCAGCAGCTTTTATAGAATCTTTATCGTCTCAAGCAGCTGTAGTAACAGAAGTACCACCAACAGAATCATTAGCAGCAGCAACAGCATCATCAACATCATTTATTCCTAGCAGCGGCTTTTGTCTAGCCATCGAATAAAGACGATCACTGCATTGTGTGCTTTCAGATGCGCTTCTGTGGCTGTCTGGAATGCTGTTCCTTCCAATATTTGGAAGCCACTGGAGACATGCACTTTGACATCTAAATTTAAAACTCATTTTTTTGGAACTGCTTTTTGTGTTTAGTCTGTTGTCCTTCCAACGCCCCTTCGATTTAGCATGGTCGGCTAGGTATTGTGCTAAAGACGTTCAACATACATACAATCATCATCATCATCAGCAGAAGCATTTGTATTATGTTCATGGCCAAAATCATAATCTCCACCGTGAGGCCATTCGCCTCTAACAGGGAGCGCGGTGCGAGAAAGTTCCCAACGGCCTCTCTCCGTCTCTCGAGAGCGAGAAACGATACCGACAGCACGTGAAAACGACTGCAAACGGCGCACGAAGATCAATACCGTCCATGAGCAACCAGTGTCCGGTGAGCACCCAGATGAGGACGAGGGCGATGGAGAGCGAGAACGAGAGCAGCTCGGCCGTTGTGAAGCGACCGCAGCAGCCAAACGAGATCCTGCGGGGGGGAAGGGGGACAACGCACGGAAGACAACGCGGATTAAATCGGACCCAACTCCGGCGAGCGAGACAACTCAGCTCCGCACGCCAACCCATCTCATCACAACCCAGCGGCGAAGCCACCGAGTGTGCAGGCTGTGCAACTGCACCGGGGCCCAAGGGCGGGAGGGGCTGAGACACCGGGGCTATGAGCAGTGGGGGAAATTGGATTAATGGGTGAAGTGGAGGAGGGGGGGGGGTCCCATTCAAGTCCTTGCAGCAAGGCCCATGCCTACCACGCTATGTCACTGTCCTTCACTGACTGAGTGATACAGCGGCCACATCAAACAGAAGCCCGGTGGAAGTCGCAAGGTTCTTTTTCTGCATTGGGATGTTTAGCACGTTCATCAATGTGCGGGAAGAGAGAATGCGCCAAGAAATGTCACAGTGAAGCAAGCTGCCTTGCCTGCTGCTGCACTGCCATATCGCTTTTCGACACGTTGAGCGTCTCCCACACATGACAAGAGTTTGCGCGTTACACGCCTATTCCACCTATCACAGTGCGGGTTTACAGGCAAACGCCGCCACCGCCACCACGGCTGGCTTTGCTGTCGATACCCGTCTACCGCCAATAACGCTGCGACTGGCGCGCACACACTCGCATAACACTTGCGATTACCGTGTCGACATTTTTGGTTTTTACATTTTCCGCAAGAATGTTGTTTTACTCAACATTTGCTTTCAATTTCGAGAGCCATTAGCTTTCTTTGCATTCATCCGAGTAGGAATTCCGGACTGAGCTAAGCCCAGGATTTAATGTCTCCTTGGCAGGCCGACCTTGAAGAGGCGACAGCTGATATCGGCGGCGCGGGGTCCCGCATACCGATCCGCGTGCGACGCCTCCCCTGACCCATCGCGCGTGCTCCAGTCATCATCATCATCATCAGCAGCAGCAGCATCAGCTATGACCAGTGATGCACTGGCAGATTAAAGACCTCATCTAGCCGTTGCTATCGCTCACGATGTTGCGAAATAACGATCCACAGGGCACCTGCGCACGAGCCGATTTCATTGCTCATCTCTCTCTAGTGGATGTGCTCTGGGAATCGTTCCCTCCTTTGGTGGCCACTCCATTACTCTTCTGCCATTTGTCTCCTCCAGCGACAAAGTCGCACTCGAGTCCGCTCACTTTTGTTAACCGCTCGCAGAGTAATTTTCCTGCGTATGTCATCGAATCCATTCGTTCCTTTTTCTATCTATGAATGTGCATCTCCCCATGCGCAGTCAAGTCTAAGAATTTCGGTAAGATACTGCAATGCCATAATTGCCTCTCTCCACGCTTCTTTGCGCAGTTTTCATGCATTTTTTTTTATTGTAAAAGACCGTGTTTCTGAACGATGTGCACGTCACAGCGGGAAGTACGAAATGATTAAGAACTCTTCGCTCGAGGCCACATTGGTATGCGTTGCGGGCGCACAAGTGTGCGAGCACCAGCACGCTCGATGAAAAACGGCCTCCTGTAAAACGCAGGTCTCAACGGTTTTCAGACCGAAATCTCAAGCAGAGCGAAAAGCGGCCGCACCACAAGAGAGCCACTCGAGTGCATCGATAAAACTCGCCTTTGTATTTGGCAGAAAAGTGACATCTGAAATGACTTCTATGCAACGCTCACGTTGGCCAGGTGGGAAAAACGGGCTGCAGAGTACGGCTCGCGAGTGAATAGCGTGCGATTTCAAGATTCCACGATCCATCATCCCTCCCCGGAGTCAGTAAAATGAGTACCCTTTAGTGGAGAGTCAGCAGCGGCCATCCTTATCGAGGCCTGCGACCATATCATGCCGGAAATCTCTCCTGATCGTGTCAGATCTGAGATGCTACGTAAGGAGGAGCCAATCCTGAATGGTGCGTGGACGAGGAAGCGAGCAGTTGCAGGGCTGCGCCTTCACCGTTACCTTTCGCAAAATCTCCACCGGCTACTCGCAGCATGTCATCCCCTTACACGAGGGCACGCGCACACACACTAATCCCGAATCAAACCGCATCCACCGAAATCGCACATCTCACGCGCAGAGTAATCCGCCCGGCATGAATTAACTGAATAACTCACCCCATGTGGATCTTTTTGACCGCTCAAAAAGAATCGGAAATGTATTTTTTTTAAGAACCATGTAATCTTTTTTTTAAGGGATGATGGGAGATTTGTTTTGACCAGCAGCTGTGCTGGGCTGCTACCAAGGCTGTGTGAATCATCACGCCTGATGCTTTCGAGTCTTAGCCAGATCCACGGGATTACTAGGAGGAGGCAAATGTGGGGAGGAGGGTGGGTGCAGGAAACCATAGCATGCAGTGAGGGTGTGTTAGTCTATGGCGAGAGGCCTTCATAGACGTCTCGCTAACAGCACTTGCCCCAACAGTTTGTTAAGGCTATATGGGGGATCTTTTGTCTTTGGCGGCGAGTGGTAGTGTAACGAGTGGTAGTGTAGCGGCGATCCAGGTTCGATTTCTGCTCATGGCCAACACCAGTGACGATTATCTGAACCAGTCCTCGGGCTCCCCTAGATCGACTCGACCTCAATGAGTACCTGGTACGAGGTGTAAAAACATTGTCACTGGGGAGACAAAGGTGGCTGGGCATGGTGCTGGCCACCCATCCCGTCGTGTGCCGTGTCGTCCTTCATAGGTGCTCACGAACAGCACTTGCCCCAAAAGACCGTTAGAGGCTATACGGGGGGTGGTCTTTGTTGCGCGGCGAGAGACGATTGGAAAAGGTGCAGCCCTGCAGTTGCTTGCCCGTGCCACTGCTGGTGGAAGGGCCTCCACTAAAGGGAGCTCTAGAAAGCCACTCGAGTGGACATTTTGGCCTACTCCTCCATGGAGGCCAGGCGTCTTCCAAGAGACGGGAGTAGCTGTCGATCGACTAACCATGATGCACCCATTCGTACCGCTGGGTGGATAACAAGCGGCGGGGGCGGGGTGGGTGGTGGGGATGGGGCATGATTACGAAAACATGCACGATTGTTTTCGACTGCTGCGCCGGGAGATCAAACCAAAACTGGCGGACCAGTGAGATTGCAAGTCCAGCGGCGCTAATCATTACACCGTGGCAGCGTGTGATGGGTAGTGCACGGTACAGCGTGCGCGGTTGCGAAACACAAGCGAGGGAATTATTACGAAGGTCCCTTGACGGCAACAACAAGAGCCGAGAGTCGCAAATTCTCTGTCACGCAACTGTGAGCGAGAAGAGAGAAAAATGTTAATTTAAGAATCCAGCGCCAAGCGAAGGGACGGACCAAGGAAGGTGTCGGTTCAGCCGGGGGATGAACGGAAAGAGGATGGCGCCTCGCAAGGGATTCATCTCCACCCCATTCACTGTTCGCCGACCAAAATTTTGTAAAGCCACATTCGATCACTTTACATTTGTACGTGAAGAGACATTCATCAGATGAAAAAATTAACCCGTAAAAACAAAGTTTTTCACTATAAATCCTTTATATGCGTGGCATCGGTTTTATTTTATTATTCATTTCTGTTTTTCTTGAGTAAGAGTTTCATTTGTATCACATTGGTATTTTAAATTAAATATAAAAAAAAAAACTTTCTAAAAAGTGGAAAATTTTGGAAAAAAAATTTTCACGAAAATAAATTGTCACGCACAACGAGTCTGTGTGCAAAATGTCAGCTCGATTGGATCACGGGAAGTGGGTTAAAAAACGACCGAAAGATTTGCAAGCAAGCAAGTGAACTTAATATAAAGGATTTAAAAAGTGCATGCAGGCTGGAATTAAATAACGGTCGTGATACTTGGGATTTATAGACAAGAGGGCCTCTTGGGAGCTCAATGCTCCCAGCATGCCTTGCACCATCACATGACATCACCAAAGTGCATTATGGAAAAATCTATCGTGAATAATGTAACATTCGGATGTCAAATTCAATCAGCTGGGTGTCTGGAAAGCATAGGCGTAAAAGATATATTTTGATCAAAGCTAAAGATCTGACAGCACGAGCTCAAATGCCAAGTGCCCAGAAAGAATGGACGCTCGAGTGAGAACGGTGGGGGTTCGAGATGGTGAGCTTCTTGAACCAAGCCAGGTTTTACGCAGCGTTAACTACCTCTCCTTGTAGGTAGAAGGTTGTGGGGTTCAATGCCGACCTTGACGCCGGTATATTTGGAGTTTGCATGTTCTCCCCGTGGTAGCGTGGATTTTTCTCTGGGTCCTCTGGTTTTTTCCTCCATATTTAGAATCAACATGCTTCTTAGGAGTATCTGGCTGCTATAAATGTCCACGTGATGAACCGCTTCGTAGAGCTATCATTTGTGGCCAGGTGGCTTCTGAAAAAGAGCTATATAGCTCAGTGGGATTTACCTAGAAAAATAAAAAAGTAAAAAAATAGTCTCGTTTAAAAAGCCCAGCGGTCACCACACGTGTCACCTAACTATATTGACGGTCAAAATCCCAACCGAGCCCCTTCCTCAGGCTTTGTGTGCGGGTGTACCAGAGCGTGCCACCTTCCAGAAAGCAGGCATTAAAAAGTGCCTCCGATGATGTCCTGTATGACGACAGTCGGCATGATGTCTCTAACATGCATAAGTTCTCTAATCCCTGCGATTGCTCTTTCTGTCTCGCAGTGTTTTCCCAAGCGACGTGGACTCCAGCTCGAGTAGGACACATGCCACGGAAAGGGACGAGAGACAATGGCCAAGGCTCATGACGGAGCGACAAGCCGAAGCAAGAAACGTGCCCGGGAGGGCATCCACCACGGATGTGGAGCGGTGAAAGTCAGCTCGCGTGTGTGTGTGTGCGTGTGCGTGCGGTGCCAGGCAGATTGATGCATCGCAGCAACTTGAGAAAACGGGAATGGCTTGTGGAGGCCTTCATCCAACAGTAGATTTGATCGCGGTCGATGAAACGGTCGCTCTCAAAAAATAAATGAGGTCGTCACGCCGCCGGTGCCCTTTGCCAGCTTTCTGGAGAATTGCAAACGCGCCGTTGACAACGGACTGGTGTAACCATGGTTAATCGGATACCCGTTTCCAACGAGGTTATGAATCTCAATGGGCTAAAGCCTTGTTAAGTGGCATTTATTTTAAAAAAATCTGGATTATGTTTTTTTTTTACCCATCAGGTGTCAGAGATCAGGTTATAATAGATTCCACTGTGATTGTTTAGGCAGGGGGAGCACCCAACCCTTCAAGGAAATACACCTCCCCGACAGCCGCCTTTCAAGTGCAAAGGCAGGGTTAAACGCGTCGCATTGAACGTGTTGCGTTATCAGGGAGAAGAAAAATAAATAAAATGAATCAGAAGAGCGTTACATCTTTATGGGCAAAAATATAGGTCAAGCACTACGGGCGATGATGCAGGAGAGAGGGAGTGTGGGCGGGCGGCGATGAGTGCGAAGGTGTTGGAGTTGGTGATTAGCAACGGTAATTTTTCATAAAATTTACGGGCCACGTGCCGGGAGGAAAACCAATCAGCCACCCCCCCCCACACCCCCAAAATAATCCACAGAAAGGACACGGAACAAACTGGGCCGATGCCCACCACATCTTCCCAACGTACACCGTTTTGAAATTAAATCAACTAAGTGCCGAATGTATAATGTGTCGTTCGCTTTTGTGTTTATTCGCAATTTAGATATCGGTAGGAATTCCCGATTTCCTTGACCACCACGCAAAAATCCTAGCATTAGTGATTTGCGGATGCAATAATTCACCCCAGCCCAGTCATTTAATCAATGGTAATGATTCTGCTCTGCCATTGATAATAATAACACCACCAATTACACTGTGCAGGATCTTCTCAAAAATACACCCGAGTTTTCATTACGTTTCCTAAAATAATACACGTACAACTGGAATTACAGTTTACAAACCACAACGAGTGAGCGCGGCATCCACGCTCACACAAAGACGTGTTTACATGTCTTTGTGTTTACATGATCTAAAACTCCCAAACTTCTTTTGGCAGCTAAAATATCAAGTTGTGTGCATGTATTATTTTAGGAAACAATGTGATGAACATTCGGGAATGTTTTTCTGAAGACCCTGAAATGTTTTAGCCATGGGAATAAATTGAAAAACCCAGAGGAAACCAATGCAAAACAGGGGGGAGTACATTGAAACTCGACAAAGAAAGGCCACCCAAGTGAAACATCAAACCTAGGTTCCTTTATCCTGTAAGGCCACGAATGTTACCGCTGCATCACCCGACCATCTCCACTGCTCACGACCGATGATGATGCTGCTGGTGGTGGTGGTGCTGTAAATAACGTGTTTGTATATGCATAGAATAGATGTTTATTTGACGAATCGCTGCACCGCTGTTGCTGCGAGCGATTCGTACAAAACAGGCAAGGAAGGTTCAAAGGTCGTGCCGGAGCGTGGTTAGCGTGGCGATGGTGTCGGCGATGAGCGACGCTTACTTGTTCTGGGTGGAGCAGGGCCGCGTCAGGTACTGGCACATGGGCAGCAGCAGGAACGCGAACGCGATGGTCGCGAGCACTGCAGAGGGGCGCCGGTCAACAGTGGGTGCACAAAAACACACAAAGACAGACGCGTGCCGTTTAGACCAGGGGAACCGGGCCGCACTGCAGGAGGTGAGCGGTGAGTCCGCGCGTGGCCCGCCCCCATTGTTTTATTCACAACTTCCGTCCGCGCCTCTTTCCCGCGCTGCGCACTTGTCTCAGCCACAGTTTTGGTGAACCCACAAGCTGCTAACCCCTAGTAGCCACAGTGAGTAAAAAACAAACGTCGCTGGAGAGCTTCTTTGAAAAGGGGAAAAGACTCAATGGTGACCCCCCTCCCCCAGGTCCGTGGAAAAATTGTCTTCCACGAAACCGGTCCCTGGTGCCAAAAAGGTACCGCTGGTTTAGACCGACGGGGACGTGCGGAGGGGGGTCCAACCGAACGAGTTGGCGAGCCTGCGGCGCAGACCGCGAGCCACGCGCGCGCCACCACTCGCCACACACGCACGCGGGAGTTTTTGCTGTCGTTTCCGATCGATTTCCTTCATTGCTGTACTTAACCTCGTTCGGTTTTGCCTTCGTCGTTTCGGTGACCCAGGTGAGCCTTGCCAAACGAGACCCATCGCGGATCTCCTCTTGAGTTCTCGCCGCGGTCACACGACATCAAGCGTGACCTTGAATCGGACGTAGACCGCCACTCGGCGAGAGGGCGGCAGGGCAGGCGCGCGGGGGGGGGGGGGTTGAGCCGCAAAACACCGCGGGGGCCATCGGCAGCTCGCGAGTTTAGCGAAGCCGTGAACGGAGGGTGTCTCGTCGCCTGTCGCACGGACGAGACGTGCGTCCCCGAGCAGGTGGGAGGATTATCCCCGAGCGGCGTAATCTCCATCTCGCTCGGGCAATGGTCGAGGAAGAGCCTCGGGGATTATTAATTGCGGTCACTCGAGCGCCGGCTAGGGGGACTCGGGCTTCGGCGAAAGGCAGCGGAGGGCACTCTGGTTGTGTTGACGTATTAAAAAAATAAGATTAACGCTTACACAGGCACTCCTTTATTACCACTTTCCCTGTTGACTTTGTCGAAAAAAAAGTCGGATATATGTTTTAGCGCTTCAGTCGTGTTTTTTATTGCACTGTGGTTAAGGCTGCTTGGCTTGTAATCACAACGTTACGGGTTAAACCCCTGTTGGGAGAGGGAGGGATGGGGGGGGAAGTTGACCCAGCTCATCAGCGTATTGGGATCAATAAAGACACTACCGTTTTGTCGGAAGTCAACGGTAATTTTTTAATTTTTTGTTCTACGTGACTTTACCGAAAGACCCAAAGAATATAAAGTGAACGGTAGCCCGTCTTACAAAGAGAATGACCCCTGCCCTGTGGAAATGGGAATTAACGACGACTGGCTTAGGAGCGCCGACGAAGGTGAAGACGCCAATATGTTTTCGAATTTGTTTTTATTCATGGCGCAAACATTATGAGTTGGTGACAATTCTGTTTAAACCAGGTGAGAACCCGTGTCTGGGTGAACTGGTAAAAACAGCTGTGCCCACGCTCAACGCCTGGAGGAGGTTCAGTTATTTAACATGCATCTGTCCGTTGAGCTCAAAGCCAGCACTGCCATTAGAAACAAGCTGGCGAGCAGGTCCATTAAGGGAGGGGGCCTCAATTTGGCGAGGGGATTTGACTGCACTCACAAGACAGGCGTTTTTGCGAAAACACACAGACATACGCACAACCGGACGCAAGCATTTCGCGCACTTGCTTAAAAGAAATTAGCGAAAAAGGCGCAGCCCTGCAATTGCCCCCATCGGCCGGCTCTCCTGGCACCGAGCACCTCGCCAATGAAGAATCGAGCGAGTGAGCGAGCGAGCGAGCAGCCAGCGGACACCTTTATCTTACCCGCGGTGCAGATGGTGAAGACGACCTGCACCGAGTCGAAGAAGAAGAACATGACGAGCAGCGACACGGACGCGCCGATGGGCAGGAAGAGCGCCTGCGTCGAGTCTATTGTCTGGATGCCTGCAGACAGGGGAGGGGGGGGGCAATAGTGGGGGGCACAGTGGGGAAAGGTGGTGGTGGGTGGAGGGGGAGAGCAGAGTGGAGGGAGAGAGAGAGGAGATAGCAACAGGAGTAGAGAGTGGACACGGAAGACGTTAGTGGCGTAGCATGGCCGACTACCAGGATTAATTATCATTAATCACGAAAATGACAACACAGCTGCTTTGGCTGCTGTGACTTGGGTCGGCGGATATGGCGAGTGCATGGGCGTAGCGAGTCTGGAAAGGGCCCAGGTGTATTTAATCAAATGGGCGCCCCCCCCACACCTCAACGCCCACTACCCCGACCCCCCTTTCTCTCCTTAGCCCAGTGCGCCTTGGCACCTTCGGACCGCGGGGGGCCCTGGTGCAATTGCACCGCCTACACACTCGATAGCGGCGCCACTGACGGGACACGAATGCGCTGTCATCGCAAGGCGCGCGCTGTGCGCTGCAAAAGCAGGATGATGGGGAGACTTGTCGACTCTGTAAAAATCCCCGCGGGAAATCTACCCGGCAAAGCTGTAAGCTTTGTGAAGTCGCTCTTATCTGGATGGTGGCAAGTAATCACAGGAGGGAATGGTCCGAGTTGACTGCGAAGGGCGCGGGCACAGAGCATGACGAAGAACAAACTGCAACTCTCCGCCTGAATTACTCACGCGCACTGCCTCGTAACGGGGAAGGAAAAAAAACTGGGAATAAAGTTGGCTAATGTTTCACATGATGGCCAAACCCTTCGGCAGCAGCGTAGGGAGGAACACCGACTCAAACGATAGAGTTGCCGCCGAGACAGATTCTTCTGATCTAAAGCAGCGTCAATAATGATGGAAACATTGGCGAGGGCGTTTTGTTGTTGTTTTTGTCGTCTTGTGCCATCGCATTAGGGTCCACACCGAAGCTGCTCTAATTTATTTTTCCGAAAAATTAATAGGTTTTTTGACATTTTTAAATGTCTCAATTGTAGCGTCTTACATTTGCACAGAGCCAAACACTGACCGAGATTATGTGCGTCGGTGGGAAGGCAGTTCCTGCCCCATTCTTTTTTAACCCAGTAAACCCACCACCACCTGCGCAGAAAATAATAACCGGCCATTTGGCTTTGGTTCATCAGCTGTTGTGCATCGTGGCTTCGCGTCTTGTATCGCGTAGTGAAATGGATATCCTCTGACTTCACTTTGTATCATTAAAGGGTCCGTCTCACAGCTGTTCAGATAAGTTACCAGCCATGTAACAATGAACCCCCCTCCCACCCTCACGCCCAGTGATTGCAGTGGTCCCTCGGTTTACGATGCCATCGATTAACGATATTTCGACTAACCATCCGCCCTCCCATGGGGTCCCATTGTTTCTATGAGCGATACATTTCAGATTAACGATACGTTGACGATATCACAAGGACCCGCCAATTTCGCCCAAACGGAGCGCTCCTAAGTGGACTAGACAGCAGACCTCAGCCAATCAGCGACGCCCTTTTATGAGCGTTTTGAGAGCAATCGGCTACTAAGACTTTCAGTGTTTAATGTGCGTTGCTTATCGAAACAGCAGAAAAGGCGAATCAATCGCTTATCGCGGTGGAAGGGTACGCGGGCTAACCGCGGCGGCCACGAGGTGGCGCATGCCAATACGTCCCGCGATGATGTCACTTGCTAATCTTTTCGGCTTATTCGCGAATTAGAACCGCGGCTCGGTGACAATGCAGCGAGCGACAGCGGAAAATTAAAAACGCCGGCGTTAATTAAAAACACGCGCGGCGCAAAAACGGGGGAGACAAAGCAAAATCCGTTTCATTACAGATGGAATGAAACGCGATTTTTTTTCTCTTCTTACAATTTTTGGCAAATTTATTCAACCGCGCTTTCAAAGATACACCGCGAATGAAATTGACAACGTCGACGAAAAGATAATTGAAAGAGCATTCGCAGGATGTCACGTTACTTGGGAGGGGAAGTACCGTGGGCAGAGGGTGCGGGGCACGCCGTGCCGCCACAAAAACTCTCTCCGCGTCCACGTTCCGTGACCCTCACGGGAATTGATAATTGTCGCGATGGACTAAGTGACCGGTGGACGGCAGCATGGATGGAGAGACTATTTTCGAGGTGAGAAATCCGGCCGCTGAAGGAGACGTGGGGCAGAGCACGTGAGTGCTTGTGCGGTGTGCGAGTGACCGAGCGAGCGAAGAAGGTGAGTAATTGAGTCAGAGAAGGTGAGAGCGAGCGAGCGTGATTTTTTTTATGGACACCATGTGATGCTCGCAAAATCAGGAAACGCGCTCAGCTCTTTCACTGGTCGACTCAAGCTCTCGTAAACTCTTCATTTGCCCGTATAACCCAAGGGGCAAATGCTTTACCGTTCCTCCCGCAAAAGTGGCGATGCCAGCAGAGAAAGCGACTCGCAATTCAAAGGTTCGGGGGTTTCAAGTGCCGCTTGGGTGTCTTACTCGGCCCACCACATCACCCTTCGTGCAACACCTTTGTCAATCCACTGCTGGATGAAAGCCTCGCCATGCCGCATCGGTCGTTAGAACATGCTGGGCAGTGGGTTAATGGTGAATGGGTGGTAGTGGGGGGGGAGAGGTGGAAGGCCAGACCGATTCCGATAGCATTCTGCTACTGATATTAGCCGTGGTTGAGATAAAAATTCAGGTCGCCGGGTTTTTTTTTTGCCGAGTGTGCTGCTACCACTTACGCCAACGGTTTGGCTACGTATGGTGTGAAATAAGTTCACATACGTACATCATCTCCTTGTCCCGTGATGACTCGATGTCATATGTAGCAAAGATAAACAAACTAAAAGGCAGCTCTCACGAGGAGCTATTTTTACCTCCATCTGACCCATTCCTCTGCGCAACCGCTCGTCCGGCGTGGCGCTGCGTTTACGTTCCGTGCGAACGCCACGAATAAAACGGCACCACTCGCACCACTGGACCACTGGGGCCCGCGGGTCACGACGCGTGCGCATGAACGCGCAGTCACACGGGGCGGTGGGGGGTTAACCACGACGGCCTCCCTGCCGTGGTTGACACGAGGACCCCCGCACCAGCAGGTCGTCCGTGGCACGGCATTTTTTTCGGATGCTCGCGATTGCTCGCGGCTGCACGCCGATGCACCCGGTTGCTTGTGGTTATTTCCCAGTGTGTACGCGCGACGTGGAATGTTTTGCGCGAAGCATACGCTGCGTACTGTTGTTGGTGCTCGACGCCCCCGTGCAGTTGGGAGAGTGACCGCCGCCCTCTTTGTCCTTCTCTCCGGGGCCCGGCTCATCCATGTTTAGGGACCTGCCGGTGGAGAGGCGGCGGCACGGGAGAGACAGTGACACAGACGCTCCATTAACAAATGCAAATGCTCAGGCTTAAACAGATGCAGCAGTGAAGTGTGATGGATGAGTGGGGGCTGTCAAAGCAATGAGCAGGCAGTGTTGAGATTCAGGTCGAGTCTGGACTTCAGCCGCCTGTGATTACACCGAGCGCTCAAGTTGAGCGAGTTGATGGTCGCAGGTCCATCGCCCCGACTTCTGGCACTGATGCTCTGCTAACAGTCGTATGCACAAGCTGACGCTTAAACAAACTTGCAATGAAGTGGCGGCACGGCCCAGGTGTCAGAGCTGTGAGTCAGCACAGGTGAGATCGTGGGATAGAATCCTTGAGTTTCAGGCGCACTGTGATTATACCAGGTGATGAAATGCAGCAAGTGGATAGCCTCGGCTCCATCACCTAGTGACTGCAGTATTAACATCTGTATCAACAGCAGCAGAGCTGTTGTGAGTGCGCAAATGTATGCCTTGTCTTATGAACATGATGTACACCAAATAGAAAAATTAAACTAAATAATCTATAATATATTTTTCCAGGTAAGGCCCACTTGATTTATATAGCTTATTTTCAGAAGTGACCTGGCCACAAATGATAGCACAACGAAGTGGCTTATCACGTGAAAATGTATAGCAACCAAACACTTTAAATGCATGTTTATAAATGTGGAGGTGAGAAAAATCCACGTGATCATGGGGAGAACATGCAAACTCCAAATGTACAGGTGAAAGGGTTTGGGATATAACCCACGACCTCTTCCATACCAAGCGAGGAAAATTAACATCTCGCCACCGTGGCATCCTATATTGGGGACGAGACCCACCAAAGCATATGTACATATAACATGCATTAGCACAGCTTCAAAGGAGTTTAAATAGTGCATAGAGTAAAAATATCTTGCCAGGGCAAGTATAGCCAGACCACCTCCATACATTCAGGTCAAGAGTAAATATGTTCAAAAGACTTGCCCCCCCTCCCCCTGATACCCCATCCCCCCGAACCTCCCCCCTCCAACCTCCGCCTCCTCTTCCCTCCCTCCCCCACCCGTGCCTTCTAATCTCCACCAGTTCTGGGTTGAACCTAACAAAGCATATTTAACGTGAGAATTAAGGGTCAGTGCTACGCAAACCATCGGTAACATCGGTAACATCGCGTTCCGTCCGTCTGACAGCGGCTGACGGATGCAACTACAAAACCTCAAAGAGTGGAACCACTGGGACTGCAAGCGCACACACGGGGCGGAAAGTGGGGGCACAACACTTCGGGTAAACAGATTTGCGCACACTAATAGAGAGAGCATAGGGCTCACTGTGAACCAGTTCACCTGCTTCGCACAACGGCCTGCACAGGGGGACAACACAAATAAATCTCCCGAGAGGCGGACGCAAACGTTAGTTAGCGGGGCAAAACGTTCTCGAAGAAATACATGAACTAAGATGTTTGAATTGAAATTGGTGGGGAGGTGGGTGGGAGGGACAAGAGGTGGGCAGGTGGTTCAGAGGTTAGAACGCTGAGGAGCTGGCATTGCCAAAATCCTGGGTTCGAATCCAGGTTTCATTGGCCTCTTGATTACAACCGAGTTGTCAAGTGCAGTCAGTTGACGGTCTTGGCCAGGTCACCAATGACCGCACCAAAAAAACTAAATTTGGCAATGCACTGAATTCAACTAAATGTCCAGATGCGAGAAGAAATCATGAGTTTGATGGTCATGCGACGAACACTTCCCGCACCTCCGATTAGCACGGTTGACTACGTACGGTGCGGAAGAGGTTCAACGTACCATACATGACGAACAACACATGGCACAACCCGAAAAACGCAACCGGGAGCCAAGAAAACTCTGGGTAATAGCGTGCATGTAAAAAAAAAAACCCACCTAAATAATTGCGTCTAAATATTTCCCAATAAAAAGTAGAAGGAATTTTTTTTTCCCCAACACAAGCATGGCCCTTAATTCCCGAGCCAATGAGTATCACCCGCTCCGACAGAAAAGCATTTCGCATGGATCTCGGTGAACAGGAGGTTTAAACGGTTTCCATTACGCGGCAGACAGCAGGCGAAGGCATTAGTGCCCTTTGATGCCAATGGATCCCCTGTGTGGCGGCCAGCTGGGACGGTACGGACGGGGCCCTTGTCCGCAAGTCGCACACACAAACAGGGACAAGTCACCAATGCATACAAATCATAATTGCTCACACACGTACACATACGCACAACAACAGCCACCGTTCGCCACCGAGTGACGGAGATGTCACCCCCACAGCGATTGCGCCAGGCTAGGTGTGCTTTTTCGACCACGTGAGAGGTGTACAAATTTTACTGGCAGGCTACGGGGACAGAGCCAGGTGTTTAAAGTTAACGGAGATGAGTGAACCACCTGTACTCCCCCCACTGTGCCGCACAAAGACAAAGATCCCACGTAAAGCCTTCCCAGACTATTTGGGCAAGTGCTGCTAGCGAGCACCTTTGAAGGCCGGTACGGCACACGAGGGAGTGGGTGGTGGCCAGCACCCTGCCCGGCCACCTTAGTCTTCTTCGTGCTGATATTCAAACGCTGTACAAGATACTCATTTAAGACACATGCACTTATCAAATTTGCACACACATCCCACAAGCGAGCTCGCACATGGATGCACGCATACAAACAAACACACGCGCAGATGCACACAGGCCTGTGCGCACACGCCCCCACACACATGTGCACGCACACACGGCCTATTGTGCTGGAGCCCTTTTGATTAATGCCACGTTTTGGAAATTAAAAAAAGGCAGAAAAAAAACAAAAACGCACCATTGGAACAGGAGAGGGTTGGCTCTCAACATTATAGCTGCTGGTGATGATTACAGGCGCACGCACGACCCCCCCCCCCCACCAGGAAACTAGCTGCTATTACAAGCTGTGAATAGAAAGGTTTATGTAAACCCAGGAAACTAGATGCTATTATAAGCCATGAATTGAGAGGTTTATGTAAAGCAAGACTTTGCGGGACTGCGCCTGCGTCTGTGACGCCCGTGCAAAGTCAACGCGCGCGCGGTCCATGACTTCATAAATTAAACTCAACGACGGGATTCATTGAGCAATGGAGAGGTCCCCGCACAGCCTGACCGGGCCGACTAACTCGGCTTGCTTGAATTTTAGCGGTGGAGGTGTGGGTGGGGTGGGGGGGTGTGAAAAAAAAAAACATCAGGCATAGAAAATGTTCTAGAGGTCGGAAAATATGTTGCCGTCCCAAAAACTCTCTCTCCGTGTCCACGTTCCGTGAGCCTTTCGGGAATTGCTAATTGTTGAGATGAACTAAGTAGACGGTGGGTGTTCGGCGGCATGGACGCAGAGAGATTTTTCGGGATTGTAAATCCGGCCGTTGAAGGAGATGTGGGCAGAGCACACATGGCTGCCTGTGCAATGTGTGTTTGTGTGTGAGCGAGCAAGCATTAGTGCGCGTGAGCGAGCGAGGTGAGTGAGTAATTGCGTGAGAGAGCGAGCGAGAAAGTGAGAAAATGAGTGAGAGCGAGCAACTGAGTGTTAAGGTTTGGTACCTTGATCAAAAACCTATTTTTGTCGTCTATGCCACCGTCCACTGGACACGAGTTCGCCTCAACGAGCAAAACAGCGGACAGCAGCAAAGACAACGAAAAACGGCGAGTGAGTAAATCTCACCGGAAGCTCCCGTAGACGATGAGCAGGATGGAGATGAGGAAGGTGGACACCTGGCTGGAGTCCACCAACGAATATGCCCTGCGGAAACACACACACAAACATTGGTGTCGTCGTCGTCGTCAAAAGGACCAATGCCAGAAACATTACGACGAGCAAATTCATTGATTAGGAATACAACCTGCACAGTGGAAGGGGGGGGACGAGGAGGGTTGCCCTCTGACAATGATGGACCGAGAGCGATGATGCCTGCTGACGACGATCGTTACACTTGGGGTTCACGCATCGCATCACATCACGCATGTGTCAGGAGTTTACCAATTAAGCAAACGGGTAGGTGCGGGGTGGGGGGAGGGCATTGCTACGGTAAGGCTAAAGACACAATAAAAAAATCTATATGACGCTGGCTTACGATCGCGGACCCCCACCCCCCTCCCTCGAATCGCGTCCACGGAGGAGGTGGAGAATTGTCACAAGCATTTAACAAACAAAAAAACATCGCACAATAACTGCAACGTTACGGGAAACTAATCCGGCGATCATCGAAAAAAAAATAGTGGCGACTCTACTAGTTTACCAAACCGTTGTTTGCACACTTATAGCAGTCCTCCTCCAACCCCAGTAAATCCGCAGTGAGTGTTAATGCTTTTTTGTCCGCTTAATTAAGATAAACTAAAGCTGTAGCAAGCAGGTCCTGATTACATCCCTGTACCGCAGAACTATACCTAACAATACTCCAATCTCTTGTTGTTATTTAAGGCACCCAGAGCAGCAAACGGCGAACCCATCGGCCTTATTTTAACCAGGTGTGGGCTAATCGTGTCATCTTGTTATAGTACAATGAATGGAGTATGATGATGGTGGGAGGGGGGGGGTGAGGTAAAGGGTTTAAAAATTACTCCATGGGCATACAATCCTCTAATTTTGGAATTGGCCCAAGGCAGCCGGATACACTGGTCTACTCTTGAAAATTACTTCGCAGAGCCCTTGAGTTAAGCCAGTCAGCAGCCAGTCCATTGAGACAATGCTTTTCTTTTCATAGGAGAGGCCTGGGGAGCTATGAATATAGGGGTCGAGGCCACCTTTTTCTAATGCAGGAAGTAAAATCCCCTCCCCCAATTATAATCCATTTGTCCGAACAGCTTGGGTAGGCTTACACCCCCAGAAGAGGATTTGGCCACGGCTGACGACATCGAAGATGATGTTGATGATGACTCCATTTGCGTATTTCGGTGTTATTTCTATCCTGAGATGAAATAAAAATATATATATATACTGTTGCCATTCTTGCAGCAAGCCGTGTCAACAATCGCCCTGGAAGAGGACATTATTGGACTACCGTACTTCTCGTGGTTTCTTTTTGGTGCAGCAGTTGGCAAGTGGCTTGAGACCATCGATTCACTCTGCCGAAGAACAGAGCCTATTCAACAAGGCATCTTAAAAAAACCTGGATGCGAATCTAGGATCTCAGAAGCGTGGGCCTCATTGCTCCGACGCAATATTTCGCACCTCTCACACAATGTATTTATTCAGCACGAAAAAAAAGAACAGCGGAATAAATAATGAGCACATCAGAATTGCAACAGGGGGCCACTCGAGGCTTAACGCCACTCTCCACCCCCACACGCCGACAAACCGCAGCACACTGCACGGATGTGGCAGCTGCAACTCAGGTGGCAGCGCAGGGGTTAGAGTTTAGGGACGGCGAAGGTCGCCACCGCCAGGCTCGCGGTTCGACTGGGGCCACCAAAATCGTTAAATCGTTCCCGTCGCCGCGGCCCAAACGCGACGTCAGCAATGGTATCCAATTCATCACCCGCGCTTCTGAAGGGTTCTCAATGCGCAGGCATCTAACATGCCTTCACAACCCTTCACCCATCCCCAAACCCATCCCACCCACCGCCCGCCCCACCCCGACAAGAATCTTGAATGTGCATCTCCAGCTATGGCAGCGAAAATGTAACTCGTTTCATATACCAACGAAGTAGCGCTCCCCACGACCTGATGACTTGTTACAAATTCGGTGGGGGGGGGAGGTGGTGGGGAAGGGGGGGGGTCCACGATTCGATTACATCCAAAAACAACTTTCAGAGGCAGAAGCCCGCAAAGAACAGAAGCGACGGCGGGAAGGGTGGAGTGGGAAAACCCATCAATCATCCACACAGCGGCGCCATCGGCCGCACGCACGCGGCCGAGAAGGAAGAGCCCCCCCCCGCGTGGTGCCAACTCATCCCTCTGTGAAAACAGGTGGAGGGCTTTGTGTCAGGCAGGGCCCTGCGGCATCGTCACATCTTGCCTCTGTCACAACCGGGGTGGTGGTGGTGGGGGGGTCGCCGTCGTCTTGCTAGGTTTACCTGCTGCATCGCCGTGACGACACCCACAGCGGACATGTCAGAGATCACTGTGGAGGTTTTAGCGTTTGCGCTGCGGGGTCCGGCTCTCCACCCTGCATTATTTGGGTTGTGCCGCTTTGTTGCTGTCATTGTTTGGCACGATGTCTAACGTTTCGCTGCACATGCCAGCGGAAGAGTCTTGATTCAATTCCCGAAGCTATAATATGCCTTCGTTGCCACTGACCACAACCTTTACTACGGGTCAATTAAGTTGTCTTTTCTGTTGACTGCTTGATGTGAGATATAAAAATAAGTTTTTATATAAACAGAGAAGAGCCCGTTGAGAGCAGCAGTTTTATTTTCTTTCACGGAAGATCTGGGTCAAAATGTATTTATTGTAACAGCAAGGGGTCTAAGAGTGCAAACAATTCACAATTCAGAAAATAAAGAAACGATATGGGAACACAACGCTGAAACAAGACAAATTACTGATTCAAAGTAACAGAATACATTCAATAAATACTTGGGGGAAATACCCATGACACAGAAAACACGATGATAAAATCGACACAAAAATAAAAATGTAAGCGTGGGAGCATTTTGTGGAGGGAACACACTGCCCAAGAGGATACGCTCCGCGGAGATGTAGGCACTGAAATCCGCTGGTGTGTAGGAGCCATGTGGATTGGTGCATCGCGAGAGACCGTGAGAAATGGCGATGGCCTGGGAAGGCTCCATCCGCGTACTCCGAAAAAGGGCCATTGCCCAAAACGTCGCCGACCGTATAAGATGTTTCTCATCAGGCCACAGCGCTATTGACGGACTTGAGTTTATGTTGAGTTAATCGTGGAATGTGACACCACTGCCAACGCAAGATCACCAAATAATTTGTTTCATTTTCATCCAGCAGTGGATCTATCCATCATGGCTGATGACGACAAAGGGCATTGTGACTTAACACAAAAAAAAGGCGACAGGCCACGTGTGGTTTAGTAGTTCTGTCAAATTACGTAACATTATTAGAAATATAACACACCCACACAAACACTGTTTATTATGGCATGATGATTTTTATCGGTTGCATCTTTCGATGTGTGCGTATATCTGCAAATGCGATTCAAAACGTGAGGCGACCAATGTTCCGCTCTCGGATTTGCAAAAACGGTTCGTTTTCCTACTGTAGTACAGTATTTGCAAAGGCGATCCCCAATAGTTTTGGTGACTGCATGCGGTTTGTCTCCATTTCACATCTTCCCGTTTAGGAATTACCCAAGAGAGACGATGGACAGACACACCGACAGATAGGCACACTGACACAGAGACAGATACCAGGAGAAAAACACCAACAGATACACAAATACAGCCTAAACAGACTGTTGGGGCAGGTACTTCTGGCGAGCATCTAGGGAGGCCGGCACGGCACACCTATGGCAATGTTTACACATCGCACCAGGTGCTCATTTGAGATTTAGGCGTCCTAGGGGAGGCCCAGGACAAGTTCAGATAAATCGCCACTGATGTTGGCCTTGAGCGGGAATTGAAACTCGGATGTGGTTGGGTTCGTAACGCGCCGCGCCGTCTTTCCACCCACCCACCCACAGGTACGCGCTCACAGAGATAGACACCAGCAGATGGGCAGCGTCGTAATCGGCCAATCAAACAAGAGGGCAGCCTCATTGAGCTACAGTAAACCATGGCGTGAGAGCCTCGCGTGTCCTTTGCCCACCAGCACCTGCACCACACCCGTGCTCCGCTTCACGTAATCAGACGGGCCGTGCCAGGTTGTTTGGACTACGGGTCACAAATCCACGTATCGTAGCGCGATGCATCTCGCCCATCAATGCCGTGTCCTTGCACGAACCGTTGTGCAGCCATCCCAAAACGTTTGCTCAATCAAAACCAATTCCGCGCGTTGCTGTAATGGTGCGCACGGCAGGTGTCACCATGCTTGATTTATGGACCCTGCTTACGCACGCTCTGACGAGCCCAAGTCAGAGGAATGCATTAATTATGATACTTCGATTCGTCGATTCAAGAGCCGCTGTTATGCCCACCACGCATGTATCAATCGTGCGCAACGCGCGAACAAACCGAGCGTCGAGTTTGGCAAGTTCGGCAGGGTGGCGGCACGGTGGTTGTACCACTGGTGTCTTAACCACAACAAGGGCCTGGGTTCAAATCGCAACTCGTGTGGAGTTTGCATGTTCTCCCCGCTGTTTTGCGTGGGCTTCCAATGTGTTCTCCGGTTTCCTCCCATCGTTAAAAAAAAAGTTAAAAACACACACTCACACACATTATGTAAATGGTATTAGCCAAACATTTCAATGTTTAAAGATTACCTGAACACTACTACATTGGAATAGGACGTGGAAACTTTGCTGACTAATGCGAGAAAAAAGGCCGAAAGAGAATCGTGAGATCCAGCGAGGTTTTCCTGGGTAAACATGCATACATAAAATACAATACGTTGCAGGTAATGTTGTTCATATGGTCCCCTGCAGCCACTAGTGGTGCTACATTCACCACAATGTTGACAAAAATAATAATATTAGATTGACTTGAGATCACTAAAACGTGAAACATTACCAAATTACCAAGTCCAACTTCAAGCGAAGGGATAATGGAAATCGAATGGGCCGAGTGTTAATATAAACCTTGGATTATTCTTACCCTATCTCCACGTGTTAGATCCTTTTGTAATGCATTTACCCAGGTAAGCCTCTATTTTTTTTTTCACCAGGTAAGACCCACTGTGCTGTATAGCTCTTTTGCAGAAGCCACAAATGATAGCTCAACTAAGTGGTTTATCACGTGGAAATTTAAGGGAGCCAAACACTCTAAAGAGCATGTTGATTATAAATGTGGGGGGAAAAACCGGGGGACCCGGAGAGAAAAATCCACACGACCACGGGGAGAGCATGCAAACTCCAAAAGGACAATGACGTGTCAGTGTCAAGGGGGCGACAGATGGTTCAAGCCGTGGCCTTTAGGGTAGCTTCTGGAAGCCACGTGATCGCTGGCAGCAACAAAAGATGGAGACTCTTTTGAAGGGGACCCACATGAGCCACTCAAAGATGAACTTGTGTTACATAAAACCAATTACTGAAACTATTTTTTTTAAGTCGCCCTATTACCATATTCCATTACCGCCATTGCTGAACAGCCGAAAGAGGGTACCATTCCCCAGAGGACGCGCACCATGGTGATGGAATTAATTGACAGTGGCTCAGCATAACGACCACAAGAAAGGTTATAACATGGCTTATAACCAGCACCGCACTGCCTCCTCCCCCCACACCGCCAAGTTGAGTGGCGAATATCTGAGAAGGTACTGGGCCTCACCTAGTTCAACGAAAGCATTGAATAAGTATCCTTTGCATAGTGTAAATGTAGGGGTGTTACGGAGGAGCTGTATGTGTAGGGGTGTTAGAGAGAGAGCCGTTATGCATGGCAGCTTATGGGAAACAAACACAGTGGGCGGGGCTACGTGAGTGCACGGGGGGGGGGGGGGTGCTCTCAACGACGTCCGCACCAGGCAGCCCGAGGCCCCACCCCTCAGCGGGGTGGAGTATAAAGGGGGATGTGTCAGAGGGCTCGGGGCAGAATGTTTAAGTAAACTCTTGAAGACCGAAGACTGCCTAGCTAGAGCCCTGGACTCCCCTGGGACGCCGCCCTTGTCAGGGCCGCGCAGGACCGAGCCAGCGGCGTGGTCCCGTGAACCAGAGCCAGGACTCTGGGACTCCGGGTACCGTAGCCCGACTGACCAGTGTCGGGCCAGACAGCCTCCCCTATCCGGGTGAGGGGGCCGATACCCCCTCCAGTACTGTATGTCCCCAGTGACTGTTGTGAAATAAATACGTGTGCCTCTACTCGGGTGTCCACGCGTCCTCAACGGTACTACATAAACATCAGCACAGGGGGGGGGGAGGGGGGATACAATTGTGGAATAGTGCGGTGCTATCCACACCACCCCCGAGGGCATCGTGCCAGCCTTAATTTGTGCTTGCTAATAAAAAATATGGAGGGGCGGGGGGGGGCCTTAATCTTCAGGAGGATCAACAATTACACATTGCCCGCCCACTTTAACACAGCCCCGGCCCACATGTGCACTAGTCGCCTCCCACAAAGTACGAGGCCCTCCCCCTCTTAATGGGCACCGCCTACTCCTCTGCCAACCACGCCCACTACACAGGGTAGCCCCCTTGCATATCCATCATCGGCTGGGCACCAAGCCAGAAGTTTTGTTTAAACGAGGACGAATTCTTGAAACTGGAAAATGGTTTGGACTGGGCACGTTCCGGCCAAAACAAGGGATCTGATATAGCTTTAGCCAAGTGAAGGTGCGTCCTTCAGGCGCTCACAGATCATGGGGTCAGACCAAATATTTCACCTGTTGGTACCACCGGAGATGTAAAAACTGAAGTCGTACCAACAAATTTAAATCACCAGTGAAAAGTGAATTGTGCCATAACCTCATTTCATAACCAATTTGGAGTAATAATACACTTTTACAAGTATAAAAAAAAGGAATATATAATTACATTCCACCCACCACCATTGTTACCGAAATCTATGCTTGCCCAAGGGCTACCAGTGACTCGTCCCCAGGGGGTGGAGGATCAATGCGGGAACACGTCATAACAACCCGGTTTAAAACCAGTGCCGACTTGCTTGCTTGTTTGACTGTTTAATTTGCTTTCCGCCTCTGTCGAGCGTGCCGCCATCATCCCTGCCGGCCAGCATGTCCGAGCCCAAGCCCGCCGCTCTACTTAACTCAACAGCCAAAATTATATACGTAAGCTGCGTGTGGCGAGCTCTCGGCCTAATCCGGCGGTTCCCAATGCATGGCCCAGCGACCCGCTGGCCCTCCGCAGCGAGCCGGTGGCCCGCAGGCCTGTTGCAGGTTTTTATTCGCATCATGGTTCGTGAAAAAAACCCACGTGTGCCCCTCTCTCTCTGTAAGCCCTGAGCAGTCATCTCGGCATGCTTCTTTGCGCACTTTTGAGCTTTTTATATTGCTATATTTATATCTATTCATACACACCCAAAACGCTAAAACAGCAAACAAACCCTTTTCTTTGGACGACCACGGCCTCGCAGTGTTTTCATGTTGCCAGTTCAGCCGTCACCCATAACCCCTGTGTGTTTACTATCGCAATTGTGCAAGCCCAGCGACTCGGGCCTAATCCCCAATAAGCTTAGCAGCGATTTGTGCGTCCGCCACAACAACAAAAATAGGTGGCAACGGGAATGATTGATCCACAAGACCACGTTCTCAGACGCCGAGATTGGTTTTGCTTCTTTCACTCGCAAGAGTCCCCAAGCGTTTTGTCCCAGGCTATGCGCAGATACGAAATACGTAGGTTTAAATGATGAACGTATAGCTCTCATCACGAAAGATACCAATGTATGGGAGGAAACAAATTGTTTGTGTGTTGGACAGGGGGTGGGGGGCAGCGGGGTGGTTGAGGGGGGGGTCTTAGAGGGAATGAGATCCTGCCGTTGTTTCACGTAAATGTAATTCGCGGGACAAGCCAACGACGATGCTAGAGGAACTTAGCTTTGTGCAAATGTCAGGGTCAGCATGAATCCTATTATTATCATACGTTTGCTTTTAAATTTTATTTTAAGATGACACATAGCTGCGTCAACACTCCATCGTGGCTTCCTTCCATATGCTATCTCCCTTCTCGTGCGCAGCTGATATTGGACCTCCAAAGATCGCTCTTAAGAGCCTGAGCATCACCCCCATCTGGCTTTAGGTCTTCTCCTTCTTATGCAGTTTAAATACAGCTCTTAGTCTTATCTAACATGAATACATGTTGAACTTCTTTCGCACCATATGGAGCCAAATGTGCTAATCGGAAACGTGTTCGCCACCGGTTACAGAAGTTCATAGTTGGAATCCAGTGGCCGCCACGATTATTACCGCGTGTTTTTTAACCATAATAAGATTCTACGCCGTCAAAGGTCCACGGACGTCGTTCGCAAGAGTAGGCCATTGGTGTGCCGGCGTCAGGGTCCAAATTTTCCAAGTCAAATGTCACTCAATTGATATTGTACATAGCAATCATTGCCCACTACCTACAGACTTGTGGTCACTCTTACAAAGAATAATAATCCTTATCTCTGGAGTTCTTTCCTGCAAAACAAACTGGAAGCTCATCGCCACCAACGTCTGGCCATTACGGAATTGCAGTGGCATCTTCGGGTGGCACTCCAATTCCGGTCTTGGTAACCTACCCTGCTCCATCCATATGTAGAGGAGTAAAATGGGGACGTGACGTCAGGTGTGCCGTTCAGTGCGATGACGTCACGTCTCCTAGGGTACTTAAGGGATACCCCGTGACGTAAGCGGGGTCACTGTGGGAACGGGTAGAGTAAGCAGGGTGAAGAGGGAACCAGGGGTAGAGAGAGTGATCGAATAGTGAGTCTGGGGAGAAGCCGGTGGTAGCCATAGAGGTGCTTCTCTCTCCGGTCGGTGGAGTCGGCAGAGTCCACGATCCGACACGAGAGAGACCGGAGCTAGCCGGCAGGGACCCGGACTCAGAGTAGGACCCCTAGCCCCTGGAAGTTGTGTACCCTGTGTAAAATATTGTAACAGCTTTAATAAACCCTGGCGAAAGCCCTTAACTTACCTCCGTCTCCGAGGACGTACGTCAGGAAGAGACTCAACAACTGGTGTCTGCACTGCCGCTACCATCGCAACCGCAACCTTCCCGATTACATCTACAAAGCTTGCCTGTGCCACTGTCGTGCTGTGTGATACATTATGGTTTGTAAGAGTGCTTTTCCGGCCTAAGGCTTTTCATGCCGAATTCCTTTCATGGACTGCATCACGGCCAATGAATGCTTTCAAATAGGAACAACTCCTATTACCCCAACACATTCAACAACCGCTGTCAGCCCTGGTTTGCACCACATAACTCTAACCATTCTCCCCCAATACCCCCCCACCCCAGTGCCCCAGCCCATCCCACACACATCTGAATCACATCCAAGTGACATTTGCAATGAATCGAAAATCAACCACATTATGCTCCACATCAAGGTGTGCTGCTCACAAACAACAAGGTGGCACAAATTCCCATCCATATGCCTTGCATGCATGTCAAGTGACCACCACATGGCATGTGCAATGCTCTCAGAGCATTGCCCAAGTCACCAGCTGGGATGAGCTGCTGGTGTTACTATTTAGGCCACAAACACAACGAGGGTGGAAAAATGTGGCCGTTGCAAACTCGCCTAAATTTAAAACTCATTTCTTTCGAAATGCTTTTTGTGTTTAGTTTGCTCTCCTTACCTCGCACAGCATGGTTTGCTACGTACGGTGCGAAGGAAGTTCAACCTACACACATACATCTTTGAGTTGGTGGCCTAAACAACAAAACAGCCAGACATTGTGAGCTCTGTCGAGCTTCTGGCTCAAGACAATGGCTGAGAACATGACACACTCGCAAGGCCTATGGAGTGGAAGTCGTGCCTTGCTGCTGTTTGGAAGCAGCAGCAGCACCACCTTTTGTGTGCTACCGAATAAAAATGTCTGAAGCCCAAATGCAATTTCCCACTGCGAGGGGCTTTCTCATCATCGACAGAGACAGCGTTGGGAGTAGTTAGAAAGCCGCGCGCTCGACAAAGCGAGGCTCTGCGATTTGGGGAGATGGAACGGCGGTTGATTTTAGACAACTCGCCCGATGACATTCGAGCCGGCCGCATCCGTTTTCTTTTGACATTAATTCTCACCATTGACGGTGGAACGACAACATCTGGCTTTGGCCCCACTTGTTGAGATTTTTTATTTACGGTTAGCGCATTTTCGTTTTACAATGAACATCAAGTGGGAACCCGGATGTGGTTATATGATTCTTTATGACTAATGTTCTTGCCAAATATTTGTCTTATGGTTAGGAACGACTGGAGGTGTTTTTAAGCTTTTAAGAGCTAAAAAAAAAATCGCCTTTATTATATAAAGCACTTTTAATATCGAAATATCTCAGAGCGCTGTAGCATTAAAAGATAAACACAAATTTATATGTGCACTCACAAGTATAGGTACAATCCAGTAGAAACAGTAAAAGTCGATAATAATGACACTAATGATAACTACACTCACAATACAGATAGAATGCAGCAAAACTATGATAAAAGGCATGAGTAATGATAATGATTACACTCACAGTTATGGAAAAATCCAATTGAATGATAATGATTTCCAACATTTTGTCAAGCTAATGCTGGATGGTTTTCCCAAGCCGTGCCACGGTCGTAGGGTTAGTTTGACCGTACTTCAACAAAACGCTGGTTGTGGAAACACAGTTTTTTTGCCGAGGAGAGGTATCAAATTTATGTTGCCGGGTTTATAATACAGCGCGCACTTGCTAACCACTGTTGCCAGCAATCCACCAGAACGTTTTTTAAAATTATATTTTTCCAATCAACTATTAAAAAAATATATATTATTATATATAAAAATATATAAACGTTCTTTCAATGTTGTGCAACCACACAGCAGGAGTTGAAATGTGACAATAATGCCGATCCCGCTAAAGCACAATGCCAACATTTGGTAAAATCGCATGCCGTGGCAAATGGAGCTTTTTTTTAGTCTCCTGTAAAACAAGAAAATCTCTAAAACCATTTACTTCTAGACTGTGCCCGAGAGCCAGAAAGCCACCACCCACAAGATAAACAACAAACACAAAGGTCAGGGCGTGACACGCAAGGGGGCCTTCTCTGCCTCCTGGTCGGCCTGCCCTCCAGACAAGCAATAATATAGAAGGGGCCTAAACTAACCTTGTAACAAAACCAGCCAACTCACTTACTAATAATCCGACCAACCAATCAACTAATTACCCAACACCAAACAGCTAATCAAGCAAGCAGATAACCAACGAAACGAACCAGGCAACAACGTGTGTGTGTATATATTACAACCAACTGTCAAACCTAGTAACCAACCAACTCAAAATCCAATCAAACAAATTAGCCAAACAAGCAACCAGTTAAAAAACCCAATAATCCAACCCGCCAACTAATATTACAACCAGTCTGCCAACCTTCTCACCAATAATGCAGACAACAAATCAATTGGCCAATCAGCTGACCAGTCAGCCAGCCAACCAACCAGACATCCATCCACTGTTATGCACGATTATATTTGCATGCATATCTCTAGCAAAGCCTCACTGAACCTCACTGCTCTTTTTCAAAAGGGCTCCTGTCGAGTTTTCACAGTGGGGGGGGAGGGGTGATTGCTATGCAGAGTGCAACCGAGTAATAGATTATTTTAAAATCTGGACCATGAAGTCGGTACAATGGCCTACTCTTGTGATTGACGTGACGGGAGATCGTTAACATCCACTGTGAGAATGATGGTTTAATGCACCGGCAGTATTCATCACTCTGGCACCTTGGGCAGAATGAGTACAACAAATAAGACACTTCCAGGTTATTGTTCCAGTGTTTTGAGCGTCCTCCCCTTGTAGGTGTATAGTTTGAACTTGCGGTCCCAGTTTGCAATCGCGTGGAAAAATAATTCGGAAGATTGGCGGTGCCTCCCAACACAGAACCAGTATGAAAAGAAATTGCCTCGCTTAAAAATAGTAGTCATGAGTAAACAACGACTGGCAAAGCGGTAAATTATTACACATTCCGAGAATAAAACAATTTGGCCTTTAATTAATTTGAGAGACTCGCGTTACAAAGTTGAAATCAGAGAAAATTTAAAATTTTCATGGGTTTTAAGTCAGCCGCAGTGTTTGTCATTGAAATAAATACATTACAAAGTGATTCAATCCAGGCGAAAAAATTTGCAACTTAGATGCACTTCTAGCATCCATGGCTATAATGTAACAGTCAATTCCATTAGCCACAATGCTGCTGTTGCTTTCTCTCCATATCGTGTCATCCTCCAAGCTGGGGCTTGATGACTATGACAGATGCTTTCCATCTTTTGCGATCTTGAGCGTCTCTCATGGCGAACTCCGTCCGACTGCTCACGCCGTCCCACCAACTCTCTCACGCCGTCCCATCACCATCCCACTAACTTTCTTACACCATCTCAGAAGCAAATCCATTTCCTTCGTCTTTCCCACCTCCTTTCCATTCTCCCTTTGCAGAATCACATCCGTCTATCCTAATTGTCACCTTCATTCTCATCGGTGGGGAAGTCAGCAGTGGTCATCCTATAAATACTCTCCCCTGTCATAGGAATGGGGAATTACCACCACTAAGTCAGGGGATTAAGCACCGCATCTATGCTCATTTGAGCAGAAAATCACTTTGAAAGGTATTTTTTCCCTTTAACATTCTTATCACATTTGTTAGCAATTCCCGCTTGTTGTCACCCATTCTGTCTCGGCAGCTGTCGCCGTGCACAAAACTGTTTCGCGGGTACGAAGGTGCAGAGGGCGACCGAGGTAGCATCGGGCGCGCGCGCAAATGCGCAAGCGGAGCGAACGGCGAGGCCCACGTTGCGATGAGACTCGCTCGAAGGCCATCACGCGCCGGCGCTCAGACGAAGACTGTGTCGCCCGGGTCCACACACGCGGGGTATGCCGCGCGCGTCAGCGCCGCCGATCGCTTCCAAGCGAAAATTGATTCGGCGCTTCGGCAAACAGCTACAAATCAAGTTTGACGACTTACGATTCAATTAGGTGATTTTAAACCGATAAAGGGCTTGCTCTCTGTGTTACAATGCATTACAACACGGACGAAGAGGCACAAACAAACACACGCACATCTTCCAAATCCATTTAACCCAACAATACTATGGAAGGGTTCCAGGTTTTTTTTCGTAATCCAGTCCTTAAACATCGAAAACAACCAAGGGCCCCAAAAGCCAGCTGTGAAATAATTCGAAGATTAGATAATAGCAACAGCACTAGGTCTATCTCAAGCGCAAATCTATCCAGTTTCTCTGTCATGGCCTGGCGAGTCCATTTTATTCTATACTGTCAAGCAGCACTCAAGAGCATGCGCGGTGAATGACTGTAAGGCCCCCCACCCCCCGAGTGCAGACGTACAATTTATTGAAGGACAATGTGGCGAGGCTGTACAATGACCCAGCCCAGGCACGCAACGAGCGTAAACAATGCGGTCCGGCAAGTCGCGTTCGCGCTGGCAGCACTGAACGCCCAGGCCGCACACGGTGGCGGCGACCTCTCACAGTGTCTGGCCCATCTGAAGGAGATGCCCCCGAAAAAAGACAAACATCCCCCGTATATTCTTGCTTCTGTCGGTAAAGTCACGCAAATAAAAAAAAAATTCATAAACCCACGACGTTTCGATGGCAACACAAACGGTAACAGACTTTTGGGGAAGGTGCCATCAGCAACCACCTATGCACGCCAGCATGGCACACGAGAGGGGGCGAGTGGCCAGCATCATGCCACGATCGCCTTTGCCTCCCGAGTGGCCATGATTAGACACCGCACCAGGTACTCATGTGAGTCCAAGTCAACCTCGGGGAGGCCCTGGACCGGTTCAGATGCACGTTCAACTTGTTTGATGCTTTTAAGCAGATAGCCAACGAAGCGGCCAATGAACCCAGCCTCGCAAGCAACCAACCAATCAGCCTCGTGACCAACCAAATAATAAAAGCAACCAGTCTCGCAAATAACTAAGGCCAGCCTAACAACCAATCTATCAACGAAGCAACTTTCCTCTCAACTAATAAACCTGTCAACCAACTAACCTAAGAAGCAAATCAACCTGCCAAGCAACCACCCAACTAAACAGCCAAACTATCTTAACCACGAGCCAGCCAACCATCTAGCCGGCCTAGTAAACAACGAACTCAATCGACTATGCCACCATGTGACAGAGGCCCCCCCCCATCTAAAAGAGGCATGCCTGGAAAGAACTGTCATCGACCTGTTTATTTATCTCCATCAGTTTGCCTTCCTGTGCTGCACGCAACCAATGCGGGAGGCAGCACTTGTCCAAGGCGCGGCTAGGGGGGTCAAGGGGCAATGAAAGTAGGCGGAAGTGGAAAGGTTGCATCGGTGCAGCGAATGCGACGGTAAATGACAATACAATTCAGATTTACGCGTGAACGAAATCACCGGGAGAGCACCACATCTCATCACGTCTCGAAAGCCAAGCAGGTTTTTGAGTACCAATGCTTGGCAGGGTGACGGCCCCTCCCTCCCGATACGTTCCATTCATTGGCTACCATAGTCTGATGAGCTCCCCCCTCCCTCTCCTCCCCCCCTCAACTCGCTTTTAAGGGATTACATCTTGAATCATTGCCTCACTTGATGCAGCTAATCTGGCTGTGACGGTCCCACCTGATGACGGAGACTTGTGTTGCCTCCGAAACGTCGTGATTTTTGTTTTTTTATTTTATTTTATTTTCATTAATTTTGACCTACGTGACTTTACCGAAAAAACCTAAGAAGAAGAACACGCATAACAGTTTGTTATTGTAGGTACGTTGAACTTCTTTCGCACTGTATGTCCCCAACCACGCTAATAGGAGGTGCTATTCGGAGGTGGGTTTCTTTGTCGATTCCTAGGCTTACACAAGTCGTTCTGTACTCAAGCCTCAGGGCACCATTATAGCGTGCTGGTGATGTCACCGTGACATCATTCCCGTACATTGTAATGTCAACAGTGACATCAATACAGCACTACGACTGCGATTTAAACTCCACCGCCCTCTCATCAACGAAGCTTACAAAGTGTGTTTTGAAAGCCGTGGGGCAACTCAATAAGATCTGTTTGTTTTTTGGTCGAGTCTCCCTTTTAAAGATCACCTGCGGTGCGACTGAACCAGTGTGCCACGTGGAGAGAGAGAGATGGCACCCAGCGATCATGGCCAGTGATGCGAGGTGTTGATGACAACGTGTTTGTCAAGTTCTGAGCAAAGTATCTCACCCCGCGGGGTGGCTTACGATTGGGTCATTGTCACCATATAATTTATACGTGCAATTGTTTCAGACACTTTAAATTGCGTGTGTAACTATAAGTAGAATCATGTCGTGACCGATTTTTTGTTTACTTTGGCACAGTATGTCAACCACCTTGCATTGTAATTTGGACAGAAACAATCTGTCCATCTCAACCGATAAGCTAAAATAAAAACATATTTGTGCTTGATTTTACCAGGTAAAACTCACTGAGCTATGTAGCAATTTTTTCAGAAGCAACCTGGCCAGAAATGATCGCTCAACAAAGTGGCTTATCACGTGGCACTTATAGCAGCCAATGTGGAGGGAAAACCCAGAGGACCCGGAGAAAAATCCACGCGTCCATGGGGAAAGAGAACTCGCAAACTCCAAATATACAGGCGTTGGGATCGAACCCACGGCCTCCTGCATACCAGGCGAGGTCATTAACCTATCGCCACCGCAGCGCCCCCGATGAGAGTGATACATACTATGGTGTCTGACGTACACAGACACAGTACTTTTTTTTAACCAAGCTGCGAGGGTGGCTTTATTTTTGTGTGCGTGTCAAGCCAATAAATTATTTAACACATGGCCTATATTTGATTTAAAACAAACATATATAGATACATTACTACCTTGGAAATGTCAGCCAACGTATTATCATGGCGAGTTTGGGACTGTTGCCTATGACGTTACCAAATATTCAGTAACAATAAAAAAAAACACGTAACGGTGAAAATGAAACAAACTAAAAATAATCAACTCCCAAACCCAGAATCGTGTCAATTCATCAAATCGCTAGGGATGTGTAACGCAAAATAATCATTGCGTCGTTACGGAGAATATAAAGAAACAAAATTATGAGAACGAATAAGCAGACAATACTGGGGATGTAAAGAATTACGCAGCATCATAATTTCTCGAAAATACAGCTGACCTTAAATTTCGATTTAAAGCTTTCGTGACTGCAGGGATTCATCTTCTTGGTTCTTTCGGTAAAGTCACATAGAAGGGAAATAATAAAAACAATACAAATAAAACATAATAAAATAATTCTCACAACGTTTCGGCCACAACGCAAGCAGCCGTCCTCAGGTGAAGAACAGGTCTGTCGGAAAGACAGAGTCTGAATGACTTTCCTGTCTTTCCGACAGACCTGTTCTTCACCTGAGGACGGCTGCTTGCGTTGTGGCCGAAACGTCGCGAGAATTATTTTATTATGTTTTATTTTTATTATTTTATTATTTCCCTTCTACGTGACTTTACCGAAAGAACCAAGAAGACAGCTGGCCTTGTCTCCTCATCTTGGCCCAATTAACAGAGAAACAAAGAGATGACCTAATGGCCACTGTTTGTGCGCAACCTGGCACAGGGGATCCTGTGATTTCATCAACCCTTGTTCTTGCTCAACCACAAACCTGGATGGACTCAAAACACAAACAAATCCCATTATAATTCGTCTGCCAGTGTCAAAAATGTCGGCCACGGTTAACAGTTGCCCAAAGTTATTCGGCCTTATCATGCGCGATAAGACGCAGTGGATGAGGTTTCAGGGGGTGCAGTGGGTGGGGTGCAGGGGGCGTCGGTGCAGCGTGTGTCACGGGCGCAACACAAAGCCGCGAGTCTCGTCCCGGTGGCAAAATACTTTCGCCAAATGTCAAGCGGCCGTCAAAAACGGCGGATGAAGTATCTTCAGACTGCAAACGGACAGCGGCAGTGGAATAAGGCCAACGAGATTGTGGGGTCGAGCCATGGTGTAGTGGATGATGCACCTTTGCGGAACCCGCGATGCAATCGATCCCGGCTGGGGCATTACCCGACGTGGTACGAATGCGTGCACGCTCATTGTTCGACCTTCGCGCTACCAAAAAAAAGGCGAAGGGTAAAAAGGTGCATCCCTGCAATTGCTTGGTCATGCCACCCAGCTGTCAGAAGGGCCTCCCCAATTCAGAGTCAGAATCAGAAAATGTATTTATAATGGAGGAATCTAATGAGCCATTACAGCTCTTTTACACAGATATTCATTAGGGGAAAGGGGTCAGAACGTTGCAACAAAAAATACAAAAACACGATAGGAGTGCAAAGTATAGGAAAGGTAAACGAATAACCTAACTTCAAAAAAAACAAATAAAAATTTTAAAAAATTGTAATCTTACCGAGTAAAGCCCACTAAGGTATTACCTGACATTAACTTACTTTTCAGAAGCGACCCGGCCACAAATGGCACGAAATAAAACCGAGTCTTACTTCCACCCCTTCCACACGGGCAAGATGTCTAGGGGAAGAGGTAGGAGGACCCACACTTTAACCGCACGTGACCTCCCAGTCAACTAACTATAGTCGTACCCACTTAGACCACTCGATGGACAGACGAGGTGGTGGGGAGGGGCGGGGGGGGTCAGGGATTTAAGAAAAGTGCGCAGTTGTTTTAACCGTCACTTTGGGAGCAGTGAGAATTGTTTCATTTTATTATGTTTTATTTTTATTATTTTATTACTTCCCTTCTACGTGACTTTACCGAAAAAACCAAGAAGATGAATCCCTGCAGTCACGAAAGCTTTAAATCGAAAAAAAAGCTATAAGGTAGTCTTGTTTTCCGAAAACGCGTGTTTTCATAATGCGAATGGGATATAACGCGACCGAGTGAACACAACTACGACACGCCAATAGGAATAAGCAGTTGTACGGCTGCCTCGGCATAGCATCGCGCAAAGCGGGATTGCTGCTGGATGCTTCAGCCTGCATACGTATCTCACGTGTTATCACGGACTGCGCTTGACCCTGAATTACATATTATAACGCGATTTTTCCACAACACGGTGTTCTTCAGGAATGCAACTACCGCATTATAGGAGAACAGACTGTATGATTGTATTCTAGATTTGAAGCTTTCGTAGCTTTCGTGACTGCAAGGATTCATACCCTAAGTTTTTTGGTAAAGTCACAGCAAATTTATCTGTGACGGTCCCACCTGATGACGGAGACTTGTGTTGCCTCCGAAACGTCGTGATTTTTATAATTTTATTTTTTATTAATTTTAATTTCATTTTTTACCTACGTGACTTTACCGAAAAAACTAAGAGTATGTATGATTGTACCTTGGTGAAAAACGTGTTTTTTACTAGTCGATCGCACCGTCCACTGGTTGCTAGTTGGTCATTACTCAATGTGCTCACCTTGACGCCACGTCAACATCCCTCGCAATAAAATACCCGACGAAAAATCACAGCAGAGGTGAATCCGCCTTTTAAATCTGGACTGAAATCTCATTTCTTGAGAACTGCTTTTTTGTGTTTAGTTTGTTGTCCTTCCCCCGCACCTCCGATTGGCATGGTTGGCTACGTACGGTGTGAAAGAAGTTCAAAGTATGTACACTACAATGCGCATACCATGGCAGCCACAGTTCTAATTTTAGTGCAGGTGCATGAATCCATTGGGCATCCGAGAACCAAAATAGATGCCCTGGCAGGAACCGTGTTCTTTTCTGCATCCAAAGGGTGTTCTATTTGTGAATGTTTGCACCAACACCCCCCATGGGTCCTAACTATACATTTTTCTTTATACTTTGTAGCGCGCAAAGCTTTTTTAAAATCCAATTCTCTTTCCCTAGCATCGTAATTATGATGGATGTTGTGAAATACGATGAAATAAAAGATATAATTACTGGGTTTTCATCACTTTCCATTATCATCATCATCAGCCATGGTCTATCCCCTGCGGGAATAAAGTCAACCCCACCCTCCTCCTCCCAGGCCCCTAGGCCGTCATTGCCCACACGGCCTTTTGGGATACCACGATCCAACTCCCTCATATCTCACGTCAGCTGAGCTCGACGATCCGTCTCTGTGGCGGTCACCGTCTCGGGCGAGTTTCCCTCCTTGGGCTGCCATTCGGTCACCGGCCTCTCTCGCCTCTCGTCCATCGGACTATTTTCTAGTCATGACCTGTCCTGCCCAAATCCATTTACAGTAAAACCTTGGATTGCGAGTAACTTGGTCTGCGACTGTTTTGCAAGACGAGCAATTTTTTTCAACAAATATTAATTTGATAAACGAGCGAGGTCTTGCAATACGAGTAGTACGTGTATAAGCTTTGTCTGCCGAGCGTCACGTGATCACAGCTGATGTACGAGTGCTTTGGATTACAAACACGTTTCCGGAACGAATTATGCTCGCAATCCAAGGTTTTACTGTATATCCATTCGCCTCTTTAAACTGGCCTTTACCTCCAAGGTCTGGCCCGTTTACCCTGGATTTGTTTATTTCCTGCTTTACATGCACACGGGCACATTGAGATCTGTGGATGAAATGCGCCCTACAAATGGAAAGTATAATAAAAATTACAATGTAAACAAAACTATAATTCTAAAAAAAGCAAGATATTGGGCCACCAGAAGGCAGTGCAACAAAATACATTGTTGTACTGTACTTCTATGCTTCCACATCTGGCGCCCCCCTCCTCAAAGCCTGCACTGACCCAGCATGGTAAAGTGTGGTCAAATGACCCCCTTTGACCTGCACGGGTGTGGTGAGGTCCTCATCCAGCAGTGGATCAAAACAAACAGGGCAGCACACACATTGCACCCGTGTGCGAGCGAGACGGCGACTCCACTGTGTACTTACCGCAATATTTATCCATTTCACGTTGTTCTTCACCCCTGAATAATAAACAGTTTGGACAGAAACCCATAAAGAATTTGGCGCAGGACTGGCCGAAACGTGTTTGGGCCACGAGCCCAATCACAGCCCACATCGCCGAGCAGGAAGGGTGCTTGACAGCGAGAGTGGGAGGGGGGGGGAATGACCGTCGAATCGTCCCAACAATTATTCCACGGCCGAATCATGCGTCGAGTCACGCGCGGATGAGGAGGAGGAATCCATACGTCACAGAAAGAAAGTCCACGGGGAGGTGGGGGGTGGAGCGATGGAATAGGCTGCAGGGTAGACGCTCGGCAAATCGCTACATTGTGAGAGTTGGCGGACAGCTTTAGGGGAAGTTTTCATCCAGCAGTGGATTGGCCACAGCTGACAATGATGACAAAACGTTGGACACGAGGTGGAGCGAGGAGTGGCGGTGCAGTGGTTAGGGCACGGCGCTGGATATCCGACCGACCCGAGTTTGATTCCTGGCCACGGCTGGCGTGTCACACGAGCGACATCTGAATCGGTAATGGGAGCTCCCAAAAGAAGCTCCCGCGATCGACGCGGCGTGCATTAGCAGATTGGCAAATGGCCGTAAATGTATTCGTAATTATGTTGCAGAGAATGCATTCATGTGTCTCCTGCAAGCACTGAGAGGCAGCTGTACATGCATTGGCAACAGTGCAATTGAATCGACCATGGGAAATGCATGGAATCGCGGGATCGGTGAGGGGTAGTGGTGGAGTGGTGAGATGGTGAATCATTCCACCACTGCTCTCCCGAGATGTTTGTGGAAAAGACACAAAAACACAGATAAACCACACTGCTCGGGGGCGGCATCAACAACATTATTTACTCGCAACACAAAGGGCCCCCCCCCCCCACCATGCAAATAACAGTGAAATACAAACAAGATGACAATCAACAGCACTTTCCGGTGGATAGTGGATCTTGCCTAGTTCATCATTTGTGTGACAATGTGGAGCCCACCAAGACTGCAAACACAGCCAGAATTTGGCATTACCCCAAGCAGGCTGCATATTTTGGGTGCCGTCTTCACGAAGGGGTGGGGCGGAGGGCACAGGGCAGAGGTGTTGGGCGCGCCGTGCGACGACCGATTCTTGGCTACGGGCTAACATCGGTGGTCAATGATTCTCTGAACTCGGCCATGGCTCCACATACCCCATCGCCAACCGGCACTGAACCAGTGTGGAGAAGTATGGTCAAATATCCCCTATGACCAACATCGTATGGTGAGTAAAAAGTCTGACTTATTTTTACTTGTAATGTTTGGGTTTTATCTGGGCAATCTGGTTCCCTCCAAACACAAACAAAAATGGCCAGACAACCGAAAAATAGGGGCCTGTTGAACATGCGTCTCCATGCCTCAGTGAGTGTTATGGTGATGGGTGTTATACACTTCGAGCAAGAGACAACTGTTTGCGACTGCGAGACTCTCGCAAGACGGACATAGGCACAGCAACATCGCTTAAAACCTTCCGGGGTTCGTGCTGCTGTCACCATCCTAGAATCTCATCGGACAGATCCCGGAAGAACGCTGCTGCTGTGCGAAGTGGAACAACGCGGATGATGGTCAAGAATAAACACCTCCTCATTCCAGACCCAAACATCATCGCACCTCCTGCTGTGCTTTGACAATCCTACCCATTATACACAAAGTGCTTGCTACAAATGATCCACAACACCTTGCTCATCTCGTCAAAAAGCATAGAAAAATCATGCAAACTTCGGTCATCCTCGCAGCGGCTTTTGGCTAGCCATCGAACGAATTCTGCATCGTACGCTTTCAGATGCGCTTCTGCGACTGTCTGGAACCCTCTTCTTTCCGATATTAGGAAGCCACTGGAGCTATGCACTTTTAAATCTATATTGAAAACTAATACTGGTAGGAACCTCCTGGTTACACCAGCCCACAGAGGATTATTGTGTCCGTCCGTCGTGCAGGGAGGGGCTGGGTGTGGAGGGGAGGGTGGAAAGGGGCTGGGTGGGGGGTGGGGCTGGGTGGGGCGGGGCTGCTCACCCCGTGGTGCCCTTATAAAACTCAACGTTTAACCTACTCACGCCGGCTTGTGCCCGCCCTCACAGTCGGGCATATTTGCGGAATACACCACGCCGCCGTTGACCCTGGCCATTGACCGAGCAACCCAACGTTCCTACCAGCTCCCTCCACAGGAATGTGTTTTCCTTAGAAATGCTTGTTGTGTTTAGTTTGTTGTCCTTCCCCCCCACTTCCGATTAGCACGGTTCAACATACATACATCAACAGGCTGATTCACACATCTCCATCATGGATGGAAAATTAAAGACAAGCCACAGTAGTGCGATTGTGGTCATAGACCCACAGAGATACAGAGAGACTCTTTGAGATGCATCGATATCAATGCAGATGCATAGAGATACAATACAGACAAGACAGTGTGACTGGCCATGCAACCCAAACTATGGACCACGTAGTAAATCACTGTAGTCTGCGCTCATTCAACGAAGGAAAAATGGCAAAACTACACGAATCCTCTTTAAGCCCTTTTGTGGGTAGCAAATCTCCACATTGGCATATAGCTCCTGAACATATTGCCATATGCAAGGACAGACTAGCCTTATAAAACAGGCATCTGATGGTGCTAAAAATGACCATCCAGCCATTGGCTAAAATACGGTTTTTGTTGGTACCAGCCAGGGTGGCAAATACTCAAAATGATGTAACCTGAATAATTTTATCTCAAGCTAACACCTCTACAATGTGACTGTGGCAGCCTTTTTGGAGAAAAGGGTGATTAAAGGAGAGAATGTAATTTAATTAACAAAAAACTGTACATCACACCAAACATCCAGAGAATATGAAAACAAATTAGAAGCTTGCACACGACAGGCAGAATATATACGCAAATGAGTAAGTTTCATATTCACGTACCTGTCAACCCATATGGTCTACCCGTATCTTTGTACAGGGAAATTTAGTTCAGGTCTATACGGCGTACAGAAGTTTCAATACAGGCAAAACAAATGTCTATTTGTTTGTGTTTCTCCCCTTGTGATGGGACTTTGTAGGATGAACGTTGATATTTATAAGGGCACGCGGTGACCAATAAGTTCTGAATTGGTCTGTAGTAAGGTAGGCACCAGGAAGGGGTTGACAGGTATGTATTTAAACATTTTTAAGGACAATTTAGGATCCATTTCACATATTTGCATCGTTTCCATTGCAGCAACTGTGACATCACTCCGACGCAAAGCAACACCAATTTTGGCTGTAAAAGCAAGGGAAGCGATGTCACATTAGTGACACCAATTCGGGTTTTCTTATTCCGATAAAAAAAATTCGATCACCGGGAATTTCATAAATAGGCCCGATTTTAATATGAATCTGAAAAAAACGGGCAACAACATCCCTAATATATGCCACCCAAGCTTTCTGCCCATGATGGACACTACCCATGGTGCATTATGGGTAGCATTGCTTCCCCAAGTGGTATGGACCACACTCCTTGGCTCCTGGGAGGGGGGCAGGGGTCCCCTATGGTATCATAGGTAAGGAGGGCACCCAAGTGCCTGTGAGATCTTTCTCGCTCTGCAGAAGGCTAATGTGCTAACAAAGGCTGGGCACCGACAGGTGAGAAAGAATTTGTTCTCAACATGTTTTCACCCGGTTCTAAATAAAGGACACACTGACGTTGAAACTGGGCCACCTTCTGCATTCAACATTTCTTCAGAAATGATTTTCGAAAGCCTAAATTGGAAAACAACAATCTTGATTTGAAGCTTTCGTGACTGCAGGAATCCACGTAGGTATAAAATAAAAATAAATCACGACGTTTCGGGCACAACACAAGTGTCTGTCATCAGGTGGGAAAGCATGATTTATTCTATTTTATACCTACGTGACTTTACCGAAAGAACCAAAGCGTATGGAAAACAACACTAAATTACTTTCGACGTTTATAGTCCACGCAAAAGCAATATCAGCAGTAGTTACTCAGCGTACAGGTGGTGGTAAAGGTGCAGCCCTGCAATGTCTTTCTTTCTCCACTGCTGGAGCTCTAGAGGATATTTGGACGACTTGTGGGCGTACCCACACTTTACCCCACTGCATGCGACCTGCCCATTGACAAACTGTGGTGGACTCATTTATTACTGCTGGGTGGACGAGTTCCGGGAGGATTTATGAAACTTGCACCAGTCTTAAACTGCCGTACCAGGTACACTTTATGCAAATTGCATCTATCAAATTTACAGCTGTTGCAATATGCCAGCAATTGAGATCAAAATGTAAACATTTACAACGAGTGCCTGTGGTACACTAAGGTAGACTGTAAATTGCATTTCGGGCCTTTATTTTTTCTTTTGTTGCAGGTTTATGGCCTCTTTAATCTTTTATTGTATATTTAATGTTTTCCCTCCTCGTGGTAACCCCAGGTCTTTCTCAGAAACGAGGGTTCCATCCCAATACAGAGGTTATGAATAAAACCCTGCACTGCAACGTTCGTCCTCTTCCTGCCATTGCTCTTTTGAAATCTCCCCGCTCTTCTCCTCTTCCTCTCCATCCCCTGTTCACCGCTTCTCCCGGGCGCGATTGTATTGCCATGCCATTGCACAAAGTCCTTGGGGAGATCTCGTAACATTCGAGCATTAACATAACTCTGCTGTGGATATCACGGAGCTAAAGCTGAGGTCCCCCCCCCTTCAAGTGACCTCTGATCTACACGGTAGGGGGCAGCGCTTCCTTGCCCACTATGCAAAGAAAGATTATTGTCCGCCACATGACAACCAAACCTTCTGTTTCAAGAATCCATTATCCCAGCGTAGCCAGCTCAGCGCATTGACCTCTGAGTCACTAGGACGACTCATTATTCAGGGAATCGGCCAGCGGCAGAGCCGTGATCTGTGCTGCTGGTAGCCGGCGACGACGGGCGAAGGCCTTTACAAATGTACCAAATGGCATGGCTCTAAGCAGTGCCCCCCCCCCCTATTTACCCCATTAGGGAACGAGGCATCAGTACGCCTCCAGACGTCAATCCAATTTGTCCGAACGGACACTCTGCGACCCTTAAACAATCCATTCTCTTAGACGGCATCGGATATCACAGCAGGCAGGAGCAGCATCGCCCATTAGCGTGGCTTGAGTTTTTTACATTTTATTTAATTCACCCTCCCCCTACCACGCTCAGACCACAGTTTGTTTTTGCACCGAGTTAAAAACAAATGACAAGACAAACAAGGCGGGGGTGGGGGCGTAGGGGCTGAAACGATGAAAACGCAGAATTATATTTACAAGGGTGAACGCATTTGTGAAGAGAGGTCAACATTTCGCGCTAATTGCCCGCGTTTCCGTTTCACTCCGCGTCTGCAGTCCGCCCTCGAAATGCGTGCAGGAATTTTGCTCGCCACGTTAAAAAATGAAAAAAGTATTCAACGGGGTTGGGGGCACTGAAGTTTGCCCAAACATTTTCACAAGGAGATTAAAAGATTCCTGCTCGCTTAATTCCCAAGTCAAACATACAACACCGCTTAATCAGATTGTGGCTTAACAGACTGCTAACCCCCGAGCACTTGAAGCAGGGAAAGGACTCTCCATAGACATATAGTAATGCAAAGCGACGTATAAAACACAAAGCTAGTAAAAAAGCAGTAATAAAGTGTTTATTTCAATACAGCAAAACTCCATGCTCTGGAGACTGTCTAAAACAGGCATAAGAGGAACAGAATGTTGGTTAATGTCAGTTACCTATACAAGGTAATGCTGGTCGGTAGGTAAGCGATAGTCTTGTTCCCGTTAGGATGAATCATCACCAGATCTGGACGACAATCTATTGTTTTTTAGTCACATCTGTGCAGTTTTTTCCGCTCTCGTGAAAAGAACATGCACGTAGCATATTTATATAATACTCAAAACTCTTAAATACATTCTTAAGACGCACGATTCGATACGTGAAAGCAAGAATCAATACTAACTATTCATGGATTAATACCGAATCTTGCGCTAACAATATACATCGATTCCTGTGCCTAAGAATCAAGGTATTTTTTAAATATCTGTGTACACTGTATTGTATGCGATCGATAGCCACTAGGTTGTTGTCCTTCCCCCGCACCTCCGATTAGCATGGTTGGCTACGGTATGGTGCAAAAGAAGTTCAACGTACATACACATTACAGGAGATGATGCCATTCACTGCAATGTCAAAATAAAAGACTGAACCGTCGGTTCCGATCACAACCCTGTATATCGTGACAAATTGCAGGCATGCAGAAAAGGCATCATTCTCCACGTGATATTTAAGCCAAATTTGACCTTTGAATGCCCTCATCAAAGGATTACAGGATGCCGTGTGTCACAGTTGGCACCTTCCACTGCCACCAGCAACAGCAACAACAACAACAGCGGCAGCAGCCACATTTTCCACCAAGTGGCAGCGAGTTCGCCCACGACGCTTGTGCCAGCCAAAGTGCACCTTGAGGCCACGTGAAGTGTCGAGGATCTCGCTATAAAGGAGGTTATGGGAGAGGCTCAGGTGGCATGGGTTGTCAAGACCCAGTGCACGCACACACACACACTGCTTGGTCGCCAAGGCCCGGCTGCCTGGCACACGTCCACGGAATTCCCGAGATTGCAGTCGCGTTTTCCGACCATCCCTCGCTCTCCCCACGGTGCCAAAATTGCGGGCTCACACGCACATGTGCACATGTGCATCGGAGCAGCGGAAGCAATGTGTGGACCCAGTTCTCTCCGTCTCTGTCCCTCTGTCCGACGACTCGCACACTCGTATTTTCAAGATGGACAACACTCGTGCGTGCGCGCGCGCACACACACACGCACAACAAAAAGATCTCCAGTTGTAGCCCACACCAGGCTGTTGGGGCAAGTGCTGTTAGCAAGCACCTATGAAGGCCGGAACGGTGTACACGAGGGGGTGGCGGGGTCAGCATCACACCCGGCCGCCTTTGTCTCCCTAGTGCTGATATTTATACAGCACGTAGGGTACACGTTTAAAAAAAAAGTCAACCTTGTGTAGGCCCAGGACTGGTTTAGGTATTTGTCACCGATGTTGGCCATAACGGAATTCTGGTTGAATGGTTGGTAGCGCGGTAGTACCGCGCTCACGCACACACACTCGCACACGCGCTCGCAAACACACAACGCAGAGATAATGATAATGCCGACTCGGTGCAGCCTGACTCTCCCGAAGCAGCGTTTAGTCACACAGCAGGACGACAAGACATGACCGACACTTGGGGAGGTATTAATTTTCAGCAGCGGATTGAGCATGGCTGAGGAGCATACCCACGGTGTGTTGCTGTAACGTAACGTTTTGGCCGTGGTCTCCCTTGCCAGGAGCACTTTTGGAATTTATAATAATAAAAACGTAGTCCTTTGTCAATCCACTGGCCTCTACAGATCGTGTTAGTCTCCAAATAGCAATAGCATTGAGATTAGGCGCAGCTCGCCGGCAAGCTGAAAAGCAACAACGCAGCCTCATAGAATGAAATTCAATCTTACTCTGGCTATAGACATGTAGACGTGTGCGTGTGGTCAAGGTCTGTTTTTATAATTTATGCTCATTACACGGTAATATTCCATTTCCGCTAATTGAGCAAAATGGCCAAACATCCATACGCAGAAACATCTTGAAAAAAAAGTCAGAAGACTTAGTGAGGCTTTCCAGAGTAATTAAAGGACATTAATACTGTAAACACAAGCTTTTGCCTGCCAAAAACCTACCTTATCAGCAGTAACCATCAAATTTACAAACAAAATATGTACTGTATACAGAATTATGTTTAGTTTATGTCACTTCCACTGGGCTCACACATTCTGCCAGTGCTCGAGAATGGTTATTTCACCATCACCAGCCACGATAAATCTACTGCTGGATGATGGCCATCGACATCTCTCACGGTCCTGCGCGATGTAGCAATTCACCTATAGCACTCGCACACGAGCAGATGCCATCATTCCATCTCCGCAGTGGTCATCATCATGCGTCAACCAGATTGAATTGAATTAAATGATGACGTCACCCCGATGCTGCTCTATTTAAGACCGGAAGCAACAGGAGAGCTTCACCATTCTTGCCCGATGAAGCTGATTGTAACTATCAGCGAAACGTCGTACTCACATTTTAAAATGCTGTTGATTCTCTCTTCAGCACACCGGTGGGCTAAAGAAGTCAATTAATTTGTCCTTTGAAAACGTGACACATTTTTTACTGTTTGGCCGTGTCGGGTGGTGGAGGGTTACGACACATTTATAAATAATGCGATCTGACCTAAAAACCTATATTATGAATCATCATGTGTGCGAGCCTTCCCTTTTGGCTGGCACTCCCAACGTTAGTCTCTAAGACCGACCACCATCCCTCCATTCTCAAGTGACGAGTCCTGCCCAAGCCCACTTACTTTTCTCAACAATAAACGTGGAGTCTCAAATTTGCGCACGCGCTCTTCCGCTCTCCGTGAAATACCGGTGGCAAACAAAACTTTTTTTTATTATTTCATCAGCAAAGGCCCCACTGAGCTACATAGCTCTTTTTCAAAAGTGACCTGGCCACAAATGATAGCTCAACGAAGTGGCTTATTATCATGTGCAAATGTGGATTCTAAATGTGGAGGGGAAAAACCAGAGGACCTGGAGAAAAAACCCCCAAATATACAGACCTCAGGGTCGGGATCGAACCAACGACCTCCTGTTTACCAGGCGAGGTAGTTAACATCTCGCCACCACGGCACCCCAAACAACGGCAGCCACCACAAGTCGTTAAGCGAAGAGGCGAAGGTGCCTGCAACATTCCGATCGCCGTGCCAGCACCGTCGCCGCCGTAGGTGACGGGCGATGGTTTGCGTGCTGCTAACCGGAGACGTTAATTTAAGATTGTATTTACTAGTCACGGGGCTTTATCGCTCAACCTAACGGCCAACCCTGGCAATGACAGATGCAGCAACGGCGAACTATTCAAAAACTATTTTGATGGTTAAACCAATTATAATCATAATTTCTAACCAGTACAGAAAGGATTGCTGCTGTGGTATAAAAGTTAGCACAATTAGGCTTGCAATCTGGAAGTCATCGTTATAATCTCGACGCGATAGTTGAAACGGTGCAAATGTTGACTTAAAGCTTTTGTGACTGCAAGAATTCATATTCTTTGGGTCTTTCGGTAAAGTCACATAGATAGGTTCAAAGAAAATAACAAAAAACTACGACGTTTCGATCGCAACACAAGCGGTCGTCACCTGATGCGATCGAAACGTCGTAGTTTTGGTTATTTTCTTTGAACCTATCTACGTGACTTTACCGAAAGACCCAAAGAATATACAATGGTGCAAGTTGCTTAAATCCCACCACCCTGACTCGCCTCTGTCCATCCAGCAATATACTGGCAAGATGTTAACTACCTCGCCTGGTATACAGGAAGTTGTGGGTTCGATCCCGACCCCGACACCTGTATATTTGGAGTTTGCGTGCTCTCCACGTGGTTGTGGGGATTTTTCTCCGTGTCCTCCGGTTTTTTTCCGTCCACATTTAGAATCAACGTGCGTTTATAGTATTTGGCTACTATAAATTTCCACGTGATGAGCCACTTCGTTGAGCTATCATTTGTGGCCAGGTCACTTCTAAAAAAAAAGCTATATAGCTCAGCGGGCCTTACCTGGGAAATAAAAAATAGTAATCAATAAATAGTAAATGTCAAAGTAGTCTGGCCAACGTGGAAGAGTAGGCCAAAAATATCCTCTGAGAGGGGGCTCTCTAAAGCTCCTGCCAAGTCGAGGCCCTTCTGCCAGCAGTGGCGTTGAGCCAGCAATCGCAGGGCTGCACCTTTTTACCGTCACAGCGGTGATTGTGCTACGACTGGGGCGGTGTCCAAGACAGGAACTTGGAATTTACGCGAAAAGTTTCCATGTTGGAGAGGACCTTGGGCCAAAACCTGTTTAGAGACTCTGAGATGATTAAAAAAATACAACTAAACTATTTTGCATTTTACCAGGCAAGGCCCAGTGAACAATATAGCTCTGATCAAAACGCGACCTGGCCACAAATGATAGCTCATCGAAGTGGCGGCTTTATCATCATGCGGACATTTACAGCAGCCAAATACTCTAAATGTGGAGGGCAAAACTGGAGGACCTGGAAAAAAATCCACACGACCATGAGGAGACAAACACGCAAACTCCAAATATACAGCAGCAGGCATCAGGGTCGGGATCGAATGCACGACCTCCTGTATACCAGGCGAGGTAGTTAACAGCTCTCCACCGAGACTTGTGAGCAGCCGCGTTGTTTCCGCACACCCTGGTGCTCTCAAGATATAATTCAGACGCAGCAGAGGGCATCATTGCAGAGAAGAGGAGCTCTCGACTTCGAGAGCTGGGACAACAGCCCCCCTCCCCCCTACCAATGAGTTTTTTGTAGGCTATGAAAATGCTCGTTCAAGACGGTTTGGGTGACGTCTTGGCCATTGCCCCCCTGTCGACGCCGTCCAAGTTTTTGAGGCGATTTATTTTGTCATAAACATTTTGAGGAAGTTTCCACAATTCTGCTAAGCTTGGAGAATTTGAAATGTTGCCAAAACGCAACGAACAAAACCACAATCAAGTTCTTCCCTTCAAAACAATACTTTGTTTAAATTACAACGCACTGCTGACGGAATGGCCTCCCCACAAGAGGGGGGTTGCAGGGGGAGGCCTGTATTCGATTTTTGGCCTACTCTTCCACACCGGCCAGACCGTCTTGGAAGAGGTGGGTGTACCTCAACACTTAAGCCCACCACGCACGACCTGCCGATTAACCAACTGTGGAGAACTCATTTTTATACGAGTGAGGGAGTGAGTGTACAGAGGTGGGAAGGGTTCACGAAAAACTTGCACCATTGCCAGTTTCAACTGCTGTGCCGCCGGTTCCAGCTTGCAAGTCAAGCGCACCGACCCGTCACACTGCGGTGGCGTCACACGGCACCTGATTTCCGTACAACTCGCGTAAACCACTTTCATGCTAACTTTAAAAGTTGTCTTTCTGACGCTCGTTTCTTCCAGGTGGATCACGTGACATCAGGGTGTGGTCAACAGCAGAAGTAATCTTAGTCGGGAATAGTTTACTGTGACCGTGCGAGGGAGATCAGCTGACCACACCTCCTGCTCACTACAAGACTACAAAGAACACGCGCCTTGCTACTGACAGGTGTTTAAATAGGAGCGAGATGTAATGCAAACGAATACGGTCTTCGATATTTTGCTCCACCTCACGGGATCTTCATCGTGAAACCGGATATTATTCAGGAATATTCACCACATTTTCTTCAGGAACATTCAGCTCATCAGGAAGCTCCCTGCACGCGGCACGAAAAGCCAGACTTCACGACGAACAACACGCAGTACGGCAAAATTGAGAAGGAGGTCCAAGCAAAATGAAGAGTCATCTCCATCCGTGACATCTGTACGGAATAGTGTTTGCCCCCTCGCACGCACACGTTTTCTCCGGTTGTTCCGGGTTCCTTCTACATGTATACAGTCGCATTAATTGGTTGAAAACATCTTCGTACAAAGAGGACCGCAGAGCTTGGGCAATTACTGGCACCGGCTCATCTCTTGGCTGCTGCTCATCTCGCGTATCTATGGTTCCTGCGAGTCACGCAGTCTCTCCCTCTCTCCCTCTTCGAGAGCAAATAGTCTGAAATTCGGTATTATTTAAAGCAGTCTGATTTATTTATTTACCATGCACTACCCGAAGACACATTGGGTAGCTACCCTGATCATCTAAGCAAAGCATTGAGAATTTATATACTGATACGGGTGCCGACACTAACGGCGAAGTATGTATAACTTCGTGCCGTAAGTAGCCAACCGTGCTAATAAAAAAGGGGGGAGAGGGTGGAGGGAAAACTGTTAACTTTGATAACTGTACTCAGCCAGACATTGGGACCGGTTGCTATGACTCACCTGTATGAAAGCCCAAAAAAACGCGATTTTAAAAACACCTCCAACCAACCAGCCACACACGTGCCCGTCCCTGTGGTTTCCAATCAAACCAAATCAGCCAGGCATTGTGCCAGGCAAACGTCGCAGCGCTCTCGTAAACTGGAAGCGTCGGCCGCAAACCCGGAATCGTGAGCTGCAACCAGCAACAACCGGCAGCAGTGGCAGCAGTGGCAGCGGGGGGGAGAGCGGAGGGGGGCTAAATCAGCACCGACAACGGCCAGCCGGCACACACCAGGCACGTGCCGTGGCTGGTGCTACCCGTGGGACGCGCAACACGCCGCGGTGTTCAATTTTAACGGTTTAGACGCACGCACAGTCACACGGGAAGGTGGCGGGGGTGGGGGGCCTGAGCAGAGTATTTCACTGCGTCAGGGCCACGGTGGGGATAAGTTGTTGGCAGAAGAAGGTTTTGGCAGCGGTGCCATCGCGTTCGCAGAATGCGTTCTCTCCCGCTTGCTGGCATGGAGAATTTTCCTCAGGAAATGAGACCGCGAGGGGACGTCGACGGCTTAGGGAGCAGGCCTCAGGCCTTCATCAAGCAGCGGATGGGGGTCATGGATACTGACGACGATGGGTTTAGAAGAGGGAGGCACATGGGTAAAATTCAAGTTTTCAAAAGAAGCTCCCAGCGCACCGAGCCAAACGGTCAGAGGCATCCCAAAGTTTTTAGTTTTTCTCATCCACGCTGCCGCTTGTGCTTAACTGCACGCCCATTCTCGGCGATGGAGAAGCGCGGCGATATTCTCGAGGCCCAGCCGTCACCATCAGACTCGTGCAACAACAGCTGGGCCCATTTGCAAAAACGGGTTTTGACCATGCACACAACTTGCGGCACCCAGAGGCGTTGCCTCCCTGCCAAACTGTATTGGGCGGCGCTTGTACTCACGCAGCAGACGAGAGCGTCATGAAAGATCTCTTTGTGCCGATACGCTCCGCTGAGACGCCGCGCTTCAAAGAGTTATTCTGGATTTTCCAGTGCGATCTTGGTTCACTTGCTCTCATAATGTGCCGTCGTGGTCGCCCACTTGACACAGGTCGGTGTTGTAAAACAGACTTGTTTCCTTTATTGATTGAATTCTCACCTAGTGAAATAAAGTCAATTATTATCGTTATTATGGGGGGGGGGGGGTGGGTGTGCTGTGTACCCAGTGGTAACCGGAGTTTGTTCGATTCCCAGCAATGTCATTAGTGGCGAGGGAAATCTCAACTGGACCTCAGCACGCCCTTATTTAGCCCATGCCAACCAGCATGGCGAAGTATGGTCCAGATGAGGCCTAACACAAAAAGGCGTTGGGTGGCCTTCACCCGGCGACTCGAGAGAAGGGACGCTGCCTACTAAGGAAGCCACGCCGAGGAATCAGAACACGCAACACGTGCTCATCGTATCGCAAACAACGGAAAGGCACGACTCTCATCCATATTGCTTTGCATGCATGTCACGTGATTACCGTGCTGCTGGTTACAATGCTGTCCGGGCCTTGTCCAGACCACCAGCTTAAAAATGGCTGAACGTGTGGCCACGTTATATTGTTGAGACCGCTAACTCGGCAAGCTGAAAATGCGACCAAATGTGAAGTCACGCTTACCCAATGTTCCCGCGGACACAAGTTTGCAAGGGACCCTTTTCTCTGCCGGTCGCTTTTAATCATGGTGGCCATAAAACCGCGGGGGGGAAGAGAGAGTCGGAGTGACCCCCTAACAATAACCAAACAGCTATAACCAGCTATTACTGCTTTTACACAAATTATGGGGGGGGATTGGCTAACAAAACCGTGCCGACCACAGGAATGGACCGCATAGAACACGGCGCGAAAACTTAGAGGAGCGCCACCTTCCTTCCCCCCAGCCCCTGCCGCGCACAGCGCCCCGTGCACGCTGGTGGTGCGTCACAGCGTACGAATATTGAGCCTGTGGCATGTCGTACATTTAACTTTAGCAGGAGTGGGGAATGTTTTCCTTAACAAAGGGAGAGGGGGAAGTGCCGTATGGGATTTCCAAGTACCTTTCGTGGGCCACAAATTAACACACTCCTTAGCGTGATATAAAAACAACGCGAAAAATAACATGCCAGTCCGATGAGTATGAACATGCCCCTCGCAGCGATAAAAGCGACAGTATTTAAATTAGAAACGCAGGTGGTGCCAGGTGTAAAATTCTCCCTCCCCTTTCTAGCTTCACAGTAATGCGGCTAAGATGCTTGCTGGCGGTGACAGATACATATATGTTGTTTGTGGGCCATTTCGAAGCGGTAGGCCCTCACGTGGCCTCCAGCCACACACAATGAAGTCTCGGCTCTTGTCAAGCTCACGAGCCTCCGGGTTATCCGCCCCCGAACAAAAGCGCATCTCACATTCTCTCTTCTTTATTTACTCCACAGGTTTTTGGCGGTGGTGCTGTGCAGCTCCTCAACCTGCACTCGGGCTGTGCCGCGTGCCGATCGGCGCGATTCCCCACGTTTTCGCCCCCGACGCGCTGGGGGGAGCTCCTTCAGGGAAACCGAATACAAGCAGGCGATGTTTCGGACACCAAGACGGACCAACGTGCGGCACGGTCCGAAAATACAATCGGAGTGCCCTCTATTTCTTTGACCAACTGTCACCACGTGGAGTTGCGTACACTCCCCGAGCGGACGACTCGCCACCACCACCACCACCACACCATGCCGTCCACCTCAAGGGAGTAACATGTGCCCATACCACACATTCCGTGTAAATCGAGTGCACAACCGATCGCCCTGTATTCGCCACAATGTGACTCGGTGTAAAACGAACACCGCACAGCTGCCATTGATGACATTTAAGGAGAAGGCCACATCACGAACGGACGTTTCTTTTTTTTTGCGGCAAAGTACAATGGCGCTAGGAAGGATGGTGATTTTTCTTTCTCTCAAATCCATTTTTAGCTGTTGTTCAACCTGTTTTCTTGCTTCGTCACAGTTGAGAAACGGTTTAAATTCCAAGGTCATTTGAAATAGCTTAAGGTTTGCACACACACACACACCAAGATAAAAAAAACCCCCATATAGCCTTTTCAAGCTGTTGGGAAGGATATGCTTTTAGAGAGCACCTACGAAGGCTGGCACGGCGCACAAACACACAATATATTCTAGCATTGGCACCGCCGCTCTGCCACGTTTATGATTTAGGTATGGCTCATAAAGCGCCACATTTTTGCAGTGGTCTGATGATGTCACAGCACCTTTGCTTGTGGAAAAAATTGGTCTGAGGGAATTTCTTTCATCCCTCCATGCTCCTGATTATAGAAATGCGACGACGCGGTGTATGTTACCGAGCGCGCAAACTTAACGTAACTTTTTTTTAAAATATACGTTATCGCACTGTACATAGTAAAGCATTGACTGCGATATTCCACAAGTTTATAAATGCATCCAAGGCGGAGCGCTGACGCAGTGGTGACACGGTGCTAGGCCGCGACGATGACGAACAGGAGTGGACGGTTATCTGAATCGGACATGGGTGCCCCACAATTCACCAGTCTATGGTGACTAGCGTGGTGAAGTATGGTCAAACCAAACCACTATGAGACAGGGGCCGACATCTGGTGGGAGAATGACATGCATCCATCAGCCTAAAAAAAAATCCCAGAAACAGTCACAACAAAGTCAATGGCAGTAAAAAAACGTGACATTTACAAATGATCCCCATCCATAAATGTGCGTGTTCTTTACAGCTATATTGGTACGTGATTTAATTGGTCCAAGTGCACAAGGAGGCCAACCCAGATCGTCTGTCTTGAAATTACCACTCAAGTTACCAGCCAGGCCACACCAGGCTGCGGTGATTCACTGCACACGGATCTGTGTAATCCGACACAGATCACTGAACTCAATTGAAACGGATTCCCGTCATCGATTCCGATGCAAAAACCTGGACGCATCTCATGCAGAATCATCATCTTATCTGATGCAGAAACCTTTGTCGTATCCAATACAGAACCATCAACCCGTGCAAAAGAAAATCCGATTCATCCGATTTGGAACATTTGGCCGATGGCATAAAGAACCCCTGTGCAATCTGTGGCCTATTATAAAAATCACTGGAGCGACGTCAGTGGCATCACCAGCGTGCTATAATGAGGCTCCAGCCCACAATTTTAAAGTCCCTTTATTCCCATCGTTGAAATGCAAGCTCGTGCTTGACGACCTACGACACACAGGAATTCATGTGATACCAAGCTCCGAAATTGAGATTGAATGTGATACCAATTCGATTAGCAGGTTGACTATGTACGGTGCGAAAGAAGCTCAACCATCCATACATATCGGTGATTGTAAACAATTTTGCTCCGGCAGCCCACTGGTCCACACGCTCCCCCACACCCCCGAAAAAACAACGAAGCTTGTTCGGACGACCATCCAGAGATCATGCGTTCACGCGTTCAGTCAAAGCAGTGTCACGAAGGCATGAGTTTCACGCTGTGTACGAGCGTGTTATCGCCGCAAACACGGCACCGACGCTCCCCGCGCACACTCAGAATATCTCCTGCACAGGATCCATGCGCCGCTCTTTCTGGTGGGTGGCGTGGAGGGGGCGGTTATGCCACACAGGTTGAGAACCACTGGCGATGGAGGTTCTCTCATGGCTTCATTCGATTCTTAGAGAGAAAACCCTGGAAGCTGACTGACGCACACAAAAGCCATGCGCTATGACCGACTTTGCCATTGCATCAGCAGTGGCTGCATGGATTTGCAATTTACAATTCTCTTTTAAACTGGGATGGGAGGGGAGACAAAATACCTTAGCCAGCTGGCTGGCACAAAAACAGATTTCCCTATCAGCATTTTGGCCATACAAACAAGGACCAACCCAGCTACACTTTTGTATTACATGAGAACATTGCAATTTTCCGCTATTCTGCAATCTCTTTCCGCCAAATTGCAGCCCCTCTCCCTCTCCTGCCCCGCACGGACCGCAAATCACATAGGGTTGTTTGTAATTGCATTAATTACTGGGATTCAAAGCACCTGTATAGTGATTTGAATATGAATAGCAAGGCGATGATGTCGATCAGATATTCAGTTGAAATATGCAGAGGAAACGTGGTTGCCGACATACGAAATGGAACAAAAACTCACAAGTGGACAAAGAAGCGGGTGACAGATGGTTACTTGGGATTACAGTGAGACGAAGACACACCCTGGATTACAGACCACGCACGAGTTAATGATATCGTTGAACATTGTGAAAAATTACGCGCGGTGGTCTTGAGCAACAAACGTCTTGGCTGGAAGGGACGGTGGCCGATGGTCAAGAAAATTCACGGAGCGCCAGACGCGGAATCGAAAACGTGCGACAGTGCGAGTCCGCCGACGATCCAGAGCGATGAAATCGACTCGTGCGCCGGTGCTGGGTGGATCGTTACATCGCGGCCGATTGCCGAGGGCATCCATCCAGCAGCGGATCGACAAAGGTTAACGACAGCCGCACCCAAATGACGTCTTATACAATTTTTTTGATCTCATTTGGACAAAGAGGCGAGGGACGTTTCATGTTTAATTCAACAAGCGCGGTTTTGCGTCCCACACACAACACACGCCCTATCGCCAGGGTTTCACGTCGACGTGAAATGTCACGCTATTAATTTCAAAGTCTGCTTACAAATTACGACGTTTAGCGAGGCCCATTCAGCTCAGGCGAGCCATCAACGTCTTCCTTTTCAGCCACGATGGCTTATTAAGCTCCATTTAACCTGCCTTGATGAGGACCCGGTGAGTAATCGGCTCGCCACCGTGCATATCTGTTGCCGAATGACACTTTAATTGCCGTGTAGTTACACCGAGTGCATAATATACAATACTACTATAATGAGCCAAGAATGTCTGTGTGTCCCGCGCGTGACGTCACTCCACGTCGGCCATCCCCCCTCATTAATAATCATGAGCAGGTGACGTCACTCCACATGAAGCACCCTACATTAATAATCATAAATAGGTGACGTTTTCCAAATGGACACCCCCCCCCCATTAATAATAATTAGCGGCTTATGTCGCTCCACATAGGGGGGCCGAGGTGCCTCCTCACTACAAAGGCAGAACCCTCACGTCACGCGATCTCCGTAACGCTGTTGAGACATTGAAGTAAAAAGGACGTCATCTAAATTAAATAAGTCTGTCTCACCGTGGCCTTACAAATTGCACACTAATAGATGCAATGAATATCACGTCTCGGTCTGCTTTTCGCTTTCAAGTTTCAGATTTACTGCAATACACCCGTCCTTGGATGGGCAAAAGGCGAGTTAGAATTACTTAACTACTCCCAGGAGAGCCGCATAGGGTTCCAAGACTCTTTTTCAGGAGGGTCCTGCAATTGGGATGTTTGGCCAACACAAATTGCATTGTATCTGTTTTTTGCTATATCGGAGGAAACCAGAGAACCCCGAAGGAAATGCATGCAGAACACGGGAAGAACACACAAAAGTCGCACACACAAAAGGCGCCCAAGTCGGGGATCAAACCCAGGTGCTTCTTGCTGCGAGACTCCAACGTTATCACCACTGCGTGCCACCCTGCCACCATAGGCCACCGAGAGCTAAAATCACAGATGGAGGTACTGCAGGAGGGTGGTACGACCGACTAAACGGGCACACGCGCGTGTGTGTGTATGTAATCCAGGTGGGCGGCGCTGTGGTGAGAGCGCGTGCTGCTCGCCATTGGCAGCTCTGCGGCTTCAAATCTGGGTCATGGGACGATTTTGAGAACCATTCCTCCGGCATCGTCATCATCACCAGCCATGATCTCTCCAATGCTGGATGATGCACAGTCACCTTCTCGCGGTCCTGTGATCCAATAATCCAACAAGCGCCTGCGGAATGGCAGATTTCATCGGTTCATCTCTGTGGCTGACATCCTCTCGGGAGTAGCGCAAGAATTGCGCTCATTCAAAAATTACACGACTCATGAAAAGAGATCTGTAACATTTTCACAGGCATCCACATTCGCTGACCTAGCGACGCTCGTGTGGGGCCATTTCATGGTGAACAACTGCACACGAAGAAATACAGAAGACAGATGTGTGAGTGGGGGAAGCTCGTATGCTGCTGGTTACATCTAATCCAATTATGGAGATTACTGTGGTAGGGGGTCTCGTCTCTTATTTCACTGGCCCATAATTAGGCAACAATGACATCTAAGTCTTCACAGACCTCGTAATACTGATGCCTATTCGCCACGCTAGTCGAGGGGTGTGGGTCCCCCTAGTAGAACCCCCCATGCTCGTAGATGTCAGGGGTCCAGTGAAGTATTGGATGCTGTTCTGAATTGGACTGAACCCTGCATCTGAGATCATCCAGCCAATAGTTCCATGGTCAGAAGTGGAAAATGTACATTCAAGTGACAATGTTCAAGCCAAGACAACTGTGTTGACTTGTAGAGTTAAGCCGACTTTGTCTTCACCAATAAGACAAGTGATGAATAGATCGGTAATGAAAATCCATTCCGAAAGCAAACATAATTTCATCAAGTCGTGCATGTGAGAGTCAACTATGTATTCCAAATATATACAAAAGACAGGTTGTGGGCAGATTACAGCTCAAGCAAAAAGGGACCAATAGGGACGGATTCTTGAATGGGATTGTGACTGCGTGACTTGGGGCAATTCATCGAATCCTCTCGCGTGGGTGTTTGCGATTGCTCCGCACGGCGTCCGCTGCACCGCGTGCACTCCAACACGATGAACGCTTCACTCCCCGAGCTTCTTCAGGAAGTTAAATCAGTTCCTGAAGAAGCTGCAGGATCAGTGATGGGGACGCTGCGATGGCGAGATGTTAACTACCTTGCCTGGTATACAGGAGGACGTGGGCTCGATCCCGACCCCGACACATGCATATTTGGAGTTTGCGGTGTCGAGCTCCCCGTGGTCACGCACATTTTTATCCAGGTCCTCCAGTTTTTCCCCTCTCCATTTAGAATCAACACGCATTTACAGTATTTGGCTGATATAAATGTCCACATGATAAGCCATTTGATTGGGCTACCATTTGCAGCCAGGCCACTTTAAAAGAGAGCTATATAGCTCAGTTGGCCTTACCTGGTAACATAAAAGTTTTTTTGTAATCCGGGAGTGGGGGAGGTTAATCTTTAACTACATGTGAACCCCTTTGGCACATTCCCAATGCCACATTCCGGGACCCCCCCACCCCACCCCCGGCCCCACCCACGAATCTCCTGAAACCTTTGCGAATCCGAATCCCTGCCCCCCCGTGGGTCCATAAGAACCTGATTAGGTCGCTACGATTCGGGCACAGCTACCTACACCTTGGATGTTTAAATGCCAGTCTGCCTTCATTGAATTTGCCAATATTCTATATTCCCATGCCGGTTGGATCTACAACATTGGACACACTTGACTGAGCTGGTGAACATTCGACACTGGAGTTTAGGGGCGAGGTGTGGGTCATGCCCTGCCTCACGAAGATCAGTGGGCAGATAGCACTTAACACCCCTTATTACTGCACATTCATCAGTGGCTTTGATAATGGACTAAATTAAAGTTACTAAAGTAATCATTCACAGCTCTTTGTGAATTCACTGTAATAAATGAAGGCTTCCCCATTACTCGTGGGGTTAGTAGAACTATACTTCACCAGTTTGGGCTGGCCAGTGCGTGTTGCTGAAAGAGAGGTCCAGGAACCGATTCGGATATCACCCGCCATTGATGTTAGCCGATGCCAGGAATCGAACTCAGGTGGCCTGTGTCAGTGCGCTGTGTTAAACACTCTTGTCGTTGATCCAACCACCTGATTGAACGACTGCCAGCCATGAAATTGAACTCCAAAACTATGCGGTCAAAAAGCAGTCTTCCTTGCAAGCAGCTGCAAAATTCTACAGAACTGTACATATGTTCAGTCTTAAGGCCTTGTTTGTGTACGATGATTAATGTAACGTACTTTTAGAGACTGTGCTTACGCATCAGCTGTAACACAGTCTCTCATATTTAATTACAAAGATTAATAAATGTCCAAAGGGTTGTTATGGTGTATCTTGGACAAAGAAGGTCTATTTACAAGGTGTCACACACATGTGCACACGCGCGGAAACATCTTCGAAACTAGGGCTATCCCAGGTAAAAAGTCCGACAAAGTATTTGTTTAAAGACAAAAAATACAACAAGACCCTGGAACATGTTTACGTATCGCATAATAAAACGGCAAAAGAGCAAGGTTTCATTCGGAGTAAAATAATGCATCAATTATGAGCTTACAGGACTTGTTTAACAATCAGCCGCTGGACAATGGCCTCACCACGCCGTGAGAGCAGCAACGGGGACAATTGGACCCGACTTCACCACACTGAGGGTGGCCACACAAGTCACGTGATTTACTGGAGGCTTGAACCTCTTTTGATACACGGTCAAACATCGCAATGGAGGAGTCTTGAGAGTGGGTGTTGATTTCCTGGATAGACACATTTATTCCTTCATTCATCCATCGACGAGTCGTTGACCTATAAGGCGTTCGTACGCAACTGCCAATTCTTCACCCAGGGGGTGCCTCGCCGAGTCGCCAACGATGAGATCATCTCACGCGCTGGCCGTTAAGAAAAGCGGTTGCGAGTGGGACGGACCGTGGGAGAGGGCAGGAAGCTCTGACCCGCGTGCCCTACTGGACACCTGTCAAAAAGAGCTTCCAAGCTCATCGGATTTCTCCAGGATAAATAGAGGTTTTGATTCTACGATGGTGCAAGATGGAGGCGGATGGTTTCCCGCTTGGGGCAGGGCTTCATCCAGCAGTGGGTAGATCATGACCAATAACGTTGTAATGTTGCTAAACTTCCTTCGCACCGTACGTCGCCAACCGTGCTAATTGCAGGTGCTAATCAGAGGCGATTGATGATGATGATGATACTTGAATCTGGTTTCAGAATAATTTCACTACAAGCAATGCTGGTGGCGGAGGAGGGGATGAGGTAACGTTGGCCATGATTCTACAACAACAACCGTTGCAGCCTTTTGTACCGAGAACACAACGTTTAACGTGGCGAAGGGATAACGTGACTGGGAAAGGAAATAATCCGATAATGCGAAGGCTTCTCATGTTGCCACTTCAATAAACACTCGCACAGACCTGTCAGTGATTCCGAGTACATTTTCAACGTCGTTACCACAACAGAACAACCCTTTCCACCACCTGCCCCGCACAAGAAAAAAATCCCCTCCCTTCCCTCGTGTAGCCTCTATGGACTGCTGGGGGCCAAGCGCTGTTGGCGAGCACCTAGGAAGGCCGGCACGGCACACGAGGGGGGCGAGTGGCAAGCACTACTCCCGACCTCCTTTGTCTCTGCAACCAGGTACACATTTGAGGCAGAGTTGACCTACGGGAGGACCCGGGCCGGTTCAGAAAATAGTCATTGGTGTTAGCCGTGAGCAGGAATTGGAACTCTAGGTTCATAGCGCAGGCCGGCGGGCCAACCAGCCAGACGACAGTCAGCCAGGCAACCAGTCAAATGGCTAAATCTACTGCACCCACGCACCCACACAAATATCCGTGCCAAGCTTTTATTACCTAATGGAAATGGAGGCTGCAGTCAAAATTACAGCGCTTCTAAATTATAGATAAGCCCTTCACACACTGCTATTGAGCAAAGGGGAAAATACCCGAGGGTGGAATTGAGGACTTTGGGATGCTTTTTAATGTTTTCTTCTGTCTATTTTTTTAAGATTCAGTCTTATGACCACATTATCATTGGACATGTCGGATTTTTCAGGGCATTTGTATCTGTGTGTGTATGTGTGCGTGCATGCGAGTTCTGCGCGAGGGGTAGTGTAGCGGTTAGCGCACTGCGCTAGACCGGTCCTGGGCCTCCGTGAGGTCGACTCCGCCTTAAATTAGTACCTGGTGTGGTGTGTAAGTGTAGTGGCATTTCAGAAGCGACCTTTCCACGAATGATAGCTCAATTAAGTGGCTTATCACGTGGACATATCTAGCAGCTAAATATGTTAAATCCATGTTGATCCTAAATGTTGAAGGAAAAACCAGAAGTCCCCGAAGTAAAATCCACACGACCACAGGAAGAATATGCATACTCCAAATATACAGACATCAGGGTCAGGATTGAAAACATGACCTCCTGTATACCAGGTGAGGTAGTTAACATTTCGCCACTGCGGCATCCCGGTAATTTAAGGACTTCCTACTCATGCGCCAAAGTTCACCATACATACCGAATCGGATTCATCTGAACGAGAAAGGCGCTTGTCAATAACATTTCAGCTTCTTACACGCCGCACTTGGAGGACTGAACGACAGACAAGCAGGAAGGCAGCCGGCCGGTGAATCGGTGCCAACAATTTCCAAAACTTCATGGTCCAATATACATGAAGATATTTGCAGCCAAGCCAAATGTCTATGTATGTGGGCAGAAAATGAAGTGCCTAGGGAAAACCTCATGTGTGCAAGGGGGTAACATTATCCCATACAGATGGAACAGATGTAGTCCACATAGGCTGTACCCCCTTCTCCTGGCAAGCCAGGGGTATTGCACCTCTTCAATACCCACTCACAGTAAGGGAGTTTCACAACATTTGAAAAATGCCCCACGTGACGCGCTAAGCAATTAACGTTGCGTCACCTCCAATTAGCACGGTTGGCTACGTACGGCGCAAAAAAAGGTTCAGCATACATACATGGAACACGTGTGCTCACACTGAGATCTCAATCATAATTTTAATCGGTCCCATTACCGCAGACAGCGTTAATTGCTTAGTGGGTTTTGTCGGACGTGTTTAACAATAATCGAGTGCGTGCAGCGTGGAACGAGTTCATTTGTATTTGAACGGGGGGGGGGGGGGGGGGGGAGTAAATTGGTAAGCGCTGGTGGGTCATGAGGAATGGAGTTTGGGAAATCCTGAACTGCAGGAAGGTTGCATCAAAGACCACACATGCTGAAATGACCTGGCGGGCTACCCCAGCATTTGGCCTGTGCACCCCATGCCACAACTGGAGCTTTGTCCGGTGTCCCAAAATGCGTCACAGTCACTTCAAAGCGGCAAACACACGCGCTGTGGAATGTGGGATGACTTCGTGCAAGCCTCAGAAAATCACCATTGCAGAGATTGTCGTCTGCGAATCGCATAGGTTCATTCGAGTCCAACGCAGAAAACTATTTGGACTATTTTTTATTTTACCAGATAAGGCCCACTGAGCTATAATAGCTCGTTTTCAGAAGCCAGCTGGCCACAAATGATAACCAAATTAAGTGGCTTGTCATGTGGAAATTTAAAGCAGGTAAATGCTCTACACGCACGATTCGAAATGTGGAGGGGAAAAACCAGAGGACCCGGAGGAAAATCCATGAGACCACGGGGAGAACATGCAAGCACCAAATATACAGGCGTCAAGGTCGGGATCGAACCCACGTCGAACCCATGTTCTCCTGTACACCACGCCACCCATAAGGAAGCAGCACCACCACTGAACAATTAACTGCAACAGAACTGGCGCACTACAAAGAATGACCAACGATCAAATAATCATTGGACAAACGCAGGAAGTAACAACCAGTCCAGAGTTTGTCTGCTTCTAAACGAATGGCACTGGAACCCACTGGAACAAAAAAGACTGCAGGCTATTTGACTCGTATACAGCACTCGTTGATTTTTGCATGGCTATAAGCTCTTGTTCATTTATTATTTTGTTATTTTATGCACAAACCACTACAGCAGCACAGAGTAAATTATGCATGGTTTCGAACGTTTAGATTTATGCGGTTGACATCATCGCTACCACCTACGTTGAATTAATGCCGACTAACACCCAAAAGGCCGTGCAAAACATCTCGCACATGCAATTCAGCACAATCAGAGTCTAGGAACCTCCATTCGAGATAATCCACACAGAAAAAAACCACAGGCACCCGACTTGCACAGGCCATGCTTAACACAAGGTCCCGCCGCCACTATAATTTATTCTCGTTTTGAAGTCAATGTCTGACAGTGCATGGCCCCGTGTCATTGCCCTGACCACGCTTTGGAACAAGACATTCCACATTCCACTCGGGAGACATGCGGGGTGGGGGGGCAGCGCTTCCAACGAACCACTAACCAAATTTAAGGCGCAGGCGAACGGTAATCAATGGAAGGCGACGCCCGGTGTTGCCGCTGGGACATCGAAATCTGCCTTTACCACATACCACATCCCCAGAGAATATCATACACCCCCCCCAACACCACGAAGGCAAGCATGCAGAAACACGGCAGCGCCTTGGAACCCGATGCGGCCGACTAGAACAACGGGGTCGTTGCGATTCAGCAAGCATCCAATAAAATACTCACGTAAATTTTGGCAGACACTGCGAACGTATTTGCTGGAGTCTAAAAACAAGCGAACGACAATTGGCGCACCGGCGTCTGCTCATGCGCTTTTTTCCCCTTAACCATCATTAGCTCCGCTGCCCCAAGAGGAAGTCGCATGGCGTTAAGTGTCCACGTCGCGTGGCAAGGACGCGCCGTGATCGGTCAACAGGTAAAGGTGCAGCCCTGCAAATTGCTTGATCAGTCCACTGCTGGCGGAAGTGGCCTCCGCTATAAAGGAGTTGAGTGAGGCCCTCCAGAGAGGGTATATGTCAAACTCTTTCAAAAATGCTAGACATCCTAGAAGTGGTGGCGGTGGCCCCACACTTTACCCCACCACACACGCCCTGCCGATCGAGTAACCGTGGTGTAGCCACGCTTTATTGACAGTGGATGGGGATTTAAGAAACCTGCCCATTGTTTCATCGGGAGATCAAAGGGGGGCAACCTCTGGCTTACAAGTTCAGTGTGCTAACCATTGCCCCGTGCCAGCATCCCGCTTTGGTTATTACAGCAGCATTCCATTGAGCACAGGTGTGTGGCTATACTTGAATGTGGGGAGTCGCAGCGCACCGTTTAGCACACCGCACTACAAATTCAATGGCCAGAGTTTGATTTCCAGGCACGTGGACAAGTGATATCTTAAGCGGGCATGAGCCAGTCACCCCGACACCATTCCACAGACCAGTGGGCTCATTATGGTTAAAGAATCATGTTGGTAAAAAAGCATGGATAGGCCTTAATCCTGAAAGAATATTGACAAAGCACTGTAAAATATTATTATTAAATAATCTTCAGCTTCATAATGAAGGTTTTTTTTGTTATATCGCGTAAATATAATTGTGTTGTTAAACCCGCCACCACCCAACACAGCCAATTAGTAAGGTTTGTCACGTAAATAAGATGTGCCAAAAAAACTTTTATGGACAATATTGGTCACGAAAGCCTACGTGTAAATCTCCACCTTGCACACAACCTATCTCTCGTTCAGCGTTCATTCTCAACGAAACTCTACAGCTCAGCATGTTTTTACCCCCTACCCCCAATCTACCAAGGAATGCAACCTTTGCCACAACCACGGCTCAAGCTCTGTCAACTGCGATTATTGCAGAAAAGGAAAAACCAACCATAAAAACGATCAACTATTTTTACTTTACCAGGTAAGGTCCACTCAGCTATATAACTCTTTTTCAGAAGTGACCTGGCCACAAATTATAGCCCAATCAAGTGGATTATCATGTGTACATTCATAGCAGCCAAATAATTTAAATGCACGTTTTTAAATGTGGAGGGAAAAATCGGAGGACCCGGAGAAAAATCCACCCGCTCACGGGGATAACATGCACACTCCAAATATACAGGCGTCAGGGTCGGGATCAAACCGAGGACTTCTTGCATATCAGGCGAGGTATTTAATATCTCACCACCGGATATCGATGGAAAGCACATACGGAGAGGCAGAGGTCGTTGGGGCGCCGTGGTGGCAAGAGGTCAACTCCCTCGCCTGTTATGCAGGAAGTCGTGGGTTCGACCCCGACATTGACACCTGTAAATTCGGAGTTTGCATGTTGTCCCCACGGTCGCTTGAATTCTTACTCCGGGTCCTCCAGTTTTCCCTCCACATTTAGAAACGTGTGTTTTAGATGTATTGGCTACTTAAAATTTCCACATAAGCCACTTCATAGAGCTATGATTTGTGCCCAGATCTCTTCTGAAAAAGAGCTCCATAGATCTGTGGGCCTTACCTGGTGAAAAAAAAAAGGTTTACTTTTTTTTTTACATTCAGTTCAGCCTCTACGAGATGCACCATCAGACCCGGGCAGGGACGCTCCATCACGTCACGTGGGCTAAGGTGCGCACCCCGGTTGGATTCACTCGACCCAAATTGACAGCACACGCACGAGCGCAGTGGCCCGTCACGCCCCGCCGAATGGCCCAACGTGACAGGGCCGTGCATGGGATGGATAGAGAGAGGGGGTGGGGATGCCTAAACTGTGTTTGGATGCTGCATTTTACACCAAATCCATACGGATCAGAGGGAGAACGAGCGGCTCGCGACTGGAAGACGCAAGTTGAAATCCTGGTAAGATGTTGGCAGGCCAACATCGTCCCTCTGGGGGTTCATATCATGAGTACCAGGTTTGTGGAGAAGTCAAAAGCGTTTGCCACGTCATAGGAATGTCGAATTTCCACCATTGGGCTGTAAACCGCCTCAATAAGTCACTTTGGCTTATCTGGGGTGGAACACCCAGTTCCTGCCTCACTGTACGTGACAGAATGCAGCCAAAAAGCAGTAAAATTGATTGACGATGCATAACTCACCAATTCACTCCAGGCACTCTTGCCGGCGGGCATACGCCTGCTTATAATTCTTCTATCGCTTCTACCGTGGTTCTGTTCACACAACCTTCACTTCTTGATTCTGCCACCTATGCCGAGCACTCGTTCCACCAGGCTGACTGGTTCGTCTCATCCACACCATTGTTCAGCCACCACACTGCAGGACACAACACTTCTCTCCTTCAGCTCATTCCTCACAATGTTCGACTTTGGAATTCCCGCCCATCCTCTCTTTTGCCAAGTTCTTATATTCGTGTTCCAATTTTTAAAAGAATGTTGTTACTCTTATTAAACCTTCAGGAGCACGGTGTTGTTGGCTGCTTGGCGTTTTTTGGGCCGGTGCTCAGCCAGCCAGAAGGTTCATTCTGATCGGGGTCAACTCAGACCCTCATTCCTCCACTGTCGATAATGGTAAGTAAAAATGTGCTATTCCTATTCGGCAGACGCAACTTACCAAAGCAATCTGACATTTCTACCAGTAGCTCAGGGCTGTGATGACGAGCATCTTCCCCCAAATACATTTGAGTGGGAAACAACTTCTGACTCCTCGATAATCAAACGAGATATTTGAATATTACTCAATACACAATGCAACCGATGCCCTTCAAGGCCTTTTCTCTGTTACGACATAGACGTGTGTACATGTGCTAAACATAGGTTTTTAAAGGGAAGAGGGGTCTGTTGCTGCGAGTCGCACATTGCATTATGGATCTGATCACCCGAGTTTGATTTCCCGGCCACGGCTAACATCAGTAGAGAGTGATGTCTGAACAGGTGCTAGGCCCCACATCACCTTCACCAAACCTGCACTGACGGGCATGGTTAAATATTGTCAAACAATTCATATGAAGGACCTGACTGAGGGAGGCCTTAATCGGGCAGTGGATTGACAAAGGATAGTAAACATGTAAAAAATATATATGATTCTCTGATATAAAAATATAATGTTCTGATAATGGGTCTTCCTTCCAAGTTAATGCATTCCCTGCAATATGCATTTGCAATGTGACAACATTGTACAAAACTCATCATCATCATCCCCTTTATTGATCAACCAGGTAAGAACCCATGTAACAAATTAATAATAATTATGGTTGACTTCCCTTTTGGTAATTTCAAATGATATGGTGATAATACATTTAGATACATGGCACAAACAAACCTGTACAACGAAAGTAAAAACAAGAAACAGCAAAAACAAGATGGTAAAAATTACGGCAAAAAATAGATATTCTTTAACCTAATCGTAGCCCTGAAGAGCGACAATTAATCGAATCGCCAGACTGATCAATCATTACACCCCGAACACAGTGGCTACGTACGGCGAGAAATAAGTCCAACATACATATGCCAGAGATTGTGTTGGAAGAGTTCCTTCATTTGACCACATTTCCCTGAGCGAGCAGGTGATAACAAAAAACAATCATTTGTTTGTACGTCATGAAAATAGTTTTTTGCGCTCCCATTTTTAAAACAACCCTCAACAGGTGAGCCACGTGACGAGGGTGACTAAACAAACACCTGGCGTGAGGAGTGACAGGTGGGATTATCTCTTGTCTATTCTAAGTTCAGATTTGTTTCTATTGTTATAACGACTCAAGCTTGAAGAGCCAGAAAAGCCTCTCAGTCTCGAGACTATTTCTAGATTTGAAGTTTTCGTGACTGCAAGGATCCATACTCTTTGGTTTTTTCGGTAAAGTCACGTAGGTGAAAACAAAATAAAAATTAAAACGTCTAAATTAAATGACGACGTTTCGAAACGTCGTGATTTAATTTAGTTGTTTTCATTTTTATTTTGTTTTCAGTCTCGAGAATATTTACTAGGAAAGTCATGCCATGTGTTTTTTTGCAGTTGGGGGCGATGTTTGCTTCGTGTAATCCCGAGTGAGTTAATTAGTCGGTTATATTTCAGCATGAGGATGTTTGGCCAATCCAGGTTACACTGTGGATTTAAAATAAATACGACGGAAGGAAAGCGGAGAGCCCACAAGAAACACACGTAGAACATGGGGAGAACATACAAACCGCAACACAGAAAGGTGCCCGAGCCGGGAATCGAACTGTGCTCCTTCTAGCCATGGGGCAAGGAGAGCCAATCCACAAAACCAAACAAAAAAACAATCCAGCAGCCTTAGGAGGGAGACAGGGGAACAAAATGGAACATGGATCTTATGTTTTGAATTTCCATCAGCAAAGAAGGAAATGGCATTTTCTCAACAGAGCCGATCCAATTCCACAACACTGCCCCTGCAACAAATCTAAAAAAGGACAACTCTGGCTCAGACCATTTATGAGCAATATATACAGCATACAGTACACAGCACACAACTGCCTGATGAAATGAAACCATCCTCCTCAATCACGTTCAACAACTGTCATTGGGAGAGAAAAGACCCAAATAATACACAGCATCGTTGCAATTAAGCCTTATTGCTAAAATGCGACAGCAAGTGAGGATTCTGACGCTGATATATCCTGCTGTAGGTGAAACGTTCCTTCCAGCTGGTGCAACGATTATGGGATTAACCGGACAAATAATGTCACCGATGAATATTCTCATTGAACCTCAATCGAGTTCAGGCAAACTTTCAAACGCAATTTGAAAAATATTTGTGTGCCGTGAGCTCATTGTACTGGAACAGTAAAGCAGGCTCAGACACCCATCCCTACGAATACAGCACTAGAGACACATGAATAAATTATAATTTTAAACCCTTAGTGAATTCCCTGATACATGAAGGCCTCTCCATGTAATGTCGGTCGTGGGGGTTGTTTGACCATACTTCACCAGTACAGGGTTGGCAAAGGGAGGGTAAAACAGGACCAGTATAGCTATCAATCACCAACCAGCTTAGTCGTGGTTGAAAATTGAGCTCGGGGTGGCAGGTATTACAATGTGGTGTGCTAACCACTGTGCCACCACTCCCCTTAAATTGAGCCGTATTATTATAAATATTGATACATGCGGCTCAAATTGGTTCCATTGGTTCCACAAACCACCCAAAACCCTGAGAATGCCGTTTTCTGGCAAATGGAATTTAGGACGGGTAAGTGAGAATCAATTTAGCATGCAGGCTTTGTCGCAGACACTTGTAATACCAGTGTGGTCTTCCTGAAGATGCTCACAGGAGTGCATGCCAAAAGCTTCGGTGAAAATATGCTCGGCACACAATCTAACGCGTGACATGGCCAAGTGGTAGCACGCTCGCCATAGAAGTTGACGGTTCGAATCCAAAGGCCGCCCTGAATATGACTGCGGGTGTTAATAAAATAATCTTTATAATGTGCGCCGCCTACTTACCCAGCGGACGATAAGAAGAGGAGGCCATCGTGTACCGGCGTCAGGGTCCAAATTTGCCAAATTCCAAAATTACACCGGAAAATTGGACAACAATCACCGCTCTTTTACAGACAGGCTGATGCCCCCCCCCGTCACTCTTGCAAACAAAGCTATCCTGTTCTATCGAGTTCTCAACGGTAGTAAACAAAACAAAAAACCTTGAACCTCACACTTTGGGTAATTTAAAAAATCAAAGACGGTAAGACAAGCAACCAGATGAAAATACAATAAAGTAAATACAAGGGTTGGGTGGGCAACTAGATTACATGGTGTAAATTGTTGTACATGGCATGCAAATCACGATCATTGGAAGAGATAACAAGGTGGGGGGGGGAGATGCCTAAACATCTTATGCTATCCGCTACACACACCATTGACAATCGATAGTAGTTGCTTCTCCACAAGCCGGGCAGCCTAGATCAGAAGTGTGCACGCACACCTCAAAAATGGGCCAATTTGTACCAAAGTCCACAGTTGCATTCCTGGCAACGTCAAGGTAATTTGGTAATGAGCACTGTAACGTGTGCACGAGCTTGCACGATAGGGAGCCTGTGATCATTCTTCACAAGGGCAGCTCAATGCTTGTCAGTGTCACAGCAGAAGATGAATAAATGATAGAGCACCAGTTGAACACCTGCATTGCAAGCCAGCCATGCTCAGGTGAGGCGTAACAAAAGACTGAACAATGGGAACCTCACGTGGTCAAATACAGGGCAAGGAATTGAATGGAACGTCGGCAGTTGCCATGATAGCACAATTCAACTGCCAGATGGAGAACTTAAGATTACTATTACTGCATTGTTCACACAAATGACAACCCCCCCCCTCTGCCCCACGAACACTCCTCCGCCCCCGCAAAACGCCTCAAACAAAACAATTAAAACACGGCACCCATTTGCACAATATCAATGGCACAACTTCGCAAAATGGATCACCGAATTAATGAACAACAAAATGAAAACTGTGCTGATTTACGATGATGTATGTGCTGCGTTCCATGATTTTCAGGAAAAGTAATGAGAGTATTACTTTTCACATTTTTAAAAAGAACCCTTTCTTGACATGTAAACCCCAATAGTTTCGGTTGGTTGTGTCATGGCTTGGCAAAGTCAAGAAATATAACTCCAATCAAAACACAGTCAAGCGTAATTTAATGCTTTCCCACCCAAGCCGAGAGAATTAATGCATTAGCTCTGTCCGTCCGCCTGTCTGTAACATGAGGTAGATAGAACTCTCCTCATAATGATATGTTATGAACAAAACGTGTGTTTCACGTTGTGTTGCTATTAGAGATTTGCTCTGGTGAAAATCGGCCAAGTTGGTCAAAGGGTTACTCAAAAAATTGGGAGACAGAAACCCGAGCCAATATTGCTTATTTGCCCTGACCGGTACACATCAGTTTTCATCCTGTGAATTAAACGCTTCGGAAGACAAATTGCACGTTGGAAAGTGTCACGTAACCCATGTGTTTATATAAGTTTTGTCCTTGCTTGAATTTAACTCCAGGAGTCTGATTCTCAGCTCGGGCTAATATCAATGTTAAGCAACATTTCAACCTTTTCCTGGCACCCACTCTCCCTACACCAACCCATTCTCACCGTCTTGGTGAAGTATGGTCAAACAATCCCGATTACAAACATGACTTGGGGAGGCCTTCATTCAGAAGTGGATTGCCAAACGGCTTGACATTATGATTACATTACATACAGAATAATAGCTTATATTTCATTGTTATTTCATATACTGATAATCAGTTAAAACGCCCAGTGAAAAGTCGTGAGCCCTCAAGGTAAAGGGTCATTAGATAATTGCATAATGTTATCAGTTTAGTGGCATCCTTATTTAACCATGGATGGCATCATTGCTATTTAATAGCTCTCATGCAAAATGATCTGTCCGTCAAACGCGCATTACATGCGGCACCTTATAGCTTGTACATTTTACATACGGATAATTCTAAATACGTAACATTTGGTCCGTCATCATTGGAACAAAGATCCATTATCATCACGGGTTTGACACCTGGCATTACAAACTGCACAAACAGGCAATGGCAATGCAGGACCACGGCCCACGGATTGCAGCTACAGGGCAGTTCTAGCAAAACAACTTTCAACCCGAGGCACTTCTTACTGAAGGTAGAACAATTAAAAGGTGCAGCCTTGCATTGTATATGACTCATGCCCACTGCTGCCAGGAGGGCGTCCACTGGTGGGAGTTTAACAGAGCTCTTCTAGAGGAAGGTACTTTGGCCTAGTCTTCCATGCTGGCTAAACGTCTTGCAAAAACGACGAGAAAAAAGTATTCAACACTAAACAGGAGAATTTGTCTGGCTGTCGCCTGATGGGGCTGGCTGTAGCCTGATGGGGCTGGCTGTAATTAGCGGTGAAACGTCGTACTCGAATTGTCAATGTTGTGGGTTTACTCTCCAACACACCGGTGTGCTGAACTAATAACTAACTGCATGTTTTGTTTAATTGACTAACCTTTACTAATTGTCTGTCGGGTGGTTGCAGGTTCAACGACACATTTATATTTACACAATCAAACCCAAAAATCCCTATTATGAACAATAATAACGTGTACAGCAATCCTACATGTATCCGTTTAATAGCTAATGAGTCAAAAGACTAAATTTTAAGAGGGGCCTGCTGGCATATCTGTGGCTGATTTAAATGGGTTTGTGCCTTTTTTTCTGTGGCTTAGATAGGAAACTAGTGGAATGTATTGCACCTCTAGTTGCTGTATGCAACCGTCCTCCGTTCCCTAATCGATTTTTTTATGCACGTGGGATGCAAATGGAGCGTCAGAAGAGAAACCAAATTTATCGAAGACATGCTCAACTTCATAGATTCCAAGAGACGGTGACAACCATTCCTATACAACCGCGCATGGGCCCTAGTAATTTTAATTCAAATACATTACTGTAACCGGTGCCGACAAAATAGCTTTTACGGCTACTGCAGAGACGCGTAAAGGCTGTTAATTGTAGCAAAAACAGCCTTGGAAAATCGATATCACAGATAGCATACCTCGCTTAAAACAACGTAGAGTTTGCATACTGCGCAATGAAGTATGAACCCGGTGACCTGAGTTGTATTCCAAGCCACGGTTAGCATTACAAATACAACAGCGGAAAAATGAAATATGAACCGACCATGCAACCCAACTCGCACGGACCCAGCACATTGAAAGTCCTGTTGCTGTATGGTCACACATCCAGCAGTGGCTTGACGGAAGGGTGCGAAATATACCATCGTGAAACAATCGTGTAACATACGTCCCACTGGTATTTGGCAATCCACCACTGACTACACTGTACACGGGCAAGTAATAATGGTGATGACAATTATCATTTTCATAGCGGTGGTAATGATGATTATTATGATAGAGCTGATGTCACTGCTACGGAATAGAACGGTGACCGTGGTTAATGATGATGATGACGATGAGCGTGACACGATTCTTACCCGATTCTGTTGTTAAATATCGTCGTTTTGCTGCTGTTTAACGATTATGATGGTGGCGACATTGTTACTCATGCTGACGGTGATGACGGTCATAGGCCATGGCCACGGTGAAGATGAAACTGCTGCTGCTGATGATGATGGTGGTGGTCATAGCTCTGGTGATATTACTTCTGAGTAATTATTGCTTCTGAGTAACGACTGCTGCTCACGATTGCCGCTATTGCTCCTGCTGATGGTGATGGTCACGAGCAGTTGACGAATTTGCTGCTGTTGCTGCTAGCTGATCACCATAATTACGATCGACATTGCTAATGATTGTTGCTGCTGATGATGATGAAGGTGGTTTTGGTCATAAGCGCGGCGATTGTGCTGCTGCTGCTGCTGACGATGATGATGATGGTGGTCATATCTATGGTGATGTTCCTTCTGAGTAATGAATGATTGCCGATGACGATTGCCGCTATTGCTGCTGCTGATGATGATAATAAGCAGCTGATGAAGATACTGCTGCTGCCTGATGACCATCATTACGATGTTGCCGATGAAGATGTGTATGGTCATAAGCACGGCGATTGTGCTGCTGCTGCCGATGATGATGGTGGTCATATCGATGGTGATGTTGCTTCTGAGTAATGAATGATTGCCAATAACGATTGCCGCTATTGCTGCTGCTGATGATGATAATAAGCAGCTGATGATGATAATGGTCACGAGCAGCTGATGAAGATGCTGCTGCTGCTTGATGACAATCATTACGATGTTGCCGATGAAGATGTGTATGGTCATAAGAACACGGCGATTGTGCTTGCTGCTCACGATGAGTGTCATGCCAATGGTACCGACGAAGAAGAAGATGTTTGCCGCGTCTCTTTGCTTACCACGAGTACGTCTGCTCCGTCATCGCGATGGTCTCGAGTCGCGAGGGATCCGCGCTCGCGATTTCCACCGACGCCGCCACCACCACGACGGACAGAAGTCCCTCGCAGACTTTACGCAACCATGCCGCCCGGCTTCGCTTATACATCAATAAATTAAGAATGCGGCAGTCCTACTGCTCCTGGTGATTAGAAGATCGAGTTGAAAACAATGACGTCTTGACCGCACACGGAACTCAACCCTAAGCTCCTCCGTTCGTTGCTATCGCATTTAGACGTTTTGCTTGGGCAGTGTAGCGTCGAGATAATGAAGACGGACACCTATCAGCTAGTAATGTTATCGTTATAGAGACCGTATATATTGACGGCTTTACTATAACAATAACATTAATAGATGTCCCGCAACATGGCGATTAGCGAAGGCAGTAGGCCTGACCCGTCCACCCGACCCCTTTGCAGCCTGACGCCGCCTCCGACAGAGGCGCGCACTGGCCCGCAGGGTGTTCAGGCAAGGGGCGGTGGTAAGCCCGGCGTACGTTCTCGTCTCTCTCTCTCGATCTTCGTCGTAACTACGAAAAAGACAGCCGCTCGAGAGAGACGGAGCCTGCGACTGCGGAGACGATTGCAAAAAAAGACGTCGCCGGCCTGATAAAGCCTACGGCGAGAAGAAGTCGGGTCCGACTCCGCGGTGTCGGGACTGCCGGGGTCGGCAGCGACTGCGGGGAACGCGAAGCCGAAGGCGGCGGGGGCTTCTAGGCGAGAACGAAGGCTGAGGCCCGCACCCGGGAGGGGGGGGCAACCTTCAAAAGCGGTGTCTTCAATATTTCACCTATGCTTTTATAAAACAATAAATAATACACCAACGCTTCGTAGCATTCCGTATATGTTCTATACTCGGTACATCGCGATAGAAAGGCAACGGCGAGAACTGGAGGCTGCCTTTGATTGCATCCCGAATGGTGACGGCGATGATGATGGGGTGGTGGTGGTGATGGATTCCTTGCAGACGTTTGTCTCCTTCAATTAAAATCAAAACCGCGATTCTCGAGTTCTCTTCCACTGTGAGCCGGGTCGCGTCTTGCCACAGCTGCTGCCTTGCTCACGAAGCCATATTTGTTTTCTTCACGCATCCAGCCTCCCTCCCTCCTCCTCCTCTTCCAGCCACAGCCGCTCACCTCCCTCTAACGCTCTCCTTGCTGTTCTTTCTCCCCTGCTCGCTCTCCGTCTCCCTTCCCGTCTTCGAATCCTCTCCGCGAAAAGCGTCTCTCCAGGTCACCGGGCAGGCGACTGTGTCTACAGCATCACGTCTCCTCGCTGTGTGCGTGTGCGTCTCTCTCTCTCTGCGTGTGTAGTAGCTCTGTGTGTGTGTGCTCCTCTCCCCGTCTCTCTCTCTGTGCCTCTCTCTCTTTGTTGTGCTGCTCTCTCTCCTCTCTCTCCGTGCTCTCTCCTCTGTCTCTCTCTCTCCGTGCACTCTCCAGCGCCACCGCTGTAACGCACGCCCTCTCTCAAACCCACCCACCCAGTGGATGTGATGAAGGAGGGCGAGGTGACGACGCGTTGCGTCACAGTTTGTCGCGGGGTTGTGGAGGTAGGGGGCAGGATTATGAGATACCCACCATCGTTTCTGTGTTTTTTTTAGAAGCAATCAGATTTATCAGCCCCGGACAGCTCCGGTTGAGACTCAGCCATGAATGTGTGTTGAACTTCTTTCGCGCCGTACGTAGCCAACCGTGATAATCGGAGGGTTTTTTTCTTTCAGTTTCATTGATTTGGTAGAGCCATGTGAGCCAGTCGGCTTTTGAATCGGGTGCAACTGCAACAAACTGAAGTGACGTTGCGCAAACAGAGGGTGGGGAGGGTGGGGCTGGGTGGGGGGTGGGAGGGGAGGGGCTGGTCACCCCGTGGTGCCCTTATAAAACTCAACATTTAACCTACTCACGCCGGCTTGTGCCCGCCCTCACAGTTGGGCATTTTTGCGGAATACACCACGCCGCCGTTGACCCTGCCCATTGACCGAGCAACCCAACGTTCCTACCAGCTCCCTCCGCAGGAATGTGTTAAATAATGCATACATCATGGCACACCAGTGATGTGTTGAGACACAGTGCCATGGCACAAACTGCGAACTTGTTCGGCAAGTAACAATGTAATAACTATTGTATGGTAATTGAGAAATTGTAATTTTAACCAAAAAGAGTCTTCTTTGTACTTATATCTGCCCCACTGATTCACGTTCAATTAAATCCAACGTTAATATATTTGAACACTAAGTTCAAAATGTACCCATAAAAGAGTTGGTTATGCTTTTTGCAGTTCAGAAATGATACGCACACGCTCTTCTACGATATTTAACCGGCTTGGGTCATTGCCAGTAATGCAATAGAAAAATATATATTATATTATCTTTCATGACAAATTAGCTGTCAATAGTCTGTACAACCTGAGGATTAGTGCAATTCTTCCAGGACCCCAATGAAAAGGAACTGGAAATCGCAAAAGATTGTCCTAGTCTAATGAAGTTTTTATATCTTGTAGCTGCGTTAGAATATAATTTAAAAAAAAACTGTTCCGGTAATACTGTATTAATAATTTTCTATTACCGGTATTTAGAGAAAAGTTGTAGCTGTGATGTGCAAGTGTTGCTACAGCCCCACGGTAAATGTTACATAAAATAAAAAAACATGTTTACAAAAACAATCCTAATACATACATTTCAAATATATCCATATATTTCAGAAAATGGCATGATTGTCTCATTAGGATCCCATCTGGTTATGAAAATCACGAACATACTAATTGATTAACATTCTAACACCGGTCGACATAAATTCCAATTGATAATTAAACTATCATGAACACAACCAACGTAGTATTTTTCAAAAACTAATATGCTATTAAATCAATATGGCTATTTGTCAACAAAATTTGCAACTCGCAATTGTCAGCTCGCGAAATTAAAAAATGCGTGGACTTCACGAGGGGGGAGTCGAGCTTTCGTAGACTGCATCGATTAACAATGCCTGGCCACACCCATCTTCCCCACCCTCCCCACGATACGATCGAGAATTCTCCTCCCATTCCATCCAACTCGTGAATGCTTGACCGAGGGGGTGGTTCTTGAGCGTCTCGGAGGAGAGGAGAGGGGGGGTTTCTCGGTGATGTGAGATCACAGCGGTAGGTTTTCCCTCTAAATCTCTGAGGTTTTTTTTGTAGGCTAATGCCGCTCACTAGCCAGGGAGAATCCCCATAAATTGGTGAGGAAATAAATAAATATATACACGTGTGCTGGCCAAGCTTAAAATATAACTGCAAGCTACGTTAGCTCATGGAAATCGGCGTTCGACAGCTTTCATATGCAGCGTTGAAATGTCAGCCAGGGGATTGCAGAATTTTGGTTGCTTGGGCCAGGTCATAGCTATAGCAGCGAGTTTATTAAATGTTCCTTCAAGCACAGGCCTGCTTCGAGATGAAACTGGTTTTCATCTCTCTTGATGGAAAACCAGTTTAGGGGCCGTCCATAAATGATATCACACACCTAGGGGGGGGGGGGGGGTCACACATTTGTGACGATGTGTGACGAGGGGGGTGGGGTGAAAAATGTGACTTCACATCAAAATGCGCAACTTTAAATAAATATAGACAACACGTTCTACTTAATTAAATAGGCTGTTTACTAAATGTGTTCTCCTACAACATCAGAATGCAGCAGTACATTAAATACGTACTACAATGAAAGCGATTTGAAGCATGTTTATTTTTTTTGGGGGGGGGGGGGCAGAGCTTTGTGACGTCATATTTGAGGGGGGGCTGACTTTTTGTGACGATGGGGGGGGGGGGGTCAAAAATCTTCCATAATCACGTGACGTCAATTATGGACGGCCCCTTAGCTGGAAAACCGACTTCAGCAGTTGTTTCTTGCTGTGGCTGTCCCACCTGATGATGGGCGCTTGTGTTACGATTGAAACGTCGTGATCTATTATTGTTCTACCTACGTGACTTCACCGAAAGAACCAAAGAGTATGGATTCCTGCAGTCACGGAAGCTTCAAATCAAGATTGACCCTCATGTATACTGGTTTAGACTATCACATATGTAGTGTTCTACACTTAATTGCATAATATATGTTTTCTATCGAATGATGAAGTGGAAAAAAGAACACTCTCCTGCTTGTGACTGCAGCTAAGAACACCAAACAATGGACCACGTATTTCGATTTAAAGCTTTCGTGACTGCATGGATTCATCTTCTTGGTTCTTTCGGTAAAGTCACGTAGAAGGGAAGTAATAAAATAATAAAAATAAAACATAATAAAATAAAAAAAATTCTTTTTATTATTTTATTACTTCCCTTCTACGTGACTTTACCGAAAGAACCAAGAAAATGGACCACGTAACTTCGCACCGTTGGACCAACGTTTAATGTTTACTGGAACAGCCCAACATATAATTTTGAAGGCATGCGTATCTACAAAATCATGAACTCTCAGACAAAGCAACTGAATGGCTAAACGCTGTCATGTAAAACTGGTTGCTCTTCAAAAACCAAACAAAGCAAAAAATGTAATTTTATACATTTTTTTATTCGGATATGCCTAGCAACGGGTGGGGTCTTCACAATGTTTGGCGTGTCCCCATCTCCTCCTCCACCCCACCACCAACCAGCTGCATGAACTGCAAGAACTGTATGGGAAAAACGCCCAATGCAGCCCCCACTTGGCTGAGGTGACAGGCGACTAGCCAATGGAATTGCGCAACCGGCGAACAGCTGATCAGCAAACGCCCACGCGCGCGCACGTGGCCATACAGGGAAATTCCAGGGTCGTCTTATCCTAAAAGTCTCCTGCTGTGTAATCTTATGTGCTCAGCATTAAGATACTGTTCCTTTTTTTTCTTTGGATAATCGCAATTCAAACCGCTTTTTTGTTGTTGTTACTACAACTTTTTCAACTTCGTTCCAGAATTTTTATTTTTTTTGTACCGCTTACGTGAGCTCGACTTTCCGGGGTCACCTTTCTCCACTCATACCTGTCCTGGGCCATCCGTCTGCAGTCCTGGTTGAAAGACTTAGAACTACCCTGGTGCTTCCATGTTCATTACCTTTATGGGTTTCTATATACGTCCCATGGGGGGGGGGCGTCCATAAATGACGTCACGCGATTTTGGACGATTTTTGACCCCCCCTCCCCCCCTCGTCACGCGGCGTCACAAAAAGTCAGACCCCCCTCAAATATGACGTCACAAAGCTCTGTCCCTCCCCCAACCATATTTCCATTTTGAAAATAAAACATGCTTCAAATCGCTTTAAACTATTGTCATTGTAGTGCGTATTTAATGTGGCGCTACACTGATGTTGTAGGAGAAAACTTGTGTAGCGTCATTATTAAAGCGCTACGTGAACGTTAGCCTGCTATTACGCCCATAGGGGGCGGATGGGAGGCTTAGTAGGTTGAGTGGCAGTTAAGCCAAGGTATCTCGTGACCGGAGGAGTGGACCCCGACTCGGGGTATAAAAGCCGGTCCCCTCTCTACGGGACCGGCAGTTGTCGTCCACTCGAAGAACCGAAGGCATCTCAAGCCTCGAGCCCTGGGACCCCTCAACCGAGGCTCTTGTCAGAGCCAGGTTCGAGTGGGCCAGGGGTGACAGACCCAGAGACCCTGGCAAGGTCGGGTCAGAATAGCCTCCCCTAGGTCCCGATAGCGAAGGAGCCGATAGAGGAGTGTAGTCCCGAGTTGAATAGGACACGCTATTCTGCATATCGGGTGGAAGGGGCCGTATCCCTTTGTGTCAGGGACAACTGTGATTGCGTTAACTGTTAATAGTTGTGTTGCCTCCAAGAGGAAGTCTCCTACAAGTCTGTACCCACTACACACGTATTAAAAAGGTGGCGTTGGAAAGCTGAAATTTTGCATGAAATTCACTTGAAAATATTCAACGTCTAACTAAAACTGCAGATGTTCAGAATATATTGAAATTCTGTTATAATTATAAAATATTAAAAGTAATTCTAACTATAAAAAAAACTACTTGAAACTTTGTAGTAGAACGATGCAAGATAGAGAGTACAATTATAACAATCACATATTAATGCCACAAAATTAAAAGCCCTGGTAGAATCATTAAAATAAAAATGTTGAATAACAATCATTCAAAAATATTTCAAAATGTATGCTTCTCCATTCTCCCATGGAGAAGCAAAATGCTCTTTCATGGAATAAATAAAAGGTGAACTTAGTAAATGTAAATAATCAAATAGTTAATAATGAAAAGTAATCAAAATTAGTGTTGTTATAACAATTCTATGTAAGTAGAACGTGTTTATATTTAAAGTTGCGCATGTGACGTCACATTTCTCAAACCCTACTCCCTCGTTCCACATCGTCACAAATGTCTGACCCCCCTCCCCCCCCCTAGGTGCGTGACGTCATTTATGGACGTCCCTATGGGGTCGCTTTGTAAGTCGAGGACATCTGTATAAGTGTACACGTACTGGTATGTAAAGTTTGTGTAAGTCTATGAATCTCTATTCTTTATGGCATGTCCCACTGTTTACTATTTTAACAATTTTTCTTATTTGACCAGATAAGGCTCACTGAGCTATACAGCTCATTTTCAGAAGCGACCTGCCCACAAATGATAGCCCAATTAAGTGGCTTGTCATGTAAACATTTATAGCAGCCAAATACTTGAAACATATGTTGATTCACGTGATCACGGAGAAAGAGGGAACATGCAGTCTCCAAATATACAGGCGTCAGGGTCGGGATCAAACCCACGGCCTCCTTGTATACCTGGCGAGGTTGTTAACATCTCACCACCGTGGCGCCCATATAGAGATCTGTATTCCTGGTTATCTCTACTGACTGCACGTTGTATGTCATCATCACCTCGTCCACTCCAAGTCGTTGCCTTCATATCATGCTTGACCGCCTCTCTCTCTCCAATGCAACTCTTGGATTCGATAAATATAATTTTAAAAGTCGCGTGCATTGATATTCGTTCTGTATTTTTGTTCTTTTCTTCCAGATCTGCTGCAATCATTCATTTCCCTTGAATGTGCCTCTCTCGCGTGATGGGACCGCCTCCACAAACAGGACTAACTTCACTCTTGTCATGTGAATAGCGCGCCAGGCAGATTCGTATAACCATTAAGCTTAGGAAAAAAATGGAACGTGCGTGACTGCCTTTATTAACTTGATTTGCCTTTATAAAGATAATGGGAAAAAACGATCTGGAAACAGTTAGAGATCAAAATTGTAATTCGGTAAAAAAAGAAAATGTACGCGCACGAACCTAATTTTAATTCTAAACTATAAATCTTGCTCCCAACTATACAATGTGACTCGTTTTAAATACGTTTTTCTTCAATGGGAAGCACAGTACAAAAACGAACGCGAACATCTATTAAAAAAAACCGAAAAGGTAGTTTATTGATGCGCTTAGCAACTCTGTTACAACTGAAGTATTCTAGTAACATCAACACGAATCCCCTTCATACATCGCTGTGAAATCAAAACAAAGTCGCAGTTTATTATTATTCACATACGCACACCGCGCATTTGCAGTTACTCTGGGCAAATATCCGAGAGCGGTGACATGGGTTTGACATTATTACCGCAACACGCCAAACACAAGGCACTTTGTGAGCTTTCTGATAAAACGACGGGGGGGAGGGGGGGACCACTGCCTTCTGATACAGACACTGCAAGTCTGATCGCCTGTGGAATTAGCCGAAGCAATGTTACGCTGTATGGGCCATTACGCAATTGCCTATTCCGTAAATGTGCCACTTCCCTGCCGTTTGATTGAAACGAAATGCCGCAAAACACAATGCTCAGCACCACTCTTTCTCAACTCGTGACTAAAGCCGTTATGGATTCAGGTGTTTGGGATTTTTACCATAATTGTTTTTCTTTCTCCCCACTCGCAAAAATCACTGTGGCAGAAAACGAGCAGAGGCACACTCAATGCGTTGTTAAATGAAGTGCACACAAACTATAGACAGGGTGCTTCAAAAAAATGTTAACACTTCCGAGAATTTGCAACAATACCACAGGAAATGTGCCTTCGCGCTCTGGAGACCACCTGGAGAAGATTCCAGGCCATGTGTTGACAACGATGGAGACTGACTTTTTGAAGCTATTAACATAGATTTGTTATCGTGTTACAGTGTAGTATTCGTTCTTTTTCCAATAAAACGATAATCCCATATAAGTGTTAACATTTCTTGAAGCACCCTGTATTTTTTTTTTACAAACGGCGCAATTGTTTTGTACCCCAGTGCCACGTCTTCCAAAGGCGTCTGGAGAACATTGATCGCACCTTTAGCATCCTGTGACTTTCCCAAAACCAGTACAGTGGTCCCCTGCGGTTTACGATGACATCGATGAACGTTATTTCGACGAACGATCCGCCCTCCCATGGGGTCCCATTGATTCTATTAGCGATACATTTTCGATGAACGATACGTTTACGACATCACGTGGACCCGCCAATTTCGGCCAATTGGCAGCGCTCCTCGGCAGAACTCAGCCAATCAGCGACGCACTTTTGAGCGTCTTGAGAGCCATTTATTCGTTAACCCATGTTTCTATTAGAGTTAACGCCTTAATGTTCGTCTAACGTGTATTTATTAAAATTGCGTGTTTAAATATTATAAACTATCTTTTTGGTTCTTTCGGTAAAGTCACGTAGAAGGGAAATAATAAAATAATAAAAATAAAACACTAAAATATTTTTATTTTATTATTTCCCTTCTACGTGACTTCACCGAAAGAACCAAGATAGTCACGAAAGCTTTAAATCGATATTATAAACTATGTTCATAGGATGAATAGGTTTAACTTCGGATCGTCTTGGAACAAATTAAGCCTTTAACAAGTACTTCCTATATTCGATGAACGATAGTTTTCGTGGAACCAATTAATATCGTTAACCAGAGGACCACTGTACTGCGGAAGGTATCGTCTTACTGCGAGTCAACGGGGAGAATTGGGTTCTCGCATTCAACATGTCCTCTCGTGAAGTTTAAAACGACAACAGTGGCTTCATCGTAACGCACTGAAATGCAGGATTCCCTCGTTATTCGCGAGAGCAGACTTTGCGGAATAATTCGCTTAATTAAAAACGTAAATAAGCTCTCTCTCTCTCACGTAACTTTATCTCTTCTCACTTTCTTTGTGCAGCCATGGAGAGCTGCAGATGCGATTCGCAGATATCAAGTTTGTGAATAATGAGGGAATACTGGTACCAAGTTTGGAATGTTCATAAAATAAAATGGGTGTTCCACCCCGCCCACCGCTACTAATTATAGTTCCTGTGGCCACCACGGCAGCCGCAACCACCACGCTCCCGACTGTTCATGTCTACCAGGCGTAACAGTTGCGTTTGATAGACGTTCATCACAATCACCACGTTCGCCCACAAAATTGGCACGAGGGGCGCGTTCGTGCCACACCTGATTTGCCAGACGTGTACGGCCATGCCGGGGCGTGGTGGTGGTGGCGGCACGATAACTGGTGCCGTCACTGAAAAAGTACAATTACTTGAGCAAACAGCAGTAGGTTTCTCGAGTTCACTCACTAAAGTCGCCCTGGACACCGACGCAAACGATAAAGTATCGTGCACAAAAAAACTACTTCAAACTACGTGTTGAATTGTTTGTCCTCCAGTAAAACTAAACTCGCGGACATGTCTCGAACAAAACATTTTTTGCGATAAAGAATACAAATCAATTAGTGAAGCCTTGGGACACCGTAACCCATGACGTTTAGAGCAGGGTTCCTAAACTGGGGTTCCTTCAGTCAGATGTGGCCATCAAAGGGCTCTCAAGAGTTTCCCCGTTGAGCAATAGTCCTCGTGAAAATGTCGACTCGCGAAATAAGATGTAAGATGAGAAGAGTAATCAAGGTGGTGCAATCCACGAGTGGTTATACGTACAGGCATCGAGACGTCACAACCCCTTGTAATATCATAACTTACGTCACGTAGCCAGAAGACGCTTATTTTATTGCGGTCCGCCGGAAAATAAGTTGAAGAACTCAGACCAAAACGGGATAAATAATAACAAACACGCACAACGGACATCGAACAAAAAATCCGAGACACCATCGTCGCAACTGCCATTAAGAAAAACAATTGAACTTGGACGGAGAAATTTGAGTATAGCTTGCAGGACACAACTGGCATCAGCATGCCTTCAGTCAACAGTTGACTGAGAATGGCTGACGGTAATGCAGTCTCTAAGGCACATGGCACCCACGTTGCACCAGCCTCGTGGTTAGTTAGTTCGAGTCCGTTTCGCTTCGGCTTTTGAGTGGGATCCGTTAACCATGCAACCGCGTTCCCCCGTTTCCTACGTCGTGTATACACAATGAAATGATTACGGCCGTGCTCACAGATGCAGTGTGCACAAATGTGAAGAGCGTACGACCAATGTCAGCTGTCACTTGAACTATCTTTGGAAGGAAAAAATAACTGACCCTCTTCAAGAGGTGAAATTGCTCTCAGATTGCTGATGCTTTTGAAGGGGACTTCAGGGGGCGGCAAACCATAACATTTCGTATTGTCTCGTGCAAGTACACCTCGGGCAGTTGAGCTAAGACGCGTCGTTAGCCATCATAACGTCTCCTTTTTCACGATCCATAGTCGCTCCATTTTAAATACATACATAGCACGCACAGGTACAGGCCTGCATCGATTGCAAGTAAAAAGACTCAAATTGAAGCCGGGCGCTTCCTTCGGCGATTTACGGTAATGCTTCACGCAGAGCGGGCGAGAAAAAACCAAAGCATGCATTTTAACGCAACTTCTGCTACAGCACGGACACATTCTGCGTCACCGGCTATCGCTAAACGCAAGACGTGCCATTAACCCAAATCGTTCGACAGATGGCCCAATGCGAGCGCTAATAAAAACCTAATTCACTTCGCGATCCAAAGCAACGACGCCGATCGTTCCGATACGGCGAACGTTGTTCACAGCCGATAATGTAAACGTAACTATTGTGTTTTCACGAGTAGCTCGGGTCCCACGACCAGTTTATTATACGGAGTGTTAAGCGGAGAAGGGTCGTAGTGCGGATAACATTGAGCGAATGCGTAATGGCTGATTTGATTTTCCGCGTTGTTTTTCTTCACCGTATTTTTCCCCCCGGGATATGCGTTGTTTTAAGAGGCGGCCCCTGCAGCCGCCCAGTTTTGCGTGTCAATCGTAATTCGTTCTAAAGACAAAATTGTTCACATTTTATTCCGAGAAATATTTAAAAGCTACAAAAAACCCTCTATTACAGACAGAGAGACCTCTACAACAACAACAAAAAATGCATTTTCCATATTTCGTCAACGGAGAACAGTCGTGAAGCTCCCATTGGAGCTTTTCTCCGCGAATTATGAATATAGTCGATACATAATTTCAACACATGGCTCGCTGCCATTGAGCGTACAGTATTTGGCATCGGATGGCTGATTAGCGTTATTATTTTTAAATAAGTCTGCAGTCACTTTTCGAAATAGGGTAGGTTGAAGAATCGGAAACCCTTCTTCCCCTTGACGGCGCAGACGATGAAGATTACGTGATAGACTGTGGTGTTGGAACGGGTGGTGGGTGGGGGGGGAGAGATAAAAAAAAAATCACATCCACAAGACACTTCACTGCAAACATCGGGAATGCTCTTCTTGGTTCTTTCGATAAAGTCAAGTAGAAGGGAAATAATAAAATAATAAAAATAAAACATAATAAAATTCTCACGACGTTTCGGCCACAACACAAGCAGCCGTCCTCAGGTGAAGAAACAGAGCTGTCGGAAAGACAGCGCTCCAATGATTTTTACTATTTTATTATTTCCCTTCTACGTGACTTTACCGAAAGAACCAAGAAGATGAATCCCTGCAGTCACAAAAGCTTTAAATCGAAACATCGCGAATGCTGTTGCCGTTTACGTAAAACAACCCTCGCCCTAAACCGACGCGCAAACACCACGGGGGCAGCGCGATGTGCAGCGAACGCAGCTGGAAACGTCGCCACTCACCTCCCGGAATAAACAGCAGGAATCCAGGCACGAAAAAGATCGCGCTCGACACCACTGCAAAGCACAAAACCAGAGGTTAACAAACGTCAACGTACACGCACGAACCCAATACTTTCAACGCACTGGCGATGCTGCAAACGCGCCGCTGCTTGGCATCGTGCACACTTGCCCTCAAACAGGGCACGGTGGCTCTCAGGAGAGAGACACACACACACGTGCCGAGGGTGTGAAAGGGGGGCAAGAGGGGTCCCCGTTCCATTGCTGCGGGAGCCCAGCGATTTTTTTTTTCGCAACGCAAGCACCGGCGCTACCCATTCATCAGACGGCCCAGAAAGCGGACAGCAGTTTTTCACCGGGGCTCTTTTTTACGAGACAATAAGGGCTCGCGCATTAGACTGGATATGCTCGGTTGACTGCAGCTTGAACGTCGCTAAGCAAGAGTGAAATCCACCCCTATTTCTGGCAACACTTAAAACCGCCGAGGCGGGCATTAAAACGTGCGCGCCGCAGCGACGTAATCTCGGAGGTAAAGTGCTGCCGCTGCCGCCGCAGCCACTGCAAGGAATTTCACGCTCGAGCCGGCAGTAATCCCCAGCTGTGCCTCGCTCCGAGTGTCTGGCACGAACCCCTTGGCGTAAACCACGGCCGCAGACCGTGACGCGCGGAGTCCGTCACCGACAAAACGAAGAGGAGGAACGGGCGTGAGAAACTAAACCATGTTTTTGTATTTTACCAGGCAAGGCCCACCGAGCTGTACAGATCTGGCCATAAATGAAAGCTCAACGAAGTGGCCTATTACGTGGAAATTTACAGCAGCCAAATACTCTGGAGGCATGTTTCTAAATGTGGAAAGACGGAGGACCCGAATAAAAATCCACGCGACCACGGGGAAAACATGAAAACTCCAAATATATAGGTGTCAGGGTAGGGATCGAACCCATGACCCCTCCTGTATACCAGGCGAGGTAGTTGACGTCTCGCCACCATGGCGCCACAACAACACTTGGCAAAGTGAGGTGTTGCCCCAGAAGAGAACACAGTAGGAGTGATGGGAAACCTATGACGTTGCAACCCACGGGTCATATACAACTCGCGGTCACATGATCCCCGCCACTTTCCTATGTACCTTCTCCAATCCACTTGTACATGTGTGTTGAACTTCTTTCGCACCATACATACGTACATACGGTTAAAATTTGAATGAATACATGATGCCACGACAGAGGCAGCGGTCCCCCACTTTTTTTAGTTTTTACGAGCCGGCTGTTTTGTTCCCAGCTTCAGATGTAATTAAAATGCGCGTCTCGAGGATGGAGCCCAACGACAGCCTCCGTTGCAAGAGAGAACAAAACCACACACCGCGTGCTTACGTCAATGAGAGACACATTCCCACGCGGGGTCTGACAAACCCACGAGGGGGGTGACTACTGCAAGAGCGGCGTTCTGGAGAAATGTCACTCGAGGCTGAAAGCGATCCGTAGCCTCCGCCGCCGCCGCTGGTTCACTGGCAGCCGACATTCTTTGCGTGCGAGGTTATGTTGCTTTGGAGGACGAGAGCGTTGTGTTGTTTTAGCACGAAACAATTAGGCAATGCTTAAAGCGGTATTCATTATTGCAAAGCCTGCAGGGGGCCCACTGGTGGGCCCTTGCGGCCTTCAGTGTGGGCCCCTTGACGTGCGGCCCCCCTGATAATACACCCCCATCGTCGTGCAGTCAAACAAGAATGGCGGAAGCTCACACTGGTGTCTCATCGGCGAAAGTGTGCCCCCTCTGAAAATGCGTGAAGAACACTGGCTTAAAGAGGACAGCTCATCCCCTACTTCTCCAACCAGCGTGCCGAAATATGGTCAAGCCCCACCCCCCCCTCCCCCCGATGCGGTGGCATGGGGAAGCCTTCGTCCAGCAGTGGATTGACAACAAAGGCACATCAAATGTTATTGATATGAATAAGAGTACCTGCATTGGGGTTCACCTCCAAGGCTATTCCTGTGATGATCAAGGCTGTAAGGATCAAAGGAGCAACTTCAATAGAGTAAACTTGCAACGGTTGACAGTCAGAAACACACTTAAACATGCACAAAGACAAATAGCCCCCAAATAGCCTTTAACACGCTGTTGGGAAAAGTGCTATTAGCGTGCACCTATGAAGGGTAGCATAGCGTTCGAAAGGGTGTAGCGAACACCACCCCCGGCCAACTTTATGTCACACCAGGTAATCATTTAAGGCTTAACTTTTCAATCAGAATCAGAATATTTATTGAAACTGAAGGAATCCGATGAGCTACGAAGCTACTTTTCACAGATGTTCAGTAGACTGAGCCATCGCCGTGACGTGTCACCGGACGGCAAAGCCAGTCGCAACTCCCGCGGCGAGGCGTGCGGTTACTCCTGACACCCTCCCCCCCCCCTTCGCGTTAGGGAAGTCACCGGGTAGCGTGACTCACCGATGCCCACGATGAGGAAGACGAAGGAGGCGATAACCACCTTGCGATTCTTCAGGATGAGCGGATGCCTCGTCCAACTGTGAGAGTGACAACAGAGGACGTCAGTGCAAGTGCGCAGGCCAGCCGGCTCGCAAAGAGCAGCGCCGTAGCTCAAGACGGCCTCGATCGGGAGAAAACCCAACGTTGATTTTCTCGCCAGCAAGTTGCCTCAATATTTAGTCTTGTCCTGTGCACGCACGTGGCCACCCCATACCCGCAACACCAAGATGTTTAAGTTTCAGGGCTGGAATAAGTCGAATTAAGTGATAGAGCAAGTGTTCCGTACTTCTAGGCAGTTATTGGTGAACAGGGTGAGACCATCAACTTGAGCAATCGTAATCAGCCAAGCAAATCTGGTCTCCGTTCCCCATTATCACCGCCGCCTCAAACTCATCTTCCTCCTCGAGACTCCCCCCCCCCCGCCTACTCATAGCTTCCCCCGGCAGGTTTCTAACACGCCAAATTGACCACGTTCTAATAATTACCAGCAGATTACTCAATCGGGGCTACACGTAGCAATCGTCGCCCCCCTACTTGCTGACTAATACTCCAGGTCGCTCTTGCAAACGAGACTTCATCCTGGCCTCTCTCGAGTTCTCACCTGGCTAAACAGAGAATCAATGGCAAACAGATGGTTCACAACAGCCTGCAGTTTTAACTGCTTCACTCCGCACCATGTCTCTTGCCAAAATGATTGATTAAATTTGTTGACGCGGATAACAAACATTCGGCCTTAAGTCGTTTGACCAGAAATTATCCAGAGAACCTTGGTTAACGAAAGGAAGTTACAGCAGCGTGCAAATCATAACATTGCAGACGTTGAGGAGCAAACACATTGCATGAAATTAACGTTCAAGTCATGCACCATTCGAGTAACAGTGGTAGCGGGCGACACAAAAATATAACACCAGCTCGCGCAGAGCTCGCTAAGCACAGTGCAAGAGAAGGGAAATCTTAAATTAGGGAATGGAAGGAGGGGTTTAAACAGAAACCACGAAGTGAGGGGTCGCAACTCGAGATGACTTTACACCGTACATGGATCTCACTCTGGAGGCACAAAGGAAACTAAGCGGGGTTAAATGAGAATCAGAATTTTTATTTATCCTGGAAAAATCCGATGAGCTATGACACTCTTTTTCGCAGATGCCCAGTAGGGGTGGGTCAGAGAGTTACAACAACAAACAATGCAAGAAACAATTGGGGCACAAAGTATAGGAAAGGTAAGCAAATCACTAAAAATAAATACGTAAAATAGATAAAGTAGAAAAGATGAAATTGGATAAGTACACCAATTCCCAAGCTTGGGAAAGGCAGAAAACTTCAAAAACAGTCTCAGACCACACCAGGACAACACACTCTCCTTCAATAAAATTGCACATTAAAATTTTACTATCGATACACGGGAAAGGAGGGGGGGGTAAGAATGAAAGTTGAGCCCGGACAGTGCTCGGACGGGCGACCGACCGTGCACAACAGGTCGCTAGAGGCTTCTGCCACGGCACTACGTGGTGGGCGGAAGAGAGCAGCGCAGCACAACCCATTGTTGTACTGCACCTCTACGCTGCCACGTCTACAACAACCCTGCCTTTCGCCAGCCCGGCAACTCTGACCAGCGTGGGTGAAGCATGTTCAATCGAGCCTCACGATTGGCGCAACATGTTGGGCGGGGGAAGACCTCACACAGCGCTTGGGATAGGCACGCTACGTAAGTAGGCGCGCACGTTATAGATTAAAAACTCAACGCATTTTGTCAATGCTATAGATCAGGGGTCCCCAACCCCCGGGCGGCGGACCGCTACCGGTCCGTGGCCCGGTGAGAGCGGTGAGACCACGCGTGGCCCGCCCCCATTGTTTTATTATTCACCACTTCCGTCCGCGCCTCTTTCCCGCACTGCGCACTTGTCTCAGTCACAGTTTTGGTGAGCCCACAAGCTGCTAACCCCTAGTAGCCAAAATGAGTAATAAACAAACGTCGCTGGAGAGCTTCTTTAAAAAGGAGGAAAGACCCAATGATGACCCCCCCCCTCCCACAGGTCCGTGAAAAAATTGTCTTCCACGAAACCGGTCCCTGGTGCCAAAAAGGTTGGGGACCGCTGCTATAGATTATCTCATCTTAGCAGCGCGGCCCCTCGCCAGGTTTAGTTAGGTTAAATTCCCTGGCGTTGACACGCTTTGTGCCGCCGTAGATTTATTCCTATGGCAGATGGCTGTGATTGGCCCAGGGGGTGAATCTAGCATCGAGGGCATGGAGCCAGTATCGTCCAAGTGCCAGGTTCAAATCTGGGTTGTTGTCCAGCGGTAATTAAGAGCAGCTACTCAAGTGTGTAGCGGCGAGATTATGGGCTCAGCCTGTTCACCAATGACTGCACAAAAGCAACATAATAAACTGTAAACTTTTTTTTACCAGGTAAGGCCCACTGAGCTATGTAGCTCTTTATCAGAAATTACCCGGCAACAAATGATAGCGCAACTTAGTGGCTTAACGCAAAAACTCGACCAAGGTTTATAACTTCACCTGCATTACTCGGCGACACGACCAGTGACGTGGCCTCTCGCGGCCGCGCTTTCGTCACTTAATGTAGAGGTTCACGGTTCGAGTCCAGCTGTCGCCCCCATCAACATAACCATCATAGCGCTACGCGCGGTCTGCTGCACAGCAGACATTAAAGATCCCCTGATGCCACTCGCAGGAGTAGGGCCATCGAGCAGCCAATTTAGCCAAAAATTACGCCGCAAAAAATGACTCAATTAGGATTGTACACAACAGAAATCATCGCCCCCTATTGATAGCAGACAAATTTTTCAGGTCACTCTTGCGAATGAGATTTATCCTGGTCTCCCGAGTTCTCTCTCTGGGTTAAACAAGAATAAACTTGAAACTTACACCACCTTAGACCATTGGCATAGGAGAACTGGCGTGGTAGACATGCTTACATACAACTCGCAGCCACAGATTGCTTTAAATTATATATTTTTAAACTGCAATAGAATTGTTTCTTTTTATGTTTAACTAGCTGTACTACCCGGCTTCGCCCGGGACTTGGATCCACCACGCCCGGCCGCATTTGTCTCCCCAGTGGCGATGTTCACACACCACACCAGTTACTCGTTTGAGGCTGAGTCGACCTAGGGGAGGCCCAGGAGCGGTTGAAATAATCGTCACCGGTGGTGGCCGTGAGCGGGAATCGAACTCGGGTCGCCGGGTTCGTAGCGCAGCGTAGCGCTAACCGCTACACTACAATGCGTGACGCTTCCACATGCGCGGGTCACGTGACAGATGTGACGTCACAGCTCACTTGCCGTGCAAAAAATAAATGTATTATTGAGCTCCCCCCCCCCAAAAAAAGTATTTTTTTTATAATGTTTGCATGGTGCACAGTCTGGAAAGTACCCACATGGCAAATTTCCAGTTTGTTGCATGTCGGGAAGTACGCTAAACATTTTGAACAGACACATAATCACAACTTTGCCTTTTATATGTATGGAGATGATGCGATGGCGCTTTGGGTGGCAGTATTTTGTGCCATAAAGGTGCCACGTGTTAACCAACAAACAAATTGACTTGACTCGAACCTTAACACTCTTCAAAAAATAAATCAACTCAAGTTGCCTCCCTATCACGGCTTCCTTTAAGAACTAAAGCAGGGACACGAAATACATGTGTTTGTTCTCTCTTTATGTATCTCTGTGATATCTGTCTGCTTATATGTCTGGCGATCTCTCTCTCAAATTTAGCATTCTCAGGAAGAACGTAATCAACCAGGTAGGGTGTTGACTGTTATGTTATCCGACTCTCTGTTGTATTACATTACATTTCTAAGTATACTAGATTTGTGTTTCTATTTCATTCATACCTGATGACGATTGCTTGTGTTGCAATCGAAACGTCGTATGCTAGTATTTAATTTATTATTTTATCTTCACACGTGACTTTACCGAAAGAACCAAAGAGTAATTCCTGCAGTCACGAAAGCTCCAAATTATGTTCACACGAAATAAATGTTGACGAGCGAGTCTGCCCCCTGTCGCTCGAGCAGTGTATTGCACGGCTGGGTGACTGCGACTGTCCTCCACTGTGCTCCGATGGTCATCTTACCGGCAAGAGCAAATGACAGTGAAACCTGAGCAATGGAAACGTGACTCACAAGCCAATCGGATCACAGGCTTGCATCGTCGAGAGAGAATCGCCGCATCGTCCCAATCTGGCATCTTGTTGAAGTAATTTATTCTCAATTTTTTAAACTGCATAGCGATCCGTTGCAATTGGGAGGCCTCTTGGCCCAATCGTGTCAGTTTTCATTTCATTTCATTTTTTTTCATTTATTAGGTATAGCCCTGTGAGCCATTTGGCTCTTGAATCGGGTGCAACCGCAACAAACAAAAAAACAAAAACAAGAAAACATCTAAAAGTGACTATGCGCAAACAGAAAATCCAAGAAAAGACAGCAAAATATTGCATCGTGGTGGGGGTAGTTTGACCATACTTCACTATACTGGTAACTGTGGTTTGGTTAAGAGGTGGGGGAGGGGGCACTATGGCCGTCTCAGACATTAAGCGGCAACTCATGTTAGACATGCCTGGGAATCGAACTCGGGTCACTCGGTTCTTAGTGCAGTGCGCTAACTACTGCACTCATCAGCTCAACCTTCTTGCCAAGAATAAGACACCCATACTCTTAGGTTTTTTCGGTAAAGTCACGTAGGGAAAAATAAATAATAAAATAAATAATACACTCATAGAAATAATAATAGAAATAAACTAATAAATCACGGCGTGATTTTTAACGTCGTGATTTATTATTTTATTTCTGGTATTATTTCTATTATTTGTATTATTTATTTTTACCTACGTGACCTTACCGAAAAAACCTAAGAGTATGAATCCTTGCAGTCACGAAAGCTTCAAATCTAGAATAAGAAACCCCTCTTTAAATCTAAAAAGTCTTTAAAAAAATATTGCCAGCTTTGACGCTCAAAGCGATGGTTATTCAGAGAACTTTGTTAATACGAAGCTAATTATTAAACAGGAATAATAAAACAAGGGGAACGCCACGCACCTCAAGCAGGAGCGGTAGGAGAGCTGCGTCGTGTTGCTCACCGTACTGAACGACAGCTCCGAGCTTTGCCGCGAGGGCGGCCTGCGGGCAAACGACAAGGGGACGGACGCCTTTATCAACGTCGCGAGCAGCCCATTTCCCGTTCGCAATCCGCCCACGACGATCGGCGCCACAGGGCGGGCCTGGTTGCCGTACGAAACAAATTATTTTTTATTTTACCAGGTAAGGCCCACTGAGATATATAGCTCTTTTTTCAGAAGCGACCTGGCCACAAATGATAGCTCAACTAAGTGACTTATCGTCACGTGGAAATGTATAGCAGCCAAATACTCACATCGATTCTAAATGTGGAGTAAAATCCACGCAACCATGGGGAGAACATACACACTCCAAATAAACAGGCGTCAGGGTTGGAATCGAACCCACGACCTTCTCTATACCAGGCGAGTTAGTTAACATCTCGTCACTGTGGCACCCATAACCAGGGCAGCCTGGCAGATTTAAACCACGAATCAAAGCAACAAACGGCGTTGGCACTACCGCTGGGTCTTATCCCGGTCCTGTTATTATCATCCTCATAACGACAACAACTGCATCCATCACGATGCCATTAACAACCCTTTCAATGCCACAGGCCTCCTGCGTGAGGACGAAAGTCAATTACCGTATGCGGAGGTCACCGGGCATCGCTCCGTTAGTCCTCACCTCATCCTCATCATCTTCCAAGTTCTAAAGTGAAAACATTTCAGGACAGCACAAACGTAAGCGTCACGCGAGCACAAGATGAAAAACTTCTGGACACGGGCAGGCCACTGGTTCATCACCAGCATTAGAGGCCACATGAAAAATACAATTAAAATTTAGGAAATTTTTTTTCACGAAAATTAATTGTTAACAACGAGTCTGCGTGCAAAATGTCAGCTCGATTGGATCACGGGAAGTGGGTTAAAAAACGACCGAAAGATTTGCACGGTCGTAAGCGCGCAAGCAAGCAAGCAAGTGAACTTAATATAAAGGATTTAAAAATAGTTACAATTTTTAAAGGCAAATCCTGCATTTGGATGTTTGGGCAATTCCAGAAATGTAGTGTTTTTTTATAATAACGGTAGGACTCTTTTATGTTGACTCGAACAGGGGCTTTACCCAGTTCAAACAGAGAACACCGGGGGGCTGGACAGGCCATTTAACCGGTTTTGTCCTCGGGGAAGAAACTGGTTGTGGGCTTAAGGGACAGACCACGGATTAGGCAGACGATTTAAATGTCAAGCAATGGACCACACGATCATTATTATTTTATTGCGACAAAACGCGAGCACGGTACAGTACGCCGATCGATATTGGAGAACAGAAACTCTGCGAAAAGTCGAATTCGGCGCCACGAGACTGTACGTAGAGGGGGGGGGGGGAAGTTGGACTCGCTGCCCCAACACGTAGGGGGGGTGGGGGTGTGTGAAGCTTTGAATGGGGGAGGTAAGGGGGAGGGGAAAGGTAACTAAAAGACTGAGGGAAGACCGAGGGCAGGACCACACATTTATTTATTTTTTAATGCCATGGTTTATTCGTTGCATGATGGTCAGACCGATATTTCTCAAGAGCTATAATTTGGCCAAATTAAGCTCAGAATCTAATTTAATAATGAGATGTTGTTGTTTGGTGCGCAGCCATTGGTGGCCGGGCTGAGACAACCAGCAGCTCACGTCACACGGTGGCGAGATGTTAACCTCCTCGCCTGGTATATAGGTCGTGGGTTTGACCCCGACCCTGACGCCTAAAAAATGTTCTCCCCATAGTCACGTGGAATTTTCTCCGGGTCCTCCGGTTTTCCCCTCCACATTTAGAAACGTGTGTTTAGAGTATTCGGCTGCTATGAAAAAAAAATGTCCACGTAATAAGCCACTTCGTTGAGCTATCATTTGTTGTGGCCAGGTCGCTTCTGAAAAAGACCTGTATAGCTCAGTGGGTCTTACCTGGTAAAATAAAATACGTAGAAATTGTAACCTGGTTTTAATCAGAGGCAGCCAAAACCTGGAGTCCAAACCAAGAATCTGAGAGCGGTGTCGGGGCTCAGTGCTCCGACCTCTTAAACTGCCGGGCCACTGCGATGCACACGCTGCGCTTGCGAGCCAGACGAGGGGTTATCGAGATAGATGCGTGTCGGTCGCATTGATAAATGTCAACCGGTGCTTCAGGACGCAGCCACGAGCGGGCGGGCGTTGCCCATAGCAGTCCGAGCAACGGCCGCCGCAAAGGCGAGGCTGTTCCGCTTGGACGAACGGGCAACCGGCCGTAAAACCAAAACGAGTGAGGGTTGTCCGTTGCACCGTTTGTGACAAAAGCCCTCTCCCGCTCCTACCACTCACTTAAGAATAAATATAAACTGGCCGCCAAATTATCATCTCAATCGCATGCCAATTACCCTCGCCTGCTCCGCCTCGCACATTTAGCACCTGTCCTGCACTCCCAGCCCAAATCGCTTAAGCCACTCATCCACTACTTGACCAATAAATGTACCACCTCCCCCCCTTTTTGCCTAAAAGAGGGCTCGCCTCTAATTTAGTGCCAGCTCCTTCGATGGGGGAGGCCAAGGCATTGTTGCAACCACCTGCTCAGACGCAGCCACACTTACCTCACCTACACAACACAACAATCACCATAATTACGACGCACTTTGCTTACCACTTCCTTCAATGTCACAGTGTATGACTCACTTGCTAGTCATCCAGCAACCCAGTATCCATCACGATCAGTTTCCTCCTTCCGTTTCTGTGTCACTAGCTCCATACCGATGTGTCGGACTAGTTCGTGGGCTGTGCCACCAACTCGACGAGCCGAGTTTTATTCCTGGCCACGTCCAACATCGTTGCCGAATAATTGAGCTGGTTTTGGCCCACCTCGAAGTTGACTCGGCTTTATAATTAATTTAAGATGTGGCCTGTAAACATCAGCAGCGGAGAGCCAAAGCAGCTGGGTGTGGTCCCAGCCATACGATCAACAAGTGCGCCACGCTGGCCTGAATAGGTTCTTGCTAACAGCATTGACCTCAACAATCTGCGTAGGAGGTGGATCTTTGTCTTAGTGACAAACTAACTCGTCCGGTGTCTATCTATCTCACAAACTCAGTGTCCAGCACTCCAGACAAGCTGAGCACTAGGCATAATCATAAAAAATATAAATTAGGATGGGCACTTACATTTTGTGTGCAACACTACGCAGAGCAAGTTTGCTGTTATTAAAAGACCGCACTTTTGTACTTTGGCTTTAAAGTAACATGGTGGTTAAAATGTAAGAATAAAGTTAATGCATACCCCGCCCCTAGATTAGCCGTCAAGATTGTACAGTATTTAACAAAATTACTCAGCCATTCATTCAACAGTCCACCTGCCAATACGAGCATCTGCCTGCCCGCCCACTTATTCACACCCACCCAAAGATGCACTCAGCCACCCACGCACCCACTTATTGACTCACTTCATTAACTCACTAACTTAGCATTTTAGATGTTCTACAGTATTGAGAGAACTACTCAGACCCAACCACCCACCCACTAACCAACCCTACACCCCCATTCATTGACCCATACATTTATCCACTCACTCAGTTATTTAGCATTCCATATTGTAGAGTATTTAGCAAGTTTACTCACTGACCCAACCACTCCCCGACTCACCAACCAATGCACACACTCACCCACCCACTCACCTAGCCACCCACTTATTCACCACTCATACACCCATTCATCCATCCATGCAGTCACTTACTCATCCACCGCCTCACATGTATCCAGCTCTCACCTACCCACTTACTTACTCACTCACCCCCCAAATCAACCCACTCACCCACCATCCACATTCACACACTCGCACATCCACTCAATCTCTCACCCACCCACTCGCCTATTCACTCACTCACCAACTCACCCACCACCCACACATTCACTCACTCACCCACCTATGTATTCACCCCCCCCCCACCCGCACATCCCCCATCTCTCATTCACTTACTCACTCACTCAACTACCTACCTCACTCACTCACCCTGTCCCCCCTGTGCCCACGTACCCGGTACTTGTGGCCCGATTCCCTGGGCCCGACATCATCGGCCCCGGCCGCCTGCCCGCTGGTCCGGCTCAGGTTCACCTTCCTCTCGAACTTGAGGCTCCCGAACCTGGGCGTGGTAGACTCCTTCTCCTCCAGGCTGATCTCGAAGGCGTCATCGATGGTGAAGGAGCCCGGCTGCTCCGCCATCGGACAACCGTCTAGCCTCACCCCCTTGCACCCTGTGGTGACCGTGGTGGATGTTGCTGCGATGACAATAAAAATAAAACACAACGCAATGCGGATTCATATACAGCCGTAGCGCTTCCTGCTTAGAACGCTGTACGATTATAACAGGTCCCTGCGGGGTGGGCTGGTAGGAACGAATAACCAAAGAATATAAACATAATGTATTATTACACTTGTTTAGCCAGGAAAGCCTCACTGAGTGTAAAGGTTTTTGTAGAGTCCTGCCAAGTGTTTGCAGTAGGGGGCGATGTTGCTACACCTAATCGGACGATACGAAGGGAGAGTTTGAGGCCTAGTTCTAGGCTTTAGGCCTAGCTGTAGGCTTTAGGCCGCTGTGAGTTAATTTTTAATTTAAATGTTTTAATTATTAATGTAAAAGCTTTAAATGTAAATGTTTCTATTTAAAAACATCAGGGAATGTAAAATTGTTAAACATTAACTCCCTTTCACACATGCGGGGGTACGATACGAACGGAGAGTTTGAGGCCTAGTTCTAGGCTTTAGGCCGCTGTGAGTTAATTTTTAATTTAAATGTTTTAATTAAAAGCTATCTCAGGGAATTATAAGGGAATGTTACACTTGTTTAGCCTGGAAAGCGTCACTGAGTCTAAAGGTTTTTGTAGGGTCCTGCCAAGTGTTTGCAATAGGGGGCGATGTTGCTACACGTAATCGGACATCGGACGGACGGACGATATAATCTATTGTAGGCTGGTTCACTTCGTTCCTACCAGTATAATGCTCCTTTTACCAAGACCGCTTCCTGAGCGCTATTTTAGGAGGTATGCCTGCAGCGTGTAAATGGGACCACTTCTGATGATGCTATATAAACACGTAGTGGGCATAATCAATTTTCTTTCAAAAGAGAGGCACTCAGTAATTGGCAGAAGAAAAGAACTAGAGACCCAGAGACCCCTAGACATACAAAGAGCCCCACAGGATCCACTTATAAACCAATAAATACCATACGGATTTGTGTAGCGTCTAAATGCGACCGTATCTCAAGATAATGTACATAATGTGGGCATAATTATAAAAAGAAGCACTCAGCCATTGACCACAGAAAATATCCATGGATCCACAGAGACCCATATATTCACATAGTGACCTGCAGATTCACATAGCGAACCACGGATTCAAACAGCGCCGACACAGATTCACATAGCAACCTGTGCAATAGAAATACGGATTTTACGTCGCGTTTAAAAGCGACGGTATAATTTCGATTTAAAGCTTTCGTGACTGCAGGGATTCATCTTATTGGTTCTTTCGGTACGTGACTTTACCGAAAGAACCAAGAAGAAGCGACGGTATCTCAAGACGCCGCACCAGATATACCGGGCATGTTTATTTAATATAGGGGCAGGCAGCCTGTCAGCAGAGAAGATGTAGGAGGTCTTTAGAGCATGGACTGTAATAATGGCAGGGAGCCGACAACACAAACGGCAGGGGAGGAAAAACAATTCCAGACTCTGGTGGGGGGGTAGTAGAAGAAAATGAGCAACCTCCCATTGAGCAATGGTTGATTGGGGGCTTCAATTAGCGTGTGATGAATGACGCAGCAAATTCCATTCTAGCGACGTGCCCTGCCTGCCCAAAAACGATAGGGTAGCTATAGGGTATAGGACTATAGGGTAACTGGTATGGTGCACTGTATTATGCTGTCCCGCGGTTATATTGGTACGTTGTCTATGTTATTGTAGTTTTTACTAGTGACTCAAACCCCACCAGTACTAAGCTGCGTATTACACGCTAATCATATAAAAGCTATGTTATAAACAGTATATTATGAGGTTAGATATTGTTTATGATTTGTGTGACATGTTCGTCATGTTGTGCAGTATAAAACAATACAAATTCTCACGACGTTTCGACTGCAACACAAGCAACCATCATCAGATGTGAAATCCACAGCAAGAAAATTAGAATTTTTTTTTCAAATTGATTGCTGTGGATTTCACACCTGATGATGATTGCTTGTGTTGCAGTCGAAACGTCGTGAGAATTTTTATTGTTGTATATTTTTATTGTTTTATTATTTCCCTTCTACGTGATGACTTTACCGAAAGAGCCAAGAACATAGTGATACAGTAGTTATTGTATTTCTACCTAAGTGACTTTACCGAAATAACCACAGAGTTTAGTTTACACAGTAAGTTATAATGACAGTGATAACAGCAGCATGACTCACCCCGGGGCTGGACTATGACAGCGTTAGTTATGTATTAGTTATGTGACGTATATAGATTTGTAACTATACAATTGCCTACGTTATCTATACTGTATTATATAACTACTGTGTAAGTAATTATACTTACACAGTAGTTATATTACAGCGATAACAGCAGCATCAACGTGAACTCACCCGGGTTGTAGAGTTAGCGTGTGTTTTGTTAAGTACAGAGAATCTAACTACACTGTGCCCTTATATTATCTATACTTCTGTGCTATTGAAATAATAGTTGTAGATTTATAGATAATTACGCAGTAGTTACATTACAGCGATAACAGCAGCATCAGCGTGAACTCACCCGGGTTGTAGAGTTCCCGTGTGTTTTTAGTGAAGTATAGATAATGTAACTACGCTGTACCCTACGTTATCTATACTTCTATGGTATTGTGTAATAATTGTAGCATTATCGATAATTACACAGTAGTTAGATTACAGCAATAACAGCAGCAGCATCAGCGTGAACTCACCCGGGTTGTCGAGTTCCCGTGTGTTTTTAGTGACGTATAGATAATGTAACTACGCTGTACCCTACGTTATCTATACTTCTATGTTATTGTATAATAGTTGTATAATTAATAGTTACACGGTAGTTATATTAAAAGCGATAACAGCATCATCATCGTTAACTCACCCGTCGTGACTTGCTCGCTCCTCCGCCACAGGGCCGAGCCGAGCCGTCAATAACCTCCCTTACGACGACGGCAACCAACAACTACCGCGGCACGCAACAACCGCACAGCCTCAACAACAACACCACCAGCAACAACAACAGCCACCGTTGTTGTTGTTGTAATTCGTGTAATTTGTGATTATTCGACTGCGATTCACAACGCCGCTTGTGTTGACATAGACTCTCGGCCACCCCCGTGTGACGTCACTCATCACGTGGGCCCAGGCACGAGACTGGGGGCGGGGCTAGTGGGGGCAGTGGGGGGCGGGGCGAGAGTAGTGGAGGGGGCGGGGCGAAAGCAGCGGGGGGAGGGGTGGAGAGAAGGGAAGGGGCCGGACCAGAGCAATCGATCGCGAGCTGTGCAATCGACTCCGACCAGAGCAATCGATCGCGAGCTGCGCAATCGACCCGGACCAGAGCAATCGACCCCGAGTCGAGCAATTGATCCCAAGCAGAGCAAACGAAGCCGAGTCATCGACCCCGAGACGAGCAATCGACCCCGACCAGAGCAATCGATTCGGAGCTGTGCAATCGATTCGGAGCTGTGCAATCCACCACGACCAGAGCAATCGACCCACGAGTCGAGCAATCGACCCACAATTCATTGACCCCTGACAGTTGTTTCCCCTTTGCATGCTAATTTCTGATTTAAAATAAACCTGACTTTAAAAAATTGATAATAATGAAGTTTTAGATACATGTCCTTGGTTATTTCGGTAAAGTCACGTAGAAGGGAAATAATAAAATAATAAAAAATAAAACAAATTCTCACGACGTTTTGATTACAAAGCGCTTCGATTCCGCGTGATAATTTTATTGTTTATTTTAAATCTTTTATTATTTCCCTTCTACGTGACTCTACCGAAAGAACCAAGAATATGAATCCCTGGCAGTCACGAAAGCTTTACATCGAAAAGTTGTTTTATATAATTAAATTGGGGCGTCACAAGCCATCCGGACCACCCTCGTAGCGTGTGCCGTGTACATCCGGTTCATACATCAGGGGGTTCATATCCGGGGTGAGAGGTGACATCCGGTCCAGGCTGCCCCGCCCCCAGCAACGCACGTGGAGCAGCAGCAGCAGCAGGAGCAGCAGCAGCCGGGAGGTGAACCAGACTGGTGAAGTATGGACGCTGCGTCCCTGTTCGCGCGCCTCCGCGGGGGAACGCGCTTCGACTTCAAGAGATTCCGCGCCGAGGCGGAGAGATTCCAGGTGACGGGGACACGGGGGTCGCGGTGTTGTTGGTGATGATGTGGGTGCGATGGGTGGTGACGATTATCGTGAACCGCTCCTAGGCCTCCCCTAGGTCGACTCGGTTTCAAATGAGTAGCTGGTGCGGTGTGTAAAGACATCGCGTTGCCGGGCAGGGGGGGGGGAGACAAAGGCTGTCGGGCGTGGTGCTGGCCACCCACCTCGTGTGCCGTGCCGGCCTTAATAGGTGTTCGCTAACAGCACTTGCCCCAACAGTTCTGTAAAGGCTATACGGGGGATCTTTGTCTTCGATTTGGGTGTGATGGTGATGTGAGTATGGTGGTGATGTGGCTGCGATGATGGAGATGTGGGTGTGATGATGATGTGATTGTGATGTGGGTGATTGAGCCCGTGTAATTTAGAGGTATGGTGATGCTATGGGTGTGATGTTGACGTGGGTGCAATGGTGATGTGGGCTAGGTGATGATATGGGCGTGATGTGTGGGTATAATGGTTTTGGAGTGGTGGTTATTGTGCAAAAAAAAATCAAAGAGTGGTGATGAGATTTTGGGATTGGTGATGGTGTGCACCTAGCCTGGTGTCACGCCACTTGGTGGCGATTGGCGGTTTTTATGATTGTGAAGTTGAGGGAATGGTGATAATGTGATTGATGACATGAGTATGATGATGTGGGTTTGATGGGTAGGGAGTCATGAGAGAAGTGATGACGGCGTGGGAGGTGATGATGATGATGATGCGATGATGAGTGGTGATAATGTGGAGGAGGGAGTAATGGTGAGGAGGAAGGTGATGTTCAAGTGATGGTCATTGATGTATGCGTGATATGCGAGGCAGTTACGAAGCTATATAGATGAGTGATGATTTTTTATAATTAGTGATGATCGCATTGATGGGTGATTGATGATAAAGGATTTATAACGTGTGATGACGAGGTAGGTGGTGATGGCAATAATGATTAGGAATTTATTATGATGAGGGAGTTCTTGATGATGAGGGGGTTAATGGTGCGATATGAGGTGTAACGTTGATGATAAAGCAAGATTCAGTGTTCCAGTAATTATAGAAATATTGCTGCAACGGTTAGTCCGCAGGATGAACGTAAATCATTCTCCCGCACTCTGCCTTCCAACAGATGGTGAAGCCAAACAGCGATGTCCAGAAATCTCCCGTCGAGGCAGCGAGTGCACTCGACTTCTTCGGATCGAAACCCAAGCAGGCGAACCGCGACGGCTCGGTGAAGAAACCCCCCGCCGGCCGGGGTAGCGGAACCACGGCACCAGCGGTGCCAGGCACGGCACAAAAACGGAAGCGCGGTGAAGGCTTGGGGCCGTCGAACGGGAAGAAGGGAAAGCAGAGTGGGAGGAGGAGTGGGAGGGAAGTTGAGGACACGGCCGGCGGCAATGCGGATGAATGCGGTGAGCGAGTTCCCGCGAATTAAGCTGGAAAGTTGTGCGGTGCAGTTCTGCAGCATTGTTGTTGCGTAGGACAATGTTGTCGTCGGTGTTGTCCGCGTTGCGCTCTGGTTACCATTGGCTGCAGGGGTGTGTAAATATGGCGAATAGGTAGGCTTCATAATTTTAAATCTAAGCAGTAACTGTGACGGCCAGGGGTTGGGAATTCCAGACAATGTTGGCTGCATTCAGGAAGCCAGCACGTGTTCATTGAACGCACAAGGTGGGACTTCACATTATCAAGGGCTATGTATTCATCTCACGACTCTGCTCGCTCAATTAAGAAAGTTCTGTGACGTACATTTCTGGAGCCATTTTTTTTTCACACTGTGGTGCGTCTCTATCTGAAAGGGTTCCAGGTCGATTGTGGCTTTGCAAGACCGTGACAGATGGCGACGGCGTGGGGAAGCCTTCACCCAAGCAGTGGCTGTTGGGTATGGTGGTGATGAAAAAAACGCAACCTCTCTCTTGCCAGCAGACATCGACACAGACCATGAGGAGGAGGACGTAGAGGAGGTGGTGCAAGAGGATGATGAAGAGGAGGAGCAAGCAGTTGAGACACCGGCAGATGCGGCCATCTGCACGGAGAAGGAAGAGCCCGAGGAGGAGCTGGGGATTCAGCTGATGTCGTCGCTTGGAAAGCTCCCGCTAAAGCACAAAGTGAAGAAGAAGAAGAAGCCCTCGGCTGAGAAGGCGGAGAGAATTCGGCGCGACCAGGTGACCGCACCGCCCGATTCCACGTGCCGCCAAATCATCCGTGGAGGTGGTGGCAGTGGCAGCAGCGGAGATCCGAATCATGCTGCCTTCATACAGATGCTGTATAAATACAAACTGTTGTATTGGGAAAGCTGCTGTGGAATTGGAGGCAAAGACACACTCTCAAGGGGCTCTGGAAAACTGTCTCCAGCAGTGGCCTGAGCAATAAATTGCAAGGCTGCACATTTTGCCTTTACCTTCGTACCTTCAGCTAGCTCGCTCTTATCTCAGCCAATCTGCTGCTCGTTAAAGGTTGGTTGCCCGACCTCAGGCTGCTTAGACATTCGTTACTTTATGGGCACATCACGAATGCAAATAGCTATTGTGGTAATTGTATAATTGTATTCACTGGCTAGGTGCCTTCCTATATTATTCTCCTGCCATCATCACCATCATTGCCGCTCCCCCCTTATCCCCCCTCCGCCCCCCCGATCCCGCAGGTCAACGCCCTGCGCAACTCGTTCAAGGTGCACGTGTCCGGCACAGACGTGCCGCCCCCGCTCGCCTCGTTCGAGCAGCTGCGCTCCGAGTACGAGATCCACCCGCGCATCCTGAGCAACGTGCTCGAGGCCGGGTACCTGCAGCCCACGCCGGTGCAGAGGCAGGCCATCCCGCTCATGATGCAGGTGGAGAACGTGTGGCGCCTCTCGTCTTGTAGGCCTGTCTGCCTCTCTCTAAACGTGTGCGTCTATCCGAGTTTCTGCCCCTCTGTAAGCCTCACTGTCTGGCCTGTCTGTACACACGTTTGTCTGCCTCGCTGTGCACAGGTCTGCCTGTCTCTGTGTACGTGCGTATGTATGTAAATGTCTGCCTGATCATCTGCATGCGGCTATATCTGTAACCCTGTCTGTTTGCATGCCTACTTATCTGCCTGCTGGTTTGTCTGTAAACCTGTCTGCCTGCTTGAATGTCTGTCTTTCTGTTTATTGCCTATCTGTCTTATAAACCCGTATCTCTGCTTGCTTACCAGTGTTCCTGTAATATGAACCCATCTCATCTACCTGTCCTGCCCTGCAAAGCTCTTTGCCTACCTGTAAAACTATATGTCTGTCTGCCTGTTCCGCCCCCCCATCTCTCCTGTCCTCCTGTGTGTGTGTCCCCCCCCTCGTCCACAGCGGCGGGAGATCCTGGCATGCGCACCCACGGGCTCGGGGAAGACGGCCGCGTTCTGCATCCCCATACTTCACCACCTGCAGCAGCCGCGCAACTGCGGCTTCCGCGCCGTCATCGTGGCCCCGACGCGCGAGCTCGTGGCCCAGGTGCGAACGTGCCCCCCCCCCGCCTGCTTTGCCTCCGCCATGGGCGGACTGGCCCCGGCCACGGGGATGTGGAATTTCCACTGCTGCCCCAACGCCAATAATAATATTTGCGATGACCGAATCAACTTAAAGGCGCATGATCTCATTAGGCCTTACGAGCTTAGCAGGGATTCTGACCAGGCTCAACTCTCGCTTGGCTTCTGGCGAGCTGCGGGCGCACATTCGTGGTACATTCGTGGTTGCTGTGACCACTGTGGGGGGAGGTTTGCGGCTGGGGGTAGAAAGGTTCCGCGTGCCGGAGGTGATCGTTCCGCGGCCGTGTCCCTCCCCCTCTCCCTCCGCCGACGTCCGCGTCAACGCAGACGCACCGCGAGCTGAGCAGGATCGCTGACGGTCTGGGCTTCCGCATCCACATGATCACCAAGACTTCCGTCGCCGTCAAGAAGTTTGGCCCCAAATCCGCCAAGAAGTTTGGTAAGAACTAATGGGTGGGCGGGTCCTGTGCGTGCATGCGTGAGACTCTCGAATCACGACCAGGGCCCCTTCTTTGCCCCACAATGCTGTTTGAGTGAAGAGGGTCTACCCTGAATCCTCCCAAAACCTCGTATATAGAAACCAAAAAGTACAAATAAAAAGGTCGCCCTGTTGCCTAGACGGGCTGTTGCAGCAATTGCTATTAGCAAACACCTATTAAGTAGCGAGTGATATCTGCACTGATCCTGGGCCTCCCCTAGGTTTACTGAGTGTTAAACGAGTACCTGGTGCGGTGTGTGAACATCGGCACTGGGGAGACAGAGGGTGGCCAAGCATGGTACCGACTGCACCCCTCCCTCTTGTCAGCTGTGCCAGCCTTCGTAGGTGTTTGCTCACTGCACTTCCTCCAACCGTCTGCTCAAGGCTACACGGGGAACCTTTGTCTTTGTGTGCTTGTGCACAGACATACTGGTGACGACCCCTAACCGGCTGGTGTTCCTTATCAAGCAAGAGCCTCCGGTCATCGACCTGAGCAGGTGAGTCCCACTGTGTTCACACTACACTCACAGCATTCGCCTGGCGCTCACTGCAGTGACACTAAGGTCACACTCGCTGAGGTCACACTGTGGTTACACTCACCGGGGTCACACTCACTGATCGCAGTCACACTCACTGACCATACTCATAATTTTTCACCTTGTAATTGCTTGCTCACACCACTGCTATCCGAAAGGATGTCCACCAATGACAGCTCTAGAAACATCTTCTAGAGCAGGGGTCCCCAACCCCCGGGCCGCGGACCGGTACCGGTCCGCAGCCTGTTTTGCTAACCGGGCCGCACAGCAGGAGGTGAGCGGTGAGTCCGCGCGTGGCCCGCCCCCATTATTTTATTATTCACAACTTCCGTCCGCGCCTTTTTCCCGCACTGCGCATTTGTCTCAGTCACAGTTTTGGTGAACCCACAAGCTGCTAACCCCTAGTAGCCAAAATGAGTAAAAAACAAACGTCGCTGGAGAGCTTCTTTGAAAAGGGGGAAAGACCCAATGATGACCCCCCGCCACCCCCGCCGGGTCCATGAAAAAATTGTCCCTGGTGCCAAAAAGGTTGTGGACCGCTGTAATGTAGAGGGTACTTGGCCTACTCTTCCACGCTGGCCAGATGTCAAGAAAGTGGTGGGAGTACCCACACTCTACCGCACCACACTCGACCTCGACCTGCTCATCGCCTAACTGCGGTGCACTCATGTGTCCTGTTGGGTGGACGGGGGCGGTGGGTATTTGACCGGAGCTAGGTTGCCGCGCCGGGAGACCAAACCGAACTGGCCACCGCTGCATTCATTGCGATTCCAACGCGCTGCTGACCACGGCATAGAAACGGAACCCCCCTCCAAAAAAACTATCAAAGTCGATTAGAAACCACCGCAAAATGAAACTCCCACGCGTTGTTGCTGCTGCCACTGCTTCTGCTGCTACCTCTGCTTCTGCCGCTGATTCTGCCGCTGCTTCTGCCGTTGCTTCTACTGCTGCATCTGCTGCTTCCTCTGCTTCTGCCATCGCATCTCTCGCACGAGCAGCGTGGAGTGGCTCATCGTGGACGAGTCGGACAAGCTGTTCGAGGCCGGATCCAGCGGATCCAGCGGCTTCCGCGAGCAGCTCGCCGCCATCTTCCAGGCGTGCACGTCGCCCGCCGCGCGCCACGCCATGTTCAGCGCCACGTTCGCCCAGGACGTCGAGCAGTGGAGCCGCCTCAACCTCGACAACCTGGTGTCCGTCGGCGTGGGGACTCGGTAGGTGGGGGGGCGGTTGGTGGGGGGGCGGTTGGTGGAGGGGGGTCGACGGGTCAACAGATCGTACGATTGGCTGCCGCAGGGGAAGGGGCAGCGCGATAACAGGAATGGCAGGTGGCACAGTTGTGTGATTTCAAATGGAACGCTTCCGGCGATGTTGATGCGGTCCCCGTGTTGTTCTGAAGAATGGTTTAGAGGGCAGCGGAGTGCAAGGGCTGAGGAATGGGTGACGGCGATAGAGGGTGTGTAGGGGCCAGAGGTCGCAAACGGGTTTTGATTCCTTACCCGTACCCGTACCCGGCCGCACCAGGGTCGCAAATGGGTATCCGCACCCGGCCGGGTACAGGTACCCGTTCCCTACCCGTACCCTACCCGAAATGAGTGACAAACGGTTGCTCACCAGTGACTCACGGCCTACCCGTACCCGGCCGCACCAGGGTCGCAAACGGCTACCCGTACCCGTACCCGGCCGGGTACGGGTAGCCGGATATCGGGTAGGGTACAGGTATCGGGTACCCGGTTGCGACCTCTGGTAGGGGCTACAGGAGGGTAGGGGAGGGATGGCAAAGAATTGGAGGGAAGAGGAAGAGAATGGGCAATGGAGAAGAGGTGAGCTTTAATAGAGGAACAGAAGGCGGTTAAGGAGTTTGACTGCTTCGCAATTTCTTTCAATTGTTGGTTAGCACGGTTGGCTACGTACGGTGCAAAAAACGTTCAACATAGATACATACATCTGTGATATGTGCTCGACACGATATGTCCGCCCATGCTCTCTCGAGGGCGCGCTCTTATTTGTATGCCGGCTGAATCAAAAAAGTGTCACGTTGCCTGCAGTGTGTCGGTGTCGCCATCCCAATTTTCCTGAATTTGCAAGTTCCTTGGAAAAAAAAAAATCACCAAATCGTTTAAAACCCCGGAGCAACGTTGGCCGCTGCCGTGAAACCACCGCAGACCGCGCATCCCGTCCGTCAAACGCGCAGTGCCTTCGCCGGTACGCAGCCCCGCGCCGTAGTAATGGGGCGACAGTGCCAACGTGCAACGCGGTGTGTGTGACGCGCTGTGGTCGGCAGCAACACCCCCGTGGAGACGGTGGAGCAGGAGCTGCTGTTCGTAGGAGCCGAGTCGGGGAAGCTGCTCGCCATCCGTAACATCGTCAAGAAGGTGAGGGCGGCCCCAACCCCACGCCGTGACTTTGCTGCAGCAGCGTTTTTACGCCCCGTGCCCGGCGGCCGAAACGTTTTTTTGACTCTGGTGCTCAATGTGCTGTTTGCGGTCGGGGTCGGCAGGGCCTCACGCCGCCCGTGCTGGTGTTCGTGCAGTCGATCCAGCGAGCCAGGGAGCTCTTCAACGAGCTCGTCTACGAGGGCATCAACGTGGACGTTATCCACGCAGACCGCACCAAGCTGCAGGTACTGGCAGCCGCAAGTGGGGAGGTGTTAACTCTGTGTTCTAGATTTGAAGCTTTCGTGACTGCAAGGATTCATATTCTTAGGTTTTTTCGGTAAAGTCACGTAGGTAAAAAATGTTAATTAATAAAAGTAAAATAAAACAAAATAAAAAATCACGACGTTTCGGAAGCAACACAAGCCTCCGTCTTCAGGTGGAACCGTCACAGCCACGACAGCTGTATCTCTCATTTACTTGATACAGCTGTCGTGGCTGTGACGGTTCCACCTGAAGACGGAAGCTTGTGTTGCCTCCGAAACGTCGTGATTTTTTATTTTGTTTTTTTTTACTTTTATTAATTTAAATTTTTTACCTACGTGACTTTACCGAAAAAAAACCTAAGAATATAACTCTGTGTTGTAACTTTCTGACCCACCCCTACTGGACAGCTGTGGAAAAGAGCTTCATAGCTCATTGGATTTCTCCAGGATAAATAAAGATTCTGATTCTGATCATTACCTCCCCTGGAGATCTTGGGTTCGATCCGAACCCTGGAGTTTGCATGTCTCTCTCTCTTCAACGTGCGTTTCGAGTATTTGGCTGCTATACATTTTAACGTGATAAAAGCCACTTTGCCGCGCTATTATTTGTGGCCACGTCGCTTCTGTAAAAGAGCTGTATAGCTCGGTGGGCCTTACCTGGTAAAATAAAAAATAGTTTTAGTTTCGGTATGCGCGCTCCGCTGGGGGACGGCAGTGGGGCCTTGAGACGGCTCGCCGCCCTTTTACCACCAGGAGAGACCTCTGACAAAAAGCCCCGTCAAAGTAGTTTAAATAGCGGCTAAATGCCATCGAATCGCAAGACACTTTACCAATACCAAGAACTACATTGGAGTAGCCGTGGTGTGGTGGGGGGGAGGGGTGGTAGATAGGTCATGGCTTGTGGGGGGCAGCAGCAGCGTCGAGTCCCGGGGCGTCGAGGGGTGGAGGGGCGGGGGGGGGGGCTGGTGTAAGGGGTGTGGGGTTGGAGCCATCAAACAAGCGACGATAGTAATTGTTTAGCTTTCATGACGAGTTGATGACCGAGGTTAGGGGTTGGGTCTCGAGTGAAGGTTAAGTGCTTGACGGATTGGTCATTTCACCAGGCTGGGAGTGGGGATCTAAGACCGACCTGTGGGCCGGATACGGCCTGAAACTTAATTTCATACATTCCGCGGGCCAGATACAGCCCGCGTCTTGTAGCCCACGGCAGCATGAGGCCTCCCGCGCCACAAGAGTGGTCCGACATAACGACATTTATCCGTTACGGCCAGCGAGAATCTTAGCTGCACTGATCGGGCACCGCGCTTCTAATTTTAGCGCAAGTGTGTTAATACGTGGCCCGTCACGGGGAATTAACACATTCCTGCGGAGGGAGCTGGTAGGAACGTTGGGTTGCTCGGTCAATGGCCAGGGTCAATGGCGGCGTGGTGTATTCCGCAAATATGCCCGCCTGTGAGGGCGGGCACAAGCCGGCGTGAGTCGGTTAAACGTTGAGTATTGTAAGGGCACCACGGGGTGACCAGCCGCTCCCCTCCCACCCCCCACCCAGCCCCACCCTCCCCACCCAGCCCCTCCCTGCACGACGGACACAATAATCCCCTGTGGGCTGGTGTAACCAGGAGGTTCCTACCAGTAAAAAGTCCTCTATCATATGCATCTTTGTATGTTGAACTCCTTTCGCACCATGCATAGCCAAACCTTGCTAATCGGAGGTGCGACTAGTACTTATTCCGCGAATGACGTCAACGTTTTAAACGCAGCGCGACAACATCGTGCGGAGCTTCCGTGCCGGGAAGATCTGGGTGCTGATCTGCACGGAGCTGATGGCCCGGGGCATGGACTTCAAGGGCATCAACCTCGTGATCAACTACGACTTCCCGACCAGCGCCATCGAGTACATCCACCGCATAGGTGGGTGCACGTCCCGGGCTGTTTGTCTCGGGTATTTCTAGCCTTGTCGACAATCCCATTGTGAACACTGACGAACAAAATATGTTCGTATTATTGTTCGCGATTGCGGCAATCGTCACAAACGCGCCAAACCTGAGTTCAATTCCCGGCAACAGCTAACGTGAGTGGCGAGCGGTGTCTCAGTCGGTCCTGGGCCGGCGTGGTGAGGTATGGTCAGACATCCTCCATGACTGGCACAGCGTGGAAAGCTTTTCATCCAATGGTGGCCGAAGGGCTGTAAGTTTTTGAGTTGATCGAGTCGAGAAGTTGTTGTTGATCAGCAGTAGAAAATAAGAAACGGCCGTCCATGGTCACGGTGCTCTTCTCACGATCCTCCTGCACTCGGAGAAATCGGTAATCTGCTCCTTTACGTCATAATAAAATGCCATCATGATACATATTGTGAGGGTATTTTTTAATACCCTCCAGGATTTAAAGAATATTCTGGCGAAAGAATTACGTTAAGAGGAGCACAAATTAAAAAGCAAGGGCAAATTTGTATTAACCGACAGTGTTCTGTTATTATGTCATCCAAACTTCTTCTTCCGCCATTTCAGTCCAACTAAATGTTCCATGTAAAATCCTGTGTAGCCAGATAACCGGCTATATTCGGTGACAATGGCCGACAGGAACCACTAAGAACGGAGTTACCGCTTTTTCTGGTGCAGAGGAGCCCAGCCAGCAGCCAGCCAGGAAACTCAAGGCATTTTTAATAGCACTGTAATAAGACCTCAATGTACCTTGAGGATACATCCCTGTATAATGCGACGTTCGACGAAGCGACGTAAACCGAAACGGATTATACCATTGACTTAATTATGTGAATACATGAAATAAATACCAACAAAAAAATACCGTAAAAGATGTTACGTAATAAGTTTCAATACATCGCATGAGTTCGTGCAGGGTGCTCACCGGAGATGGTGGCTGAGGTTGCCTTGTAGGGGCGGCCCAGCGTGGGGAGTTCTGAGAAGTTGCAGTACGGCGATGTTGTGAACACTGCCGAGGCTTGATGAGCTCCCCCTTGATGCGGTCGTACAGTCCGAACGATCGCTGCTAGATCCGAAGAACTGGATTTGAATATCGATTCCAAAGGTGGTTTTCATTCCACTTGGGTGACCGCCCGCCGCCCCCCCCCCAGTGAACGGCCCGATTGCGCGTGTTGTGTGCTGAATGCGCGTGTTACGTGCTTCACCCAGGGCGCACCGGGCGTGCGGGGAAGCGAGGCAAAGCCATCACCTTCTTCACCGAAGACGACCGCCCGCTGATCAGGAGGTTGGTGGCCGCCTCGCTCCGGCGTCGCGCGCTGCGTTGAATTCTCCGCTGCTGCTTTTTGCGCGAATTGCGAGGCGGGGTTGGTGGGGGGGGGGGGGTTCCCGGTGGTGGAAATTCCACATTCCTACGACAGGGACCGGTTGCTTCGTTCGATAACTAACCGATGACGTTTCTTCATGTGGTAGCTACCTGCTGATGATTAGTGGTGTCGTGTGGTTGGGAATGGGGCCCCGGGTGCAAGAAATGCCCAATTTCTATTCGGAGCCTGGTGCCCGGGACCCTCCAGTCCATGGGCCCCCGCCAGAGGTCGCAACCGGGTACCCGATACCCGTACCCTACCCGATACCCGGCTACCCGTACCTGGCCGGGTATTGGGTACGGGTACGGGTACCCGGCCGGGTACGAGTTTCCCGTTTGCGACCCTGGTGCGGCCGGGTACGGGTAAGGAATCAAAACCCGTTTGCGACCTCTGGCCCCCGCAGTCCGTGTGCCCCAGTGCAGTTTCACCGCCTGCACACGTAAATAGCTACGCCATTTCTGATAATAACAAGGCCGAGCTGACCCGATTTCTAAATAACAATTTAAGGCTCTTTGGTCCATTAAATAGATTCAGTGGTGGTGGAATAACCGGTGGTGGTGTTGGAGACCGATCCACACAACATTTACGTTTTGCTGGCTGCTACAACCAGCATCATTGGGAAGTTGCCAGAGTTTGCTGTCCAACCACAGCAGTGGTGCTGCTGCTGCTATAATAAACGGGCACGTTTGTTGATCATGTGACAATTGGCTGTGTCAGGTGGAGGAGGGTGTACGACATATTTTACTCACGCCACTTAACCCAAAATTAATCGCCAATCAATAATGTTGGTTGCGGAAACCTTTGTGAGAAATGGACACTGCGTCAATGTCTGCTCTTTGTTGATCCCCCTGCGTCTCCCCCCTGCGAACCCCCCCCCCCCACCCCTGCATCTCCCCCACTGCGTCTTCCCCCTGCGCCCACCTCATGTGTCTCCCGCACACCCACGTCCTCCCCCCTTGTATCTCTCCCCTGCAGTACGGCGGCGGTCATCAAAAAGGCCGGGTGCCCTATTCCGGACTACATGATGGGACTCGAGCGAATGCCCACGTGCGTAACCCTCACCCTGACTGCAATTATTATAATTATTTTTTTACACACAACACGCGTCGTGGCAAAGCGCGGCACTCCACCACGCGTGGCAATTTCGCGAAGCTAGAGAAGCCGGGAGAGACGCTGGCTTGGGATCGCGCTGAGGGGGGACAGTCAAGAGGAACCCCGTAGGCTGAGGATGCCCACGTGTATGAGACGTCACAATTGGCTGTTTAATTTTGTCAACTTTTAGGGTCTTAGGACACAGATTTGGTCAGATAATTACGTGGCCTCATCCAAAGATCAATTATGAACGAATATATAATTTTTTCAGTTTTAGCCCACTGTGTAAAGTTTAATCCTCAAGCACAAGTCCGTTAATCAACCTCTGCCTTTCCTGATACGCTTTGAAGAAGGGTCATATCCCTCTAGCACCCGATTAGTGCGACTGCTATTCTTGCAGTGACCGATGAAAGTCGGTTGTGGGGCCATTCTGAAGTAGGTCTCGTGTAGCTGTAGGTCCCTTGCCCTGTTTTATATAGGGGGGGAGGGGGGGTGGTGGGGGGGGGTGGCGGCATGGGCAGCAGAAGTGTAATGGTTAGGGCTCTGCTACGCACCTGGTGACCTGAGTTCGATTCCCGCTCACGACCAACACCAGCAACGTTTATCTAAATCGGTTCTGGGCCTCCTCTAAGCTGAAGCAGCCTCATATTATGAGTACCTGGTACGGTGTGCAGGTGCAACTCGCCATCAGCATTTGCCCCAACAGTCTGTGAAGGCTATCCTGGGGGGGGGGGGGGGGATCTTAGTTTTTTTGTTGGAGGGATGGCACGACTGTGGATTGCTTGTGTGCGTGACGTGCGCTTGCAGAAAGACTAAGAGGAGCCTCGTGAAGAACCCCCCCAAGAGGGAAACCATCCGCACGATGCCCGAGCTTTTCTTGCCCAACGCTGCGCGGCACAAGTGAGGAGAGAGGCGTCACACGTGCACGTGACACACGTGACACATGCGCTCGTGCACACACGTGTACGCGCTCGTGCACACACGTGCACGGCCGGATCGAGGGCCTGTCGTTGGACTAGCGCCGTCCCCGCGCCGCGCCGACCGTGCGGGAGAGGGGCCGTGCGGCCATCTCCGTCACAACATCGATCGCACGTACCACCGTGCGATCAATCCAAAGTGCTTTGGAGGCGAGGGTTTGCGGATCGCACAGCGATCTGCGATACTCCCAAACGCCCCCAACGCCTCTGCATGCAACGCACCGTCTCGGTCTCCTCTGTAATGTGGCGAGCCGTGCTTGGTAGAGTGGTGCGCGCACACCTGTGATCCAGCGCTTAGGGGGAAAAGGGTTGGTGGGTCGCGCAGAGATTGATTAAACTCCCACGCCTGCCAGATCGTGGAAGCTAAGCCAGGTTGAACCTGGATAGTGCTTGGATGGGCATAAACAGGTTGCCGTTGTTTTCGCTCCACGTGCGTGAATGTCACGCGGTGAAAAGTGCTCAACAATTCTGAATTAACACAAAACCTATTGCCATTCTGCCTGACGCAGATTCATAGAAATTCAACTGGCAATGCCGTCGAAGCTTAATTTGGTTTGTGTATATACATATTCAAACAAATTACTGTTCTTGTGTTTACAGAAAAACGACTGCTTTTCAAAAGCGGGGTGGAAAGAGCAAAGTGAAGACCAGCAGTTGACCCCAGAGGACGTTTCGAAGGGACGCGCTCCCACGTTCACGTTATATACTGCCCAGCACCCCTGAAGCACCATCGTCCATGAGCACATCGCCTGGAATGTGGCCGCTCTCATCGTCACATCTCGGAAGCCAAGCAGGAGTTGAGCCCGGCTAGAGCTTGGATGGGTGATGAGGACCACGCGCAAACAGTTTTGTCATCGGGGGTAGCTGCAGGGCTACGTGTGGGCAAGCACAGCAAACATTCATTGTTGTGCTTTACTGTTCTTCAATGTCTATGCTCCCCCCCCCCCCCTCATTAAAACATCACCGAACAGTATGGGGAAATGTATTTCATTAACCACCACGAACTACACTCATCATCCAGCAGTGGATCGGCAAAAGGACGGCACATGCAACCACGGGTGTTCCATGGTTTGATATTGGCCACTTAGACGCAAGAGACAAAGAGCTCTTGTAGCTGCGAAGCACCGATTTATTCCGTGACAATCGACCCTTGTGTGCTCGCGATACACGAATGGGGTCGTGCATGTGAGAATCGATACATTTACGATTCGTATCCATCGGTAAGAAGTTGTGGTTTTTTGAGTTGCATTATTTTTATTGAATGCATTCCCCCCCCCCCACAATCACCACACCACCGCGTGCAGGTTTAGGGTGACCTCCCAACGCCTCCAGGCTGGGTGACGAGGGCTCCGTTTCACCTTGGTGGGTGCAGCGGCCAGTTTCTCCACCTCTTCACTGCTCAATTAACCCTTTTACCGTTCAGAGACGTGTTGCCAGTTGCAATGGGTCCTGTTCACCCGCTGAATCTCGGAACGCGCAAGCGGTTTGTGTCACGTTTATTTAGAGGGGCATAGCGCTGTTGTTTTTGAAGACATTGTACTCACCGCAGAGAACTGCAGCTACACAACCACGCTATAATCGCTGGTGCCAAACTGTTCCACACGTCTTCCCGTAACGCCTTGAGGTAGCCACTGGAAAGGTGATGTGTTCACCTTGTGACGTGCAGGGGCAAGGTGACATTCTGGAGTCCCCTATGCAAAAAAAGCGATTTCTTTTTTAGATGAATGTATTTTTATTAATCGTTATGGCCCGAGATGTGTTTGTATGTTTACTGATGCGCGAGAAAATAAACGTGGAAATTGTAGACACTGCTCGGTTTCCATTGAAGCGCGTAACGCGAGAGTGCAGGTACATTTCCATCCTCGTCAGCCATGATCGATCCACTGCTGGATGAAGGCCTCGCCAAGCAGTTGCTATCTCGCGGTCCTGCGATGTAACATCGCCCGATGTGTGTAGATGGAGAGATTTGTTATTTGTTTAGAACATGTTTACGGTGGGTTTTTAAGAGGCCGCTAATTCACAAAGCACAGCACATCTCTCATTGTCTTTCAAACGGAGCAGACTTTGTAAGAAAAAAAACCGTACTTCACGTGTAAAGCTCAAAACAAGAAACAAAAGTTCAACAAAATGGTTGAGCAAATGTCCCAGGATGCATTGCATCGGTGCTACGTTGTAAGCGACACCCAGCGGGCACGCTGCAGGGAGATGTTTTTCAATCTTCTTGGTTCTTTTGGTAAAGTCACGTAGAAGGGAAATAATAAAAATAAAACATAAAATAATTCTCACGACGTTTCGGCCACAACAGCGTTTGAATCATTCAGACGCTGTCTTTCCCACAGACCTGTTCTTCACCTAGGGAAGGCTGCTTGCGTTGTAGCCGAAGCGTCGTGAGAATTGTATTTTATTATGTTTTATTTTTATTATTTCCCTTCTACGTGACTTTACCGAAAGAACCAAGAAGATGAATCCCTGCAGTCACGAAAGCTTTAAATCGAAATGTTTTTCAATATTTCTGGGGTACAAAGCTACTGACTTTCTGGGAGCCTCAGTCGGGGTGCATGGTGATCAGGCAAGCCCCTCCCTCCCTGGGTCAGCACTGCCCACTTTCACATAACCACGCCCACCCGCTCATCCTCCATCCCAGCAGGAGGAAAACAGTACCTGAGACTTCTAGATTTGAAGCTTTCGTGACTGCAAGGATTCATACTCTTAGGTTTTTTTTCGGTAAAGTCACGTAGGTAAAAAATAAATAATAGAAATAAAATAATAAATCACGACGTTTCGGGCGCAACACAAGCGTCCGTCATCAGGTGGGACAACCACAGCAAGAAACAAATTGCTGAAGTGGGCAAAAGAGCTGCTGTAACAAGAGGCTATATAGGGAAGAGACGGGGGAGGAGCCAGGGAGGAAAGATAGAGAAGGAGGTGTGGGGTAGGGGGGGTGGAGCGCTGCTGGAGGGATTAGGAAACGAGCAAGGGAAATAAGAGTATAGTACCTGAGACATTGATCTCTGCCGATAAACGATTGATCAAGTGCAAAACCTGCTCGGGGCCTAGTGGTCGCCACGTGATGCATCCAGGCTATACTATACTCAGGTATAGATTAAAAATGTATTTTACCAGGTAAGGTCCACTTAGCTATGTCGCTCTTTTTCAGAAGCGACCTGGCCACAAATGAAAGATCAACAAAGTGGCTTATCACGTGGAAATGAATAGCAGCCAAATAGTCTATAAACGCATGTTGACTCTAAATGTGGAGGGGAAAACCCAAAGAGGACCTAGAGAAAAATCCACGCTACCACGGAGAAAATGCGAAACTCCAAATATATAGCAGCAGGCATTTGGGTTGGGATCGAACCCACGACTTCCTATATACCATGCGAAGTAGTTAACATCGTGGTCATTGTGGCCGCTGACACCTTCATGAGCTCAGTATGTATAGGACCGCAGAGCGTGGGCAATTGTTGGTGCCGGTTCACGGCGTGGTTGCTGCTGCTGCCTCCTCGCATCTCTGAGTCGTTCTAACCTCACTGCGAGAGTGAGCGGCGAATACTTTACAAGCCGATGATTACTTTTATTATCGATTATTATCGTTTCACCATTCATAAAATTACCAAAATACCACACGAGGAATGAGATGCAATGCCTTTGGAATCGATATCGCCGTGTTTATCGATTTAATTATTCGATTCTTTGATTGTTCGATTTACGGTGAGCATACGTTCACGCTGAATTGACAGCGGGGTGAATTATTTAACGATTCGATTCCCCTTCCCGCCGTTGGTGCAGAATGGTAGATATTCATACGCCATCTAATGAACCGATCACTTCGTATAATTATCGATTCATTACCGCCTTTTAGAAACAACCACAGCCAAATCCTATTAACCGACATAATCGATTCTTACCGCCAGATTCAATACTGAACAAGACCGCACAACCATATGAATCGGTTATATACGAATAGATTCCCCGTGTAGCCTTAACAGACTCTTGGGGCAAGTGCTGTTAGCGAGTGGCACCTATGAAGGCCGGCACGGCACACGAGGGGGTGGGTGACCAGCACCACGCCCGGCCGCCTTTGTCTCCCCCAATGGCGATTTTACACACCACTGCACCAGGTACTCATTTGAGGCTGAGTCGACCTAGGGGGGGAGGCCTAGGACCGGTTCAGATAATCGTCACCGGGTGTTGGTGGCCGCGTGAGCTGGAATAGAACTCGGGTAGGGGTGGGGGCCGGGTTCGTAGCGCAGCGCGCTAACCACTGCGCCACCGCTCCCCCCCCCCCCAAACCACCCCTCCCCTCACACCCACAGCAGTGTCACGTGCTCCAGCAATGGCGGCGCCCGTAGCGTACAACGTGTTGCGACGCGCCTGAGCAGCCGAATCCGACCCACGGTCAAGAAAGACGAAGACGGCCGCGCGAACTTGACGACGCAAAGGTTTGTCGTGTTCAGAGCCGCCCGCCTCCTGCTCGTGAACGGTAAGCTTGCGGGATTATCGGTTCGGGTTATTTCACAGCTCGCTACACGAGTGATAGCCACCGCTCTCGCGATTTCCCCGGCGCTCGCCGCTCGCCCGATTCAGCTTTTTGTTATTCGGGTTTGTACCGCGTGCCGTTCGGCGTCATGGTAGACGAAGCGTCGGACATCGGAACAAACACGAGACGCATATCCGTAAGTTGTACAAGTCACGATCGCGGGCTCGTCACTGACGCCGCGTGGCAGGGCCCTTCATCCAGCAGTGGATTGACACAAGGCCTGGAGTATTTGTCTTGTAAAATGATCATTGACAGTAGACTCTTCATTATGTGTGGTTGAGGATAAACTTTCGCGCTACCTCTGCATTGAACCCTCCCCCTGGGACTGTTTGTGAATCGCTATATTTAACCCTGTTGCGAACCTAGAGGTCGTTTGCCATATTCTGCATCCGAATCCTCCCCTCGCTCCGTCTTGGAGATAATTCTTGATCGAACCCCTGCAGTGAGGCGGGGGACAGGGAGGGGGCATTCATCCAGCAGTGGAGTGACCATAGCTGAAGAAGAGGCCGATATGATAATGTACCACGAGGTCGCGCCACGCAGGTCATTTGAACCACGAGGTCTTGTGCACTCATTCAGAACCTCCCTCGTGTGTTGCCTTTGAGAACCACGTTGCGACGACCAGCGTTGATCCCTGGAAAAGGGAGACCTCCAGTGAACGCATTGCACAGCACTGTATGATGCGACAGACATCAATGTTAGAGGTTTGGCATTGCCCGTGGACATATCACCCGCAATGCACCCGATCCCGACGAATCTTGGAAGCTAAGCGCGTTGGCGCCTGGTTAGGGCTTGGATGGGTGACGACCACGCCACTCTACACAGCTGACAAGTGTCAAGAGGATGCTGCTGCTGCTGCGTTGGGAGTGGTGCACAAGCACAATTAACAAACCGCAAACAACTAATTAGTCAATTACACTACTGGAGCAAACATTCCAGCAACGTTTCGGGCAATGGTCCTTCTGTCTAGGCTATTATATATGACTAGCTTTTTTGCCCGTCTAAGGACGGGTGTATATTGCAGTAAATCTTGAAATATTCAATAGAAAAATTGTTCAGCTCATTATTATTAATGAGGGTGGGGGTTGCCCCATGTGGAGTGACGTCACCCGCTAATGGTTATTGGGGAGGGGTGCGGCATGTGAAGTGCGCGAACTTCTTGTGCGTTAGTGTAAATTTCCACGCGGGCATGAATATTAATGAAGGGGGGGGGGGGGCTCTTTTGCAGTGACGTCACGCACGTATGTGGCACTGTGCTGCGTAGATTTATTTTTGACCGTCACTTTCTGTAAAGAAACGTCATATTTGAAGCGACTTTGCGTGATAAATTATTTAATTCAGCTCCATCTTCCTCTGCGTTAGTGTAAAAATCCACCCACTCATGAATATTAATTATGGGGGAGCCTTATGTGGAGTGATGTCACGCGGGGGGGGGGGGGCCTCATGTAGAGTGACGTCACGCGGAGGGGCCTCATGTGGAGTGACGTCACACGCGGGACACATTCCTGGCTCATAGTAGTATTGCTATATTTCTTTATTTTTCTATCTACGTTACTTTACCTAAAGAACCAAAGAATATGAATTCCTGCAGTCACTAAAGTTTTAAGTCAAAATTTATATTATTGCTGTTAAGTACCCCACCCCCCCACCGTTTCCCTGCCATCCCCCTCGAAGAAAACCTAGGCAGGAGAAACACACAGGGTGGTTTGCACTGGCATGGTTTATTATTATTCTGTTTTTACATTGAATCAATGTGTCCTTGTTTTATTCAGGATGCTATTGAAGATCGATTTGAATCGTAAACAACAATAACAGCCGAAATAAAATCAACTCAAGATGCTGCGGGGCGCGAGGTTCCTGCTCGCTGCCGCGTCTCGGCCGCGGTGCCGGCCACTCCACAGTTACGCAACCGAGGCCGAGTCCATCCGCTCAGGGCTCCTCCTCTCGTCATCGTCTTCTCCTCTTCGCTTCGTCCTCGCAAGCGCGAGCTGCAGGAGGCAGTTCCACGTGGGGATCGCGAGGTCTGCCAAGTCGTCGGCTCAGGGAGGCGACCGCTTTGAGTTGCCCGACGATAACGATGACCGCGACGACGACGATGTCGCAAACAGGGCGAGCGGTGTGAGGTCGAGGGTCAGGGCCAGGCGAGGCCGGGCCGTGGCGGCCGACTTCGAAGATGATGATAATTTTTTCGCGAAAATCGAAGCTCAATCCGAACGGCCAGGGGGGTCGGCTGCCCCTATCCAGGAGAGACGCCCTCGCAAGCCGCGTCACGAGCTGCACGAAGAAGACTTTGAAGAGCTAGAAGGAGGAGGACGACGAGGAGGAGGAAGAGGAGGAGGAGACGGTGAGTTCAGCTCCAGGGAGGCGACGACGGGCAGCAGGGCGTTCGGGCAGACACCTCTCGGCAAACCCTACGCGAATCCGAGGCGTGGCGACTCCTGGGATGAAGGCGGCGACGGAGGACGGCTGCAGGAAGGACAGCGCGGTGGCCACGTCAAACAGAGCAAGGGCGGGGCTCCGCACAGGGAAACGGCGTCGCACTACGGGCGATCCGACGACACCTACGACAATGACGGCGACGACGACAACGACGAAGCGTACCTGAAGAGGGCGACACCGGCGCGCGCTACCGGGGGAGGACAAGCCAGGGCGCGGGACGGCGGCGACTATAGCCACAGGGCGAAGGACGACTTCGCCGTCGACTACGGCTACAAGAGAAGAGACGGTGAGCGCGGCGACTCGGGCTACAAGAGAAGGGACCGAGGTGACTACGACCACAGGCCGAGGGATGGCGGCGACTACGGCTACAAGAGAAGAGACGGCGGCGGTGGCGACTTCGGCTACAAGAGAAAGGACGGCGGCGGTGGCGGCGGTGGCGGCGGGTGGCGGCGGCGGCGGCGGCGGTGGTGACGGCGGCTACGGCTACAGGACGAGGAACAGTGGCGGCGGCGACTACGGCTACAAAGCGAAGGACGACTTCGGCGTCAACTACAGCTACAGGGGGAAGAACGGGGGCGACCGTGGCTACGATCGCGGCCGCGACCAGCGAGGCCCCCCAGGCAAGGCACGGGGTTTCCCTGCGGGGGCCCCCTGGGAGAAGAGCGGGGAGCGCGGCCCCTGGCGGCGCTCGGACCCCGTGTCGGGGCAGCGGAGCGAGGACGCCGGCGAGGAGGACATGCTGTTCGGCATCGCACCGGTGCACATGGCGCTGCTGCATGGACACCGCGAGTTCAAGCGCCTCCTGCTCAACAAGAAGCGCAACCCCGAGCGGCCCGAGGTAGCGATGGACACGTCGTCGTCGGGGTCATCGTCATCATCGTCATCATCGCCATCATCGCCATCATCGCCATCATCATCGCCATCGTTACTCTTATCATAATCAACACGATCATCCTAATTGTCGTGATTACGTTCATCATCTCCGTCGTCTTAATCATCAAAATCCTCTTTAATTATAATTTGCATAATCGTTTTGGCTATCATTTGCATCATTGGTATTATCATGATTGGTATTGTCATCGTCGTCATAGTCTGCCGCTTTCGCATTGTTCACGTAATTTTTTACTTCTTTGTTGCTTTGATTTACACGGAGTTTATCACCAGCCGGAGGAGAGGTGGCACAGTGGTTAACATCATTGGCGAGTGGTATCTGAACCATTCCTGGGTGTGCCCCCCCCCCTTCATCCACCTGCACTGACCATCGTGATGAAGTACGCTCAAATAAACCCCACCACCGACACGGCGCCACGCAGAGGCCTTCGTCCAGCAGTGGACTGTAAGGCCCGCGTTGCCGGCGACAGTTTCCACCGACGATTGCTCTAAAAGATCCCCCGTGTAGCCTCTACAGACTGCTGTTAGCATGTAGCACCGATGAAGGCCGGCACGGCACACAAGCGGGTGGGTGGCCAGCACCACGCCCGACGACCTTTGTCTCTCAAGTAACGATGTTTACACACCGCACCAGGTACTCCTCATTTGAGGCTGAGTCGACCTAGAGGAGGCCCAGGACGGGTTCGGATAATCGTCACTGGTGTTGACCATGAGCGGCAATGCAACCAGGGTCGCTGGGTTCACAGCGCAGGCCAACCAGCCAGACAGCCAGTCGGCCAAATGGCTCAATTTACTCCACCCACTCCCACATCCATATATACACACACACACCCACAAAGACACCCACAGAAATACCCACTCACACAGACACACCCACATACACACCTGCAGACACACGTGACCGCAAGCGTCCGTCCGTTTCCCACCTGCAGCTGCAGGAGCTGCTGCGCTTGGCGGCGGAGCGCGGCATCGAGACGGAACTGGTGAACCGACGGCAGCTCGATGAGCTGAGCGAGGGCCGCCCCAACCAGGGCGTGTGCCTGGAGGCAAGCCGGCGCGACTTCATAGACTACGATGCCCTCTTTGCCGGCTCCGCCGACGTCGCGAGCGCCGGCACCGCCGAGGTGGCGCGAGCCGGCGAGGGCGAGCCGGAGCCCGCGGGCGGCGGAGAGGAGAGCTGCGACCGGCAGGCGGATGACCCGGTGAAAGCGGAAGGCAAGTGCTGCCTGTTGCCGTCGTCGGCCGGTGACGGTTTGCTCGTCTCTCCCTCCGCCGTCATCTTAATGGATTGTCGCGGTTTTGGAGTCGCGATTCGATGAGTCCTTTTTTTTGCGATTTAAAGCTTTCGTGACTGCAGGGATTCGTCTTCTTGGTTCTTTTGGTAAAGTCAAACGAGTCACGTAGAATGGAAATAATAAAATAATAAAAATACAACTTAATAAAATAATTCTCACGACGTTTCGGCCACAACGCAAGCAGCCGTCCTCAGGTGGAAACGTTGTGAGAATTATTTTATTATGTTTTATTTTTTTTATTTTATTATTTCCATTCTACGTGACTTTACCGAAAGAACCAAGAAGATGAGTTTTTTTTTTCGGCTTGTTTGTACTTGCTGTGTGCTGTTGAACACATAGTAGTGGAGGCTTTCGCGACCAATATTATCCATGAGAGAGGTTCTTTTAGGGTTCGATCGCGTAAATATAAATGTGAAATTAAACCCGCCACCACCCGACACAGCCAATTAGTAAGGTTTGTTTAATCGGTTTTGTCGGGTGGTGGTGGGTTTAATGACACATTTATATTTACACGATCTAACCCATAAAACCTCTTATGTTTGTCTACTGTTTGTGTCCTGAGTGTGTCATCTGCATTGTGTCACGTGTCCTGTTTATCCTGTTCGGTCGGTCCTCCCGTCTCTCGCCTGTACACTGTGTGTCTCATTCTGGGTGACGATGACTATCGTCGGTTCCCTGGAGCTGCCTAAGTGACGCGCCGCCGTTTCCCACAGCGCAGTCGCCACCGACGACCCGGCCGCTGGGTCGCCCGCGAGCGAGACCGCAGCGGACGGCGGCAAGAGGCGCCTGTGGGTGGTGATCAACGAGGTGAACGACCCCATGAACCTGGGCGCCGTGCTGCGCTCCACTTACTTCATGGGCGTCGAGACGGTGCTGATCACCAAGCAGAACAGGTGCGGTGGGGGTGGCGGCCACACGGACCGACGAATCGAGGGACGGGACTGGGAGATGGACGAACAGGGCGGATGGAAGAACGGACAAACGGGGAACAGACTGGGAGATAGACTAATGGACGCGCGGATTGAGGACGGGGATTGGCGGGGGATGGACGGACGCACGGATGAATGAAGACGAGCTGGGTCGGTGGAGTGTGCGCCAGAATTGCGGCGTGATATTGACGGACGCTCACCTTTTGATCATTTGGGATAATGGATAGGGGGGGGGTAGAAATCTCACTAGATCTCGGAAGTTATGCAGGGTTGAGCCTGGATAGTGCCTACTATGCATGCCAGATTGTCATTCGGCATCTGCGGGGCTATGCTGCATTGCGGGCAGCAGAGGGCACTGCAGCAAAACCCATTGCTGCGCTGCACTTTCTATGCTCCCACGTCGGTGCTCTCTCTCCGCCTTCGCCCTCCCGCACTGACAGTTTGCGTGAAGGATCTCGAGCGGACGCTGCGTTCTCGGGTTGCGCCGGCGAGCTCTGCTGCACGGTGTCTGACGTTTCGTTCCATCCGCTGGTGGGAGCTTCTTGGGGTGTTCCGACGCGTGGAACGAAACGTCGGACGTCGAACGTTGTGCTGAACAACAACAATAACGCGACGCGGCTTACAACCCGAGGAGCACATCAGAGAGCTCTACCGCACAACCGCGGAAAGCTACGCAGCAGCGTTGATTTAGAATGCGAGTTGCAACGTGAAACCTCGATTGAAAACTAAATTTTTTAGAACTGCTTTTTGTGCTAAATAAGTTCAACATTTGTACATGTAAACGTGTGCCTGCTGAACAGTGTCGTCGTCTCTGGTGTCCGCCCGGCACCTTCTCATGCTCCCCCCACGCCCCTCCCTCTTTGCCCCCCCCCCCACCGTCCTTGCCCCCCCCCCCCCATCCTCTCCCGCACCAGCTGCTCGCTGACGCCGACCGTGAGCAAAGCCAGCGCTGGCACCGTGGAGGTGATGGACATTTACACGACGGGGCGGCTGCCGCAAGTCCTGCAGGTGAGAAACTACGACGACGGCGACAGCGACGACAGTTCAACCCTTTCCCGTTCCGATGACGTACACGGGTGTCGTCATGACGTGCGTGTACGTCATCAGTTTTTCTGCCGGTTCTGTTACAATGGCATAGGTGTATGTTATCAGTTTTTTTATTCCGGAAGAAAAAAATATATACCTTTTTCGGTACCGAGGCTCCCGCAAGGCAATGCGGGAGGGCGTGTGGCACGGTTTGGCGCCAGCTATCGTAGAGTGCGGCGATCGTGTCACTACGGTTCTCTGCGGTGAGTACAACGTCTTTGAAAACAACGGCGCTACGCCTCTCGAAATAGAATAAACGTCGTTGAGACCGGCAGACCGATGATGTCTGGCGGTCTCCGGGTCGACGATGGCATCCGTCGTGCCTTCTCAGAGAGGGTCGCGTGAAGGCTGACGTCTTCCACTCGGTCGTAAAAGGCAACCACTGTTGAGATGAGCGCGACTCCACGAGTCGCCGCGGGGGTTGTTATAACCCTCCTTCCTCCGTTGCCGTCCCGCGCGCAGGAGAAGGCAAAGCAAGGTTGGCAGATCGTGGGCACGGTGGCGCATGCCAAGAGCACGGGGTCGACTGTGCCGGTCGTGCCTTGCGACCAGTACCAGCTGAAGGCCCCCACCATCCTCCTCATCGGTGCGTCGCCGGGTGACACCGCGAAGCGTACGAGAGAGAGGGAGAGACGCGCTCTCAGGATTTTATGTCGGGAGAGAGAGCGAGAAAGAGGAATGCGTGGATTACGGAGCGTGCGCAGGTTAAGGGCGTCGTTCGAACATAAACTGAACTTTGTATATTACCAGGTAAGGCCCTCACTCAGCTACGTAGCTCTTTTTCAGAAGTGACCTGGCCACAAATGACAGCCCAACGAAGTGGCTTCATCACGTAGAAATGCATAGCAGCCAAATACTCTAAACGCACGTTGATTCCAAATGTTGAGGAAAAAGCAGAGGACCCGGAGAAAAATCCACGTGACCTCAGGGAGAGAGAGAGAGAGACACGCACACCAAATATACAGCGAATGAACGGCGCTGGGGCAGGACGCATCGCTCGAAAGGGGCGCGATGGGCACGGTCAAGAATATTTGCGTCCCAAAGAAGCCAGGAACGCCGACCGCGGCTCGTGTGCAGGTGCCGGGCGGGTTGTCACGTCGCCCGATCGCGAGAGATGGCGACGGCTTAGGGGCGAGGCCTTCATCCATCGTGGCAATGATGGTGACTGGTGGGCAGCACAGGGCACGGTGCAGCAGACAGAGCCCTTGAAGAAGGTAATTGGCCTGACCTCTTCTGCACTGGCCAGACGTCTTGGGAAGAGGCGAGAGTAGCGACACTTGACCCCGCCACACATGACCTGCCTATCGACCGTGGGTGGGGTGGGGAGGGAGCGGGGCAGCAGGGGTGGGGGGAGAGGTCTATTATGCGGAGTTAAAGCTGAGTAGTGTTCTCATGAATGAATGAAAGATTTGTCCTCTAGCTGCAAGGACAATTGCCAGGCACATGGGAGTGGAGCATGGGAGACCCCCTCCAGTTGTGTCTTGTACACAGTGTGCGGTTCCCTATGACATTTTGTTCTGTCCATTCCCACACGTAAAGATAGTGACAAAGATCCCCCGTGTAGCCTTTAGCAGACTGTTGGGCCACGTGCTGTTAGCGAGTAACAAGGAAGGCCGGGACGGCACACGAGGGGTTGGGTGGCCAGCACCACACCCGGCCCGCCTTTGTCTCCATAGTAGTGATGTATACACGCAGCACCAGCTACTCATTTGAGGCCGAGTCGACCTAGGGGAAGGCCCAGAAGCAGTTCAGATAATCGTCACTTGTGTTGGCCATGAGCGGGAATCGAACTCGAATGGCCGGGTTTGTAGCCACCGCTCCCCGTGGCTCACAACAACAACCGCCGTTCACAAAGTGGCGGTGACATTGACATCCCCGCGGCACTTGTGCTATGCAAGGTGCTCACGCACTCAACCCCACACTCATCCAACTGCACACGATGGTGATGATAATGACGCCGGTAAACGTGACGGCGATGTTGGAGTGATTATGATCACGGTCACGTTGTGTTAAAGGCCCCTTCCCGCGTTCGCTGCTGTACACCCCGCTCCTCCCCCCCCCCCCCCCACCTCGTGTGCTCGCAGGCAACGAGGGCTACGGACTCCCGCAGGAGCTGCTCGCGCTGTGCGACGTGCTGCTCACCATCGAGCCGCGGCGTGAGCTGCACCGCGGCATCGAGTCCCTCAACCTGTCCGTGGCAACGGGTGAGTGCCGCTCCCTCGCTCGCACAAAGACAAAGATCCCCCGTATAGCCTCAACAGACTGTTAGCGAGCACCTATGAAGGCCTGCATGGCACACAAGGGGCGGGGGGGGGGGGGTAGGGGGCCAGCAACCACGCTCGGCCGCCTTTGTATCCAGAATCATACTCGAGGAATCAGATGAGCTATAAAGCTCTTTTTCACAGATGTCCCTAGTGGCATTATTTACATACCGCACCAGGTACTCATTTGAGGGCTGAGTCCAGGACTGGTTCAGAGAATCGTCACTGGTGTTGGTGGCCACGAGCGGGAATCGAACTCGGCATTGTCGGGTTCGTAGTGCAGCGCGCCAGCCACATACTACCAATACCCGCCATTCGCCACTAAGTGACGGTGACATCACCACGGCGCCTGTACCAGGCCAGGTGCACTTTGAGGCAACGTGAAGTGTTGAAGCCTCGCTGACAGGAGGTCTTGGGACAGACCCAGGTACCATGGGTTGGTTGACTGAGATGACCGGTAGATGCACACCAGCTGTACCCCCTACTGAGCCAACTTGCTGCATTTTAGCTGCCCGGCGCTCCGCTCATTGTTGTGAGCGTCACTCTGCCCTCCGTTGTTGCTGGAGGGTGACTGCCTCAAACTGCCCAGTAGCGTCCATCACGAGCCTCCTCCATAGAGGCCGATCTTGATTCCGCTGGTACCAGTCGTTGGCAAGTCCACTCAGCTCCACATCATCCCAAACAGTATCAGTCCATCTCTTCTCCAGCCCATGTCGTGCCTGTTTAGCCCCCCCCTCTATGTAGCCAAACAGAAGCTGCTTGGGCATGCGGTGGCTGGGCATGCAGGCTACATGAACCAGCCAACGCAGCCTTGCCTGCTTACTGATGGGAATGTGCCCAGATCTTTCAAGGATTTGTGAACTCCTCACACAATCCAGCCTGGTTAAACCCAGGATGGATCATACACAGACCAGCCTAAATGTTTCTAACTGGCGAAGATGTTCCATTATGGGGGTCCACGTTTCACAAGCAGAGAGAAGGGAGGGCATGACTGGCCGAAGCTTCGTGCAGAGCGTCAGACCAGGTAGCTTCCACACAGCATTGCGCAGCCGATGAAAAGATAATGTCGCCAGACTGATTCAGAGTGAGACCTCTGCTGTCAAACCGGAGCTGGTCGTAAGCATACTGCCCAGCTTTGGTAAACTCTCCACTCTCTCTACAACCAATGGGGAGCTGTGGTGGTGGAGTGTTTGGTGGCACAAAATAACCAGGCAGGTGCTTAGTTTTGGTGGGGCTGATGGTAAGACCCCACCTCTTAGTGGCATACTCTAGGTCCAGCAGCAGCACCTCCAACTCTTCCTCTGAGCAGCAATCACCAGATCATCAGCAAACATATAGCGTGGTGTACGCTACAGTACACCACGCTATTTATAAACATACACAGACAAGACAAAGATCCCCTGGATAGCCTCAACAGTCTGTTGTGGCAAGTGTTGTTAGCGAGCACCTATGAAGGCCGGCATGGCACACAAGGGGGTGGGTGGCTAACACAACACCCGGCCGCCTTTGTCTCCCTAGCAGCAATGTTTTTACACACCGCACCAGGTACTCAATTGAGGCTGAGTCGACCTAGGGGGGAGGCCCAGGAGAAGTTCAGATAATCGTCACCGGTGTTGTTGGCCACGAGCGGGAATCGAACTTGGGTCACTAAATTCGTAGCGCAGCGCGCTAACCGCTACACTACCGCTCCCCAAGAAAACACATGCACGAGGACACAGATAATTAATACACAGACACTAATAATACAGGTATTCTACATGCACGCTGTCGAAAAAAAAAAGTGCGCCGAAACAAACCACCGAGAACGTTCAAACAAAAACGTTAAACAAGCAAAAAATATCAATAAATGTGATATTAACGCACACTAATAAACACCAAGATACATTTCGCACCTACCTTCATACACACTTTTAATCTCAGTCACACAGACGCATACACACAATCACGCGATTACTCAGCCGCTCTGCCGCCTCGGCCCACACACACAATGCTGCCACTCCCCGGCACACGCGTTCCACCGTCTATTGTCAGCGTCATTGACCAAGGTTCAATGTGGTCATCATCATCGCCGTCAGCCATCATCACTGCCAGGTGAAGACCTCCCAAAACTATCGCTGCCACCACACTGATTTCATCGCCCCATCTCCTCGGTCGATGTACTCTCGTACGCGTTCCATTCCTTGGTTCGGCCATCCTTAACCCATCCTAGCGATGTGCACTGCCCAGGCCCGCTTATTCCCATAGTTTGGATGATGTCATTAACCGGCATGTGTTCTCTAATCCACGCGTTCCTCTTTCTGTCTCTCAATGCAATTCCAAGCACGCGTCTCTCCACGATTATTTTCGCTCAACACCACGGCTCTGGACCACGTATCATAGCAGGGGAGTACACGCTGCCTAGAGCCAGGCTAAGGCACCCCAGCTGCCAGACAGCAGACATGTGGCTCACTGTTCACAACAGCGAAACACGAGATGCAGACGGCCGTTGACTACCGATGGCTTTTCTTGGGGTCATTCCACTGCTGATGAAGCCTCCTGAGTGGAAACAAATGCAGTCGGTCGTGGAGGGTGAGGGTTACGGGAACAAGTGGGAGAGAAGTGGTGGTGGTCAGACTTGGTGATTTTGCAACATTCCGTGTGCACGCAGTACCAGCTGACAAAATTTAATTGTTTTCCATGTGCGCGTCTGTCTGTGTGCGGCACACACAGCGGACCCAGAGTGAAATAATAAACACGAACAAATTTCACTGGAGATGGCGCATAGCGTAAACCAGGATTTCTATCTCTCCGTATCATTTGTTCTCTTTCACACCGCCCAGTACATCGCCTCCTGTATACCTTTGTGTTGATGATACGGCCGTTGCATTGGCAGTGGGGCACAAATGCAGATAAAAGAGCTGATTGTGAGCAAACGTGGTCTTAAATAGCTGTACAAACGGCCAGTGTTTCAGGAATTGGCCATGGGTGTTTGACCATACTTCACCACTCTTGTCAATGCAGGTTGGTGATGGGGAGGGGGGGGAGCACCCGGCATTGATTCAGATATCACTCAACATTGATGTCAGTCATGCTGTTGATGACTGTTGCTGCTTTTTCTTTGGAGCTGTTGGGTGTATCAATTAACTTCCCTGGCGATCCACCGAATCGTCGCGAATCAGAGTTGATCCGACGCATTGTGGCGAGTTTAGCGGCCTCCAGTGGCTGGAGGGGTAACACAAATCCATTCGTACAAACAACACGTTTACGAATCGTAAATATAAGTCGGTCCAAACGCGAAACGTAGTCCAAATAAACCCAATTCAAAATGACCTCTAGTCGACACCAAACTCGGTCCACATGAAATCTAGTCCAAGTGAACTCCAATCCCATGCCACGAGCAGAGCTCCAGCCCCTGGTGTGCATGCCACGCAGTTTACGGCATGCGGCGCTGTAAACACCGTACATTTGTAACGATGCAGCGGTTAAAAATCGATGCTTGCGATACGCGTGTCGAATCGCACGCATGTACGAATTGGATACGATTTGTCCAAGTGACATGAGAATGCTGCGCTTAGGCTTGCGATGGCTTAGTCGGGTGTTAACCAAACTTGCGTTGATTTTTTTAAGTTATATTTTACGCAACTGTGCCATTTCATTGTCACATTCCTTAGCCATGATCAATCCAACGCTGGATGAAAGCCTCCCCTAATCTTGTCACCATTGCCGCTACATGTGATATTAGTATCGGTGTGAAATAAATAATCCGTCCCAAAACGCATCATAGTGATCGGATTAAATGTATAATTTCAATTTCACCATTAGACAATATATTTTTTACATTGCAATTTTTTACATTGCAATGATTTGGTACGTGTGGCCGTTGGTGGCCGCTAAAATCAATATTTATCGGGGACTCTGCGTCATTTCTCTCTTTCCAGGGATCCTGTTGTACAATTTGCTCGGCAAGGCTGCGGAGGAGAAGAAGCGAGAATGAAGGACGCGTGCGTGTGCGAGGAAAGCGATACATATTCGTAGTACTTGATGTGTTTTTTTATTATATGGCACTACGAGAACACGCGAAAAGATGAATACTATTTGCATGTGGAGCGTATCACTTTGTCCGTCTCGACTGCTGTCAAAAGGGGGCGAGTGAGATTTGTCGTCGTACTGTGAAATGTGTTTTATATTTTGTAGACATCGGACGTCGGAAGATAACCAGGTCACTGTTGCAAATGAGGCTTGTCCTGGACTCTGTAAAAGTTCTCACCTGGGTAAAAAAAAAAAATGAAAGAATTAACTCGCCCAACATTTCAATGGATCAGTCTCGGTTATTACCGCCCCCGTTTGTATCGTTTCTCGGTTTGTTTTCGTATTTCGTTTTTTCACTCCCGTTATCTTAAAAATAACATCGTCATTTAATTGCAAATAATTAGCATACGTCGTATATATAATCGGCACTTGGCGCGTGAAGTTCTATCCACGGTTGGAATATGAACGGGTTTAAAACAAAAAAGTTTGGGGACTGAGAACTTACAAGAGCAAGTCTCAAAATAAAATGTTTCAAACAAAAAGCCAGTATCGAGTGATTCCCTTCACATCTGCGTCGCATGAATGATCACCCCAGGACTATCCAGGGCACCATGATGGAGCCACCACAAAACATCCCTCCCATTTAGTTGCGGGGGGGGGGGGGGTCAAGGGAGGATGCTCCACAACCAGTGTAGATTCTCAAGATTCCACGCGACCTCGTACGAGCGTGAAGACGGTGACTACAATGTTTCCTGTGGCCCTGTACTTTGAAGATGGTAAGGGTTGCGTTGGTGGATTACACAAGCTCCAAATTAAGTTTGGATTGCACACGCTTTTGTGACTGCCGAGACCTAATGGGCAGAGGTGATCAAGAGATGGCAATACAATCGCGTGTATTTGTGAACCGATCTGTGTGGAGCTATGAGTGTTATTGCTTATCCTATGTGTTTTCTCTGGGTATTCATATTTGCTGCTGCAATGCCACCGATTAATGGAATTTGCCCAAACATCCTTATGCAGGACCCTCCTGAAAATATCTGTCTTGCGGCTACGTGAAAAGGGGGCGATGTGTGTACATATGATTTTCATACCGTCGGGATGTATAAATCATAACTAGAAACTTAATTTAAAAAATAATCATTTTTAACTCGACATGAAGGTCTACTCATAAAACATCTCCCCCAATTGCCGCATCCCAAACTTTGACCTCGCGATTTGACCTGAACCCACGATGACCGTTACACAAAACCCCTCCCGCCACCGCTGCAGACCGAGTGAAATCTGCGAGCGAGATTGCGCAAATAGGGGTCGACTCACTCCATAATATTTCATTTAGCTTCCATCTCGTGTGCGAACCTTGGGGGGGTTTAAAACGCACAGAGTTAAACACAACGTTGAAATGGTGCCACTATTTTTTTAAACATTAACCCCAAGGTTGACATGAACTCACTAAAATGTCCAAAAGGTTAATAATATAGGCTTAGGGACCACTGAAAAAGCGATAGGCAATGTACCCCTGTACAGCAATGTCAATACAAAACAGCAAGATAATCAACATCATCATGACCAGCCATGGTCAATCCACTGCTTGGTTCGTACGAAGGCTTCCCTGAGCCACCGCCGCCGCAGCCTATCACGACCCTTTGAATAACAAAGCAAAAATAGAAGTTCAAGAGCAATTGAAAAGCGATCAGCCACCCATGCCCTCCACTAATGAAACCCACGTGGAGAAGAGATCACCGCTTGCGACCCACGCCCGCGTCACGTGATCGAACCATATTTCGGCCGAGGGCAGTGGGCGACCCCCCCCCTCTCCCCAAGGTGAGTCCCCATTGGCCGAGGTGTCAACCCTATCGCCGGGCGCTCAACCAATCAGGGCGCGTGCTTCAGCGAGGGTCACGCCCACTACAAACTCCCCGCCCGCCCACTACTCGGCAGCGTTGGCAGATCGGAGGTTTTTAACCTCCACATTGGCATTTAAAAGTTGTGTTTAATATTTTACTTCTAGATTTGAAGCTTTCGTGACTGCAAGGATTCATACTCTTAGGTTTTTTCGGTAAAGTCACGTAGGTTAAAAATATAAATAATACGAATTAAGTGATAACACACGAACGCTTGTTTTAATTGCCCGGGTGCATTTAATAAAACTGCATTTAATTTTAATATTTTTTTAGTTTTACATTAAATATCGGTACGTGTACAGTAACGTTAAACAACACAAAGCATTAACCGGTACAGAATTATGCAATTCGCCAGTAAACATAGAACATTGGCCCAGCTGCTTCGAGCACATGCCAAATGCCAACATTGTTGGCCCGACTTTGGCTCACGTGTTTACAGGGATCATCCCAAAGTTTCACAAACACTCTCTCATTACGTAAGCAGCCATCAACCCTTGGGTCAATCCACTGCTGGATGAAAGTCACTCAAAATCGTAAACGACCGTTCAAAAGACATGAAAAAACTGTTAATTCAATACATCAGTGATTTAGTGCGCTGATCTTAAAGGTGCATTGAAAAATTATAATACTCCGATTGATGCTCCTGCTGTTGTGGAGTAACTTATACAGCCAGCTATGGCTGCAGGGTTTTGGTAGTACATGTTGTTTACGTCGTTTATTGTGAAAATTCCGTCACAGTTCCTATGATCACTGTTTCATTGCTTTCATGGCTTTATTTTGGTGATTTCGAAAAGTGTATTGGTTTAGCCATGTTTGTTGTAGTACAGAGTTAGACTGATGGAATTAATCTAAGTTGTCTTGTGGTTGTTGTTGTTTGACTTGCATCCCACTGGGATTTTTGCACAGTGTTGGTGGACGGTGTTTTTTCTGCAATATTTTGCTGTATTTTATTGCATTTTCTGTTTGCACTCAGTCACATAGTCACTTTAAGATGTTTTTTGTTAATGTTTTTGTTTTCTGTTTGTTGCGGTTGCACCCGATTCAAGAGCCGAATGGCTCACAGGGCTATACCTAATAAATGAACTTGAACAATCGTGGTCATTCTACTGCTGGATGGTCTCCGACGCGAGATCTACACGAGGGTTGATTTCATCGATCCACCGACTTCGTGGACGTAACCCAAATCAATAATCCCTTTGTGAAGAACATTAATGAACTCTCCGTAAAGTTAGACGCAGCAACCCCTGAATGCTTTAGCCCGGTGTCAATTACTGGAGCGGATTATTATAAATACTGTCTATCTAAGACGAGCTCCTGAACGTGTCCTTTATCCCTGCTTTTATGGCTTTATTTTGGTGATTTTCGAAAAGTTTTTTGGTTTGGCCATGTTTGTTTGTTGTAGTACAGAGTTAGACTGATGGCCTTAATCTAAGTTGTCGTGGTTGTTGTTGTTTGACTTGCATCCCGCTGGGATTTTTGCACACAGCGTTGGTGTACGGTGCTTTTTCTGCAATATTTTGCTGTCTTTTCTTGGATTTTCTGTTTGCACCTAGTCACTATAAGATGTTTTCATGTTCATGTTTTTGTTTTCTGTTTGTTGCGGTTGCACCCGATTCAAGAGCCGAATTGCTCACAGGGCTATACTTACTAAATGAACTTGAACTAATAAAATATCGTACAGGAGAAAACAACGACGACATACACACATGGACCAGAATACGAAAAAGACGCACAATTGTATTTAAATGAAAAATAAAAAAACAACCCCCACACAGACAAGACACAAGGTTGGAGGTGGAACAGGTGGCCCGAGTAACCTGGAGTTTTCTGGTTCACGATTTGTGTTTTGCATTTCCTTTCCAAACACCGCAGTCAGCTGCTTCGGATGCATTTCTCCCGGGTTGGGGCGACCGAGGCGCCGCGTGTACCCCTCCAACTACCCCCCCCCCCACGCACACGCCTCGTGTACCCCTCCAACTACCCCACGCACGCACGCGCCGCGTGTACCCCTTGAACTACCCCACTCACACACAGCGTGTACCCCTCCAACTACCCCCCCCCCCCCGCGTGTACCCCCCCCCGCGTGTACCTCCCCCCCTACGTGTGTACCCCCCCCCCGCGTGTACCCCCCCCCCCGCATGTACCCCCCCCCCCACGGGTGTACCCCCCCCCACGTGTACCCCCACGCGCACGTGCGCACGGCGGCGGCGAGGAAGGCGACCACGTGTCTGGCCCAGCGCGTTACCCCGGAAGCGCGCGCGAGCGAGCGCGCCGTGGGGTCAGGGAGCAATGCCCGAGCATGGCCCCCCCCATCACGCCATGCTGAGACGTTTGTGGGACCAACCCTCAATCCGACACCACCACCATCATCACCACCACCACAGCAGCACACACCTCCACCACTGCTGTCACTGTTGCTGACACCATCATCACTATCACCACCAGCACAGTCGCCGCCGGCTGACAGCAGCAGCAGCATTAGCAGCAGCGGCATCACTGACAGCAGCAGCAGCATCATCATCATCCATACATATACTGTACGAACACGCTCGGGATACACCGCTGCCACAGCTACTTAACATCATCACAGCCGGCTGGCAGCACCACCATTATCACCCACCACTACCACCACAAAGCAACATCAGTAGCATCACTGACAGCAGCAGCAGCATCTGCGTCACCCGTACATACATACGACTGTACATACGACTGTACATACACATCATATCACTGTAGACCGTCGTGCGCAGCTTTAAACTTTGCTTTGTCCGAGCTGGGCTGCTTCAATTCGCACTCGCGCAAGACCGTACATAGTCCCGGCCCAGCACCGTCCCGTTGCCGGGCACAGCTGCACCGGCAGCGGACGAAGGAGTGGTCATCACAGCCTACAGCAGTGGTGGTGGTCAGCAACGCACGCAGGTGAGTGCCGGCCATGGGAGTGATCGTAGTTATTGATTAGTATTGTACCGTATGATTACGATTACTGGGGAACGCTGCCGTGGTTGTAAGTGATCAGCTTTTCATTCGATTTCTCGGCGCGGCAGTTGAAACAATGGGGGGCAAGTTTTTGCGTTAAATTAATTTTAAATCTTACCCCTAATACCCTTCCATCTCACACGCGATGTGCGTGGTGGGGTAAAGTGTGGATGACTACCAAACTCTACTCCACTCTAAGCGGAGGCGTTATCCGCCAGCAGCGGCTGTCGGTCGGCTATTGCAGGGCTGCACTTTCGCCGATTTCTCGACGATAGTTGCGAGCTTTGCTACTTTGTCGGTCGTCAAATGATATAATGCGTGGTAATATGTTTAATAATATTAATAATATTATTAATATTACCCTTCGGAGACCACCACCTAGGAAGACGGAGCGATGACATCGGCTCGTGGATTGTTAAATCGCGGGTTCGATGGATTTCTGCGTCGGCTTCGGCGTGGGCTCCGAGAGCTTCATCCAGCAGTGGATGGAACATGGGCTGCTGATTCGGCATTGACAATCAGAATTTGAATTGAACGGTGCAGAAGAGGCGCTCTGTTGAGTCATTACTGAGACGTGTTGTCACGATTTATAGTGCAGTAAGAATGCACCACCACGGCTGCTCGATGAATCAATACAATGATCGAAACTTGAATCGATTCTTTAAACTTTTTCATTGACCAGCTCAGACCAACGCACTGGAGTGAGTGTCACTGCCACAGGCGTGACGTGAACCGATTGCAAACGAAATGTATTCAAATCTGGATTCTACGCATGTACCTCCGATCTTAAAATCGATTACCGTAAATCTCGATTCCACCCGTGGGGACGTGGGACGACTCGTTGTGAGACACCGGTATTCCGTGTTGATGGCATTGCGTCTCATGCAAGTGTCAGACCGAGGCACTTGGCCACCAACCCCAGCTGCTGGTGATGAAACTGGAGGCTGTGAACTCATTATAATGTTAAACACCGAGACACGAGAGACACGTGTTGGCCAGGGATGGCGTGGATGCTTGCAGAGTGCCCTGGTTGGTTGCATATCGATTTGTGAAGACACCAGGACTCAGATTGTTAATGTCGTGGCTTTGCTCTCAGACGCACATGGTGTTCTGTGCTAGTAACGAGTGACACAACTTACTAATTGGCTATGTCAGGTGGTGGTGGGTTTAACGACACATTCATATTGACGCGATCTAACCCCCCCCCCCAAACAAAACCCTCTTATGCACAGCTGGATATATACACGACATCACCACGCACGCCGTGCCAGCCGTGGAGGTAATTTTAAACCATACTTCACCACGCTGGTCAGTGTAGGTTGGCGAGGGCCCCAGAGTACAGTCCTGGACATGTTCAGATTTCACTCGCCATTAATATTAGTTGGTGACTTGGCCAGGAATCAAACTGAGGCGGCTGTGTTCATGAGAAAGCGGTGCACGGGGGATCAGTTTCATCATCATCAGCCACGATTTAGCATCACCCACCACTCACCCACCCACCATGGCATCTTGAGATGTAAGAACTCGTGTGGATTCCCACACGCGAGATTATTTCCGTCGTTCGATCCCTGCGGTAGACACCCTCTCTCGTGGGTGAATCAGAATATTGATTGGTAGTGGAGGAATTCTGATGTCCAGTAGTTTGGTTGCTGTCACTCCGTCATTAGTCTCGACCACCGTGTGTACACGGTGGTGGTTTCAGATGTCGTGTGACCCCCCCCCCCCCCCATGTAATTTTGTACAACTTAATGTGTTTTTTAAAGTAAGGTTTATTTAAAACCGTAATGAATACGCAGATGGAAAATTGTTAGGGGTCAATTAATTGGAGATGCGGGGGAAGGACAACAAACCAAAATACAAAACGCACTTCTAAAGAAATAAGTTTTAAATCTAGGTTTTTTTTAAAGTGCATAACTCCGTATTCTTGGTTCTTTCGCTAAAGTCACGTAGAAGGGAAATAATAAAGAACCAAGAAAATGAATTTCTACAGTCACGAAAGCTTTAAATCGAAATGCATAACTTCAGTGGCGTCCTAATATCGGAAGGAAGAGCGTTCCAGACGGCCGCACCGGGCGCACCATCTATCTCTCTGAACGAGGTTGTTCTGCCGAAGCCCAATTTAAGTGTCAACTTTCCCCACTCGTACAATAATACCCCGTTTACTGTTGTATGCTTCACCAAAAATGGGGCATTTAATTAACCACACGTGGTGGACTATCAGAAAGTGGTTAAATAAAGCGCACTTTGCAGCACAATTCCTCAAATTATTTACAGGGGGTCTTCCTCGAAAATGATTAAACGTTAGCCGGGTAAACAAGCGTAAGAATAATAATTTAGAATTTAAAAAACCTCGGACTGTCACATGGCTAAAAAAATAGGCCAACAAAATTAGGGAATTATTGACTGGCACGCCCAGCCAAACTCACCGGTCTGGTGACTCGAATGTGTGAGAGTCACGGACAGTAATGATCGTCACTGCCCATATTGTTTCTACCTGCAGACTTATGATTTTTTAAATGCACGTTTTAAAAAAAATGTTGATACACTTACAGTACGTACCTTGGTTGACCTGAATTGAGGGAGCCCTTCGTGAACTTGAACTTGAACTTCTTTCGCACCGTACGTAGCCAACCTTGCTAATCGGAGGTTACCATTGGCACGGTTGAAGGCATGCACACACCAATCAGCCAAACCCAGCAGCAATTGTTTTAAGGGGCCACAATTACCTTGCCCTGCTGATGAGGTCCAGGGAAATCGAAGCCAAGTCCAGGGTGTGTTGCTCAAGAAAATCCTCCTAAAGCAAAAACGACCATCGCACCATATACTTGAATGGTATTTAATTTATTGAATAAACTAGGCGCTTTCCTTTCCTGGATATTGTATATACAATATCTAAAATAATGTATATACAATAGTATTGTGTAATACAATATCTAAAATATTGTACATACATTAGTATTGTATACTGTGTATAGTATATCGTTATTATATAGAGTACTAGCTTTTTTGCCCGTCCAAGGACGGGTGTGTATTGCAGTAAATCTGAAATAGTCAATAGAAAAATAGTTAGCTCATGATTATATATTTTTTTACCTGGCAGCTTTTATATTGGTGGAAACCCACCACAAGTGCCTTGGTGGACTATCACTGACATTAACATAGCCACCTCAACGCGCTCGACCTGGAGGCCGCTCTCCGATCTCACACTAACATGCAAATTTTTACCTGCCAGCCCTCCAATTGGTGGAAACCCACCACAAGTGCCTTGGTGGACCACCACTAACATTAACATTAGCTGCCCCGCCCATACTGCTGACACTTAGGCTACGCCCATTTTAAACCTTTAAAATAGTTTGCAGTTAGAGGCTAACTCCCTCTCTCTGATGACGACCGCTTGTGTTGCGATCGAAACGTCGTAGTTTTTTGTTATTTTCTTTGAACCTATCGACGTGACTTGACCGAAAGACCCAAAGAATATGAAAAATGAGGGGAGGGTGGTTGCTCAATGTGGAGTGACGTCACCCGTTAATAGTTATTGGGGAGGGATGCGGCATGTGGAGTGATGTCACCCGATAATGGTTATTGGGGAGGGATGCGGCATGTGGGGTGCCGTCACCCCCTCATGGTTATTGTGAAGGGGTGCGGCATGTGGAGTGACGTCATCCGCTGATTATTATTAATGAGGGGAGGGGTGCGGCATGTGGAGTGCACGACCTGGTGTGTTAATTTAAATTTCCACGCGGGCATGAATATTAATAAAGCGGGGGCTATTTTGCAGTGACGTCACGCACGTATGTAGCACTGTGCTGCGTAGATTTACTTTTTACCATCACTTTCTGTAAAGAAACGTCATATTTGAAGCGACTTTGCATAATATATTTTTTAATTCAGCTCGACCTTCCTCTGCGTTAGTTAAAAAATCCACCCACTCATGAATATTGATAATGGGGGGGTGGGCCTCGTGTGGAGGGACGTCACGCGCGGGACGGACAGACATTTCTGGGTGATTATAGTAGGTAATAATAGTAAATTATGCGATGAACGATTTACAATCGCCTTCTTTCGGCGATTTGTTTAATTATCTTGATTCAGTGACACGCGCAACCCATTAAATACACCACGAATCTTAAAACATTTGATTATCTCGCACGTAATTCCGTACATGTATTGTGATCTTCGTAATCAATATATTAATCTATCGACTAAAACGCATACAGCCGTACACTATATATCAGTGTCAGGGCCGGATTAAAATTTTGTAGGCCCCTGGGCTTCAGGTACTGTGAGGCCCCCAGTAATATTTTCAAAAGGAAAAGAAAGTTAAAGAAAAATAAATATCTTTTTACAAGGCTAGCAACAAATGCAATTCAGCATTCGCAAATGGAATAACTTTTTACTTCATCTCTGGAGGTCCTCCAGCTGGCAAAGAAGGACCCTGAGCTCCAGACCCTAAAGCCCCCCGTGCCTTAATCCGGCCCTGATCAGTGCGTAGGCTTGTTGCGTTCGCTTACATTTCTCATCAATATATACAAACTAAAAAGCTAATAACTAAAAACTCGGCAATGTGCTTCGAAAATGTCCCATTGTCTAAAACGTATTTTATGTTTTCCTTTTAATGTCACAGTGTTATTGACGAATGCGTTAAGTTTGTTAATTGTGTGTGCACCACTGCCAACGCAGCAACATAAATATTTGTTTAATAACCAAATAAATTATAAAGTTCAGCCCTTTCTCAATCCACTGCTGGATAATAATCAGGCAAGGGACCGGTATAATCCTAAGGTTAGTGTTCATGCGAAATGCTCAGACATATTAAACGACGTCTAGCTTTAAATTAAACACAACATGATAACGAATGCCCTTACTATCAATCAATCGATCAAAATTAATGTAATCGCGTGAAAAGGTGAAAGTATGTGAATAATCCTATAAAGGTGTGTTTCGCAACCTTTCGCCCTATCGCTTCGCTGCGACCCGGTGTTGAACTTGTGGAACAAACCCACGTGGATTGGTGCCATCGGGCATGGACCGAACCAGGGCCACTTATCGCTTGGCCCACATTCGATTAGAGTGCCGTGGTGCATTGTAAACTTTCAAACCCGTAGATTAATTTGCTTGACGTTGGACCAAAGTTGTGAATTAATAGAAATTCAGTCGTGAAAAGATAGAAATTCAGTCTTTTCGGTAAAGTCACGTAGGTAAAAATTTCAAATAAATTAAATTACGACGTTTCGGAAGCAACGGAGACTTTACCGAAAAAAACAAAGAGTAGGAATCCTTGCAGTCACTAAAACTTCAAATCGTGAATTGATAACAATTTTTTACATACTGTAGCTGTTTTAATGCGCAAAAAAACCCTTTAAATTGTATATTTTTTTTGTTTGACTGCGGAACACAGTTTAATTGATGCAGAGTAAATTGGAAGGCTTGCACGCAACACTGCAATGCTGGATGACAGCAAATAGGTCCGCGACTCAGCCTGCAGTGTTGAGACACAAGTAGGGGAGTAAATCAGGTTTGTAGTGGTGTAACGTGGCCATCGATTGATCGATTAAAGATAGATGATTACGATCACGGTGTATGCGTACATTGAATAGTGCTTGCACGAGTTATTCTAATTGTAGATTATATGCTGCTGTTGTTACACATCCACCATGGTGATCAGAGGAACGAGAGAGGGCCCAATGCAGACGAGGCAAGACATGAGCCAATGCAGACTTTGTAAACAAGACGGACAATATTCCATGGTTCTTTCGGTAAAGTCACGTAGGTATAAAATACAATAAATTTAATCACGACGTTTCGAGCGCAACACAAGCGTCCGTCATCAGGTGGGACAACCACAGCAAGAAACAATTGCTGAAGTGGGCCCACTGAATTACAGAGGAAAGACGTAATTACGAACGAGAGAGAAGAAGCGAGACAGAACATATGAGACATGACGATAGGGACACGAGAGAGCAGATGACACGTGCGATTCACTCGCGATTTCGATGAAGCTAACGATACAAACGGGACTACAAATCAAAGACAATGCAGATAAGACAGAGCGTACTAGACAATACGGGCCAACAAATAATCTATTTCTGAGTCAAGCCATGACCCCTCATAGAGACAGTCTTCTTGTGGATGTGGTGGTGGTAAAAAATCGTGACATGCTGACCAGGGCATGGGATCATTTTTACAGCACTGCAACATTTTAGTAACTTACAATTGGAGTCATCCACATATCAAGATCGCAAATTAGCTTTTACTTTCATTGGGCCCTTGCCAATCGCCAACATTCCACATTCTCATGGTGGATGAGCAATGTCGCCCCGGGTAATCGTTGTTGATTTCCTTTTTAGCAAGTGGTGCGTTCTCAACCAGATGCTACTATTTTCTTGGTTCTTTCGGTAAAGTCACATAGAAGGGCACAATGCGAGCAGCCGTCCTCAGGTGAAGAACAGGTCTGTCGGAAAGACAGCGTCTGAATGAACGTCACCAAGCTTGGCAGCGTATATTTAAGCTGGGTTAGAGGAGGAGAGAGCCTTGACAAAGGAGTTTACATATCAACAGAGGAATTTAGCATATTTATGGGAAATGCAGATATGGGATTAGTCACTACTTGTGGAATGTGTAGGTGGTGGGGGGGGTCTCAAAGTAATATTATGCTCGTGTATTATGTAGGATTAGCAGTAATAAAGGGAGGAAGTAGGATTAGCAGTAATAAAGGGAGGGAAATCTTAATAGTAAGGAGCTGCTTACCGAAAGAACCAAGAAGATAAATCCCTGCAGTCACGAAAGCTTTAAATACAGATGCTACTAATTTTTAACCATCCCTCCCCTCCGAGATGGTTGGTGATTGCGATAATGATGAGGTTGTTTGTGACATTGACCGGGATTTGAACCTTGGCTTAGTTCTGTTGATCTGCCCGCTGAGCTATATCCCAACCCATGACCTTCAACATTTATTCAACACTGCGAGCTGATTCCAATTATATAACAAAAAATATGCTCGACAAATAATAATAGACATTTATAAATCAGGTTCAGTAAGTAGTCATGGTTGACATTGGATTTTTATAAACAGCGAGGCATAGTCTGGGATCTATTACGTGTCTGGGCATTATTCATTTCTGCAATATGCAGTATTTGTTATAATTGATTTAAATAACAATTACTGGGTATTTATTACATGTTTCGCCATCGCCTACTTAAAATTGTTACGTCTCTGCCAGGCAAATAGTTTAGTTCATGCGTTATAACTGTTTGGGATCTAATTTTTATTCGAGTTAACTTTAAAGTTAGATTTGTTAAATAAATATTTTTAATCAAGATTATTTCCCTCCATAAGTTGTTATCCAAACCGTAAATAACAAAGGATGGATAAGATAAAGGAAAGCAATTGACGTCAGAAAATGTCCTTCTGGTCATTTCTATAAGATTGGGATTTGATCAAAACTAGTTAGAAAGTTAAAAAGTGTGGCTTGTGAAGAGTTATATTGGTGCTTTAAAGTTGTACAAGCTAAGCAGGAGCGCAAAAACAATATTTGTTTTCAACAACCCACAATAATTCGAGATTTGCTTTGTAAATTTGATAGTCTTTTAAAAATGTTTCATGAGCCTTCACACAATTTATGTACAGTAATTAAATCTCGCATGGTTTAAATACACTTAGTAAAAGAAAATATGTCTATGTCCAAAGTGTGAGGCAAATATGAAATCAATAATTCAAGATTGTCATCGGATTTTTATTGTCAACATGTATACAATACGTAATTAAAAATAAATGCAACTTTTGTTACATTATTGGAATTTGTTAAATCAGAAATAACGATTTAGTCACGAATCACTCGCAAATATTTAATAACAACTCAAATCTTGATTTGAAGCTTTGAATATGAACAAAAACATATTAATTTCAACGATTTAACTGGTGTCTGTGCTTAACAAATTAACAATGAACCAGCAATTATATCATTATTCTGGTTACGTTGCATTTGCAGCGGTGCACAAGCAGAATTAACAAACAAAAAACTCCAAACACGTTCGTTAGCAAAAATGTGGACATTATAAAAAAAAATAGAAATAGGCGACGTTTCGGCCCATGACCCTTTTTCATAGCCATTGATATATGCCCGTGAAAAAGAGCCATTGCCCGAAATGTCATTATTGTGTGCTGTGAAAAATGTTAATTGTCAGAAATATAAATGTTTCCTTTATTAAGGCCACAATGCAGCGTTATTGACTAATGCGTTGAGTCTGTTGTCTCAAAACAACAAATCGGGAAGTCGGTGGAGGGGGGGGGCATTGCTAATTCTAGATTTGAAGCTTTCGTGACGGCAAGGATTCATACTCTTAGGTAAAGTCACGTAGGTAAAAGTAAATAATAAAAATCTTATTTTATTTCTATTACTTATTTTTACCTACGTGACTTTACCGAAAAACAAACCTAAGGGGATTCATTGCTAAGCCCGGCGTCGCCTCGCGCCGCCGTGACGTCATCCCAGCAGCAGGCCGGCGTCGCCGTCATGGCAACGCTGAACAGACGTCACCGCGTCTCCTGCGGGGGGAGGGAGAGAGGGAGGGCGGGGTAGGGGGAGGGACGGGGGAGGGAGGGACGGGGGAGGGAGGGAGGGCGGGGGACGGGGGAGGGAGGGCAAGGGAGGGTGGGAGGGGGGGGAAGGGAGGGTGGGAGGGGGGGAAGGGAGGGTGGGAGGGGGGGAAGGGAGAGGTGGGAGGGGGGGAAGGGAGGGTGGGAGGGGGGGAAGGGAGGGTGGGAGGGGGGGAAGGGAGGGTGGGAGGGGGGGAAGGGAGGGTGGGAGGGGGGGAAGGGAGGGGAAAGGGGGGGAAGGGAGGGTGGGAGGGGAAAGGGAGGGAGGGGAAGGTTGGGCGGATGGGAAGGGGGGGGGAGGCGGAGGGAAGGGAGGGGAATGGAGGGAGGGCAGGGAGTGGGGGGGGGAAGGGAGGAGGAAGGAAGGGAGGGCGGGAGGGGGGTTCGGTGGAGGGAGGGCGCGCGGGAGGGCTGGGGCGGACCCCCCCACCCAACCCCCCCCCTAATCCACCTCAACCCCCACCCCCTCACGCCACTCCCGCCCCGTGTTGCGGTGGCGCGCGCGCGCGCTTCGTTTCCCGCCATTTTTGCGTGAGGCGGCGCGCGCCGCCCGCGACGATGCTCGCGCTCTACGCCGCCTACATCATGGCGGCGCTTTATGCCCTCCTCAGGTGCGCCTTCAAAGTGCATTGTTTTTTTTACATGCGAGAGAATGCGCACCATTTATTATCGTGATTTATTTTGCGGTGGGGTTTTTTATTTATTTTTATTATTATTATATGGTTTCCACGTTATCCATTGTGTTGATGACAGGTGTCACACAGAGTCGTCAACATTTTGAATGGATTGTGATCCATCATCCATTTTTTGAGAATTCCACTCACCTGAAAAAAAATGATTTATCCCTCTCCCCTCCCCCCTCCCTATGTGTGTCCGTCACTGCCATGATTCAAACGGGGTCATGCTGTTTACACACTGAAAAGCAATGGCATGATCGTTTTCTGTCCACTTTGACCGTGTTATTATTACCTGTGTAGAGGAGTAGAAGAGAGTGGTGGTGGCGTCATGTGCGCTGTCCGGTGCGATGGCGTCACGGGACGTGGGGTCACGCGCGCTGGACAGCGCACATGACGTCACAGGGGGGACCCCGTGACGTAAGCGGGTTCCTAGCTGGAGTCAAGGTTCGAGAGAGGGTGAAACGGGGAGTCAGGGGCAAGAGGGTAGAGCAGAGGTTTTGATTCCTTACCCGTATCCGGCCGCACCAGGGTCGCAAACGGGTACCCGATACCCGTACCCTACCCGATTCCCGGCTACCCGGCCGGGTATCGGGTAGGGTACGGGTATCGGGTACCCAACTGGGACCTCTGGGGTAGGGATAGTGGAGATAGCACAGCGCCAGGGCTGGACATGGCGCTGTGCTATACCCGTGTTGGATGATCCCACGGCCGGCGCAGAGGAGGCGGCACGGGCCAGCCGGCTGTGTTGGGACCCAGTGGGACCGAGCCCGGGACCCCTAACCCCTGGGAAGTGGTTCACCCCCCCCCCCTTCCCCCCGTGTCTTGTGTAGCCCTTAATAAATGGCGAAAGCCCTTAACCTCAGTTTAACACGTAGGCTTTCGCGACCAATATTATTCATAATCTAACGTTTTTGGGTTAGATCGCGTTATTTATAAATGTGTCGTAACCCTCCAGCACCCGACACGGCCAATCAGCAAAAAAAGTGTCACGTTGACAAAAGACAAATAGTTCACTGCTTTAGCCCACCGGTGTGTTGAAGCGTGAAACCACAACATTTACAATTTTTGAGTACGACGTTTCGCTGGTAATTGCCCGATGATGCTGGATGCAATTACCAGCGAAACGTCGTACTCAAAAATTGTAAATGTTGTGGTTTCACGCTTCAACACACCGGTGGGCTAAAGCAGTGAACTAGTTGTCTTTTGTCAACGTGACACTTTTTTTGCTGATTGGCCGTGTCGGGTGGTGGAGGGTTACGACACATTTATAAATAACGCCCTTAACCTCACCTCCGTCTCTGAGTGAGTCGTCGCCAGCTCCTCAACACCTGTGCTGTCGTCACCTTTTGACGCGCGCTCGTTCAATGACCAACCCCATAACCACGTCAGACATTGGCATGAACACAACTCTGGGGGCGGCAGCAGCATATAACCACCATTGTTTACATTTTCATAAAGAGTAATAGCGATTTAAATGTCTTAGGTTGAATCTGGCATAGGTCATTTTGCTACTTCACGATCACACAACTGTGTCAGCGACAGGTTTCGCGACAAGGGTTGCAAATGATGAGGTAACCACCGGCATATATCATTCGAAGAATATTTCACAATGTAAAAAGATGGGGAGAACTCCCTGTAACTTATTTTTAAAAAGCAGGGTTTTCATTGTTCTGGGAAGCCTTCTAGATTTACCATGACAGTTACCTCAAAATTAGGATGTTACTAGGATAATGAAGGCAGGTGGTAACTCTTAATTGCAACCCAATCAGAATAATCTCAGTAAATTTTTACATTGTCTTTGTTGCCAATTAACACTTAGAACGCCGACTTCAACATCATCTGCGCATTGTCCACCACCTGCAATCGTTGTCCACCACGTGTTTTCAAAAAGCAGAGTTCCTACCGTTACCATTGCCTCAAACAACCGCGAACACTTTCTCCGGTTCACTTTATTTCAAAGCACAATGTTATGATCACCATCGTCATACCATGATCGTGATTGATATCCACCAGCACTGCACCATCACCATAATATACATCTTCACAAGTGCACTTCGTCCACCCCATAAAGTGTTGCTTACGGTCTTGAGGCATTTCTATATATTTTTCTCATCATCACACATTTGCCATAACAATGGTTGGCCACAAATACAGTTCATTGTCATGAGTGTCAATCATTATCAACATGCCCATCATCCGCCCCATCTATTGTTGCTTATGGCCTTCGAGTGGGGGCTTTTAGAGCAGAGTAGGAATTATTGACTGATGCGTGCCCTTGGTATATATCTTTTGGTCGAGACAACTGATGGGTGCAAACCAACTGACCAGGTACGTCATTGGCGTGGTGATGGCGGAGGCCGAGCCGTCGCAAGGCGGCCCACCGGTCGCCCCCGCTGGAACCACCAACTGCGACTGCGAGGACCCTTCGCAACCGCAACACAGCGACGGCGACACCCAACACTCGCTCTTCACCATCGGCGGCCCCGGCGAGGGCTCGGACGATGATGAGGCATCCAGTTCCGACTTCCAAGCCCTGCCAGACGAGACTGACGGCATGCTTACCCCCACCTCCTCGGGCTCCGGTTCGGACTCTGTTCCTGACTTGGGCTGCGCGCTCTCCCACTCAGTCATCCCTCTGGAAATCAGGTATGGCCCGTGTCTGTGTGATGCTTGTTATGTTAATGATGATGCTTGTTATGTTGCTAATGCTTGCTGTGATGATGAAATATGACATTGCAGAACTGCAAGACAGGAAGAAGAGAAACATAACGATCTGTTGACCATCTGAAGCAATTTTTTTTATCAGGCCTCCCCCCTACACCGTGTCGGTTGTGGAGTTTGCTTGACCATACCGCACTACACTGGTCAAAGGACGGGTTCAAATATCACTACTGATGTTAGCCAGCTGATGTCCACTCTTGGATTCATAGCACAATGAGCAAACCACTGCACCATAACTCTGCCGCTCCGTCTACATTATGTATATACAAATACAAATGTATATGGGGTTCATAGTCAATGGCTTTTTATTAAAATATAACATATGCTAACCTTAACCCTATAGTCACATTTTCCAGTTGCAAAAGTTTCAGTTATGTATTCAACAATTATTACACTATGTAACACAATTTTTGTTCCGCGGTAGTAAGTGTTATTTCGTAATTGCTTATGCCAAAAAAGTAGAGAAAATGGATATTATTCCCCACAAACTTTGCTTTTGTGACCAGGACAGTGATATTTTGAAATGTACCTATTTTCAATGAGAAAACTGACGAATGTCTTTTCGTTCACATAAAGTAAAAAAAAACATGAATCAAAAATATCCTGTATTTATACTAAAGTAATCCGGAAATGACTACAAAAGATTTAGAAGCAAGTAGTTTTTCGAGATTTATGATTATACTGTAAATCACTTTCATGAATCAGCCCCCAAATGTAGTCTCCCGTCATGTTCTCGTTATACTGTCCTTGGTCACGGCGTTCAAAGTCCAGTATATCCTGGTGGAAGTGCTCACCTTGCTCCTCCGAGTACGCTTCCATGTTTTCCTTTAATTTATCAAGATGAGTATCAAGGATATGGACTTTGACGGACATCCTACAGCCCATTGTGCCGTAGTTCTCCACCAGAGTCTCAACCAGCTCCACATAGTTTTCGACCTTGTGATTGCCCAGGAAGCCACGAACCACTGCGACAAAGCTGTTCCAAGCCGGTTTCTCCTTATTAGTGAGCTTCTTGGGGAATTCAGTGCACTCCAGGATCTTCTTTATCTGTGGTCCGACGAAGACCCCGGTTTTGACCTTTGCCTCAGACAGCTTAGGGGAGAAGTCTTGAAGGTACTTGAAGGCTGCCGACTCCTTATCTACAGTTTTGATATTGTTTCATAAGGCCCAATTTGATGTGCAGTGGTGGCATCAGCACCTTCCGGGGGTCCACCAGTGGCTCCCACTTGACGTTGTTCCTCCCCACAGAGAACTCGGTCCGCTTTGGCCAGTCCCGCCTGTGATAGTGCGCCTTGGTGTCCCTACTGTCCCAAAGGCAAAGATAGCAGGGAAACTTGGTAAAACCGCCTTGGAGACCCATCAGGAATGCCACCATTTTGAAGTCTCCGATGACCTCCCAGCCATACTCATCATAGTTCAAGGCGTCGAGCAAGGTCTTGATTCTGTTGTAAACCTCTTTGAGGTGCACCGAGTGAGCCAGGGGAAGAGACGGGTACTTGTTACCATTATGGAGCAGCACGGCTTTGAGGCTCCTTGATGAGTTGTCAGTGAAGAGGCGCCACTCATTCTGGTTACAGGCGATTCCGATTGCCTCGAACAGACTGGTCACATTGTGGCAGAAGCAGAGCCCATGTTGACGGGGTGAACAAGCTGCAAAACGGTTGGTGACGCTTCCTCTGATCTGCAACTTGCACACTTTTATCCAATAAGTTCCACTGCTTGAGCCGAGATGTCAAAAGCTCGGCATTGGACTTAGTGAGACCAATATCTCTGATCAAGTCGTTGAGGTCTTTTAAGTTGGGGTAGTATGGGTTTCTCTCCTCAGCTCCACCTCTGAAATTGTCATCTCGATCTACAACATCTTCCTCGCTCTCTGACTTGCTGCTCTCTTCTAAAGAAGGCTGCTCTCTCCCCAGAGGAGTGGGTACGGGGAGCTCATGGCAGTGTGGCACCGGGGCGATGGATATAGGAAGGTCCGGATACGTGATAGCAGGTGCATTCTTGCCAGTCATACGTTTGGAAGGGTTCACCATGCAGAAGTAGCAGTTGCTTGAGTGGTCAGTGGGTTTCCACCAAATTCTTGGAATAGCGAACTTCATGGCTGTCTTTTCCCCTCTATACCATCCTACAAAGTATATTTATTTCACCCATGACTAATGTGTAAGAGATTCTCGCAAGATTTTTCTTATATTATATATTTTTTCAATAACATTGAAAATTGTAAAACATTTAAAAATTAAAAACTTTTACAAAAATTTTGTTTAAAAATTTTATAACGTAAAATTCTGAGCAACAATTGTCCATTTTACCTTCCAGAGTTTTGCATTGCTCACAGGTGAAATGAAGTGCCCAGGGTTTCTCTTGATCCCCGACAGGCATGCCGAAATATGCCTTGCAGGCCTCACACATCTTAGCAGATGCTTTCACAGAGTACTTTTTTGCTCTTGTCTTGATACATTGGCTGCAGACATAGCAAAATGCGTCTGCCGGATGCTTGCAGCCTCTTGATGCCATCTCAGAAAAAGGCAGATATATATCCACTTAGGCAGCTGGAACTAAACTGAACTGGGGGGCTTAAGGACCCTGTATTTATACTATTTATATTATTGGAAAGTTCTAGAATGTTTGAGAAGTTACTCCAAGTTTACTCAGCACTGAATCTATCTGGAATGTTCTGGAAAATAGGTAAATTTCTAAATATCACTGCCCTGGTCACAAAAGCAAAGTTTGTGGGGAATAATAGCCATTTTCTCTACTTTCGAGACATAAGCAATTAGGAAATAACACTACCCAGGAACAAAAAAAAATTGTTACACAGTGTTATCCATTTTAATTTGACAGGAAAAAATATGCATGATTTTGGAAATAAAATTGGCCACGTTTTCACATTGCTGTGTATATGTATGAACAATCAAGAATAATAGATTGCTATTCAAAGAAGTAATTGCAGCTTGACAGCAACCAATGGACGAGTCACTGAAATAAATGATAATTATTTACGATTTAGAACAAACACATACTGTAAATAGATCTATTTTGTTATCATATTGTCTGTATCGAGCTGTGAATGGCTCTTTTACAATGGGACCCTGTATGTTGCATTAGATATGGTTAGTACTTTGACCTTTTCGCAAGGATATAAATTTACTGCTATAATATAAAATGTATGATCATGGCATGATGCTTCAGTAATGTGGGGTGACCCAATTTAGGCTGCTGTGCATTTTGTGATTGAAGTAATAATTTTATATTTTAGCGCAATACGTACGTTTTGCAATCTCTTGAGAGTTAATCAGCCACAGTGGTAACAATAAACTGTGCAAATTAAACATGTGTTGTAAACCTCGTGTTCACAGTGCTTGCAAAAGTCCACTCGATCATTTATACTAGCAGGCAGAACAGACGTGGCATGTTGCAAGATTAACTTTTGTGGTAGGTTGCAATAGAGCCGTACGTATATTGTTACAATGTATGTGGGTGAAAAGGTTACGCAAGGGAATATTAGGATGCTTGGTCAAAAGAGGACAATGTACGTTTAACATGCTGATGTGAAGCTCATGTCCTTTGCTTTTTTTTGGTCTCTTTTTCCAACTTGTTCCAATTTGGCAATGGTGTCATGTCATGAGATGAACGGTCCGTTTTGAAATTTTACAGTGTGGCTACCATGTGTTAGAAAACTGCCTGCATAAGATATTTTTTAACGAGATTTTAAAAAAATCCTTCAATTGTCCTTATCCTTGAAACAGCAGGGGGTAGACATTCTCAGGATCTCTGCTATAAGATTTTGGCATGACAGTCAAAACGATATTATTTTTAATCCTCACACCTGGAATTATAGATGCTCATGTCATATTAAGTATCTGTACAAAGATCAATTCTAATGTGTATGACTTATTTAATTGGAGCCGTACAGGTATTGTTATAGCTGAAAATGCCAATTTTTCTGCTGTTCATTAATTGATAATGGTTTGTGTGTGGCCGTAACAGGGTGTTCAGTAAATTTGCAGCATAAATGTGTATGCATAATACTGCTTTATAAAAGGGCTTAAGTCTTGCACCAAAGTCCTAGCTTGCACGTCTGAAGCGAAATAGTGTACATCTATACGCAATGAGACATTTCAAAATTTTAGTTTTTATTGTTTAAGGCTGGTTAGATATCATGGATATTGAAGACACACAAAAATATGTTGACCTTGTCAGGCAAAGCACTCTTAGCATCTGTTATGGTAGTACAATTGCTCTGCTGCATTTGTGCCTGTACAGTAGTCCATAGAGCACCAGTATTGACACATCACACCTAGTGTTTATTTTTTCTGGTTGAGTCACCATATCCTGCACAAACAGCTTGGACACACATTAGTCCTTCGGAGAAAGTTGTACTAGCAAGCGCCTATAAGCACAAAAGCAACTCCGTTGGGTGGGTGTTACCAACATTTCACACGTACAATTGCTCGTTTCGACACACCACACCAGGTAAACATTGTATGTTGATTGGAAAGGCATGAGGCTCAGGTTGAGTGTAGAAATTAGAATACTGTAGTACAGTTAATTTACACTGCTGGATGATAGCCTCCTCATGCCATACATGTTAAGGGGATTATTGACCACAGTTTATCGTGATGGTCAGCTCAGTTGGTGAAGGTGGGGAGCATAGATGTGGAACAGTACGATAATCGATTTTTCTACACTGGAACTCTGCTGCTCACAACATAACCATATAAATGATATACGGTGGTTGCAGGCGCAATCCTCCTTAGCTTCTGATATCTGGGTGATTTGGTTATTGACAAATGATATAATGGGTGCAATTGGCAGAGGTGGGACAAAGTCATTGTTATGCAAGTCCAAGTCGAGTCGCAAGTCATCAAATTCATGACTCGAGTCTGACTCGAGTCCAAGTCACATGACTCGAGTCCACATCTCAGAGGTGGGACAAAGTCATTGTTATGCAAGTCCAAGTCGAGTCGCAAGTCATCAAATTCATGACTCGAGTCTGACTCGAGTCCAAGTCACATGACTCGAGTCCACACCTCTGGCAATTGGCATGTCAGCAAGAGACCATATAAAGTTGGTGGATCACTCTGTCTTGACCGAGCCAATGGAAAATGTCCATAGGTTGAGCTAACCCCAAAGCTTACTCATGTTAGTTGCACTGTACATCTTTTAATGAAAACTAATGTTGCTCGTGTTCTTGCATACTGTTTTTCTTGCGTTGTGGGTTATTTATGTTAATCCCATCATTTTGGCAAAGTGGCATGTGGTGGCAAAGTGGCATGTGGTGTCCACGTGGGTGGGTTGACTTAAGGACGACAGCCCCTGAATATGAGAAGATTTGTGGTGTGAGTATGGTCCTATAGTGTGGAGTACTTTATCTGGCAGGTATCCAGCCCCTTTGAACAAGTAACAATCAGCTGTAATAGGTTTGGTCTGTGGCATGTTCTGTCTCTTTGGGCGCTAAGCCAAAATTCTTGCCACATTCTGACATCATAGGGCCAGCCTTTTTACATGTCACTTCTGACAGAGAATCTGGCCACATTTATTGTGAGGCTGTTTCAACACAACGCCATTATCTACCATCCCTTGTCAATCCGCTGCTGGATCAAGGCCTCCCACTCCTTGTCAGCCATGGTCGTTAATTGACCATGCTTCACCACATTTATCAGTCCAGTTTGGTCAATGTGTACAAGAACCAGTTAAGTTATCATTCTCCTCTGACTGGGATCAAACCCAGGTCACTGGGTTCATAGTGCAGTGTGCTAACCCACCTGCACTGTGGTTGTGCAATGGTTTGCCGACTGAGTGATATCAGAAGCGGTTCTGGGCAGCCTTCACCATTCTACACTGACCAGCATGGTAAAGTACGGTCAAACAACCCCCAAGACAGACACAGGGGAAAGGCCTTCATCCAGCAGTGAAAAGACAACATTCTGAAAGTAATAACACTAATCCAAATTTCGATTTAAAGCTTTCGTGACTGCAGGGATTAATCTTCTTGGTTCTTTCGGTAAAGTCACGTAGAAGGGAAATAATAAAATAATAAAAATAAAATACAATTCTCACGACGTTTCGGCCACAACGCAAGCAGCCGTCCTCAGGTGAAGAACAGGGCTGTCGGAAAGACAGCATCTGAATGAACATCACCAAGCTTGGCAGCGTATATTTAAGCTGGGTTAGAGGAGGAGGGCGCCTTGACAAAGGAATTTGCATATCAACAGATTGATTTAGCATATTTATGGAAAATGCAGATATGTGATTCGTCACTACTTGTGGAATGTGTAGGTGATGGGGGGGGGGGTATCAAAGTCATATTATGCTCGTGTATTATGTAGGAATATCAGTAATAATATTGCTCTAAGCGGGAATTGTGGTAGTCGTCGTGAAGCCACCCCACCCCTAGCTACTCTGCATGTCCATCACTGCTGACCACAACCCCCACCACTATCCCAAACAGGTCTCAAGGATTTCCCTTGATACTAACGGTTTTCACAATTTATTGTTTCTCACAGACATGCAATGAATTCACGTATTTTAGTTGTTTACCTGAAAATAACACTCGGCCCTCGCCCACTGGCTTTAAAAGTTTTAAAGTGTGAAACTAATCACAACTCTTATTCACTTATTTACTGTAGGAGCATTCACTAAGTGATGTACATTAAGCCTATTGCTGCAACGCAAACTTTTTTTTTGTAACTCCCCCCCCCCCCCCGGCCCTTGCCTTATTTCTTGGAGTTTCTTCCCCAGTTACGTGGGGTTTTCCAAAGGTTTTTTAGTGGGGTGGGGGGGAGTCTCGCTGATTTGAACTCTTTGGGGTTGACATGTACGCTACCCCCTCAGCAACTTGCTTTAGCCCAGAGTTGGCAAGAAGTCTCATGGCAAAAAGAAAGCTGCAGTGCCTTTAAAACAAGCCCCAATCGGGGGGTAGCAGCAGAGCCTCAGCAGGAAGGGATGAGGCCTAAAGCGGACATCCAAATAAGTGACCTCTTAATAAAATAGCAACTGTGAAGAAATTACAGCGACTTAAACCGCACCACAATTCCGCATGAAGAGAAGTGCTTCATTTAAGTACTTCCCTGCTCATTCAAGGAAATGAAAGCATAGCATCAAATAAGTACAGCAGGCAGTAAAATAATTCTAGAGATGCGGCCACAGGCCAACTAGTGATAGTATAGTGCGGTAATAATGTAGTCATGGGCGCAATAATAACTTTGATACATCAATCTATGGTTATCACCCACAATTTATAACACAATAATACTATAATTGACTACAATTATAGTTTTCATTCCCATACATTTATATTACTCATGTAACTGGATCATGAAAAACATCAGCAGATATTGTCATATAAAGTGCCATGTTGCACACAGTAATTCGATAGGATGTATCTATGTTGTGTGTCTCTCTCGGTGTCTCTGTGTTGTCTCTCTGCTTGTGTGTCTGTCCGTGTGTCTCCGTGTCTGTGTTTTGTCTCTCTCTCAAATTAAATTATTTCTACGTGACTTTACCGAAAGAACCAAAGAGTAAGATAGGATTAGACTGTCATTGTTGCCTGCAATGTTTTGCATTGAATTTAATAAAGTTCACCGTAGACCTTTTGAGAGGGGTTCTTTGGTTAGAAATGGACTTGATCATTATCATTACTACCATGCTGCATCAACTGGTAGATGAAGGCCTCCCCAAATGATCACCATTTATTAGTCCTACAATGCCAGAATTCATCCCACTTCTGCAGAAACTCATGTAATCACTGTCTGTGAATTGTCTTCTTGGGTGCGTTCCATCATCAGTCTTATCCATCGACCATCAACCCTTCGAGTGATGTGTTCTGCCCAAGCCCACTTAATTTCCTTAAGTCATTATTACATGTCAAATCTGCATTAGTTCTCAATTTTGGAGCTTTCGTGACTGCAAGAATTATTCTTTGGTTCTTTCGGTTAAGTCACGTATAAAGATAAAATAATAAATTAAATAATAGCATACTACTATGCTAGTATGCTATTATCTGCATTAGTTCTTCTATCCACGTGTCTCTTTCTGTCTTTGTGTATTTCCCAGTATTCATTTCTCCATGCTTCTTTGCACACTATTCAACTTTTGTTCCATTTTCTGTGCCTGTTCATGTTTTGGTATTGATGCATCATTGCACTCCTAATTTCCGTAGAGCCGAGAGGACAGGCAAAAGGTAGTGATAAACAATGACAATGGTGAATAATTGTCAGTCTGTTCTTTTGCTCCACATTCCTGTCAGCACTTAAGATTTCACTGGGGCATTGTCTTGTTAAAGCCTGTGTTTCAATACTAAAACATATTTTGCAAACTCGAGGATTGTCTCTTAAGGTCTGGCATCATTGATTGGATCCATTGTAACTCCACAAGGAACGAGGGCCACCACTAACCACTACTGCTCTGAATGGAGTTTTTGTTAAAGCCACCCCCCCTCCACCTCCTTCAGGGTTCATGGTCCCTCCATAAGCACCACAGCGAATACTAATTTCCACTATTCTCGAAATATCGCAGTTTAATTCAGATGTATTTATTAATGAAATAGTGTGCATTGATCAACGTGGGGGTTTATCGTTATTAAATATATATTTTTTAATGCACCCAAAAAAATCCCCACTTATTTTATTGCTCCGGCCACACTCAATGAAATCCCAAGATTGAATTTTTTGTCGAGATCCGTGCATGTTTAAGTGTGACATCGTGCAGTGATGTATAGCCAATTTGTCGGGCCTTGTAATGTGAATCACAGGGCACATAAAAAGTTGACATTCATGGTAAGTTTATACATATAAAAATTGTACTAGTGTCACTGTATTAGCATAACATGTAATTACCCAACCAGACCCCCCCAAAAAAATCTCTCAAAATGTTACATTCATGGCAATAAGTTATGACAAGGAATGAACATAAATACTGTAATACATATTTATTTCAGTAGAAATTGCTAAATGATTGAATTTATGTTGCTGTAGAACATACAGCCATGTTTATTATCCTAGTTGAATTTAATTCAGGTTTTATTACATTTATTTGGCAATGTATTAGGTGGGTAATGACACTGAGTTCATTGGCTTTCTGTGGCAACTGACTGAGCTAATGGATGTACACTTGCCCCCTCTTCCCATGGGAAGACTTAGATACGACATTTTCTCTATCACTGCCTCTTGATGGCTCGCTGCAACTAATTGTCAACAACCAAAATGCATCGCGCTGCTGTGCCCCTTGGACGGGATGTAAATTTGGCTATCCCATCCGTTTCCTTGCCTTTGTATTTGTTTTTACTCACGAGAATTGAAACGCGTGACAACATCTCTGGCTGAGTTGGCACATAAAAGTGGAGATGTCAATTGGCCGTATTCTTGACTGGATCGTGAGCTGGAGTTTATTTTCTCATGCACAAGTTACGCACCCTAATGGGATCGCTGTTCCCACATTAATACTTTGGGCATCTGCTCTGTAGTGAAGTTTTTTTTGCCAAGTGTCAATGTGATCCAGAGTAGAAATATTTCTAATTGTTGCTTCTACTTCACCAAATGAGGGCTGCCGCTCTTCAGATAAGCTGTACACTTGAATTTTACGTCCGTTGACCTATGTGAAGTATGGTAAAAAAAACGACCATGACAGCATGGGAAAGCCTTCATTCAGCAGTGGATTGACAAAGGACTATAGTAAATTAAATATAGATGTTACATTGAATTGCGTAATAACATATGTAGCAATTTTGCTATGTCCAGAAATCAAATGAGAATAGCTGTAAAAATGTTTTATGCAGGACCATATTTCTATACAGTAGTTCAAATTAACATTTCAGTTGTGCAAGGTTCTAGTTTATGCATACCTCATAAGTTGGTATTAACCATTCTAGAGTATTTTTTTAAATTTCAATTTCAATGTAATGTTGCTTTTTACCTGCTCAAAATTGAGTTTATTCATTTAGTGCCAAATCAGAGGGTAAACGACTCAAATCCTTATTTAAAACCTAATTTTCAAGTGCTGGAGGGTTGTTCGCATCAGGGCATGGTAAAGTTTCAGATGGCTGCGGTGTTCTACACAAATTAACTTGCGTGTAACCCCAAAACAAGTACTTTCTTGAAGCCCCATTCCTGCATGTTCTTTGAAGGCCATTAAAATTGTCCATGACCCTTGCAGAAGGCTTGTATGGGTGTGCGTAGTAACAGACAACATCCGTGGGAGGAGACCCAAAATATGATCTTGGCGAGGTCACAAGATGACCTTAATCCAAGCCTGACTATCTGGATCCCGACATGAATGTTGCAATGCTTTCCGAGAGACCCTTGGTTTCAGCAGATAAATCAGTCGGCGAATTGTTACGTAAGAGTCTTGTTTTTTTAGAATTTGTTTGTGATTTATTCTGCCAGGGAAACCACATATATAAAACATGTCAGTGCACCTCGGGTCGCGAGGTAGTTTAGTGAATTTGAAAGTTTAGGCATTTCCATTATTTGTTAGTCCCATTTGTAATGGATAATTATGCAATTTACAGCCCTTTGTCAGTTCACTGTTTGATGAAAGGCTCCGAATGTTGGTGATGGGGATTTTTGTTACACCTTAATCACGACAATTAGTGTGGGGTGTGAAGGGGGAGCTCAAGACGAGTTCAGATATCACTCACAGCTGATGTTAGCTGTGGTCAGGAACCTTACTCACATCTCTGGGTTGAGTGTTTTGCACTAGCAGCTGTGCCATGGCTTCACCTCCGAGTCCCTTTATTGTGTATTGAAATAGATGCAGATGTGGCCAATCTGTTAAGCTTAAGAGTAATAAGTATAACCCGTAAAAACAAAGTTTTTCACTATAAATCCTTTATATGCGTGGCAGCTAGAGTCCTCTCGTCCTCTGGCTTGAGATGGCTGCCACCTATGGGTCAGATGATTGCATTGCACCATTAAGCAATTGGTAATTAAATATAACATTTTTGTCCTAAAAAGTGTAAAATTTTGGATTTTTTTTTACGAACATTAATTGTCACGCACAACGAGTCTGTGTGGAAAATGTCAGCTTGATTGGATCACGGAAAGTGGGTTAAAAAACGACCGAAAGATTTGCACGGTCCTAAGCAAGCAAGTAAACTTAATATAAAGGATTTAAAAACCTTTTAATACGAAACTGAAACACCTCCGATTATCACGGTTGTTGAACATACATAAAGATAAGCATTGTACAAATTTGTACTTTGCGTGACATTGGTACATGCTGCATGCCAAGCAAGCCTCTTGCTAACTTAATAACACATAACCAAACCAAAGTCTAAATAGTCAATGTCATGCATTATTGACCAGATATTTGTTTACCGGCATTTAATGCACTTTATGTTTTAGTTAATCAATTATAGATGTACGAGTTATTGTTTTGAATATTGCATGTACTTGTTGAGTTACATGTGAATCTGTTTGTTTACTTGAACACCAATAGGTGATGGTATGCAGGTAATTTCGTGTAGTTGCATGTTTAAATCCTGTACAGTATTAATAAGGTTTTTTAATATTTGTGCCTAATCCTGTAAAGATGTCAGAGCTCACGCGTTATAATCCGATTTCCATCCAGCTCTTCCAGTCGTAACCACTTAAGCGCTTGCCCAAATAAAGAACACTACTTTTGTACACGTCTAGAAGTGATACACATTTCTGAAACTAGATTCTACAAAAAGATCGTTTTTTGACATTTATGGGGAAAAATACAGTGGTGTATATTTTCATTGCTGTAAAATAGTCGTATATAGTGTTGGCAGGCAGTGCTACAACCCCATTAATCGGAGTGATTCCCAGCCACAGCTCATATCAGTGGTGATATCAGTGATGAGTGATTTCGGAACCAGTCCTGCGCCTCCCCTGTATCGACTCCAGTTTTATGTCAAGATCAATTTATGATAGGGGGAACGTGGTTTACATACTTATTTGTGGCATACGGTGTGTACTCCCTCCCCATTTACGGAATATGGCATTTACCACAGGTTAACTTAACCACTGTTTTGTTTATCACGACACCACTGGATAATTCAGCCTTAAAGGAGTATGCCAGGTACACGGCACTGCATAGCAAGTCAACATGCAGGTTTTTATCAGTATTTTTGATATCGTTGAAGGAATGTTTACGTTCTACTGTGTTGTCGATTTTTGGTTCAAATGTGGAGCAATAGAGCACAGTAAAATTGTTATTAATTATACCACCATGCCTATAGCCATATCACCCAGGATACATCCATTTTCGTTCGACATTGGAAGGTAACCAGTTGAATCTGTATGGTGCTTGTTGGATGGGTGACCACCACGCACAACGGGTGTTATCGGCTGCTGCAGGACTATGTTGTAGGCAGCCAAGGTGCAGTGGAGCAAAATCAATTGTTCACGTACGGTTCTTTGAGGCGCCGCGTCTCTGCACTTCTTCATACTGCATTGACCAGTATGGCTGTAGAATGATACAAATAACCTCCATGACCTGCATGGTGGGGAGATCCAGCAGCAGATTGGACAAAAGGCGGCCCACGTACATTACCTCGTGAATGTCACAGTAGCGTCTCGGTGTTTTCTCAAGTCACAATAGTCGGTCAGCATAAATTTGAGTTGCAATGGCACAATTTCGAATTTTACACTTGCATCAACAGTGTAAAAAAGTATAATCGGTTTTCGATTCGTATATTGCTATAGCCAGCTCGGGCACAATAATCCGGAACTAGTGTTTCGGGGGGGGGGGGTTACCCAACGACCCTTGCCCGCCGTACCACGTATCATTACGGTATTTCAAAATAGCGCCGTTCAAGACAAATACCATTGAGTGTGACGTCAGAAACACGGTGCGAGATTACGCGTCGAGCCGAGGTAGGGGTCCGAGTCCAGTTTAATTCCAGAGCTCAGAGGAATTTCCACAACGCAGAATGGCAGTGAATCGGCACAACCTGTAATACAACTACTGTCGTCACAGTCCCGACGCGATCAGACACCGTTCCACCTTGCGTGTGCTCGCCCTCCACCTGGTGGTGTCAGAGCCGCTACTCAGTGCTCGCTAATACACCGCTCCGCAAGCACACACACACTCTCGCTTGTGCTCACAACTCTTCGTCGCACACGCGGCTTCGTTGGGCCTCCTCTTAGCCCGCTGTGCGAGCAGAACACGCCAAGGCGGGGGGCACTCGGGCTCCTGGGCAAGTGCTCTTCCACTCCCGCCTCCACCGTGTTGCCGCAGGATCCCCCACGGGCACTCTAAACACGTTCCTTCGGAGTGGGCAGGTAGGAACTTGGTTGGACAGCGCATTCGTGCACGACAGACAGACAGACAAATAATCCCTGGTGGGGAGTGTGGAACCTGTTGTTCCTACCTGTATAAAAGATAACTTGACTTTAAGTAGCCAGGCAGCCTGCCAGGTAGCCAGCCCCCTTAACTATCGGCCCCTACCCCTTGCTTAGACACCTCCCCTTACCCCCCCCCCTCCCTTAGGCCCCTCCCCTGACCACCCCCCCATATCCTCAGGCCCCTCCCCTGACCCCCCTTCCCTTAGGCCCCTCCCCTGACCCCCCCATATCCTTAGGCCCCTTCCCTGACCCCCCTCCCTTAGGCCCCTCCCCTGACCCCCCCTCCCTTAGGCCCCTCCCCTGACCCCCCCTCCCTTAGGCCTCTCCCCTGACCCCCCCCCTCCCTTAGGCCCCTCCCCTGACACCCCCTCCCTTAGGCCTCTCCCCTGACCCCCCCTCCCTTAGGCCCCTCCCCTGACCCCCCCTCCCTTAGGCCCCTCCTCTGATCCCCCCCCCCTCAGGCCCCTCTCCTGACTCTCCCCTTCCTTAGGCCCCTCCTCTCTCCGTACCCGGCAGTAGGTCTCCACCAATCAAAGAGCTGTTTTAATTATATATATATATTTATGCACGACAGACAGACAGACAAATAATCCCTGGTGGGCAGTGTGGAACATTGTTCCTACCTGAATTAACGGTCTCCTCCACCCTCAAATGACCTCTCCTCACACTAGTGAGTGCACGGTTTCACTTAGAGCCTCAAAGACTGGTTCTTCTTAAAGCATCTGTTGCATCCGGATGGTGCTGGATTGTTGTTGCGATCCTCTGCATTGACACCTCCGTGGGCACTGTTTTTTTATCCTTTATATTAAGTCCGCTTGCTTGCTTGCTTGCGTGCTTGCTTGCTTACGACCGTGCAAATCTTTCGGTCGTTTTTTAACCCACTTCCCGTGATCGAATCGAGCTGACATTTTCCACACAGACTCGTTGTGCGTGACAATTAATGTTCGTGAAAATTTTTTTCAAACATTTTACACTTTTTAGGCAAAAAAATTTTATTTTACATTTATTCAAATAGAACTCATTCATGGCTTTGGCTGAACGCCACAGTATAGGAGCCCAGAGCGTAAGCCCTCCACAGGCCGTGGCGGAGTAGCGCAGTTGGTAGCACCCTCGCTTCCCATGCCAAAGGTCGCGGGATCGATCCCCGCGTCCTCCACAGGCGAATATATTTTTAAATCCTTTATATTAAGTTCGCTTGCTTGCTTAGGACCGTGCAAATCTTTCGCTCGTTTTTTAACCCACTTCCCGTGATCCAATCGAGCTGACATTTTCCACACAGACTCGTTGTGTGTGACAATTAATTTTCGTGAAAATTTTTTTCCAAAATTTTACACTGTTTAGGGAAAACAAATTAAATATTTAATTACCAATTGCTTAATACTGGCAGACAATCATCTGACCCATAGGTGGCAGCCATCTCAAGCCAGAGGACGAGAGGACTCTAGCCGCCACGCATATAAAGGATTTAGAGTGAAAAACTTTGTTTTTACGGGTTTACTTGTTCTGGCTCGCCCAGCCCTTTATATTTGCGGGATAGCTACCATTGCCTCATCTGCTTCACGATTAGAGGTAGTTCGCCTGTTTGTACTTGGGGCTTCAATTACTCCCACCTGGCTTAATCAGCTCTGATCACACCTCAGACAATAGGTGGCTGCTAATTTTATCAGTGGCAGACCTGTCCAAGACCAGTTCTACCACCCTTGGTCAAACATGTAGATAGATACGGTTTTGTCCTGAATTTAGTCCTCTTCGGTAAACATTTTCATTATCTCGAAGTGAGTTTGACCCTTTAAGAGATCCCTACAACCACAAGGCTCATGGGCAGGGCTGACTCTGCTCCCCTGTAATTTGGTAAACAGTAAAGATGTAACGATTCTCCCTTCTCAGCAATTTAATGCATGGTCTGATTCAGGTTTATTTTATTTAAAAACATTTTAATAGAATTTTTGCCGATCTCATTTGTATTATTTCCTTTTTTCTCTCATTTGTACATTTTCGTTTTTCATTAGTCTAAGTCATACATAAGAAAATAATATACATTCCATGTATAAGTAATAAATGATTACACTCACGATTTGATAAGTGCAGGAACGGATTTTAAACCTCGAATCGATGGATCATTGTGTGTACCTGTAAAACAGCTTGACGTTCATGCGTGGATAGTGTGCGTGGCCTGTTTTTCATGGGGATTGCGATGACGTGCATTTCAGTTTTAAGTCAGGTCAACATTTATTTTTCTTAAGAATTCCTCACCAAGGTGTGGCTGGTGGAGTGACATGAACTTGCACAGAAAACATGTCTTGTCATACCTTTGCGTAAAGATATTCGGCTTGCCTGCTGGTATAACCTGAAAGATAAAAACCAGAGGCCAGAAAATTATAATTTTTGGCAGACTGTTGCTGGAAGGGAAATTGATCTCACCATCAAATGAATAATCTGTATATGAAATTAATTGAGCGTCCTTTGGTACAACTTTCACACTTTTTATTAGACAATAGTATTTTTTTAAAGGTCTGCTGACGTTATTTCTTTTAGTTAAGCTTTATCACCCTTCGACACCCTCCTTAGCCATATAATTACTCTCTAACAGTACATAAACCACAGCTGTTTCTTGTAATTCACTGCTACATTTTAAGCAGTGCTTTTATTTGTTTAATCAAACCTTCATAAATCCCATTTGGCTAAATGTTTATCATTTGTGCTGGTGGTTGGCTTACATTAGCACCATCTACTGTGCTCATTACCAGGTTGTTACTTGGTAATTCTAAAAACAGACGTGGAATGCAAAGGTTTTTTGTATTTTCTTACGCAAACGTCGTTCCCTTGTTTTGTGTTTTTTACCCCAGCAAGCACACGACAGCAGTCTTCACAGTAGGTCACAGAGGGAGCAAAGTGCAGATAAATCATTCACTTTATATTCGAGGTCGATGAATAAATAAGAAGAGTACAACTCACGTTCGTTGTTTCCATAAATCACAGGTGATTGTCACGCTCAGTGCATTGGCAGGTCAGCGATTCCTCTCTCTGACTCATGTTTTCCGTAGCTTGCAAAATAAACAGTTTAGCAGTTTAGTTTTTTTTTTCCAAAATATTTTACTTGGCTCGATATGATTTGCCGAGTCCCTGAGAATTTTTACTGTTTTATCAGAACGAAGCCAGGATTTTTCCCAAACTCCATTTCCGCGTGTCGCCATTAACCAAGGTTACTCAAATCCGGTGGCCACAGCTTCTCCCCATCGCTGAGATGCAACAACGCGTGTGGTCCCCTTGCTTTGTACAGCACAAATAAACGCTATTGCTTTTGTGTCACTGGTGAAGGACACATTCGCCTATAACATGTGTAAGTTTTTCCAAAGTGTACGCTTTTTGACAATTTTATGTTTCAGCTCATGTGAACGTTACACGCTTGTGTTTGCTAAATCTGCAAATGTAATGAGTTAATACTTTCACTATGCTTTCCCAGGATGCATTTTTTTTCTTCTGTGGATGGGATTTTCGTTGATAGCATCAGGTTTCAAAAAGACATTATTTTAACGGATCGCATCCTGCTGATGAGACTCGGTAAAGTTGAAAAGAGTCCAGAAAATTATTTGTTCAAGCAAATGCCGAATACACTGTACTCAATGTCCTGCAGAGAAACTGTTTTGTTTTTCATGCTACCAATGTATAAAAACACGCACCTTTATTACAGTTTACTCATGTTCAGGATCATCCATTTATACATAACTCACAAACATAATAGCAGGGAAGAAAACAAAAAACATAATTTCATTTCATAACCTCTGCATGTCTCCCCTCCTATCTCAGTGCACTTATTGAATCACCTTCTTTGTAAGACATGGAGTTATCGGCCATCGCTTTCACAATAGTCAATCACCTGTTTAGAAGTAATATGATCATTATATCAGTGGGATATATATAAATTGCCCACCCTGAACACTAATTCCTCGTTTAACGCGGTAGATGCATTCCTCAAAAGTGCTGCATTAAGCGAAAAACGCGTTATGCGAAGACAATTTCCCCATAAATAATGTAATGAAAAAGTTTGGCGAGATACGATGCATGCACACACAGTAAGATGGCGAGATTAAGAACTGAGGGTACGCAGCTGCGTACTGGATATTCCGCATACTGTATCATACCGCGTACTGTATTATACCGCTTGGCCATGCAGCTGAAGAAAGTAGATCGTTAACGACTGCTCACAAACTGTGTTATAATGGGGCGCGTTCTACTTTGTGCGCAAAAAGTGTTCCCGAATAGAAGAACCGCGTTTATAGTGAAAACGCGTTGTGTGAATACCACACTTTAAGTGAGGACTTACAATATTTTGCATTGCTGCGCCAGCTTAAAGCCGGGGTGTGATGGTGCGTGCAAGCAGACCCAGCATGTCCGGCCTGCACCTGGTGAAGCAGGGCCGCGAGAGGAAAAAGCTGGACCTGCACCGCGATTTCACCGTGGCCTCACCTGCCGAGTTTGTCACGCGCTTCGGAGGAAATCGAGTCATCGAGAAGGTGAAGGAGGGCTCTGGGGCCCCCCGGGATGGGATAGAGATCCAGCAGCTTAAGTAGCAAAGACGCCAGTGTGAGAATGATGTGTCGAGTACATGTACACAAGTACAGCGCTTTGTCAAGCCCAACTGCTAGATTACGACATCCTCAAGCCTGTGAGGGTCTTAGGGTTACAGTACTTGAACATGCAGCTCAATGATGTGTTTTTGAGTTGTTCCGCTTGATCAGCACGATGTTTCGCTTGAAGTAAATTTAAACTGAAGTTAATTTCAGTAGCACAAGGGGCAAAATGTCAGATTTCATGCCGCACAACACGTGATACAACCCAACAATGCATCAGAGAACTATATAACACGACCCCACATACCTACGCAGTATTATTTGACTGTACTTCACCATGCTGGTCAGTGGGGGATAGCAAAAGCAGGGAGCATAGATGACCGAATGTAAAGAGTACAGTACAATTATGAAATTTGCTGTGCTACCCTCTTGCCCACAACGTAGCTCCACAGTTGCCCTTTGCCAACCTGGCATGTGTGGTGGTCACCCCATCCAAACACTAGCCAGGCTTAATCCCTCTTATTTCCGAGATCTAATGAGATCAGGCCCATTCTGGGCTATTTGGTTTTGGCCAACGCCAAGAAATGTCTTTAAATATACATACAGAGGTGGCTGGGTTGATGAAGGCAGGGAGTATACTGTGTTCATGGGTTCAAATTGAGTTTATGGGCTCAACCTGTCACCAATTCACAAAAAATAGCCATTGTATTAAATGTGGCTTTTTACTTAATTTAGCATATTTTCGTCTGACAATTCCAACATTATTGGTTTGCTCGCCACGTGAAAAAAGATTATTACAATGTAATTGGGATCAAGATAAACAATACCAAATATATTTAAAGGGCGTTTCATCTGAGATAAAATAAATAAAATCAGAAACCTATTTCTGACTTGAGTATACGTGGGAGGAAAAAAATGTGCTGCCTCCAAAATGTTTAGCTGTGTGCGTCACTGCTGTGTGTAGCCGCATGGAATTCAAGTCAGTCAAATGTAAAAGTGTCTCCCCTGCTCAGACTAACATTGGTATAGTGCTCATCACTATTGTGCTCCCTCGAGCAAGTGGTTGAAAATTCTAAATGATTGTAACAGCAGCCGGTTTATCTATAGCGTCATTGTATTTGCTCTAGTAAAACTTCTGAAGTCTCATATGGTTCTGTATTTTGGTATCAACACTTAAATACGTAAACACAACAAAATATAAAAAATATATTATTATTGTACTCTTTGTAATAATCTTTGAAATGTAAAAACCTTGTGATGGCAGTATTCCCCTGCAGCGTACATGAGCATGCGGGTTTATCATTAAATATTAAAGGTTTATCACACGTACAAAGTTGCACAGTGCCAGTCCTGCGGTGAACTATAAATACTATTACAGCAGCATTGTTTCCTGAAATTCCAGTTGTATGTATGTTCAACCTTTTTTTCGCACCGTACGTAGCCACTTTACATTGTGATTGCAATTCGTTACTGATTACAGAACTACATTGTTGTTAACTCCAGATCTGCACAGTGCGCATGCCCCTAATCCAGCACTTTTAAGGCATGGGTTGGTAAATAACTCAGATTTGTGATAATTTTAAATCCACTGAGCTCCATTCCACTTTAGTATACAATGTGGTTGCATTTGGAAGATATATATAGCCGAATTGTACTATGTCGGAACCTTTGAGTTGTGTAGCAAAATTATCCTTATTGAAATAGGAACTGGAGAAATCTCTTAATGCATGACCATCCTGAACATGTGCCTTGAGACCTAGTGAGGGTTTCCTGGATCAATAAATGACATAGTATTAATAAATTATATCGATAATTATCAACCAGCTTACCCAATATGATCCCACCTTACCCAATATAAATTTCACGTGACAATGTGAATCCCAGACTCATTTACGTGTAGAGCAGGTGACACTGGCAACACTTATGCGAAGGGTGTTCATCTTCAAATTAATTTCTTACATTTTACTAAACTCTTGTCTGTGCAGGTGCTGATCGCAAACAATGGCATTGCAGCGGTCAAATGCATGCGGTCCATCCGACGCTGGGCATACGAGATGTTTCGTAATGAACGGGCCATCCGCTTTGTCGTCATGGTGACACCGGAGGACCTTAAAGCCAATGCAGGTGATGCTGCCTCCGAGCAAAGGTTCTTCTGTACGGTCCTGGCATGCGGCACTCCTGGTTGCCCTCAAGCAAAACCAAGTCCAGCAATAGAATGTGTGCCTGGGAATTTGGACTGTGAAGCCAGCAGTGTAATTGAGTCCCTTTTTAAACGTATTTCATCATGATCACATCATCATCAGCCTTGGTTCATTGACTGCTGGATGAAGGACTCCCCAAACTGCCACCACCTCTCACAATCCTGCAATGTAATAATTCACCAAGTAGCTGAACATGATTTTATTTTATTTCTCCATCTGCTCAGTGGCCAGCATGCACGAACCACTGCTCCGCCGCTCCAGCTCGACTAAATATGTCTCCTTTTGTCACCGATCTCTTTGAAGCATATGCCCCACAAGTTTATACAGCATCTTGAGACGCAGATGTATTTACATGCTTTATAAATACAAACTGCAATCGTATCATCATCAGCCATAATCAATCCACTGTTGGATGAAGGCCTCCCCTAGCCATCACCATTCATGATCTTGCAATGCAACCATCCACCAAGCACCTGAACAGGATCTGATTGCATCGCTCCATCTTTACGTTGGATGTCTTCTCAGACATGTTCCCTCCCATGTTGATATGATTTGTGCTGATACTTGTTCTCCGCCATGCACATTGCGTGCGCAACAGAGTACATCAAGATGGCAGACCACTATGTTCCTGTTCCGGGCGGCGCCAACAACAATAACTACGCCAATGTGGAGCTCATCCTGGACATCGCTCGCCGCATCCCCGTGCAGGTAACATTCATCCTCCTCGTGCACAATATTCATCACCATCATCATCCCAATTACTCAATTCCAATGTATTTCCCTGATCACCTCGTACTGTAACAAGTATAACCCGTAAAAACAAAGTTTTTCACTATAAATCCTTTATATGCGTGGCGGCTAGAGTCCTCTCGTCCTCTGGCTTGAGATGGCTGCCACCTATGGGTCAGATGATTGCATTGCACCATTAAGCAATTGGTAATTAAATATAATATTTTTGTCCTAAAAAGTGTCAAATTTTGGAAAAAAAATTTAACGAATATGAATTGTCACGCACAACGAGTCTGTGTGGAAAATGTCAGCTCGATTGGATCACGGGAAGTGGGTTAAAAAACGACCGAAAGATTTGCAGAGTCGTAAGCAAGCAAGCGAACTTAATATAAAGGATTTAAAAATGTGGCAGGATCCTCCTGAAAAAGTGTCAAGAGACTAAGTGAGGCCTTCCTGGGTAAAGAAACATGAAAATAAGAATATCCCTCTTGCGCAATATTTGTCATTGCCATCAGCAGCCATAATCATTCAATTGCTGGATGAAGGCCTTCCCCAGCCACTATCATCTCTCACGATATTGCAACGTAGCAATCCATAAAGCTTCTGCTAATTTAAAAACTCCCATCTCCACATTTACTGCATTTTGCTCCTGCTCCTGCTCCAATATTAGCCTTAAACACTTGCCCTCATTCCTTTTAGCGACGTGTCCAGTTCACACCCACTTACTTTTATTCACAGTCAACATTTATATTTAGCAATGTGCTCCTCAATGCTCCTCAGTATAATGGCAAGCAAGTGTCTCTGCATACTTCTTAGCACAAATTTGAGTTTTTCGATTTTCTTCGTCACATTCCATATTTCTGATCCATATGTCATGGTGAGCCAGTGCAAGCAAAGTTTTCATGCACATAAGAGGGTCACCACCGTTTGTATGGCATATCGTGCGGTGACGGTGGTCGTAGTCGTGGTGGTGAAGGATTTTGAGCGTCACGTTTGTGCTGTTGTGATGTGTGCAGGCGGTGTGGGCGGGCTGGGGTCATGCCTCGGAAAACCCGAAACTTCCAGAGCTGCTGCACAAGAACGACATCGCTTTCATGGGTACAGTGCCGTCGGTCTCATACGCAGATGATGCCTCGTCATCTTCGGTCACAACAGCAGCAGCGATCGTCATCACCATAATCATCGGTCAACATTGACCGTCATCTTCATCATTAGTCGCAGCAGCAGTTAATCTCAACATCGCAATCATCATCATCAGTGGCATTATCAATAGTAGAAATCATGACCATTATTTGCAAAAGCGCTAATCATTATCATGAGCAGCCATGGCATTATCAACATCATAATCACTATCATTGCCAATTAATTGGTCGTGGTCCTGCAATGTCACAACTCATCACACTCCTGCACATCAACTAATATAATTGCTACATATCGGTGGTGATCATCTTTTTGGACACATTCTTCCCTTTGGCTGCCATTGTGTGAACAGACTCGTCCACCAGCCATCATTCATTCTAACGATGTATTCTGCCTCAGCACACTTTCCATAAATGTAAATATTATTGCTTTATATTTTGGTCAAGTAAGTTGGTGTTGAGGACACCCGCCGTTGACACATTTGGTACTGATTAAACAGTGCAAATACTTTTTTGCATGGTAATTTTCATCGATTAATGAAGTCATAAATCACCCAAACTCGCTCTCAATGGCTTGTTATTCATAGTTTGAAATGTACTGGGAAAAAATGTTCTCTCTTGCTTCTGGACGTGCAGTATTTTTTTTAATGAAATATGCATGTTGATGATCACATGTGCCAGAGCATAAGATATGTTTTTGATGCTTAATCTACTTTTTTTCCTTCTTTTTTTCTAACTTTCTTTTTCTCACTCGCTCTTCTGTGTGAATAGGCCCTCCGAGTCAGGCCATGTGGTCACTTGGGGACAAGATCGCATCGTCTATTGTGGCGCAGACGGCCAACATCCCCACGCTGCCATGGAGTGGCTTCGGTACCTTTCAGAGCACACACACGGACACACTCTCATTGATGCGGCCGTTTACTCACTGAAACTTAATTTGCAGCTTTCGCGACTGCAGGAATTACTCTTTGGTTCTTTCGGTAAAGTCACGTATAAAGATAAAATAATAAATGAAATACTAGCATACGACGTTTCGATTGCAACACAAGCAATCATCATCAGGTATAAATGAAATAGAAACACAAATCTAGTATACTTAGAAATGTAATGTAATACAACAGAGAGTCGGATAACATAACAGTCAACACCCTACCTGGTTGATTACGTTCTTCCTGAGAATGCTACATTTGAGAGAGAGATAGTTTACTCACTGACCCAATCAACTCACCAACTTGTTTACTCACCCGTTTAGTCACTTATCCCACTCACTCACTTACTCACTCAGCCACTCACACACTTGCTCATTCATTCAAGTGCCTCTCTCTATAAAGTAAATATTTACACTTAATTTACAGGACTTTGTGATGCAGTTACATTTATATGCAACTAAGCTTTACTACTCGGCTTCGCCCGAGATTTGGATTCTTGTCTTGGATTAATACACGGCCTACGCGGAGGGTGGGGGGGTGCGTGACGTCAGCAGGCACACTGCGTGACGCTGCCACATGCGGGTGACATCACAGATGTGACGTCACCGCTCACCTGCCGTGCAAAATATATGTATTATTGCGCCCCCCCCCCCAAAAAAAAATACAAAAGTGTATTTTTATAATTTTTGCATGGTATACAGTCTGGAAAGTACCCACATGGGAAATTTCAAGTTGGTTGTATGTCGGGAAGTATGCTAAACATTTTGAACAGACACACGTAATCACAAATTTTCCCTTTTACATATAAAGATATACAGTAAACTCTTAATTATCCATTGACAGGGTGCCCAGGTTGTGGATTAACTGTGCTAGCCACAAAGATAGATAAAAATAAAATTTTCCACGATAATTTACGCCTTTTACACACTTGCTAGTTATATTATAAGCTGCTCCTCACTCGTGACTTCGTGATTTTTTGCCTTAACAAACAATAATAGGTTGTTCTAGATTTGAAGCTTAAACCATTATATATACGGAGTGGTAGCTCTTGCAATCTCTCATTTACTTGATACAGCTGTCGTGGCTGTGACGGTTCCACCTGAAGACGGAAGCTTGTGTTGCCTCCGAAACGTTGTGATTTTTATTTTATTTTACTTTTATTAATTGTAATGTTTTACCTACGTGACTTTACCGAAAAAACCTAAGAATAATAATAGGTTGACAAATGTTACGTCTTCCCGCCCATTCTACTTGGGTAAGCAGTAAATACGACTTTGTAGCCTATGTTACATGTTAATTTAGGAGCTTTCGTGACTGCAGGAATTATTCTTTGGTTCTTTTCGGTTAAGTCACGTCTAAAAATAAAATAATAAATTAAAATAACATATTACGACGTTTCGATTGCAACACAAGCAATCATCATCAGGTATAAAAGAAATAGCAACAAAAATCTAACTAGAAAACTATAGACAGACATACAAGCAGACAGACATCACAACGGCACACAGAGAGAGGACACAAATAGGCACAAAGAGAGGGGTCGTTTCTGTGACGGTCCCTTAAATATAGAGAGGGGGGGCGGGGAAGGAGAGAGGGAGGGGGCAGAGAGAACTAGCATATCAATGAGTGTACGGCAACGTACTGCTGTTGCAAGTAAGATGACAATGTGGAACGGGCACGCAAAATTGAAAACGGGCACGCAAAATTGAAAATTAGGAGACAGGCACACGAAAATTAAATAACCTAGCAAAATATCGAAATGTGATGTAATACAACACAGAGAGTCGGTTAACACACAATTAACGCATAGCCTGGTTGATTACGTGTTTCAAAATTTGCTAAGTTAGAATTTTAAGTGTGAAAATTCCAAAGAGAGGACACAGGCAGAGAGAACAAATAGCCAGAAAGAAAAAGGATAAGCTTAAAACTTCCCCGTAGAAGTGGTTCAATCTTAATTTAGGAGCTTTCGTGACTGCAGGAATTATTCTTTGGTTCTTTTCGGTTAAGTCACGTCTAAAAATAAAATAATAAATTAAAATAACATATTACGACGTTTCGATTGCAACACAAGCAATCATTTTATACCTGATGATGATTGCTTGTGTTGCAATCGAAACGTCGTAATATGTTATTTTAATTTATTATTTTATTTTTAGACGTGACTTAACCGAAAAGAACCAAAGAATAATTCCTGCAGTCACGAAAGCTCCTAAATTAAGATTGAACCACTTCTACGGGGAAGTTTTAAGCTTATCCTTTTTCTTTCTGGCTATTTGTTCTCTCTGCCTGTGTCCTCTCTTTGGAATTTTCACACTTAAAATTCTAACTTAGCAAATTTTGAAACACGTAATCAACCAGGCTATGCGTTAATTGTGTGTTAACCGACTCTCTGTGTTGTATTACATCACATTTCGATATTTTGCTAGGTTATTTAATTTTCGTGTGCCTGTCTCCTAATTTTCAATTTTGCGTGCCCGTTTTCAATTTTGCGTGCCCGTTCCACATTGTCATCTTACTTGCAACAGCAGTACGTTGCCGTACACTCATTGATATGCTAGTTCTCTCTGCCCCCTCCCTCTCTCCTTCCCCGCCCCCCCTCTCTATATTTAAGGGACCGTCACAGAAACGACCCCTCTCTTTGTGCCGATTTGTGTCCTCTCTCTGTGTGCCGTTGTGATGTCTGTCTGCTTGTATGTCTGTCTATAGTTTTCTAGTTAGATTTTTGTTGCTATTTCTTTTATACCTGATGATGATTGCTTGTGTTGCAATCGAAACGTCGTAATATGTTATTTTAATTTATTATTTTATTTTTAGACGTGACTTAACCGAAAAGAACCAAAGAATATGTTACATGTGTTTTGCATTATCCATGGTTTTTATGCTATATGAGTCAAGGCTTCCACAATTACCCTGGATAAGCGAAAGCTGACTGTAAATCCACATCGTATTGTAATTGTATTAAGGGGCTTCGTCATTGTGCGCGTGCAGGGCTTGTCGTTGAGTGGAACGAAGCGGACAGGAAAGACAAGGTCGTCAACGTTCCGCCCGAAATCTACGAGCGCGGCTGCGTCAACGATGCAGAGGAGGGACTCAAGGTGCTCGATTGCCACCTCTTGCCCCTTTCTCCAGCCATCTGCACATTGTGAACATTTAAAATGGTCCACAGTCGCCTAATTGGGAACGTGTGCACATAAACCCATCGTGGGGGCTATTTCAGCATGTTTCCCCACACTGGTCAGAGTGGGGTGTGTGACAGCTGGGCCCATAAACATGGGAGCCTCGTACAATACAACAAGGGATTTTGCTGCACTGCCCTTTGCTTACAATGTAGCGCTGCAGTAGCCACAGCACCTGTTTTATGCATGTTTGTTCTTCTTCTTGGTTCTTTCGGTAAAGTCACGTAGAATGGAAATAATAAAATAATAAAATAAAACATTATAAAATAATTCTCACGACGTTTAGGCCACAATGCAAGCAGCAGTCCTCAGGTGAAGACCAGGTCTGTCGGGGGGAGACAGCGTCTGAATGAAACAGCACCATGCTTGGAGCGTATATTTAAGCTGGGTTGGAAGGGGGGGAAGGGCGCCTTGACAAAAGAATTTGCATATCAAGGCGCCCTTCCCCCCCTTCCAACCCAGCTTAAATATACGCTCCAAGCATGGTGCTGTTTCATTCAGACGCTATCTCCCCGACAGACCTGGTCTTCACCTGAGGACGGCTGCTTGCGTTGTGGCCGAAACGTCGTGAGAATTATTTTATAATGTTTTATTTTATTATTTTATTATTTACATTCTACGTGCCTTTACCGAAATAACCAAGAAGATGAATCCCTGCAGTCACGAAAGCTTTACATCGAAATTCATATTTGTTCTGTTAATCCGAGGGATTCGATCAGAGGTGATGCCATGTAACGTCTTTAAAAAGATACACACACATGGAGGTGACTGAGTGGCTCAGGGGGCTAATACTGCGTCAAATTACTCAGCCAGCACCAATGAGAGTTCAAATTGAGTTAATGTGCTCGGCCTGGTCACCAGTGACTGCACTTAAGAGATCTGATGGGATTGGGCACATTCAGAGAGAAATTGATCATAGGCAATTGGGGAACAAACTGAATGTAAATAATGGTCCTGCTTTTGTATGCTTGCTGGGGTAAGACGACCTTGTACTTAGATAACTGTATTTTTTTCAATGCCCAGAATGCCATGCGGTAATGTTTTATGTGTTTGTATTAATGTCATCTATATATGGCCTATTTAGCTGCAATTTGTATTGGATTTAATGCTTAATTCAAATCCAAATCTTTCTGTAAATTCTGAGAAAACACATCACAATTGAAAAATGCGTGCAGGCTGGAAAGAATCGGAAAGAACAACGGGCAAAGGTGTGTTTGCGAATAATAAAAATGCAAAGATACAGCTGTCAACAGATGTTACCAGTCTACAGATGTTACCAGTCTACAGCTGTCTCCTTGTTTCACTTCTACCAGATGGCATGGCCACATTTTCTATTCCTTTTGAGTTTGTGGTCTAAACAAGAATACAGCTAATTCTAGATTTGAGCTTTCGTGACTGCAAGGATTCATACTCTTAGGTTTTTTCGGTAAAGTCACGTAGGTAAAAATAAAAAAAATAATTAAAATCAATAAAAGTAAAATAAAAATCACGACGTTTCGGAGGCAACACAAGCTTCCGTCTTCAGGTGGAACCGTCACAGCACGCTTGCTGTACTTGATAATTTGTTTTATTTTTTACCTACGTGACTTTACCGAAAAAAACCTAAGAGTAAGAATACAGCCACGCATTGTACATGCAATTTGGTAGTCACATGACATTCATGCAAGGCATGGTGGGAGTCGTGCCTTTTTGCTTTTTGTGAGCACACCTCTGTATTTCTGACTGGATGTATATAGCACTACACATATCTATCCACATGTATATATGTGTGTTAATATATGATATATACATACATAATCAATTGCAGCGCTCTGTGAAAAATTTCACATGGTGAGTAAACTATTAAACACAAACAATAGAAGATCAGGGTTTGCAGATCAGTCAGACAGTGTTGGAGTTATAGTCACAAGTGGGAAGGCATGTGCTCACTTACATAACTTGTGTGAAGTAGTGGGTGTGCGTTGCAGAGGGCGAATGGAACGCTTACACACACCACATATACACTCATCAGCATGGATAACCTAGTGCCTCTGGCTTGCGTTCAAAATGTCTGGTCTTTTCAAATTACGAATGTGGATGTGTTATTAAAATAGAATCATTTACAAAAATCCCTTTGTCAATCCACTGCTAGACGAAAGCCTCCCTATGCTGTGTATGTAATTATTTTTCGATTTAAAGCTTTCGTGACTGCAGGGATTCATCTTCTTGGTTCTTTCGGTAAAGTCTCTCTGTATTTTCCTTCTACGTGACTTTACCGAAAGAACCAAGAATATGTAATTATTGTTTTTTTTACCATACTTTACCAAGCTGGTCAGTGCGGGTTTGTGAAGAGGTAGTAGACTCAGGACGAGTTCAGATATCTCTTGCCACTGATGTTCGCTGTGGTCTGGAATCAAACACAGGTTGGCAGGTGAGGAGTGTGTAGAAAGCACTGCTCTAGCACTCCATAAAATATTACATGAAGGCTTTTAAATTTGACAGCATAAGTATATTGGGCCTACAACCAAATCACCCAGAATGCACCCGATTTCATCAGATCTTATAAGTAAAGTAGGATAAATCCTGGTTAGTGCTTGGAATGGCAATCGACATATTACACACTGTGAGGCTATGTTGTGGACAGTAGAGGGTAGTGCAAGAACATCCATTGTTGTACTATACTCACATGCTCCTACAAATATGCTCCCTGGTTTCACCAACTCCCATTGTAGAGTGTGGTAAAGAATGACCAAATAATTCCCGTGACCTGCATAGTATGGGGAGGCCGTCATCCAGCATTGAGCTGACAACAGGACATATCAAATGACACTCATTTATTTTATGTTCTGCACTATGTCCTATATGCTGTCACCGTGAAAACCTCTATTTTTCACCTGAGAAACATATCCCGGCTCCGTCACATCCTTAACACTGCAGACACTGAAAGACTGATCCACGAATTAGTTTTCTCCCACATTGACTACTGTAGTGCCCTGCTTTTTGGAACCCCAAGCAAGCTCATAAATAGGAAGCAGTATATTATTGGTTCTTTCGGTAAAGTCACATAGAAGGGAAATAATACAAATATAAAACAATAGAAAATTTCACGACGTTTCGACTGGAACACAAGCAATCATCGTCAGGTGTGAAATCCACAGCAAGAAAATGTTCTCGCTCGAAACGTCGTGAGAATTTTTATCGTTTTATATTTTTATTATTTTATTATTTCCCTTCTGCGTGACTTTACCAAAAGAACCAAGAATATGAATCCCTGCAGTCACGAGAGCTTTAAATCAAAATTTAGGAAGCAGTATGTTCAAAATGCAGCTGACAGGGTGCTAACTGGTACACAACACACCTGTTCCTTCAATGGCTCCCTGTCTGTACCCGTGTTGATTTTAAGATTCTCTCGCTGGTATTCAGGGTCTTAAATTGACTTGCGCCTCCCCTACATTCATTATCCCCTTCAGCCATATATTCCATCAAGATCGTTAAGATCCTCAGATTGTGCATCGCTCACTGTCCCACAGTCTAAGCTTCACACTTGGGGTGACTGTGCCTTGGCAATTTTGGCACCTCAACTCTGGAACTCCTTGCCCTTCGAGGTCATGACTTCCGAGACACTGTAGGTCTTCAAATCTGGACCAAAAACGTATCTGTTTAAAATGGCTTTCTCTCTTTAGTTATTTTCAAACGTCTTTCTCACTTCTTCCTTCCTTAGTTGATGTTAACTATTTCCACCTTTGCATGCATAGCACCCTGAGAACGATTATTTAATGGCACTTTATACATTTAAATAATTATTTCTACACAGCACCACCATTTCACTTCGATGTATTATTGTTGTAAAATGTTTTATTACTGTCCTGTTTAAGAATATGTTTTCCCCTTTTTTCTGGCAACAAAACAGGTGTTAATAATAACAAAACAGGTGTTAAGATGTTAAAACACCAAACTGAAACCTTTTGCAAGGAATCATGTCTGCATTAACCACAGATACTTGTGGTGAAAATACAAATCAAAAACATGCTGTGACAGTATATGCATTGTCTTTTAAACTGATTGGTCCACACCAGAGACAGCTTTCTTTAAACCCTAGTCTCAAACAGTGTTAGACCAGAGGACGGCAAATGTCGAATAGCACAAAGACAAGGCCACTATCAGGACAATGAGAGCTCGGGGTGAGCAGCTACATCATGTGATCTCCTTTACCAGTGTCAAAATATAAGACTAGGTTTTCCCCTTTTTTATGGCAACAAAACAGGCGTTATCATATGTATTGTTCTGTTGTTCAACATATCACTGTCACACCCACTCCTCCTGTTTGTCATGCATGTCTTCAGGCGGCACAAACGATCGGTTTCCCCGTGATGATCAAGGCATCTGAAGGAGGCGGAGGAAAGGGCATCAGGAAATCGACCAATGCGGAAGAGTTTGCGAACCTTTTCAGACAAGTAAGGTCATAGTGTCACTTCATCATATGTATATGTTTGTTATGCTTATTGCATTGCGTCATGCGATGAGACGAATTATTTTCCTTGTGGAACTCTTGCAGAAACATCGCCCCCATGATAGAGAATGACCCCTGCAATATCACATCACAGAAGTACTTCTAGGACCCCTTCACTTTGCCCGTTCTTCACTATGGGTGGTGTTACCTGCTTTTTCTACTTTAAATAAACCTGAATTGCTCCCAGTCTTTGATGGAAGACTGTACATGCAGGACCAGCTACTATAGGGTCATACTACGAGGCATCCAGGCAATGGCACTACTACCTGATTGAGAGACAACCAAGGTAGACCAGGTGTCATAAGCTTGGGCTGCGACGCGGCCAGGATATACCAGTGGTATTTTGTTGGAAGATTTAGCAGAGAATACCAGGGCATTGTAGTCTTGGATTGCCAGTTGCCCAGGACATAGTAATTGTACTCAGATGGAAAATTGCTAGGAGACAGGAGTACAATTGTTTGTCCCTGCTACTGCTGCGTGCAGGTGCAGGCGGAGGTGCCGGGCTCGCCCGTGTTTGTGATGCAGCTGGCAAACCACGCACGTCATCTCGAGGTGCAGATCCTGGCGGACGCCTACGGTAATGCCATTTCGCTCTTCGGCCGCGACTGCTCCATCCAGCGGCGCCACCAGAAGATCATCGAGGAGGCGCCCGCCAGCATCGCCCATGCCAACGTCTTCCAGCAGATGGAGCAGGTCAGCTCGTGCGTGGGATCTATTGCAGAGGGGGCTGCACATGTCTGGTCATTCGGAAGGACACAATCCATGCAGGTTTTGAAAAGGTCTAATGAAGGTGTAAAGTGAAGCGATCAAGTACTTAGTTGGCATGAAGAACAGAAGACATGCAGCCCTCAAACACCGAAGCTGTCGACCCCTGATCTATAGCCTACAGTAGTTACTATGCATCCATAATATTGTTTTTTTGTGTTAGATTGCATAAATATAAATGTGTCATTAAACCCGCCACCACCCGACACAGCCAATGAGTAAGGTTTGTCACGTAAACAGAACGAGTACAGGACACCGGTGTGTTAGAGAGCAAATCCACAACATATACAATCCGAGTACGACGTTTGGCCAGTAATTAGTTGTTATTACCTGTGTTGAGCAGTTCCTGACACACGTACTCGGAGACGGAGGTAAGTTAGGGGTTTTCGCCAGGGTTTATTAAAGCTTATCAATACTACACAGCAGGGTACACAACTCCCAGGGGCTAGGGGTCCTACTCTGAGTCCGGGTCCCTGCCGGCTAGCTCCAGTCTCTCTCTCTCGTGTCGGATCGTGGACTCTGCCGACTCTACCGACCGGAGAGAGAAGCACCTCTACGGCTACCACCGGCTTCTCCCCAGACTCGCCACTCGATCCCTCTCTCTACCCCTGGTTCCCTCTTCACCCTGCCTACTCTACCCGTTCCCACAGTGACCCCGCTTACGTCACGGGGTATCCCTTAAGTACCCTAGGAGACGTGACGTCACGTGCACTGCCCAGCGCGCGCGACCCCACGTCCCGTGATGTCATCGCACCGGACAGCGCACACGACGCCACCACTCTCCTCTACTCCTCTACACCTGTATTATGGATGATCTTGGTCGCGAAAGCCTACGTGTTAAAGTTACTATGCAGATGCTTATAGATCAACAGTGTCTAATGCTGCGTTTCCAAGAACAGACAATACAGTGACACAGACAATACACTGCAGACAGTACAGATACTAATAATGAGACAGTACAGACAAGAAAGACAGCACAGCGGATCGTACATGTGGAACAAACAGTACAGATGAGAAGACAAAACAGACAAGACGGCACAAAGCAGACAGTAGAGGGCAAGATAGATAGTACAGATGAGACAAACATTATGAGTTCGGCACGACATACAATACAGACGAGACAGTACAAAGCCGACAATGCAGGCAGTGAAGATTTAGACAGTATAGATAAGACAGAAAGTTCAAACAAGGCAACAAAAAAATAAACGGTTCTTGAGTTGATTCAAGACCTAAATGGTGGTAAGGCATCTTCTTGGTTATTTCGGTAAAGTCACGTAGAAGGGAAATAATAAAATAATAAAAATAAACATAATAAAAGGCATTAAATCGATGAATTGTTACCTGCCTCTCATCCATCCCTCCCGTTGCGTGTTTGTTTGTGTGTGTGTGCGTGATCGACGAGCAGTGCGCGGTGCGGCTGGCTAAGATGGTGGGCTACGTGAGTGCTGGCACGGTGGAGTACCTCTACAGCCAGGACGGCAGCTTCCACTTCCTGGAGCTCAACCCTCGCCTCCAGGTGGAACACCCGTGCACCGAGATGGTAGCCGACGTCAACCTGCCGGCCGCTCAACTGCAGGTGAGATTCGTCACTTGACATCTGTGGGATAAACGCTTTATAGATCATTGGATTCCTCCAGTATAAATAAATATTCTGATTTTGTCACGTGCTCGCGAACACCTCCCTTACGCTCCCCGAACCTTGTGTAGTGACATAAGAGGGGAGGGGCTGCTGGGGGCTCTGGGACCCTAGGCAACCCAGACGCTTAAGCCCCTTGGCGCCAGGTGGTGGGATCCCAGGCCTCTCAGCCAGTTAAGCCCCTTGGCGCCACCAACGGGGGGGGCTGTGTGTGCTCTGTGGGATATCTTGGGGCGCACACAACCCCACCCCTCGTTGGGGACGAGGCATAAAAGGGCAGCTCCCTGGCCGATCAGGGTCAGTTGTAGCTCAAGACCCAAGACCCAAGACCAGCCATCTCAGGACCCTGGGACGCTGTGAGGGCCAGTGGTGGGACTCTGGAACTCCCGGCTCTACGTCCTTGTGAGGGCGAGTTCCAGAGCGTAGCCAGAGTAGTGTATCTAGGCTGTGTACCTAGGCTGTGTACCTAGGCTGTAACAGAGTATCAGGACTGTTCGAGTGTTGGATTGTAATAAAGAAGTTACCTCTACAAGTGTCTCCGGAACCCATTACACTTGTATGGCACACACTAAAAGGTAACAGTAAAAGGTGCAGGCTTCCGATTGCTTGCACATGCCACTGCCGGCAGAATGGCCTCCGCTATGGGGAGCTCTGGCGAGCACCTTTAGAGGACATTTGGTTTATTCTTCCACACTGGCCTGACGTCTTTGCGAAGGTGGTTGGACCCACACTTTACCCCACCTCATGTGACTTGCCAATTGACTAGCTGTGGTGCGCTGCTCCGTGGATAAAGGCACCGGGGATTTTATAGAAACTTGCCCCATTATGTCAATTGCCGCGACGGGAGATCTGATCGAACCGGCCATCGTTGCATTACACCATAGCATCTCCTCACCACACTCTGAGCTCCATTTAATAAATCAGCATCGATCATCTATCCACTGCCGGATGAAGGCTTTCCTAAACTGTCGCCACACCTTACTGTTTTATACCAAATGTTAACACAGCCATTGCCATCGATGCTGTCATGTACGATTAGCATGGTTGGCTATGTACGGTGCAAAAGAAGTTCAAAGTACTTTTCCTTTATTCGGTTAGATTCTACAGTTGTGAACTCAACACATGATCCTCCAAGACCTGCTATCAAAAGTATTTTGCCACCTGGCTTTATCGGCCTCCCTCCTGGGCCACTGACCTCTGGGTGCCCTCGTCAATGCTGACAAAACTGTTACCAATATAAACTTCACCCAGTAATCTTTGCTTGGATTAAAAGAGGCGTTATAAATAGTCCCCAATTAAAATAAAATAAACCTTGTAAATAAAACAGAAATTGTATCTGAAACACATTCACCCTCCATAAGCCAGGCGTGATATGAAATATATCCCTTGTCGTTCATCCTACATTATGTGCTAACCTTACAGTTGGCATGTGCCCTATTTTACACTGGTTGACATTCTGTGTTGACTGGTGGAAGACGAGCCAGCACAAGTGAAGTGTGATGGGAGGTGGCCTGGGGCAAAGATACATAGACACGATTGTTGAATCAACCAACTATAATAGACAAGGGTCTGCCTCTCTAAGTAAACATAATATACAGTATAACCTTTTAGTCGATCAACCCATTGGCCCACTGGACAATTGTTTTTCCAGCAGCACTTGTACTAGTTGGCAAACTTGCAACATATTGGGACACATCAGCATAGTCCAACCCATGAAACACATGCTTCAGATGTCACAGGCAAGCTATGCACTAACACTATGGGGCTCACTCAGTACACATACAAAAATGGGCTTTGAGCCATCAGCAGCAGAACTGAATTGAGCATTGTCATTGTTGACCGTCACCCATTTTTCGTTGGCATGCGATACACTTGGTTTATTTTCATTGCAAAGGATTTCACAACAACTATGGGGCTGATGACTCCACCTACGCGAGAGCCAATCAGCAGTGGATTCCTCTCCTGTCTAGTATTTACAACGTTTGCCATTTGAAATAAATCAAGATCAAGTTCAAAAGGTAGTAATGGCTGGTGTCATTGAACCTCTTCCTGACTTCATATTCTTAGGTTTTTTTCGGTAAAGTCACGTAGGTAAAAAATTTAAATTAATGAAAGTAAAATAAAACAAAATAAAACATCACGACGTTTCGGAAGCAACACAAGCCTCTGTCTTCAGGTGGAACCGTCACAGCTACGACAGCTGTATCAAGTAAATGAGAGATCACAAGAAATACCACCCCGTATTGAAAGCGATGGGTATTACCTTGTTATCTCGGCATCTCTTGAGGAAGGCCAGCGTCTCGAGAAGCTGTGACTTCTTGTCTCGTTGTCTGTTAAAAACTCTAACAGATAGGTGGAATTCCTCCCCGTAGAGGGCATTAATTCTAGATTTGAAGCTTTCGTGACTGCAACGATTCATATTCTTAGGTTTTTTCGGTAAAGTCACGTAGGTAAAAAATTTAAATTAATAAAAGTAAAATAAAACAAAATAAAAAATCACGACGTCTTCCTGGCTTCTCACTTGGCTGTAAACGCTGGACCACGGTGAATCGCATTTGGGCATCGCATGGTCGATGCGCTGGCCTTTGACACGAGTGGAAGATACAATGTTTTCACGTGCGATGGTGGAGTGGAACAAAGCGTAGAGCCACATGGTCAACTGCTACCCATCACGACCATCAAATAACAGCACCAAAGCAATCCACGAGCTCACAGGCAGCACCGTTAAATGGCTAAAGAAGCCGGAGATCAATTATAACATGTGTTGCTGTTCCAAAAATCAGTTACTTATCTCAGCAGTACACCATGTGAAAGATGAAGAAGTGGCTTTCTCTCTGGTGAACAGCATAAGAACTGGATCTGATTCTGGTCTCACTTTGATGGATTCATCCCATTACTACTCAAAATTACAATATGTCAAGAAAACAAAAAGATATGTAAAACAACTACATCTCCATATATATATATAAAAAGGCAAAGTTGTGAATATGTGTGTCTGTTCAAAATGTTTAGCGTACTTCCCGACATGCAACACACTTGAAATTTTCCATGTGGGTACTTTCCAGACTGTACACCATGCAAAAATTATAAAAATACACATTTCTTTTTTTTGGGGGGGGGGGGGGGGAGCTCAATAATGCATATATTTGTTGCACGGCAAGTGAGCTGTGACGTCAACTCTGTCATGTGACCCGTGCATGTGGAAGCATAACGCATTGTAGTGTAGTGGTTAGCGCACCGCGCTACAAACCCGGCGACCCGAGTTCGATTCCCGCTCACGGCCACCACCGGTGACGATTATTTTAACCGGTCCTGGGCCTCCCCTAGGTCGACTCAGCCTCAAACGAGTAACTGGTGTGGTGTGTGAACATCGCCACTGGGGGGACAAAGGCGTGGTGAATCCAAGTCCTGGGCGAAGCCGGGTAGTAAAGCTAGTTATTGTATAAAAGAGATGAGTAGACAGACTTTAAAATCCACGTTAATGTACCTTCTAACTCATGAGCCTGGAGCAGTGCTCATCTCTATTGGCTGCTATTAGCTAGTGGTGGAATTTATTCCACATTTTTGCGTCAGTATCTCAACTGAAACACTAAGTCATATTATTGTATTTCTGATTTCCTGTACATTGGAAAGATTGATACAATTATGATCTCACAGTTCAAGCTTTTCCATGATTTATTAGAGCAAGCATAATCTGGGTTATTTTCCTCATATTTTATCAGCTTAAATCAAATATTTTTCAGCATCACACAAGTAAACAAGTGGTACTGATGTCCTTGTAGGGCCGATACAAAATGTATTACATGATCAACACACATGAGTGGGTTATCACGTGATTAACTCTCATTGGCTACATAGAATAATTTGTGCCACTACAGTTATGCTGAGCTGATTCTGTGACACAGTGGTAAGTGCACTGGATTATGAATACAGCAACCTGAGTTTGCTTCCCGGGAAAGGCTAGATCTGTGTTGGGTGATGTCAGAATTGGTCGTGGGTCTTATTCACAAACCCACACTGACCAGCGTGGTGAAGTATGCTTAATCAGCCTCAATGACATCCATCCAGCAGTTGATTGATAAAGCTATAAATTATTACTTTTCATGTTGAAATACAAGTCTTCTCAATGCTCAACCAAGTACAACACAATTATGTATCTGCTGTTGTCTAGCAGTGAATTGAGAAAGAGCTCTTAACAACAACACTGATTTTTATAACGTTTATTCACCTCTGGTGGTACCAGTTTCTACTCCAACCCATGGGTTAAATATCTCACCCGCTGCTGCCTCTCTGCAGTCTTAACTGCTTGGCTTCGCATGATCCCTCTTGTGTACGAATGCAGATAGCGATGGGCATCCCGCTCTACAGGATCAAGGACATCCGCATGCTGTACGGGGAGCCTCCCTGGGGAGACGCCCCCATTGATTTTGAGAATTCTCCCCACACGCCGAGCCCTCGAGGACACGTGATTGCAGCGCGCATCACCAGCGAGAATCCTGATGAGGTGGGTTCAGTGCTTTTGCTCCCTGCCTTTAGGCTAGCGGTGCAGAACTTACGGGCTATGAGCCAAACACAGCCCGTTACTTCAATTCACGTGACCTGCGGTCACATGAGGCCTACTCCTTTGGTATGGCCCACAATTTATTATTTATTCATCGTTACAAATATCTTACTACTAGAGGGGAATGTTTTGAGCATGACAGCGTCGTGTTTCTAAATTCAGCTCGCTAGGTCACCTATTGTCTTTTAAGTAGTTCTGAGCACATGGTCAATGTGTGTAATCTGTGCGTGATCACAATTTAGTGACAACTAATATGGGTCTATCCAAAGGTATTTGAACGATCTTTTTGACCCTCAGTAAGCAGAATGCTCCCCACCCTTGATTTGGTCAATTGTTAATTTAAAGAAGATAAGATATCTCTTTTTGTATTTTTCTTCAAATTATATATACATAAATAAAATAAAATGATAAAATACACTTGAATCATTCTTAAATTACTGCAATGGCTGTGACCTACAAGAAGAAACAAGAAATCCTGATCACAATAATCATTAACAATATATAATTTCAGGAAAAAGATATAGTACAATATCACTGTTCACCATGTCCCTTCAGGGTCACAGGTGCTCCTTAGGGTAATGTGTCCACTGGGCACCTCTCTCATACACTGCGAGCAGTGAGCTTGCTGCTCTCGTTTGGGAACACTGCTATGTGGCGCTGCAACAGCAGAGGGCGGTCAAATCGTCGGAGCGGATACTTGACCATCGGATATGCAACATTGGACTGTATTTCTAAAAAAAAAAAAATCTCCGTCGGGCAGGGATTCAAGCCGAGCGCGGGCACGGTGCAGGAGCTCAACTTCCGCAGCAACAAGAACGTGTGGGGCTACTTCAGCGTGGCGGCAGCAGGCGGCCTGCACGAGTTTGCCGACTCGCAATTCGGCCACTGTTTCTCCTGGGGAGAGAACCGGCAGGAGGCCATATCGTGAGTCAACCATATGCCAGCTCAGAGCCTCAGGGGTGGTAATGGTGGTAGGCAGTACACAGCCACTGTGGGTGCAATGTGTGTCCGGACACCCCCAACACATTTTACCTGTATATTTAGAGTTTCTACGTTCTCCCCGTGGTCGCGTGGATTTTCCCCGTGTCTTCCGGTTTTTTCCTTCACGTTTAGAAACATGCGTTTCAGAGAATTTGGCTGTTATTCATTTCCACATGATAAGCCACTTTGTTGAGCTATCATTTGTGGCCAGGTCGCTTTTGAAAAAGAGCTATATAGCTCAGTGGGTCTTCCCTGGTAAAATACCAAAAATATATATACATATGGCTAAGAGACAATGACAACATTTTGGACAAAAAAATATCGTGGCATTTATGAGTTTGTATTTTTCTCCCTTCAAAAAGGTGACAAATGCCAACAATGCTGATGACATAACCTTTAAATACACAATAGAACTGAAAAGTAGTTTCAGGCCTGAGTAAGTAGCCAATGGTTGGACAGATTTAATATAATTATCTTGTAGTAGTTCCCCCTCTCATGGGTGATGAAGAGGGATGCCAACTTAAAGGATCTTATCTGTAATCTCACCAATGACCACTGGGAACCTTTTGCTAGTAGTACACTCCCCAACTTCCAAAGTGTATCTCTGCCATTGATGGTGGCACATTCTGCCTTTGTTCTCGCCGAATGTAGAGATGCCACGCGTACTTAATTATTTGAATATTATATGAAAATGTATTATATGATAATGCTATGCTAATGTAACAATTTGGTTAATGGAACGAACAAGGTTTGCAAGTGAGATGTAAAACATGAGAAACAATACAAATGAGATGGTAAAATTATGACGAAAATAATTGATGCTTGAATCAAATTGTCACCTCAAGGCGATGATTAATTTGATTAAACCACTTCACATGCGTTTACTCGGGTTTGGAACTTCATTGGTGACCACCCTGATTCTCCTTGTCCATTCTCTGTATGTATGTTGAAATTCTTTCACACCATACGTAGCCTACCGTGCTAATCGCAGGTGGGCCTGACCTCTGTGTGCCGTCCGTGTCTCTGCCGCCTGTGGGATGGGGGGAATATCAGGAACATGGTGGTGGCGCTGAAAGAGCTGTCCATCCGCGGGGATTTCCGCACCACAGTGGAGTACCTCATCAAGTTGTTGGAGACTGAGAGCTTCCACGAGAACACCATTGACACCGGCTGGCTCGACCGTCTCATCTCCGAGAAAGTGCAGGTACAGAACATCCACATTTCAAGTTTGTTTAGTCTAACCAGGTTAGAAGTCAAGCGACGAGGACAGTCTCATTTTCGAGAATGACTTTGGTCGGTAAAATGATAAAAGCAAAGCAAACAAAACAGAGTATAGCATTAAGTAAAGCAATCAAGACAAAAAACACTGCGTCACATAAGGAATCATATATATTGCAAACACATATCAATGTTAAATGGAAGCTAAACATGTAATTCCCTGCAGCACAAATCAATCCTGCCAGATTACCTCCAGATTGATCTGAGCACAAATTACAAAATAAGCTCCAGAAACATTAAATATTAAACAGATACAGGTTGACTTTCATACTAATATGTAAACTAACAAGGATATATGCTCAAAACATGTCATGCGAGAGCTTTTTGGCTGGTTTTTTTTCCTGGCAAAGTTAGTGCAGAGTAATGCATTGTAGGACAGTGAAGGATGGCGACGACTTGGTGAAACCATCATCCAAAAAGTACATTTATTCTGGCTGATGATGGTGATGATGATGAGAGTGCAAAGTAGGGGTGTAGCAATGCACGTTGTATGTAATCTGTTCACTATAAAATATATACTTCACTTTTGATTTAAAGCTTTCGTGACTGCAGGGATTCATATTCTTGGTTCTTTCGGTAAAGTCACGTAGAAGGGAAATAATAAAATAAAAAATATGTAAAACAATAAAACATTATTTCCCTTCTACGTGACTTTACCGAAAGAACCAAGAATATACATACTTCACTATTGTTGTCCTGTGGAAATAATGTTAGTCTTTGATATTACAACTAAGAAGAGGAAGAAATTCAGCGGTTGTAAAGATGTATGTATGTTTTGCTCGGTTTCACTAAAAACGTTGTGTTAAAAAAAGGTACAAAAAATCTAAAATTTGCTTTATCGTGGTGCAGGCAGAAAGACCGAACACGACGCTGGGCATCGTGTCGGGTGCTCTGCATGTGGCCGACGGCTCCTTCCGGAGCAGCATGTCCAATTTCCTGCACTCGCTGGAGAGGTCCGTATGACACAATTAAACTACCCCGAGCCTCGCACGCAAAACACGGGACAACCACGTCTATTTGGGCATGTAGAGCCATGCCCCGTGCCCTATAACCTCTGCCAAATCTCGCCTCCTGCCAAGGCAAGGTGGTACTAAGAGCGGGGTGTAATCAGAGATTAATTTCTCACTGAATATTTTTTGGGCCACTGAGTCTCAAGAATCCTTTTCAGTAGTGACCTGCATTGGGATGTTTGGTCAATTCGCATTTCACCCTTTTTCGTTCCGAGACGTCTGCTAGTTGCAGGGTGGGTCCTGTTCACCGCTGAATCTCAGAACGCACATGCGGTTAGCATTCATTTTTATTTCTAGAGGCGTAGTGCTGCTGTTTTTAAAGACATTGTGCTGTACACACCGCAGAGAACTGTCGCCACACGACCGCACTCCATGATAGGTGGTGCCAAACTGTAACACACGCCATCCCGCATGGCCTTTTACTTCAGATTCCAATCGGAACCTATTTGATTCCGTTCAGGATCGATTCCATTACGATGACATAAGCATATGTAATCTGAACGGAATTGGAAGAAAAATGCGAAAGGGTTAAGCTATTTATTGGCTTTTGGAAGGAAAGCGAAGCGCTTGGAGAAAACCCACGCATACAAGGGTATAACATTCATAGGTCCAACAGACGAGTTCACAAAGCTGCTAGCTCTACTGCCATCTCCTGGCCACCTCACAGCTCAGCAGGTTTGGGAGTTTCATGAATCTATGTGATCCACCAACTCTTGCCTCTACACCACTCTGGATCATCGGCGTGCACCACTTAAATGCCAGAGGAAGCTGTACATTGCTAAAAAAAATGTATGAAAAATCTAAATTAAGGTCTCCAGCATAGATGAATAAACACTGGGCAGAGGTTCAACACGGCTACGTATGAAGCTCGGTACCAGTGCAATCGCGCCTTCCTTTGAAAATAGGCATTCGTGTTCAAGCCTAACCGTCATCAGCTCCTAAACAAAGAAATCGATCGATTGACTGATGGTTCCTTTAGGATGGTTTACATGACTCCCTTAGTTATGGCCGGGAACGCTGCTGCCTGCTACGACCAGATAATTCGCATCCTTGCTTTGTTTACGTAAAACACCCACAAGTGATGGAATTAGCCATAAGGGAAATTTACATTTCCCGCGAGGATCTGGGAAATTTTTATTGGTGATATTTTACACACCGCCCACAACCTTACTGGCACGTCCTCGACGCGCTGTCACGTGAGAGCACCGGAGAGAAAGATTTACGAGGAATGGCTCAGCAGCAAATGGCGAATTGTTGTGTAGCCAGCAGGCAGTTGTGATTGGTCACTGCTCATGGTGGGGTGGGAGGAGTTGGGGGTCTGGCTTTAAATCCCACACGTTGAGGGATTTCTTTTCAACCGAGTGAAATTTACCCCCTCTAACGACAGGCTTTGTGCAAACAAACAGCTTCACGGAGCAAAATCTTCTCACTCACAACAGACCGCGTGAAACATTATGGACGAGTAATTTGTGGTGTAGGTGACTCGTACTAGTAAATGTAAAAATTATAAAATTAATATTTATTTTATTTTTTAAATATACTTTCATAAATGACCGAATATCAATTATTAATCTTCTTACACGTAAATCGAATCACACGTGTAATAATATTTATTTTTCAACATTGTTACCTGCAAAGGGTTACCATGACCTCTGCAGCCACTCATGCCTTAACCAAATAGTAAAAAAACTGATTCTTAAATCGAATCGCAATCCTGGGGCAGAGGAGAAATGCATCCTTGCTCCCCAAATATGAATATATCTTTACCTAACAAATCCTCATTGAGTGAATACTCTTGAACGTCTGTTCATTATTGGTAAGCTTGGCCAGTTCTTTATGAGCATTTGCATATGACAGAATTTCTAAATACTTGCAAAAAAAACCCACCCATACTCGAGAAAAACTCTCACGACAGAAGTTAAATGTGGAGGCATTTCACAAGAATACCAGCCTCCTAGCCTGGCCTTACAAAATCTCCGAAGTTGACTGCAAATTACTTGGAATTGGGGCCACAGAGGAGAAGGCATGCTGCTCGCATTAAAGTGGCACTGACAGTGGAAGACACTCTACTCTCTAAGCCATAGCTCATGGAAATGCACCAGCACAGCTCTAGGTGCTAAGCGAAACCCCCTACTGCAAGGAGGCACTGTCAATGGGATGAGCCATTAGAGCCATGGGCCTGTCTGCCCCCTTGGAAATTAAAGATCCCATGGCGCCCTCCAATAAAGAGCCCAGGATGTTAACTCCATTCGTCCCGGCAAAAAATCTCACCATGGGTCAATATGATGTCTGGCCAGGCCAAATTCCCCGGTATTGATGATTCCTAAATTACAGCCTTCCCCTGTGAGCAGGGACTAAGAACGTCAATCGACTTTGGGCAGCGTAAGCAAGGTTTAAATAAAACAACGGATGAATTGTTCCGCAGGGGCCAGGTTCTGCCGGCACACAGCCTCACCAATTCCGTCAATGTGGAGCTCATCTATGAAGGAATGAAGTACACCCTGAAGGTGAGATTTGGGCTTGACAGCCGCAGTGCAGAAGGGGTCCTTTGTTTGATCACTGGGAAAATATTTTCAACTATGGGATGAAGGCCTCCCCAAATCGCCACCGCTACCATCTCTCACGATGTAATCATCCACCTAGCATTTGCACACCAGCTGATTTCATCACTCCATCTTCACAGCAAATTTCGAATAAAACAATCAGCCATTACCAGAGCATTTTACTTATCAAATACATATACTTAATTTCTTTTAAATCTCAATTGGTAAACGATCTTGATCATCGACCATCGTCTCTTCGAGTGACGAATCCTACCCAAGTCCTTTTCTTAACAGTAAAAACAAATCTGAAATAATAAATATACATAATTGTAAAAATGTACAGTCTTTTGTCAATCTACTGCTGGATGGGAGGTTTCCACATGCTGTGTCGGTCATGGGGGCTATTTGACCATACTTTATCATGCTGGACACCAATGTTGGTTTCGGTTGGGTTCATGGCACAGTGTTAAAGCCACTGCGTCACCGCTCCACCCTGGCCATGTATCCGCTTGATGTTGTTGTCGATGTAATTTTCAGGTAACGCGGCAGTCTCCGTCGACGTACGTGGTGACAATGAACAATTCGCACATGGAGGTGGACGTGCATCGCATGAGTGACGGAGGCCTCCTGCTCTCCTACGATGGCAGCAGCCACACAACATACATGAAGGAGGAGGTCGACCGGTGAGAACCGACAGCAGCCTATGCCCACGTGACATAGCCAAGTATTTTCTTTAAAAAAATAAATCCCAATTGCATTTATACATTATTGGGGGATTATTCCCATGGTGTAATGGTTAGCACACTGAACTTGCAAATCCAGAGGTCGATGTTTTGATCCGATCTCTTGGCGTGACATTTGAAACAATGGACAAGTTTATTAAATCCCCCCGCCTCTGTCCACAACCAGTACGATCATATAAATGTGTACACATCAGTCTATCAGTTGGTCGCATGTGGTGGGGATAAATGTTGGGTGCTCCCACCTTTTTCAAATCATGAGTGTAGCAGTAGTAGGTTATTGACCGCCTAAAAGGGGGCTCTATGGTGCTTCCTCTAGTGGAGTCCTTTTTGCCAGGAGTGGCATGATCAAGCAATTGCAGGGCTGCACCTTTACCTTTTACATTCTGGGCAGCAGAGAGCAGTGCAGTAATATCCACGGTTTGTAGAGCACAACAGTATTATGCTCCTACATCTATCTGTGTTCCCTGCCTTCACCAACCTGCACTGACCGGCCTGATGAAGTGTGATCAAACAATCCAAACAGCCTGAATGGTCACGTAGATTGAAAATTAAAAAAATGTAAAATGAAAATGTTAACTCACGACGTTTTGATATTTTATTATTTTCTATCTACGTGACTTTACCGAAAGGACCAAAGAATATCGTGTTATCAGTTTTGTTTCAAAGTATTTGGCAGTGTCTGTACTGTAACACAAACTTTGCTCACTCTTGCTAATAAACCAGCCTAGGTGACCTGGTCTTTACAATGGCCTCGACCGAGCAGGCTTGGCCTTGTGGCTTCAGACCAGGACCATGGCCTCAAGGCTTTTAATTCCTACCTTGGCCTCGTGGGTTGCGGCCTTGAATCCAATACCGTCAGTGACTGTCCACGATGCCGTGGCTAAGCCTACGTCCTGCCCACTCGCTGCACTCAGGTACCGGCTAACGATCGGCAACAAGACTTGCGTGTTTGAGAAGGAGAATGATCCGTCGATCCTGCGGGCGCCATCGGCTGGCAAGCTCATCCAGTACATGGTGGAGGATGGTGGACATGTGTTCGTGGGCCAGTGCTATGCTGAGATTGAGGTAAGTGTATTCGAAATCGATACATCATGAATCAAACATGACAGTTATCATCGTTATCATCAACCATGATCTGTCCACTACGAGATGAAATCCTCCCCAAGCCGTTGCCATCTCTCAGAGTTTTGCAATGTAACAATCCATCTAACTACTGCACACAAGCTGATTTCATCGCTGCAATTAAGCCTGTAGTCCTAGTTACCTGTATTTTTATCGCAAGCACAGATGCAGATGGAACAACAACAGTGGTCTTAGAGATGAACTTTATGATGATGTAAACAAAACGTTTGCCTGAGAAACCTAGATTGATCAAGGAGTTGCCTACAATTTCTCACGAGAATTTATTTTAATTTAGAGTGTAATTTTCTCCTCAATATATTTCTCAAATTCAAATGTTTTCGAAGCAATGTGTATATTGCTGAAAGCAGTTTGATAGTAGCACCATGTCTTCACCTTCTTCATCACATTCCTATTATCTTCCCCCAACGCCCGGCCGTCCCCTTTCCTCACGTCCCTACGGCACAGGTAATGAAGATGGTGATGAGTCTGACGGTGAACGAGTCTGGCTGCGTGCACTACGTCAAGCGTCCCGGCGCCGTGCTCGAGCCCGGCTGTGTGGTGGCGAAGCTGCAGTTGGACGACCCAACGCGAGTCAAGCAGGTGAGCGCCATGTGCTGCCGAGCCTCCCGTGGATGCTGCCGATTGCCTCACCAAGCCATACTTTTGCCCTTGGTTGATGACGAGTGGGAGACCGATTGCCGGAATGCCGCATTGATGTTAGTTCGTGGCAACAAAGCTGTACTCAACAATCTCCTGGGCAGCACCTCTGAAATCCTGGAATTGAATACAGGCATCTTCTTGGTTCTTTTGGTAAAGTCATGTAGAAGGGAAATAATAAAATAATAAAAATAAAGCATAATAAAATACAATATGTTTTATTTTATTATTTCCCTTCTACGTGACTTTACCGAAAGAACCAAGAAGATGAATCCCTGCAGTCACGAAAGCTTTAAATCGAAATTTAATACAGACAGTCGCCACTGATTGAACCGAGTACCTCAAGTGTCGTGATCTCAATAAAATACAATATGTTTTATTTTATTATTTCCCTTCTACGTGACTTTACCGAAAGAACCAAGAAGATGAATCCCTGCAGTCACGAAAGCTTTAAATCGAAATTTAATACAGACAGTCGCCACTGATTGAACCGAGTACCTCAAGTGTCGTGATCTCAGCCTGGTCACCAATGACTGTGCAAAGAAAATGTCACGTTAAATTTGGCAATGCACTTAATTTGGTTCAATTCCAGCTCTAAGAATGAAGAATATTGATTAGACTGTTATGCGACATTTTACTGTCAGTGGCAGCACTGGTGGGAAAGTGCTGCCCTCTGTTACGTGGACCAGAGATCACTTGAAGAGATCTCGGGTAGCTCTATGATATCCACTCATAGCACCATCGGGATAAGCTTGGGAGAATATGGCAAGAAAATGAACAAAAGCATGTTCTCAAAAGTGGTGTAGAATTTTTACATGCCTTCTCTGTAGTAACGTTGTGAGTGCTGATTGTCACCCTGCCCTTCTCCCCCTTTGCCCCACCTTGGCCACCACCACCCCTCTTAGGCGGAGATATACACGGACGTATTGCCCCCGCAACTCTTGCCACTGCTGCACGGCGAGAAGCTGCACCAGGTGTTTCACCTGGTGCTGGACACTCTCTACCACGTTATGAACGGATACTGCCTCCCCGAGCCCTTCTTTAGCACCAAGGTATGGTCACTGTGGAGTCTTTTGTAGTACGGCGACGTGGGTTGTGGCTGGTGGTGGTTGGGTGGATCGTTGGCAGTGGTTGGTGGTGGTGGATGGTGGTGGGTTGGGATGGTAGTGATGGTTGGGTTGGGTGTTGGGATGGGGCTGTGGTTGGTGCTTATTGGGTGGGTTGTGGTTGGTGGTGATGATTGTGTTTGGTGACTGGATGCAACGTCACATTATCTTACACTTCACCCGTCCTTGCTGTTCACCTGTTTCGACTGTTTCTCCCCTTCTCGGCGCAGATGAAAGGCTGGGTGGAGCAGCTGATGAACACTCTGCGGGACCCGTCGCTACCGCTGCTGGAGCTGCAGGACCTGATGACGAGCGTGTCGGGGCGCGTGCCGTCCTCCGTGGAGAAGGCCATCCGCAAGGAGATGGCACAGTATGCCAGCAACATCACATCAGTGCTCTGCCAATTCCCCAGCCAGCAGGTGGGTGGGGGCACACAACTTGGAAATCGTATCATCAGTAGCAGAAGCAGCAGCAGCCATGGTCAATCCACTGCTGAATGAAGCATTCCCAAGCCTCTGCGATCTCTCACAATGCTGCGCTGTAAAATTCCACCTTGCACCTGCACACAACATAATTTCACGACTCCATCTCCTCAGTAGGAATTATACTAAGGTAGCCGTGTTTAGAGGGTGGTTCGTGAACCATTTGTGCCACCATGCCAAACTTACCGTCGCTGCACTCACTGAAAAATCTATTGAACAAGGTCACAGATGTCTACAGTCAGTGGGCATGGAGATGGTGGGGAAAATAGTTCCTTATTAACACCTCTCTGAGTCATATCTGTTGACATCTGGAAATCTGCCGCACAGACGGCATGCAATATTGCGAATCCATGTGAATTTGTAGACTAGAACATCAGACAGCTAGAAAACAGTCTATAGGTGTGTGTCTTTATCCAAACAAGCGCTAGCTGATGCTTATCTCCAGTGGTGCTTCCTGAGCTAGTAGTGGAAATTCGGTGTTCCTATGGCAGGAACCATTTTCTTTGTACAACCGCTTTGGAAGTCCAAAGAAAGTGGTACACATTTTATTGACCCTGGAGATGAAAAGATAGGATGAAACCCAACCTGGATGTGAAATCACAACCTTCCGCCTTCGAGTCAAGCCTTCTGCCACAGTGGCACATGGCCAGATAGGAATATTGAGTGGCAAATCTCCTGCGTGGTTATTGATACAAACACCAGGGCTCTCTGTTGTTCTCCTTGCTCCTTCCTTCCCAGCCCTTTAAACTGACTCGCATTAACAAACGCCTGTTGATTACATATGAGCATGTTTACTGTTTGAATATTTTGTACTCAAGTGTCTTCATTGGCCCATTCTCACGCAGACTTCATAAATGTCTCGGTGTGCAAGTGCCCGGATCAAAAGGGCACTCAGCCCTTTTAGAAACATTTGTGTCATTAAAGGAAAAAAATACACGAGGACAGTGTTAGGGCAATTGTTTCTCACAACTGTCATCGTAGTAATTTATTATGAGCAACTATGCTAATGACCAAATAGCCCAGATTCCACCCACAAATATAAAACTTTGTTTAAATATTTTATCTGGATAATCCCTTGATGGAACATCTCACAGCAAGGGTGTACATGGTGTCAAGTGACATATTCAGTGGTGCACAGGTACAATCAACAAAACAATTCGGCACATGTTTCAGGAACACTGGCTTTAAAAGACAACACACATAAGAGGTGACGTTTCAGGCAATGGCCCTTCTTCATATCACGTAAAATATAACATCCAGACCTTTTAAAATCGACACCTTATACTTGTTACATGTTGGAAACAAGCAGGGTTGCGTCTAGATAGTGCTTTAATGGATGACCACCATGCCTATGTGTGCATAGTCTGCTGTGGGACTATGTTGTGGGGATCAGAGGGTAGTATCACAAACTCCATTATTGCACAGTACTATACTCCCATGCCAATGATGCCCACCTTCACGAACCTGCACTGACCAGCATTTAGAAGTATGGCCAAATAATCCCCATGACTTGGCATGGAGAGGCCCTGATAGACCAGGAGATGATAAAGAATGTTGTACATGTGTAGAGAAGTTCCGACGGACGTACTCGGAGACGGAGGTAAGTTAGGGGCTTTCGCCAGGGTTTATTAAAGCTTATCAATAACACACAGCAGGGTACACAACTCCCAGGGGCTAGGGGTCCTACTCTGAGTCCGGGTCCCTGCCGGCTAGCTCCAGTCTCTCTCTCTCGTGTCGGATCGTGGACTCTGCCGACTCCACCGAGCGGAGAGAGAAGCACCTCTACGGCTACCACCGGCTTCTCCCCAGACTCACCACTCGATCCCGCTCTCTACCCCTGGTTCCCTCTTCACCCTTCTTACTCTACCCGTTCCCACAGTGACCCCGCTTACGTCACGGGGTATCCCTTAAGTACCCTAGTAGACGTGACGTCATCGCACTGAACGGCACACCTGACGTCACGTCCCCATTTTACTCCTCTACACATGCAAGAGACCAGATGGCTCAATGAGCCATTCTGTCTACAGGAAAGCAACCCATACTGATGCCTACCTTAAACCTGACTCCCACCATCATCCATCCCAGAAGAATTCCCTCATCAAAACTCTACACTATAGAGCTCGATGTATCTCCGACCATGATCACCTAGCCAGTGAACTCGAACACGTGCACCAAGCTCTCAAGGCGAATGGATATTCTGACTACACAATCCGCAAAGCCATCACCCCAAACGAGAGGAAGAAGCCATCCCAGGACCCAATCAAAACCATCACCTTGCCATACATAGCAGGGGTCACCAAAAAGATTTCCAAAATCATGAACAAACACAAGATCCAGGTTCGATTTAATACAGTACATAAAATTCGTGATCTGATCCCATCTGTGAAGGACAGGATCCCTGACATGCAATATCCCAGTGTCTACAAACTAAGCTGTGTCTGCGGCAGCAGTTACATTGGGGAAACTAAGCGACATGTCTCGGACCGTGTTCGTGAGCATAAGGCAGATTTGAAACAAGGTAGGACCAACACTTCTGCCGTGGCTGATCATTATTTTAATGTGGTTGCCTCGCACGAAATTGATTTCTCTAAGACGATGGTACTTTGCAAGCCACTGGCTATCAACAAAGATTAATTCATGAAGCCATCCTTATATGCAGACACAATTTCAACCGAGATGATGGGTACAAACTCAGCAATCATTGGAAGTACGTCATCAACCACTTTAAGTCATAACTGGTTGTGATGTGTTCGCCTTGTAGGCTTTCGTCCCTATCCTGTCACCTCCTGTGCCTCACCTTGGTGGTTTCTGACCCCAAGGAACATATGCCCCGCCCACTTCGTTCTGTCACTCGCTCCTGCCTGACTCTTCTCCTGGCTTCCCTTTTATACTGTCAGACCGGAAGTTACGTCATGAGTTCAACCAAAGGAGTGTCTAACCAAAGGGGTGTTTCGATTTAAAGCTTTCGTGACTGCAGGGATTCATCTTCTTGGTTCTTTCGGTAAAGTCACGTAGAAGGGAAATAATAAAATAATACAAATAAAACATAATAAAATAATTCTCACGACGTTTCGGCCACAACGCAAGCAGCCGTCCTCAGGTGAAGAACAGGTCTGTCGGGAAGACAGCGTCTGAATGTTCAGAACCAAGAAGATCAAAGGGGCGTTCTAAACAGTCTTCTAAACAGTTGAAATATTCCAAGTCAAGTATGCCCAATCTTCAATGTACATTAAATGTTTACACAGAAATAATACATTCACTTTCTGTCTTATGGCTCTAACAACGTCCCGTTTTTAAACCGTTAAAAACAGCTTGCCTTCGGTGGCTTTCCCTCCCTTTTGCCTCCTGATGACGGATCGCTTGTGTTGTGATAGAAACGTCTTAAGTTTTATTTACTTTTTATATTTTTTCTATCTATCTACATGACTTTACCGAAAGAACCAAGAACAAGAATATGTTATACATACACTTGAGCAACTGTAGCACCTTGGTACAACAATGGCGTAGAGTGTTGGCTGGGATGTGAAAACAGAGTTTGTTGAACAGTCATCATTGGTCTTCAGAGTACACAACCTCGGGCAATCTTGATTTGAACCTCGAGCAGTCATGTGACCTCTGTATGTTATCTGATTGGAATTTGCCATCCTGGTTGCTTATGATAGACACGAGCAATCATCTGATTTATCCAGATTTGAGCAACTAGATTTTTCACAATGGAAAATTGTGTGGCAACTGTTGCCAATGATGATTGCCAGAGTTAGCTGGCATCGATTTGCTCTCATCGATTTAGACCAGGGGTCGGCAACCAAAATAACAAGAAGAGCCATTTCTTTCCAATTCGGTACAAAATTCAGTATTTCAAGAGCCGCAATGCATCTGAGTACATACTGTACATACGTACATATCGTCAAGAAGCAGCCCGTAAAGAGCCGCATGCGGCTCCGGAGCCGTAGGTTGCCGACCCCTGATTTAGACTCTCTGGCAAGTGCTATGACCTGCACGTGTTGAAATGTTCATTGTTCTTAATACTGTAGTTTTATTTTGGAACCACTAGGTGGCTTACTAACTCCACTCATCCAGCACAGAGATAACAGACAGTGCCAAAACCACAGTTCATTTATAAAACAAACTATACATGCTGAGATTAAATATATTTCGGCCACATAGCATCATGGGAATATTTTTTATTTATTATATAATGTTTTAAGATGGTATTTTGTCTCTGCCTGAATGTATTTTTGTTTCAACGTAATAATTAACGTTGACTGAAAAGGATACGGGCTGGTTTTACGGTCCGTGCAGATTAATGCAAACTGATTTATGTTCCTATAATTTATAAACCTAGTTCGTAGTTAATATATGCATGGTAATTGTACGGTGAATTGTTTTACCTGTTATTTATCTTATGACTACATTTAAAATTTACTATTATTGCCTTTTCTGTATTGATGCCTGTATGTTTCTTCCACTCAATAGAATATACTCACAAGTGTGACATTGTCATAACAAGGCCACATCTTCGAATGAGACGTAAAGGGATGAAACTAATCCAAAGTGTTCCTCTTTTAACAAATACTACTGGATGATATTGGTCCCGAGAGCACATACTCTGCTATACTTTTTTTAATATATAGTTTGAGGTCTCATTTTATAAACGGAGGGCTTGTTATTTAAATGTAATAATGAATTAATGATTAAATTAATTAATTTCAGCCCATATAAGAGCCCTTTCAAAATGTTTCATGTGAATGCAAGTTTAAAACTGGGCGTGAATATTAACAGAAGATTATGAGCAAATATGTGGCACCAAGAACTTGCAAAAAAGTGTGAATAATATTTAGTCTTGAATAAAATAAAATAAAAATCAGTCCAGACAACCCAAATAAAACAAATGGTGAAATTAATGTAGTCAATAAGTGTAGCATTCATAAAAATATCTGCTTCAGATAAATATTCTACGATTACTAAACGTTATTAGTACTGCTCATAAATAGAGCAATGAAATAAGCATTCCTAAAGGCACCAAATTTATTTAGAATATTCTAGCCAATAGAATCATAATTTGTACTGCTCCCTGATGTCTTTCGGGTTGTGCCACGTGTTGTTCGGCATGATGCCCGAGACGTTTCTCTGCACGTTCTGGAAGCTGCTTCAGCATGCGGAGCGAAACGTCATACAACACGTGGTACAATGAAAAAACACATCGGAGAGCTTCACAGTACAATCGTGAAAACCTACGCAGTAGTTAATAATGGTTACTGTTACGATTTTCTTTCCTTGCAGATCGCCAATATCCTTGACAGCCACGCAGCAACATTGCAGCGGAAATCTGAGCGAGAGGTCTTCTTCATGAACACGCAGACCATCGTTCAGCTTGTGCAGAGGTTTGTTCCCGATAAAAAACAAGCTGACAAAACCAGTCTCTTAAAGGAGCTTCTAGTTTGTTTGGGCATTAAACTGTATAAATAATGTTTGTTCCTTCACCCACGTGATCACATGATCCATGCGTGCTAATCGCCGCTGGCAGGTAAATTTTGTGAAAATACAAAATGTTTTCTTGAAAGTAAAGTGTTGCCAATCTTGGCGAAGGCAATTACGTAGCTCTGCGGTAGAGCAAGTGGCTCACAATTGTAATGTTAGTTTAACACGTAGGCTTTCGCGACCAATATTATTCATAATCAACGTTTTTGGGTTTAGATCGCGTTATTTATAAATGTGTCGTAACCCTCCACCACCCGACACGGCCAATCAGTAAAAAAGTGTCATTCTGGCGAATTGCCCGATGATGCTGGATGCAATTACCAGCGAAACGTCGTACTCAAATTGTAAATGTTGTGGTTTCACGCTTCAACACATCGGTGGGTTAAAGCAGTGAACTATTTGTCCTTTGTCAACGTGACACTTTTTTACTGATTGGCCGTGTCGGGTGGTGGAGGGTTACGACACATTTATAAATAACGCGATCTAAACCCAAAAACGTTGATTATGAATTGTAATGTTGCTAGTTAAAAGCCTGGTGAGGGTTAGCACAGCCCATCCTTCATTCAGAATTGGTACCACTTTGCGTGGGAGGCACTAGTGGTTGTCCTATGGATAGAACATCCCCTGCCGGAGGAATGTGGAATTTCCACCACTGGCTCGGCTATAAAAAAAGAAATAAGCACTGCTTCAATTATCGTTTGAGCAAGAAATCAATTTGGGTTTTTTTAATCTTGCCCAACATTGTACACAGCTTGGCATTTGTATTAGTAAGCTGCATAGTTTTTAGTGATTAGTATATGGGTTTTGTAGATTCATCAAAACGCGTTAACTTTCTTTCACCAAACCAACACATGGACGTAATGATATTTCTTTTGCATAGCAATAAGTAGCCTTTTGGCTCTCATTAATTAACCTATATGTACTTGGATGTCAAATTGTGGCAAGCAGTTGCGTGACCATTAGTAAGTGGAAATTGGTGTCTGTAGCTGTTCTCAGCCCAAAATGAATAATATATAGTGCTGTGTGTGTTGACATCAGTGCTGGCCTCCAGCATTTATTCATGTGGCTGCCAGTTTTAAAGCTGCTTGCTTAAAACACTTGCCCTTCAGTTTATACGAATAATTGTGGATCTTTATCCATGGCACCCTTTTTGCCAGTATCAAGATGATGAAAAAAGAAAATGCTTTACCCTTTATGACAAACACATTCCTGCGGAAGGAGCTGGTAGGAACGTTGGGTTGCTCGGTCAATGGCCAGGGTCAACGGCGGCGTGGTGTATTCCGCAAATATGCCCGACTGTGAGAGCGGGCACAAGCCGGCGTGAGTAGGTTTCAACGTTGAGTTTTATAAGGGCACCACGGGGTGACCAGCCCCTCCCCACCCAGCCCCACACCTCCCACCCCCCACCCAGCCCCTCCCCACCCTCCCCACCCAGCCCCTCCCCACCCTCCCCACCCTCCCCACCCAGCCCCTCCCCACCCTCCCCTCTCCAACCAGCCCCACCCCTCCCATTTTTGGATGCACGACGGACGGACACAATAATCCCCTGTGGGCTGGTGTAACCAGGAGGTTCCTACCAGTATAATACAAGTGTTAAGATGTTCAAACACCAAAATAGACACCTATTACAAGGCATCAAGTCTGCATTAACGACACATACTTGTGGTAAAACATGCAAACGTATGCTTTGATAATGTAGGCATTATTCTTAAAACTGATTGACCTCCACCAGAGACAACCTCTTTTTTTATTTCTTTGTCTCGCCAGTGCTAGACCAAAGAACGACAAAAGGTGAACGGTGCAAGGCCGATGCAAATGCCAAAGCATAAATTGCTTAGGTCAAGCAGTTATTTGGCTGCAACTAAATTTGGATTTTATTTAAATATTTTTTTCAATAATTGTGGGCAGGGTTCAGCAGTCTTAAATGGCCTCTGATGGCATTTCCTACGTAAATACAAACTGTGAAATCAAATGCTTTCAAATAAAGCAGGTGAGAGCTCGTTGAAACAAAATGCCTCTTATAAGGTGACCCTAGGGATACATAGGAGGTGTAAATATAGCAATACCTCTGCACGCTAACATCGGCATTCTATCGTCATACTGACTGACCCGTAACTGGGATGGAGTGGCATCGCAGTGGTTAACGCGCTGCTCTACGAACCAGCTAATATCAGTGGTGAGTGATATCTGAATCGGTCTTTGGCCCCTCCTTTTCACCAATCCGCACTGACCAGCATGGTGGAGTATTTCCAAGCAACTCACACGCAGAGGCCCTCATTCACCAGTGCATTGACAAAGGGCTGAGTTTTTTATGCAGTCATTGGTGACCAGACTGAGGCCATCAATTCACCACACCTGAGACCCCGGTCAAATCAAATGTGTCTTTGATTCCTGAGCAATCTGGCCACCTGGCCACACCGATTGATTGTTATTTGTCTAATTTCTCTGTCTCTCGCAGATATCGCAGTGGTATCCGGGGACACATGAAGTCCGTGGTGCTGGATCTGCTTCGCCAGTACCTCCGTGTTGAGACGCAGTTTCAACATGGTGAGTTATCAACATGGAAACATGTACATTATTACCTTTTAAATATTTGCAGCATGTTAAGAATCTTGAGTGTATTGAGATTCAGATTTTTGAGGAGCAAAAATAACCCTCATGGAGAAGGAGAAAAGGCTGTAATGTTTTGGACATGTAACAAAAATAAAAATGGACAATACCATATTTAGTAAAGGTAAATAATCAATTGCCAACTTATATATTGATATGGCTTAATATAAGTTAGTCAATTGCAGTTATTGGCATCCTAGCAAATTATTTTATTGTAATTTATTATGCTTGTGCACCAAGCTCATTTGGAATGAACATCAGTCAACCACTCATAACACTGACTCGCCAAACACATTTAATGTACATTTAATTAATCAATTAATGTCTAATAACGTACATACTAAACGCCCCCGTCTCTCTCCCCCCCAATTTTTTTGGTCAATTATCTGACTTGTCTTGGTCACTTAATGTGAATATATTACAGAATACAGAACTGCATCTTAAAAAAAAAACTTTTGTCATTAATTACTCATTGACGGACACTGTTATAGCACTAACTCACTCTCATGGCTGCTTGCATTGTTTTGAACAGACGTGTTAAATTACTCGCGAACATTTTGGTCGCCCGAAAAGCTAATTATCTACATAAATGGAAGCTACACTGCTGCCATTCTTTTCTCTCCATTTCGGATACTTTACATGTGTCTCTTTTTATATATATTTTTACCGTAAGGTAGCAGAGGACACGCTAAGATTAGTCTGTATAATTATCTGGTTTCATCTTTAACCCTTTCCTTGCCATCACCACCTTCTTACTTAGCTCAAAAACGTCGGTTTGCTCTGCAAACTTTACTTCAGTGTGTTTTATATATATATCTATTTTTTTTAATCCTTCCAACAATTCCAGAAGACAAATGGAGAGTCAGTTTTAGTAAGCCGACTCAATGCATGGTTGAAGGTTATGGTGACATAAATATGCGTGTCGCGTGCATGTGCGTATGCGTGCATGTGTAACAGTGGCAGCGGGTAATGGGATGCCTTTGCAGGAAAAACAAATGAAAATAAAACACGTGCAAACGTGCAGCCGGTGCGATGCGGGTTATCGGTTGGCCCGCCTGGGTTAGGGAGCTCATCAGTGCCAGGGTTAATGGCTCCACATTGAGCTGTAAAAACCTGTAGGGGTCTGTTCCTAGTGGAACTGAAGCTAAATTAGAATTCCGTTTAACGTTTTAGCATCGCAGCACCTTTGAGCTAGACCCGGTGCAATTTTTCCCAAATGGATTTTCAAAGATTGCTTAAATTAAAATTGAGAAAATAGAAAAAGAGAGGCGGTATGTGTGTGGCAGGGCGATGGGGGGTGATGCGAGAGGGAGAAAACGTTCTTTTATAGTTTTCTTTCTTTTACATTTTTTTAAGCAACACTTTGAGATTGTGTAAAACTTTGAAGGGTGTTTATTTAATTTTTTATCTACAGTTCAAAATCGAATGATGAACTAGTGTGATTTTGAGCAATGATATTCAAGTGATGGGATTTGAAATACGTGTGAATTCATGATTACAATGGTTCTCTATGCGAGAAAGTTTAAACTGAGTGTCAAGACTCCTTTTCACGAGTAACTTGCTTTAAATATTTGTCCATGTACCCATAGAGAGCTCATGCACAAAAGAGGATATCACTCAATAATCAACATACTTGATGTACTACCATCTCCTTATTTATGTTTATTGGAAGTGGTTATTTCATGCAGGCTTCATATCATGTCTGTTTTTGCCACCCCTACCTCAAATATAGTCATGAAGCAAATTACTTTATTATTCCTTGTATGGTGCTTTTAAGAAATGTAATTATAATTCTGAATTTCATCAATCCATTGCTGGATAAAGGCCTCCCCATGTGGTGTTGGTCTTGAGGGCTATTTTACCATTTTTCACCATGTTGATCAGTGCGGTTTAATGATGGGAGGAGACCCATGACTGGTTTGGATATTACTCACTGTTGATTTTAGTCATGGCCAGACATAAAACTCAGCTGGCTCATAGTGCAGTGCACAAACTACTGTGCCAGAGCTCTGCCACCTAGATTGTGCTTCTGTTGAGCGTTAATGTTCAGGAGAATATCACCTGCAAGTCGTTGTCAGCGTGTTTCAGTGCTGTATTCACTGCCTGGGAATAAATAAGATAGAGTGGATTTAAAGCTTTCGTGACTGCAGGGATTCATCTTCTTGGTTCTTTCGGTAAAGTCACGTAGAAGGGAAATAATAAAATAATAAAACTAAAACATAATATTATACAATTCTCACGACGTTTCGGCCACAACGCAAGCAGCCGTCCTCAGGTGAAGAACAGGTCTGTCAGAAAGACAGCGTTGTCTTTCCGACAGAAGATAGCGTGGCTTGAAAGTCCAGAGATGAGAATGCTCAGATGACTGTTGGAAGTATATCTAAGTAAAAGGAGGCAGAATTAAGAAGTTAGACCATTCGCACATGTTAATAATATTCCTGACAAGACAAGGGAGTGCAAGACTTAAATGGTTTGACCGTGTGTTGAGAAGAGACAAAAAATATGCAATTAGAAGTGCTATGGAGGTATCACCATTGCAGCACGGGAGGAAAAGAGGGAGACTGAGGGTGAGATGGAAGGATGTGGTGAAATGAGATATGAGGACAGAGGGTGCGACTTGAAAAGAGCCACAGCATCGAAGTATATGGAGAACCAAAACCCGATCGGTCACCGCCATGAAATAATGAGACTTTTGGCTATGAATAAGATTAACTCTTTTTGTGTTTCATTGTAGCATTCAGTCTGTGTTATTCATTATCGGTGTGTCTCAGTGTTGCATTTATTGTCCATGCGTTAAATCGCTGCACGGCTTGCCGTTGTCGTTTGTATGTATGTATGTTGAACTTCTTTTGCACCATACGTAGCCAACCGTTCAAGCACCAAATCTTGCCGCATGGCTGTCTCACGTGGGGTTTGTGCTCTGTGCTCTCTTGTCGATGGCCCATCTTGTTCGCTCGCTCCGTGGTGGCGGTCAAGGGCACTACGACAAGTGTGTGATCGCTCTGCGAGAGAACCACAAGGGCGATATGACCACGGTCGTCCACTACATCTTCTCGCATGCCCACGTTGCCAAGAAGAACGCTCTCGTCATCATGCTCATCGTAAGGCTGCTTTGCCCGAGTGTGCGCATACACACATAGGTCATGCTTGTTTTGATAACAGAGATTTAAAGTCGTGAGAGTCAGATGTTCGTCTTTAATACAAAAAAAAACGGTTAAATATATCATGCGCTTGATTATTTTCTTCACTGATGGTGATGGAGATATCAGAACATTTATTTTCTAACTATGTGAATTGGACCCAAAGTGTCTCTCTGTTTTTGAGCATGGGGCAGTGCTCGTATCCATGGGCGGGAATGAAAATGCCACAGTCATGGCAATGGCACATATTGTGTGGACCAGTTTAACCCATGTGAAAAGCACCACTACTGACAGCCCACAGATTTCGCCGATGTCTGTTCGGATTGTACTGTGTGTTGTTGGGCATGATGTCCGACATTTCATTCTACGTGATGGGAGCTTCTTGAAAACTGAGTTCTGCGAAAACACATCGAAGAGCTATCCAGCACAACTGTGAAAACCTACACAGTCACCCCTAAAGCACTACTCATTTTATCAACCCAGGAGATAATGGGCTAAAGCGACCTCCAACCGGGATTTGAACTTGTCACCTTACGATTGTGAGTAGAGTTTTCTGCCACAATACATTTGTTTACCCAGGAAAGCCAGGTGGTACTAATAAGGGGTCTAACCAGAGCTTGATTTTATACTTAATATTTTCAGATAACTGCATCTCCAGACTCTTTTTTTTACAAGGGTTCTGCATTGGGATGTTAGACCAATATCATTAATATGTTGGTTGTGTTGGAGGAAACCAAGAGTAACCTGGAGAAAATCCCGACATCAAAGGGGATAAAAAAAAAAATCTAAATCTTTATTCACATTATGTTTCAACAAGTAGTGCTTATTAGTTTTGTAAAGAAAAGAAAACATTCACAAAAAAAGTACTTGGCTACTTTTCAAGGTATTATAATTAAGCGTGTTATGGTTTTGTTGGAATTAATCTTTGTTGGACTTAATCTCTAACATATTTTGCAATGGACGTACTTACAGAAGTGCTAGACACTCCATTCGCATTCTAAATGCATCTAACAAGATGTGACAATCTGGATGCTTCTGCACTTAGGCACATTGTTGGCAAACACAAGAGAAACTCGCCAACACCGACATAACAAAACCACTTCTTGAGTCTGTTTCAGGCTTCCACCCATGGGTGTATAGAATATAGTCTGTCTCAGGAACCTCCATTAGAATGTTTGACCAATTCCCTAAATAGTATTTTTATATACAAGGTAAAGGGTGCATCCCTGCAATTTCTTGTTCGCACCATTTCGAGTGGAAATGGTCTCCACAAGAGGGAGCTCTATGGAGCCCTTCCAGAAAAATATTTAGCAATTCTTCCACACAAGTCAGACGTCTTGGAAAAGGTGGGAGTACCCAAACTTTACCCTACCACACGCGACACTGCCGATTGACTAACGGTGGTGAATCCATTTCGACTTCCGGGTGGACAGAGGTGGGGATATTAAAGAAATCTGCCAATTATTTCAATTTCCACGCCAGAACCGGTGACCTCTGGATTGGAGATCTAATGTGCTAACCATTATAGTGTCTCCTTTCTGCTTCTTACGAGTCGAAGTAAAGGACCCCTTGGTTGTTGCGACAACGCATTTGCAATATTAAAACACGAGTGAGAAAAGTAGCGCCGCGTCATTTTTTATTCAGTTTTTTTTCCGTGCCGTTCCTCACGGAAGGGCTCACATCAGCCGTGGCCGATGGATTTAACTTAATCACCTGGAACAGCTCCTGATCAGTAGGCGGGCCACCTGACGTGCACTTCCCGCGATAGAAAGAAAGAAAAAACAGAGAGCAAGTGAGAGAGCGGGAAATTCGGGGCAGGCGCATCTGGCCGACCCGCGACTGGGGATCGGGTTAATCGCTGCACGTCCCCGACGATTAGCGTGCCCCGTTTAAACGCATTAACCCCCGTGCACAGACACACACGTGTGCACGCACACACTGTGGTGGATGCTCGGGGCGACACGGGGCCGCTGAGAATGAGGCCGCTTTGCACCATGCCCAGCAGCACAGGGCGTACGTTGGCTAGGCCTTTAATTGTTGTTTTTCTTGCACTGAAATTGAACCTCCTGTTTTTTTTTCATGTATATTTATAGCTGGAGTGGCTCTCATCAGAAGTGTTGGTATTGATTCATGGACCAGCAGTTTTGATGGTTTTCTTTTATTCGAATTGTATTTTTTAATACTGAAAGGAAAATATTTGAAATTGGCACATACACCTGAGAGTATGTCGGCCATGGAGATGGAGTGATGACGTCAGCAGGTGTGCAGGTGTTAGATGGATTGTTACGTTGCAGGACCATCAGAGACGGTGATGGCTTCGGGAGGCATTCATCCAGCAGTAAACTGATCATGGGCGATAAAAAAATAACAAGAAAAACGCATAACTCAAATACTCAGTGGCCTTTATTTGTAATCAGGTGAAAGCCCGTTGAGTCAAATAAACTCTTTGCAATGGAGACCTGGGTTAATATACAAGGACGCAATGATCACAATACAAATATTTACTGCCGAATTGAAGACATTTAAGTATTGACCAGCAGTAAAGTGAGCATTCCAAATGGGTAAAATGAAATACAGTACAAAGCAAGCAAATATTATTTTAAAAAAATATGCACAAAAGTTTAATTTAAACAGCTAAGTACAATAAATTGTAATATAAACACATTTTAGTGCTTTGATTCATACTAAATGCTTTCGAAATAGCTGCTGTAGTTTATTGTAGTATTAGTTTCCAATAATAACGCAGGATTAAATGCACCGGTTGCTGCCCACTCGCGCACATTTTTTTTTTATTGATAACGGGAATAACGCAACTAGTGCAGTTTTTTTTGCTGTGTGCGAGATCCTCGGGATGTGTTTGTGCGTGCGAAATAAAACAAAAATGAGATAAGAGGCCGGAGCAGACTAAATGAGAAAATAAAACCTGCCCGCATCCTCTTGCGTATTAGATGGCTGTCTCTCTGTTGGTCGTTAACAGAGGGCAATGGTGAACTTCTGGCAAAAAGCACGACCGGTATCAGAGGGAGGGCGAATCAGAGAGTAGTGGTTGGTGGAATTGGGGTGGGTGGAGGCGCACAGCAGAGAGGTCTGGCGCTCCCCCACCCGCCGCTTCATTTCCATCTTGCTCGTGCTGTGACCATCTCATTTCCCTCCCAGTGCTAACGTCTTCACATTAAATATTTTCACCGCCTCCCTGTTCCAGCTCTGCACCATCCCCTTCCACCATAACCCCCCCGTCATTTTCACACCCCCCCCCCCCCGCAACCCACCACCTCTCTCTCTCTCTCTCCGTCTCTCTCTCTCCTCTACCCCCTGCACCTATACCCGCCTGGCCACCCGGTAATCGGCCCGCGGAATGGGCCACGTGCTGCTTGGAATTCGCTCCTGTTTACAGTTATCTATTAATATTCCTCGGCTCTCAACGGGAGCGCGCGGCATGCGCGGCTGATTGGGTTTGCCGCGGGGTTATTAAATTTTCATGGGGGCCCCTGCCGTAAATGGCTTTGTTTATATCCGTCACGAGATGAGAGATTTTTTATTAGCGCTTGGTCCTCCGCAAACCCATTACCAGATAAGTATCTGGTGTCAGAGCAAGGAAGGGGCTGTGGAGGAACAAGCAACTTGCTGAATGGAATTCATCGCCGCATTTTCTGTTTTTCAGTAATGTCCATCCTTTTAAAGAAATCGTAGCTTAATTTTCTAAATTAAACTCTACGTTCGTTTTATATGCACTTAATCAATGTACTGTTTATAATGGGGAGATACATCGACACGTAGCATCATACTCTGTACACACGGTTGTTGTCAAATTGTTTACAAACATAAATATACGGAAAAATGGTGGAAAATTGCTTTGAAGAGTTACATAGCGCGTTCAATTAAACGTTTCCACGGGGAACATTTAATTCGCTGCCTTTGCGGTACCGTTTATTGCATTGGTTTTATTTCGTTATTTCAAGTAAATATTTATTTGGCTCAATTAAATTAGATCGGGCAGCTTGTTGAAAGGAAGTGCTGGCGGTTTAATTGATTCCTTTGGTAAAAAGGACGTCCGGGTTTGCAGCGTAGGCGGAGCATTCTTATTTTAGCCGCAACTTGTCATGTGTATGAAAAAAAACAGTGAAAATATATTCACTATAACATTAAACTTCTGATGCAGTATTTAATAACCCCTTCATGCAAACTAGCGAGAACACACTTGACAAATGATAATCTCGTGTACCTCAGTTGTCAACAACATCCCAGCCGCCACATGCGTAAACATTACCCCAAGACTCACTGACAGCGTATTTAATTCAACACAGTTGTTTTACCAACCACCATCTAAAATAAACTGCCTTTGCCATATTCCATATATAAACACACACACAATGGAGTCATTCGTAGTAATTTGCAATTTATCAAGGAAAGCCTTGCTGAGTCTTGAGACACTGTTTTTCTGGAAAACTCTACTTATGATGTTTGGCCAATTAATTCATTTCCTTATTGAGTATTTTTGCACATGGGAAGAAAACAGAATATTCTGCAAACACCCCATGCGTGCGAGGAGATAGCACAGTTTAAAACTCTGTTTTTTGTAAACACTTTATTTGTATTTCTTTACACTTTTCCCCCCCAGTTATGTAATCACCGTGATGTCATGAGACCGATAAATTTTCATTCAGAACTCGCAATTAGCAATGCATCACCCAATTTCAGAGAAAGGCTCTGGAATAAGACGTCACATAACTATTTCCGAGTCCCTTCAAAAGGCCTCTTATCCACAGCAAGGGCAAACTTATTATATTCCCAGCAAAGAGTGTTCATTTCACGTCAGTAAAACTGAAATGTTCAATGCTCAGAACTGGAATAAGCTAAATTAAGTGACAAACTAAATTTAATACGATGGGTAATTATTGTGCAATCTTTGGTGACCATACTGAGACCTTCAGCTCATGATACTTGAAAACCTGGTTTAATCATGTCGCTGAAACCCAGATTTAAACCCAGAATTGGTGCCAGCTCAGTGACTCTGACACGGGCATTAGTCTCCCAAGGATCCAGCCACCCACCTATTCCATTTGTCGCTGACTTATTATTGCTATTCATATTTTTAAAGTCAAAGATTCTTCCTGCTCAGATAAGTAATGGGGTGGCATTGATTTTGTCCCTGGCCCCGAGTCAGTGGTGGAAATTCCACATTTTTCTAGTGGGGACCAGGCTCTCCATAGAACACTCATAATTGACTCACCACAAAGTGGTCCTGATTTTATTGCTGCTTGAGGAGTGATCGTCGGAATTGATAATCAGCCATGATCTTTCCACTGCTGGATGAAGGCTGTTCCAAACCGTTTGCAGCACTTACAGTCTTGCAATGTAACAATCCATCTAGTATCGGCACACGGGCTGATTTAATTGCTCCACCTCAAACAAACTTTACACCTACAGGTATCTATTTTACTTACTCACATGTGTCACCAGAAAGATAATGTTCCATTTTCTTTGTCAATGTCAATGTTTCTGTTCCGTATGTCATAGTGGGTAATATGCACCAGTTATACATACTGGTAAGAAGCAAAATGGCGTTATTATCATTAGAATTGTTTCCATGACTCACATTCTTTCTCTGGCAGGACCAGCTGTTCGGGCGCGACCCCACCCTGACAGAGGAGCTCGCAGCTATCTTAAGCGAGCTCACTCAGCTCAGCAAGACCACCAACTCCAAGGTTGCCCTGCGTGCCCGTCAGGTGACCATCACCACCACGAACACTCCGCGCCATCACCAGCCCTTCCACCTTCGCAACACAAACACCCAACATAAAATGTACGCGGTGACAGAATGGCAGGTGTCACCTCCTTGAATCGAACTGCGAATTGAACCGCGACCCTGAATCGTGATAATCCATCTGATCGTTGTTGGGTAGTGAATCATTGTATTCGAAGGTCTTCTCCATACAGCTGTCAGCTAGGACCCATTCACAGTGTGGTGGCGAGATGTTAAGTACCTCACCTGGCATACAGGAGGTTATGGGTTCGATCCCGACCCTGATGCCTGTATATTTAGAGTTTGCATGTTCTGCCTGTGGTCGCATACGTTTTACTCCGGGTCCTCCGGTTTTTCCCTCCACATCTAGAAACATTCGTTTAGAGTATTTGGCTGCTTTAAATGTACACATGATAAGCCACTTAATTGGCCTATCATTTGTGGCCAGTTTGCTTTTGAAAAATAGCTTTTTCGCTCAGTTGGCCTTAACTGGTAAAATAAAAAAATTAAACAATGTTTAGTTTAGTCCCGTTAACTCTCGATTAACCATGGGCAGATTATCCGGCTTGTAGAAGAACTGTGCTCATCCTCTGCCTTTTACGTGTGAACTGGTTTTATTGTTGGTTGCTCCTCACTCATCAGGGGTTAGTGACATAGTGCCTACGCGATCGCCAACGTATTGGGACATAAACTGATTACACTTAAGAAGCAATTAAAACAGACGACACATGTCTTCGCCCCGATTCTATGTGGGTATATCATACTTGTAAATAACATCCCTTCCCCTTTTCCCTTAGAAAATCGAGCATTGACTCTGTAACTTTGCGTCCAGTGTTTTAGAGGCGCGGTCGCATCCAAACTCACTACATCCACATTGTATTGTATCGCTCATGCTGCTGTTTGATGGCTCACTGTTCTGTTCCCTAAAGTTATTCACACGCGGCTGTGCTCACTCATTAATTAGTATCCCACCCCCACCGTTGTTGGCCGCCCAGTTTGGCTGGTGGCCGGAATTTTACTATTATTATTCTCTGCTATCTCATGCGTGTTTTTTTTGCTACCGGCTCCAGGATAAATGGCCCCAACATCCTCCGTGTTCGTTTACCCCACCGCTGCCTCCCCTGACCCGATTAAAACAAAAATCTATCGGTGCACCTTGTGTATACCCTCCAGCCTCTTGTTCTTGTTTAATTGCTTCTCGACGCCGTGCTAACGCCAGTGGTGTATTTCGCCCTTCAGAGTAACGCATTCATTTCGAGTCAATATAAATGCGACTCTTGCAATATTAGATGTAATATAACGGATAGGTGACCTTTATTTATAACCGGGTGAGAGCCCTTATTTATAGCCAGGTAATAAGCATGCGGGGGGCTTGCACTGGTTGCATAGTGGATGGCCTGCTGCAATGTGAAGCTGGCAACCTGAGTTTGATGCATGGCTTTAGCTAAACGTTGGTGGCGAGTGATATTGAAACGAATTTTGGGTCCAACCTGCACTGACCAGAGTGGTGAAGTATGGTCAAACAACCCCCATTACTGACATGGCATGAAGAGGCCTTCATCCAGCAGTGGATTGAAAACGTGGATTTATGTGTACATGTTCCCAAATCTTCTTGGTTCTTTCGGTAAATTCCTCTTCATATGCACATTCTTTTTGTTAAGGCGCTCTTCCACCTCCAACCCAGCTTATATATAAGCTCCTAGCTTGGTAGTGTCTCATTCTTCACCTGAAGACGGCTGCTTGCGTTGTAGCCGAAACGTCGTGAGAATTATTTTATTTTATTATGTTTTATTTTTATTATTTTATTACTTCCCTTCTACGTGACTTTACCGAAAGAACCAAGAAGATGAATCCCTGCAGTCACGAAAGCTTTAAATCGAAAAATGTTCCCAAATGTCTAGTTCATATATCACTCACCTCTTGCCACTCACTGATGTTAGCCTATTCTGAGTTCATAGTGCGCTGTGTCCTACATGCTTTGCCACCGCTCAGCTGCCACTAAATATTTTTGTAATGTCAATCTTAAAAATTCGCTATTTTTTTTTATAATTTAAAATTAAAATTTAAAAGCATTTATTACACAATGTACACATGGACGATGCATCACTGCTGATGTATGTGTTGTTTAGGTGCTCATAGCTTCCAACCTGCCCTCGTACGAGCTTCGGCACAATCAGGTGGAGTCAATCTTCCTCTCTGCCATCGACATGTTTGGGCATCAGTTCTGTCCTGAGAACCTGCAGGTGAGCATCTGTGCAGTACATCGTCATAGCGGTTAGAAATCTGTACTGAAATGACTCATCTCCAATAATTAGTGTCGTCAGCATCATCATCATCATTGCCATTATTGTTTTTGTCGTCAACCTCATTATAATCAACGTCTTTAATTATTGACATCATCATCATTGCCATTATTGTTTTTGTTGTCAACCTCATTATAATCAACGTCTTTAATTATTGACATCATCATCATCATCATTGCCATTATTGTTTTTGTTGTCAACCTCATTATAATCAACGTCTTTAATTATTGACATCATCATCATCATTGTCTTCATTGTAGTTATCATCATTAATATTATCCATGTACCAACTCTTGCTTTGCAGCAGTTTAGCTCGAAAAGAGTCGATACATACAACTCTGAATCTTAGCCATTGAATCAAAGACCTTCAGGGAAGGACAGTGTGGGAATTTATGAAACGGTGGGTAAGTCTCCAACTTTGGCCATTAAATATAATGCCCTTTATCTTACCTATTGAAACTAATGTTGGGCATGTAAAAATAATAACGGAAGTAAAATTTCATAGGGAAAAAAAAGACAAGAGTGCCTTTGTAGATTTATGTTGACCCAGCTGCTAATTTCCAGCAGCGCTATGATTCTCGCTGTATTTATGAGCAGTGTATAAGGGGAGCTGCCCGCTGTATTGAGTGTCTGCAATGGCACTCAAACACCTTTTAGGTGACAGCTGTTATTACACACAGGCAGTGACCAATGTGTATTAAGAATGTCCAGAATGGTCTGTACCAAAGTGGTAGCTTTGACAGCTAATAACTCGAAAATGACTGCAGATAAAACGACAACAGTTTCTGTAGTACGCCAACATTTGTCAGATGTTTAAATGTGGCGAATTTGAGCCAAAGATGTCAAGGAGGTATTTTTCTTGTCCTTTTCATCTCCCTTTAAAAAATATATTTTTTGTACAACTCAGTACGGACTAAACTGTGCAGTTATTATCGGTCTTGGCCTTGCCATAGGAATTGGATCTCTGATTGACACTGTTATTAAACCCGCATAACTCAAGTGCTTAGGCATTAAAAGAAAGTAAAAAAATACAGGAAAAAAATGTCTATGCCGGTCAGTCCTGGCGTCTGTAATGTTTACGTGAGTGACAGTACAGTAAGTGTTTATTGTAAATATTTGACGTAACATTATAACACATTGATATTCAGGAATTTTAAACAAGGTCTATATTCCACTCAGTTAAAGTATCCCATGGATTTACAGCATCAAATGTCATCGTCGACTCAGTCACATGGCATTGCCATTATTGTCTTAAATGGCAATGGGGTTTTATGTTGTATTGGAATTGAATATTGTATTAATCAGAACATGCAGTCTCTCAGACATCACAACCAAAAGGCATTCCAGATTTTTCTGGTTCAGAAACCTTCAGAGAAAAGCAAAGGACATCTCTGTTTTTATCAGAATCAGAATCTTTATACTGGAAGAATCCGCTGAGCTATGAAGCTTTTTACCACGGATGTCCAGTATGGGTGGGTCAAAAATGTACAACAAACAATACAAAAACAGATTGGAGTGCAAATTATAGGAAAGCTAAGAAAGTCACTAAATATAAATACAAATATAATATAAAGGACAAATTGTTAAGTACAACTATGAGAATAAAATAAAACCCATAACTTAAATAAAGAACAACTAAATGCGTTTAGGATTGAATGATTTGCTAATCTGCAGCGTATGATTACAGGTTGTGTGCATGTGTATATTAAATATACTCTTTGTACTTTGGGAGAACGCTTCCTCCCAGAACCCTTTATCAACCTTCACACAATGGTAGAGTGTTCCTTCTCTGCTGCTGCCTCGAGTTCAAAACCAAACCCCCCCCCCCCCCCCCCCACTGGACCACTAGTGCTGCCAACCCCATTCCCCTGTTCAAGTCCAAGCACAAAATCTTCCTTCTCCATTTTTAAATCCTTTATTAAATCCTTTATATTAAGTTCGCTTGCTTGCTTACGACCGTGCAAATTTTTCGGTCGTTTTTTAACCCACTTCCCGTGATCCAATCGAGCTGACATTTTCCACACAGACTCGTTGTGCGTGACAATTAATGTTCGTGAAAATTTTTTTCCAAAATTTTACACTTTTTAGGACAAAAATATTATATTTAATTACCAATTGCTTAATGGTGGCAGGCAATCATCTGACCCATAGGTGGCAGCCATCTCAAGCCAGAGGACGAGAGGACTCTAGCCGCCACGCATATAAAGGATTTATAGTGAAAAACTTCGTTTTTACGGGTTATACTTTTATTAAGTTCACTTGCTTGCTTGCTTGCGCGCTTACGACCGTGCAAATCTTTCGGTCGTTTTTTTAACCCACTTCCCGTGATCCAATCGAGCTGACATTTTGCACACAGACTCGTTGTGCGTGACAATTTATTTTCGTGAAAAAAAATGTCCAAAATTTTCCACTTTTTAGGAAAAAATAAATTCATATTTAATTTAAAATACCAATGTGATAAAAATGAAACTCTTACTCAAGAAAAACAGAAATGAATAATAAAATAAAACCGATGCCACGCATATAAAGGATTTATAGTGAAAAACTTTGTTTTTACGGGTTAATTTTTTTTCCCTCTGACCTCCCATCTATAAAGTGCAACTGATTTAAAAAATGTACATATACTGTATCTCACACCGTTTTTTGCGATTCCTTGTGATAGCACATGATCCATTCTTGTCCATCGTTTTGACATGCAGCCGCATTTCGGCGCAATATAAACCAATATCGTATTCTACTCTACACTGTGACATGCATAATACATTTATGGAATGGGTTTTCATTTGTAGTTAATATGCATCGCTTGATTGGTAAACCTGCATTAAACAAATTGAACTCAGCCCAACACAATTTTACCTTAGTGCTCCATTATTAAATGTATTTATTTTTCTCCATATTCTTCTCTCCCCCCCTCGTTGTGTATTGAACGCAGATTTTAAAACTGCACTATCACTCGGTTTGCAAATGTGCTGAGCTAGCCACAAACAGCGAAAGGTGTATTCTAATTTTAATTAATGCAAATTCTCTTGCCGCGTCAATGTTTGTGAGTAATTAGAGGAAAATAAAAATTATGTTTTTTTTCCCTTCACAACCTATAGAGTTATTTTGACAATGCATTAAGAGGACGCTTAAATAGAGGTAAATTCAAAGTGAGCAACGGTCACTTTTGAAAATGTCTGTGTAAGGGTTGTTTGATATAAATAGACCATTGGTTATAAATGGAGGCTGATTTAAGTAGGTTTTCGATTAAATAGAACGTTGGTTGGTTTAAGTAGATCTCCATGAAAGTAAATGTTGGTAAATATACGTATATCTGCGATGAAAGTGAATGTCGTTTTAATTAAGCAGATCTCGATGAAAATGAATGTGACTTTCAGTCCTAATCGATGGCTTTCATTGAGAATGACTTAAGGTCAACATGAGTCAACTTAAATGGATCTCGATGAATGGGAATTGTCCATTTGAATGCAAGTGATGGCCAATTAGAGCAGATCCCAATTGGAAGTGAATAGTGAGCCACATAAGTAGATCTCCATTGAAGCGAGGAGTGATTGATATAAGTAATGGTCAGTGAAAGTGAATATCATTAAGCGAAATGAAGTCGAACAGGTCCAGCTTTTCTGGTTTCGACCTACTCAACTCACCAGGTCAGTCCACATTATACCCATTCAAGGCTACATGCACCCCAGGTGGCGCTGTTTGCCCGCTTTTGTCCGCTGGCTGCAAGTGGACGCTAAATCATCATTACCACAGTGCAGCATTCGTTTAAGCGTGTATGATAAGTATGATTATTTACGAAAGTCCTGCACATGCAAGTAATCAAGGCTGGGTTTTATCTCTAGCACGCAGCCACCCCATGCAACTCGCGACCTGGTGGTGGGTGGTGGGGGTAGGGAAGGAACGTTAAATTATTTTATTTGGAACGCTTAATTGACGGAGCTGGTAGTTTTAGAGTGAGCTCCGTGGGTGTGTGTGTGTGCGTCCTCAGGGTTTTTTTTATCGCCTGCCATTATCAATATTTAAATAGATCAATTGATAAATCAATGCAGGTTTTTCAACCAAGTGAGAATCCATTGGGATACTGTGTCTCGTCTGCAGCGAAGACCTTAGGGAATATAAAACGTGTTAGGGGAGGAGATGCACTAAACACAGAAAGATGAACGTAAACGCTGTGGAAGATGTAATTGAAATAATGAATGTGTGTTGAAATAACAAAAGGACGATGACTTAAAAAACGATTTGTGCAATATTATATTATACGGTTGAAAGTAACATAAATGACGATGCTTAAGCATTGAAATCATAGTGATATAATAAACAACACAATAATTATATCAATTAAAATATAATACCTTTCTTAGTTAATTGGAACCTATATCACTGTACTTGGAATTATAATGTTTAATAGGGACATGATCCCACCTCCAACCTCCCCCCCCCCCCCGCCTTGACGATGAAATTAATTTGATTCAGGAATATATTCTTTTTGTGAACATTGTTGTGAATGTAGCAGGCTACCCTGGTGGCTTTAGGAGTTTTCAGTGAACCCATTCTATGTAACATACATGGACGTCTATAGCCCGTTTTTCAGTCAACTGCTGGATCAGTGGCAGGGAGTGGAGGGAGGAAAACAGTGGAATTTGATTCACTGCCCTCTACTGCCCACAACACTTACTATACCTAGTTTTATGGGTGACGGTCACCCATCTAACCACTATCCAGACTCAAACCTGCTTAGCTTCTGAGGTCTATTGGGATGTGGCACATTCTGGATGATTTGGTTACATGTTCAATACATACAAATATAAAAAACATCAATTGTCCCACACACATATAATTATTCGATCCATGTATTGTGAGTTTAAGAATCAATATTAAATCAATAAATTAATACATTGCTACTTCCCAAATGTTTGTTATGCAAATAGATAATATTGCAGTAAAATTACTATACAAATCAAGGAACTTGTTTTATTCAGAAAGTTGTGTTGCACTCATAAGGTTTACCTCAGTATTGGAGTAGTTCCTGTGCCTTTCATGTAAATTGTCGTTAAGAATACTTTGGTGAAAGCGCTGTGTGAATGTGCTATCTTATTTGCGACTGCCACTTGTGTTGTTTGTCAACTGCTGGAGACTTGAGAAAATACATAAAATCCATCTCTGATGTCAAAGCTCTTGCGCGGTCGTGTGCTTAGGTACCACTTGTGCCGTACATCTCATTCCAGCTTCAGTGGTCGTAGGATATTAATATTGCTGTTGTAGGAATAATCTCATTTGTTTACCTGAGAAAGTCTCACTGAGTCACAACGCTGTATTCCAGGAGTTTCCTGTATCAGGATGAGGCATCCCACGACACGAATGATAGGATAACACTCAACATGTATAATCACTCATTTATTGGCTGAAAACATCTTAATGTACAGAGGACGGTAGGACTTGAGTAATTGTTGGTGCCGTCTCACCACCTGGCTGTTACCTTCCTGCTTGTCAGGCACAGATAAACTACGCTATATGAAACTAAATATTATTATAAAGATCTACAGAGATTGGTTCAGGAACCAAGTTTTTGTATTGCTATCTCCTGACCATATTGCAGCCTGGTGATTTTTGGAGTTTCTCAAATATGCATGAGCCACCAACCCATACCTCCGAAGTGATAAGCACCACAACAGTGGTGTTGTTATATAGTTACCTAAATTATCCGTCTGTTATTATTGCTTCTTAAAGTAACCGGTTTACTTGCCCACGTGTTTTCAGTCACATCGGCACTGATTCCATGGACCCTCGAAGAGTGAGGAGCAGTGAAAAATCAAGCACTTGCTTAAATATATGTTCTGAGATATTTTGCAAGTATGGTTAAAATGGGCAACCCAGATAAATTTCCCCACGGATAATCGAGAGTTAGCTGTGCATTCAAATGAGGGAATACACCTCAGGCAAGTGATGTTGTATTCCGGAGGTGTACCGTGAGCAAGCCTTTCTACTAATCTCCTGTACAGGTGGCGTCTCGTAAAATGAACACCCTCTGGGCCAGCCAGTGGCCATTTCACACGTGTGTGATCCCCTACGGCCAGTTGGTCCCCGTCGGTCAATGAGGGTGGAATGGATGTGGAAATAGGATGTCCTGCCCAATTCTCGTTGCAGAAACTCATCATTTCGGAGACATCGATCTTTGATGTGCTTCCCAACTTCTTCTACCACAGCAACCAGATCGTGAGGATGGCTGCGTTAGAGGTAAGAAAGCCTTCTTGGCGGGGGGGGGGGGCATAATGATGAAAATGTGAAGATGTTGTGCAGCGTTGTCATTGCCCAGTGCACAGATATATTGGCAACGTGGGGAATGTTTTTTAGTGAATTATAGTCATATCAGATTTTTAAGAAAGTGACCAGAAATATCTTCTTGGTTCTTTCGGTAAAGTCACGTAGAAGGGAAATGATAAAATAATAAAAATAAAACATAATAAAATAATTCTCACGACGTTTCGGCCACAACGCAAGTATCCGTCCTCAGGTGAAGAACAGGTCTGTCGGAAAGACAGCATCTGAATGAAACACCACCAGGCTTGGAGCGTATATTTAAGCTGGGTTGGAGGGGGAAGAGCGTCTTGACAACATTTTATTATTTCCCGTCTACGTGACTTTACCGAAAGAACCAAGAAGATGAATCCCTGCAGTCACGAAAGCTTTTAATCGAAATTTGACCAGAAGTAATTTCAGTAAGTCTCTATGGCAGGGAATGGAGGTTGATCGAATACATCTCTATAAAGGTAAATGCAGGTAGACTTTATAGATCTTTATGACATTAATTCGAGGTCACATTAACAGATATATGAAACTGAACAGAGGCAGCCATAATAGATCTCTAGTTAAGTGAATGTAGTTCACTGCTGTTAACAAATGTCTCTGAAAGTAATGGAGCTTACTCGAATAGGTCTCTTTAAATGAACAGCTTTTGATTTAATCTATTAGACAGAATGGCCATCTCTTGAGTATACAGTTCTATCTCTACAGAGTCAATGGCAGCTGATTAACACACAACACAAGTTTAGCAGTTTTGCATCTTTTCTCCCCTATCTACAACACCCCGTCACCAGTGAGTAACCCTCTCATGCTTGTGTACATGCGTACCCCACCTTGGCTCCCCACTGTGCTGCTTCTGCCATTCATCTCGGTCAGTTAACCCGCAACGCCGGGGCCCTGTTCTGTAACCCCCTGCCAGCAAACCTTTGAGAGTTCACCTGGCCTCAAATTACCTAATTTGGCACAAGCATGCGTACATGTGTGTTTGCGTGTCTTTGTATGCGCATAGTGTAGCGGTTAGCACGGTGTGCAACTAATCCGGCGACCCAAGTTCGATTCCCGCTCCACCGAGTCGATGTGAGACCCTTCGTCCGATGTTGTCAGTTGTGTCAATTTAAATCCTCGAGTCCCATCGTCCAATTGTACGTGTGTGTTGTGTGTGTGTGTGTTTGTAAACACAGTCACAGTCCGATTGTACGGGTATGTCTGTGTGTTCTCGCTCACGGCCAACACCAGTGACGATTATCAGAACTGGTCCTGGGCCTCACCTAGGTCGACTCGGCCTCAAATGAGTACCTGGTGCAATGTGTAAACATCGTCACTGGGGAGACAAAGGCGACAGGGCATGGTGCTGGCCACCCGCCCCTTCGTGTGCCTTGCCAGCTTTCATAGGTGCTCGCTAACAGCACTTGCCGTACAGTCTATTAAGGCTATACGGGTGATCTTTGTCTTCTTGTCTTTGCACGTGTGCCCACCTAGGTGTACGTGCGGAGAGCGTACATTGCGTACGAGCTTAACAGCCTGCAGCACCAGCAGTTCAGGGACGGCACCTGCATCGTCGAGTTCCAGTTCATGCTGCCCTCCTCCCATCCCAACAGGTTGTAGCGCTGCTTTCGCCCTCTCCTCGCGCCCCTGATCGGATCCGTTTGTGTCTCCAGCTTCGATCCCTTCAAAGAAACCTCTCTTCTGTTCCTCATCCTTTTCTGTGTCTACTCCACATTGCACTTCCCAGCATCCAAGTCCACTATACTCTTGTACATTCTGTGTTTGTATCCCCTTTTCACCCCTTTGTTGAAACATACTCTCCTTTTGATGCTTCTGTGTCAGATCCCTATTTCACCAGATTTTCTGCTGATTTTCAGTAGAAGAAATCCCAAACTGCACTGAATATCGACACTTGAAAAATAGACACAATATAAATGCTTTTCTGTTTATATTTTGCAGAAGTTATTCTCGTAATGCATAGTTTGCTTTTGAGAAATTTTACAAGTATAAACAAAAAATACATAAAACACAGGTCAGTGCGTTGCAGATCTTCTTATTCCTCTTCGGCGTATATATGTAAACGTATATACATAGATAGGGGCGCATGCGGCTTACCGCGTCAGGCAGTCGAGCAGCCAGGTCGAATCACTCCCATTTATCTCCCTCTGTCGACCCATCTCTGTGCCTTCTCCTCCCGCACCCTCGAGTCTCAGCCACCTTGCTGCTCCCTCGGCTGCAGATCCGTTGCTCTGTTAATCAAGCAATCGACCGGTGTGCATTCCCTTTCGGTTGGGCTCATTCGTTCCTACGTCCTGCACGTCTGCTCATCCACCCCGTTATCTTGTCTGCCGCTAAACCGTCGCGCTATTGGCATTTTTTGGTCCACCTTCCCGTGTTGATCATTTTTCTTTTTCTTTTGTGTTTCTTTTTGTTGTTGTTGAGGGTTTATGCACTGCAGGCTGCTAGGCTTTGTTAGTATGCAAGTGTATAGATCTTAGTGTCAAAGGTCGTGGGAATTTATTTGACCATATTCCACGGTTGGTGAAAGGTGGGAGCATTAAAGTACAGTACAACATTTGATTTTGCTCTGCTGCTGTCTGCTAACCACCATGGAGCCACTCCACAGCTGCCCGATGATGAGCTGGCGTGCATGGTGGTCACCCACCTCTGGTATTTATTTAATATAATTTTCGCCATTTTTCATGCGTCCACGATTAAGACCTCACCTCCCGTGTAATAAAAGAGGGTTTTACTGAATGGGGTTAGTGGTTTGACAATAATTGTTCATTGTTACCTTCAAGGTTCCTTATAAGGAGGTTAATGCTGTAAGATATTTGATGATTTCTCTTTTTTTGTCCAGAGAAAACCCATGCAGCATAGGGGAATAGTTCTCAAATTCCACACACAGTTTAAAAAAAATACTTTGTCTCCTACAGTCAGACACAACCTCATTGCCCCCCATTCAGAAGTGTTCCTCACAAATAAGTTATGGCACCATCTATGCCTGGTCCACCAACCTCCCCACATATAAAATTAACAGACATGTTAACCAACCCCCCCCCCCCCCCCCGTACGCTGAAGCCATCTTAATCAACAAGCTAACGACGGTGGGGCCGGTGCGTGGGCAACCGGAGGCACGCGGAGTAGTTAGCGGCGGGCAGTGCTGATGATGAGACGGAGATTGAGAGCAGCAGCCGAGGCCCTTGATAAGCCTCCGCGGAGATGCTGCCGTCGCTTTTATAGCACGCGGGGTTCCTCCGTGTATACCTGCGGCTTTAATTACTGCGCTATGATTCATGGTCGCTTTGAAGCCATGTAACAGTGGGGGTTTTTTGGCGGTACGGCATAGAGAAAGGGGGGGTGGGAGGGTCTGTGGTGGAGGGGCAGCTTGGCTCTGCTGTTCGTTGGTATTGGTTAGGAGGGCGGGCATGCATTGGTAGGCGTTGCGAATAATAGTGTGAGGATCTCCTTACTTTCATCCTTTTATCTTCCTTTAAACCGCATCCTTCTCATCTGCCTTCCTCCCTGTCCGTGCAACCACTTCCTTCCCTCCCCGCATCGCATGGTGTCTGCTCAATATCGGCCTGTCAAGCTGTGATGGTTGTACGGCACACGCTTGGCTTGGCACGCCACACTTGCCCGATCCCTCTCTCTCTCTCTCCCGCCCGTGTGTCCGTCCGTTCGTACGTTTTTCTGTCCGCCAGCTTTCCCGCCTGTCTGTCGTTTCTCCTCTTGATTGATGACGGGTGGGACTCAGGAGTTCCGTCTTTAAGTCCCCGCAATTCAGATCACAGATCAACGCCTGACTCTGCCGCAGGCTCTGGTGGGACGCTCTTGCCGGCAGGTGTCCCAGGGCCTGACGTCGTGAAAAAAATAGAAAATTTATTTTTTTATTCCAAGCCAAAAGTACATTTTTTTTTGCCTCTCTACACCCCTATCCCAGCTGTGTGCCAACGTGTCTTGTATTTTTCAAATAAAGGGAGAGAAAGGGGTAAAAAGACGCACCACGGGCTCTTCAACTAATGCAAACCACATACAGTCATTTGTTACAGTAATGTGCATAGTTCATTTTCTGCCCTGTTGGACGCTTTACAGTACTTGCGCTGCATTTTTAATCTCACCCCCCCCCCCACTCCTTCTATGCTTATTTCCATATTGATCGTATGTTCACAAATCCGTGCGCTGAGTGAACAAGTGCGTGCATACGCATACATGTGTGTGTATGCGTCTGTGAACTTGAATGAAGCGGTAACACAGTGATTAGTGCACTGAGTTACAAGGCCGGAGAACCGGGTTCCATTCCTTCCAATGCCTAACATAGGTGGCGAGTTATTTGTGAACCGTTTAGCTTACCAATAACAACATGGATCTGTCCCTTTCCCTACTGTCAAGTAAGTCTTCACTACTTCATGTCACTTCACAATGCACTTAGTCTGGCACCAGCTTCCTTGCCCTGACTTTGTGATAAATACGAGCTGTGTGTGTCGTGTGTATATTTTGGTTACGTGTTATTTTGTGTTCACGTGGGGAGTGGTAGCGTCATGGTTAGCATACTGGATTCGATTCCTGGCCGTGCCTAACATCAGTAGTGGTTATTTAAACCGATCCTGGGCCTCCCCTTGGGTGTAAACATCAGAACTTGTGAGACAAAGGTGGCTGGGCATGGTGCTAACCACAGCAACCTCGTGTGTGCCATACTGGCCTTATTAGGTGCTCACAAACAACATTTGTCCCAACAGTCTGTTCAAGGCTATACAGGGGATCTTTATATTTGTTAGAGTATGTATATATGTTCATGTGTGTGTCTATGTGTGTTCGGATGAGTGAGTGTGTTTATTAGTGTGTGAGAGTGCATATATGTATTCGAGAGTATGAGTGTATCTGTGTGTAAATGCAGAACACTGTGTAAAAATGCAGCGCATGGAAATTTCAGTTTCATTTGAAAAAAAGTTTGGAAAATTTGTCTCGCTCACTTATTTTTTATATATTTTTATATATTTTCAGCAAGCTGCTATTAACAGGTGCCTTCTGGCCATCATTAGTTACTCATTTAAAACTCAGTACAAGTTTTTTTTTTAAATGCTTCATCTCCTTCCAAAAATACAATATGAGATTCAGACCTCCCCTGCGGTGAAGGCATCACTAATAATGCTCGATTTGAATGAACAGCTTCAAAATCATTCAAACAAATCACCTTCCTCTCCCTGAAAACATATTTCTTTAATACACTTTGCCTTTGCTACTCTCTCCGCTGTGAGATAAGCTGCACGTATATTTATTTGACGCTGCAATTGTATTGTCATGAGCCAAAATATTTATCTAAAATATCTCCCATCTCTCATAAAATAAGGAATTTTTTTTTTGACAGTGACATATTTTTGTTTCGCCTGATTCATTACGTGCGGTAAATTTCGCCTAACGCTGTTGTCACTGCAGCGGATGCAACATTACTAATGCGCAAAAAATGTGTGCGTATGTGTGTATGAAAAAGCATGTGTGATCTGTTCACCTATTGCTAAATATTATTTTTTGAGGTTGCTCAGCAGGAGAGGCAGTGGCTCGCAATCGGAAGATTGTGAGTTTCAAATCTTGTTTGTGGATTGACTCAGACCATTATCCCTCCAGGGTGATAAAATGAGTATTTCTTTCTGGGCAAGTCAAGAGTTTGTTGTCCTCTGGATAGACTTACCTCCACTCTGGGAATGTGGAATTTACACCACTGGCTCAGGGCTGTACACAGGATTTTAGCACCACCTCAATGCTCATTAGTGCAGGAAAGCACTTTTTTTCTTAATAACATTGCAGCTATTGACAGTGTCACCTCTGAGTAGTTGAGTGACCCCCCCCCCCAAACAGCCACCTACTTACTCAGCTGTTGGACATCGTTATCCTTTTGTGGTAGTAACGTCCCCGGGGCCTCAATGCATGACAGGTTAACAATAACCCACACGGCGTTGATTGCCTTTGGAATTGTGGCCACTTACAATAATGGATTAATGAGGCGACGTATTGTTATGTTATGCATGGTGTAATTGTCAGTGAAATGTGCGCGTGCGTGTCACGGATTGTGGACACTTGGCACCCGTGCAAATGGTGGCGCCAGACGCGGTGTGTTTGCGATGATGTGTCCGGCAGGGTTGGGGGAAGGGGATCAGAGGGGCGAACGGGAAAGGGGAGGAGGGGAGAGGGGGGCTGTTTTCTCGGGGGGCATGGTGGCCTCAGCTGCAGGGCAAGCGGCATTTCTTTAGAAACAAAGTCAAACCTTGGCTCTTGGCGATAACACACATACACAGGGAGAAAATAACCCCAATGAGAAATACAGTATTACAAAGGGGCTTACACACACCTATACACACACACACGCATCATGTACATGCACGTACACACATTCAAATTCATTTGTGTTTTTCAATGCGTTAATATGAAATTGTGCGCAGGCATTGCTCTGGCCCTCGATGTGCGCCCGGCAGATAGAGCTGGGCCAGAGCGCCAGGCGTATCTGAATTTTCGGCTGAAAAAATGTAATCAACTATTTGCAATTTCAGCTCTGCGAATTGAATGGGGGGGGGTTGGGGGGGGTGTTGGGTGGGGGAGATGTTAACACGATGACGGAGGTGCGAGCCTAGGAATTTCTGTGCAGCGCTCGCCGCCGCTTTTTAGGTTGTGGCATGAAGTCCCACAAGGCATGGCCCCAACATTCCTCCACGTAATGACACGTTATGTTAATTGATGAATCAAATTCTCCATTTCGGTATTTGTGATGTGTGCGAATCGAAAGGGGGCATGCTTGCCTCTGAGGTCAATGACCTTCGGGTCACACACACACACACACACGAAAAAATCACGCTGTTCCAGTGTCACTGAAGGTGCCATTCCACAACAGGCAGGTTAAAGCAGGCGGTGACCTTGTGGCTGCATTTGCACACGTGACAAATGTTATATACATGCACCAAAATGTTTACGTGGATTAACTGAACGCCTGTCACTTTCATAAAGATGTGATAATCAGAATCTGTATTTATCCTGGAGAAATCCGAAGAATTATGTAGGGGCAAGTCAGAATTAAAGTTTCATAGAGTTATATTAAAATGATGAATATTAATTTTCACGTGATGTCTATTAAATAAATTGACATTCAATTTCATCGAGATCCGTTAATTAAAGCGATTTACATTAACTTTCTTCTAGCTATAGTAAAGCTATTGAAATTCCTTGTCATCGAGTTCTATTAAAACGGCTGCAATTCACATTCTCTGAGGTGTCTTTAAGTGATTGATATTCTTTTCCACTGTATTGCAGTGACCTCCATTGCATTCCAACGCGTTTCTATATTGCCGTGGGTATTTGCAGTAAAAGGAACACAATAGAAGGTTATGGAGGGCATTTTAATAGAGCTCTATGAAAGTGAACGGCGGTCGGTTTAACTGCGTTAAATTTCACACTTTTTGCAGATTTCTACCTCCTTATAGCACCACCTGTCTTACTAATCACATTCCTACACGATCATTGTCTCTTTGTGAAACCTTCTCTGTTCTCTCTGTACTTCTCCCCAGAGAAACAAACGCACTCAATGATTCATACGTGCGTTGTTTTTAACAGTCGGCACTAATCACTAGCCTCACCCAGCAGGTGATTGAACAAAAGCAAAAGGGCTGTACGTGCACGGCGACAGTTGGGTGGCACGATGTCAGAGGCAAGAGTCTTCTGCAAACGGTTATGTCCAGCGATGGGTGGCGCTCGCTGTTTGAGCGAGGACCACAGTGGAGCGATAAGACACGCGAGTTGCGTCGCCGCAGCTGATGCCACCCGTCTCGGCACTCGCGATTGGTGCCCGTCGCTGCCGTCGACGCATACCGAATCCATGTGTTGCGTACTTGCCAACCCTGCCGATTGAGGCGGTAGGCTGCTGGATTTCAGATTTTTCGAAGCTACTCATCGCTTTGCGAGATATTTGTAAAAAAAATTATGTTGACGTAATATTCCTTCTATATATGCAGTAAAAGAGGTTTTTAAAATTGGGTGGTCGCTGCTTAGTTTGGCAGGGTTGGCAAGTATGGTGTTGTACTAACACCCACTAATCGTGACCCATCTCCTCTCTTAATTGATTGCAGGGGCAGCATACCCACACTGAACAGGTACGACAGGAAGCAGACCAGACGTACAGTGGGACCTTCTTAATCGCACCTTGTATGGGAACGAATGAAATAACATTATTGCAGTTAATCAACTATCTATGCTTGACTATGGCATCTTAAATGTTGTGCATGAATTAAGCTTGGAATTTTGTTTTCAATTCGATCATAAGCAAAACGTCTTATAACCAGGTGATGGTTAAGAGGGTTCCATTGTTTTAAATGTATGTTTATGCATATACCAGTTGACGCACAGCCAGAGTATTGCTATCCTTCTCATGCAGGGGCTTTGCAAACTCTATTCATCGCGTCCCACATTGGTCAGTCCAGGTTTACATGTTTACCAGTGTCTGCTATCCACACGTACATGTTTAAATCGATGTGCATTGCATAGTGTCTTAACGGTTGGTAATCATGGAAACCTGGAATTGTGGTGGAGTGTGTGAAGTCTGGAGTTTTTAAAATCCTGCCCTAACAGCTTCGAAGTTTTTGCTTTTCATTCTCATTTTCATGCATAACATCTGGCCAGATGTTTAAACAAAAAATCTAACCTGTTAAACAATTGGCATTGTTCATTCGATGGCTACCGACATGCTCAGGCTGATCACCATTGAACCTTTGAATTCAGTGGTGATCAGTTGGAGCGTGTTGGTGACCACCTTTGAAAACCAGATTTAACATAAGTACTACAAAATATTTTTATTACAATAAAACACTTGAATGATTAACAATAGGTGTACATGCTGGCCAGGTGTGCGATCTTCATCCAGTATAGACATTCCGAAAGGAAATCCTTGGTGAGATCAGTTTTGTTTGGTCGCACACTTGACCACTTGCTTGTCAAGATGTTTGATAGTCAGCCACTAAATCGCTGAGCGAATGTTTAACGAATCGTGCGGTGAAAAAGTGCTTCGTCAAAAGTTTGCTTTCCATCTTTTGGTGCCGTTATGAATACCGATCCATTTTCCCATCCAGCCAAATGCTCTACGTGCATCATTTTTTTTGCGCTTCTGCAAAGTGACCTTTTCTGTGTTATTTGTGTCACGGTGGGATGTTTTTCGTGGTGGTGATGGTAGTGGGATTTTTTTAACGGTTTTAATGTTGCAAAATGTTGGTGCTTTTATTTTAAATCAGGACTCCCATCCCCCGGCTTTATTAGGATTAATTTGATGTGTTCCGTGCACTTTGTCCCGCCGCGTATATCTTACCGCAGGCTTATTAACGTGTCCCGTGCAAGTGTCTTCGTTTGGCTCTCTCGAGCGTTGCCGCCTAATTTAAAAAAATTGCGTGTCACTAGAAAAAAAATACCGTCACCGTATACGGTGACTTAAAGAGTATACTTTTTTATTTTCAACGAAAACATCCTAAACTTAGATAGATGTAAGAACAACAATTGTAAATGTGTAATGAAGATTCATTTGAACGTTATCCAACTGGAAGAGACATCTCGCTCTTTTTCAGAAGTTTGCCTGCTACTTTTAAACCATTACAGATTTGAGACAACTTTTAAAGGAACCATCAGCACAAATTTCCTAAAAACATAATCGATTCTTGCACTGCTTAAGTTAGTTTTAGGGCAGGGGTGAGGAACTTGTGGGCCATGGTCTGAATACAGCCTACGACTCCATTTCATACGGCGCACGGCCACATGAGGCCTATCACTTCTAAATGGGCTTCGAATGATATGTATCTGTCACCGCAAACATCCTTCTAACTGCATCAGTCAGGTACTAAGGGGAGAATATTTTCAATCTGGCAACAGTGTTCCTAATTTTAGCTCGCTCAGTCATTTCTGTTACAGCAAGGGTCTCTTGCAGTGACGTAAGTGACTGAGATGCGTGGTCTGCAAAACGTACTTGAAAACACTCTGAAAGGAATAGGTTTCCCCACCCCTGCTTTAGGTTGACCATAAAAATTAAAGAACAATAGTTGACCGCATGCATCCCATCGGTTGCGGTGGTAAGTTTGTTGCCATTTCTCTCGTTGATTTTCTTTCTCCCCTTCCCCGTCTATCTCTCTCCGTCACTCGCTTTCTCCGGTGCCACGGGGTTAGGATGTCATTCCCATCGAACCTGCATCACGCAGGGCTGACGCGCGCCGTGAGCGTCACCGAGGTGCTGCTTGACAACACCTTCACGCCGCCGTGCCAGCGCATGGGTGCCATGGTGGCCTTCCACTCCTTCGAGGACTTCGTCAGGTGCGCGAGAGTGGTGGCCAAGTGGGCAGGCAGACAGACATCTCCGGTGACACATATTCTCCTCCTACCCAGCTGCCGGCGTCTGGTCACCATTTGATTGATGGTGGTTGTGGTGATGGTGATAGTGGTAGAATAGTGCAGCAGTGCCAAATTGGCATCTCCCGAGCCACATGCGGATCTTTAATCCACCACATGCGGCTCTATCAAAGGCGCGTAATGTAGAACATACTATCACAGTAGCAAAGAATAATGAATTATTCTGGTGCTGTGCCGAAAACTGTCAATATATATATACTTATATGTACACTTGGGTCTTTACAGAACTCATGGGTACTTTTTGACTCTTGGTCTGTTACAGGTTGACCACCCCTGGCGTAGTGGTTATCGCGCTGCACTACGAAATAAGAAACCCGGAGTTTGATTCTCGGCCACGGGTCAACATTAGTGGCGAGTGATACCAGAAGCAGTTATGGGCCTCAAAAGAGTCTTGGGAAAATATTCTGTTCGTGAGCACCTATTAAGGGTGGCATGGTGCACGAATGGGTGGCGTGTCGAGCACCAATCATGGCCACCTTTGCCTTCACTATGCCAATATTTACACACCACACCAGGAACTCATTTAAAGTCTTGAGGTGACCTACCAGAGGCTTACCACCGGTTCTGTTCAGTTACATGCCATGGCATGGAATCGAACTTGGGTCACTGGGTTTATCGTGCAGTGCACAAATCACTATGGTATCCCCAATTAATAAATGAATGCTCCGTGTTATTACTCATCATGAGCCGGTTGAGATAAATTCCCTTCAGCAAGAGAGATCTTATTTTTATTATTCTTTTTTTATCTATGTGACGTTACCGAAAGAACCAAAGAATAAGAGAGATCTATAACAATCTCTGCAGCGGTGGTAATGAATATGTTACTGCTCGTGGTTCTTGCAATGATGATGACGATGATGGCATTCATGACAGGGACTTTGAGGAGGTGATGAAGCATTTCTCGGATTCCCCTCCGGACAGCCCCATCTTCCTGGAGCCCGGGCGCTCCACCCTGTACGCAGAGGAGGACAGCAAGGTGAGCGAATCGTACGAACTCCGTCGCACACACCCCTGCAGCTGTGCGCCCTTCACCGGGTGCTCCGCTTGGTAACCCGGTTCCGGATCAGCTTAGCTCAGCTGGACCTCAGCCACTGGGCCCTTCACTTGCCAAGAGCGCTCTTTTCCCCCATCGAGTGCCCTCGCAAATTTCACGAGCGCTCTCACTCACCTACCAAGTGCCCTTTTGTGCCCCGCGGAGTGCCCTTACACCCTGCCAAGTGCTTCTAGAGTCGGCCAATTATATTCTCTCGTATGTAATGGAAAAAAAAACTCCTACGCAATACACACGCACTCTGCTAGGTGGTTAATGTTGTCATATATTGTATAATTTAAAGCATTAATTTTTTTAAACCTCTTTTTAATAAAGCAATTTTTCTTGCTAATTAAGTCAGGGTTGTTTTTTCGTTAAAATTTTCGCATCTTTGCATGATAAATTCTGTCCGTCTCGAAATGAAGAGCACATAATGACTGCAACAACAACAACAGGAATAATGTGATAAACATTTCCCCCAGATATGTACTCGCTACCTTTGCTTCGTGTGTGCTTTCATTTCTAATAATTTACACTCCTTTGTCACTCCACTGCTGAATGAGGGCTTTCCCACACCTTGTGGCTCAGTGTGGGTGAGTGAAGAAGGTTGATAGGTCCATGACTGGTTTAGTTATCACTCGCAACTTCATGTTAGCCGTGGCCAGGAATCGAACTCAGATCGCCAAGTTCAGAGTGTTATGCATAAACTATTGTGCCACCACTCTACTTGACCTCTTTATCCTCATCACTATTGCTCTATCCACTGCTGGATGATGTCCTCCCCATGCTTAAACCGCCCCTCACAGTCCTGCAATGCCGCAGTCTATATCACCCCTGAAACATGAGCTGATCTCATCACTTCATCTCTGCAGTGTCATCCTTTTTGTATCTATCACCCTTTTGTCAGTCCACTGCTACATGAAGGTTTCCCCATGTTTTGTTTGTCATTGGGGTTGTTTGACAATACCATGCTGGCCAGTGCTGGGTTGGTTATGGGAGGTACCTAGGATCTGTTCAGATATCACTCAACACTGACAGCCATGGCCTGGAATTAAGTCACTGGGTTGATAGTGCAGTGTGGAAATCACTTTGCCACCACTCCACCCAATGGGCTGTTCATCGTAATCATCATCATCATCACCAATGATCCATCCACTGCTGGATGAAGGCTTCCCCATGCTGACTCCATCCCTGACTGTTCTACAACGCCGCAGTGCACACTCACTTTTGCACATGAGCTGATGGTCATCACTCCATCTCCACGTTGGTAAGCTTCTCTTACCTGACCATAAATAGAGGTTGACTACTCCTGCTACATGCCATGACGTAACACCACTTCGTGCTAATAAAACACAAATAATTGCAAAAAACCACACCAACAGAGGAGTAACGGTGCCGGATGTTTGCAGAGTGTGCGACAGGACCCGATCCACATCCTGAACGTGGCCATCAAGATAGACAGCGATACGGAGGATGATGAGCTGGTGACCGTGCTGCGTGACTTCACACAGTCCAAGGTGAGTGGGGAGCGTGCGGCCAGCGGAGAGATTTTGTTGTCAGTAGAGTATGGGCAGTCAAAGTGTCTTCCAGTACAAACGTGTAATACGACTTGCACTCATCTGCTTTGGTGACCCTCAGCCAGTGATGTAAATTCACCATTTCAATGGCGAGGACCAATATTTTCAAAGGAAGACCACTTCATTAGACCTCTGCTTTGCCAGTACCAAAATATAATAATAGGGCTTTCCCCCGTTTTTTCTGGCAACAAAACTGAAACCTTTTACAAGGATGCATGTCTGCATTAACCAATTGGTGCTCGACCAGAGGAGCACTTCTCTGGTTGAGCAACAATTGGGTCGAGGCTCAAAAGAAAGCCGTCCCTTGGTGTGGACCAATCAGTTTCAAGGACAATGCATATATCATCATAGTGTGTTTTTTGTTTGCATTTGACTGCAAGTATTGTGGTTAATGCAGACATGAATTCTTGTAGGAGGTTTCAGTTTTGTTGACAGAAAAAAGGGGAAAACCCCTATTATTATAGGAAGACCACTGTTTAGATTCCAACTTGGTGGTACCTATGTTATTGATTACGAATTTATGATGGGCAGTCAATTCATGATATGGTTTTGAACTCAGAACCTGATGTTTTGAGTTGCACTTGCCATGTGCATTTTTATGTTGTTGGGATTTGAACGTAAGTCACCATGCCTCATAGGACAGTATGCTAGCTTGTTAACTGAGAAGTAGTTTACACCATTGGAACCTCATTTGCCAGTAAAAAATATGATAATTGTTTTTTTACCCTTTTATCTGGCAACAAAACTGACACCTTTTTTTACAAGGAGTCATGTTTGCATAGACCACAATACCTGCAGTCATAATGCAAACAAAAAACATAACTCTGATAATGTATGCACTGTCCTTGAAATTGATTGGTCCACACCTGAGACAGCTTTCCTTAGAGCCTAGTCTCACATTGTGATGCCTTTTGGCGTCATCTGGTCCAACACCATGTGAGACTAGGCTCTAAGGAAAGCTGTCTCGGGTGTGGACCAATCAACTTTAAGAACAGTGCATACATTATCAGAGTTATGTTTTTTTGTTTGCATTATAACCGCAGGTATTTTGGTCTATGCAAACATGACTCCTTGTAAAAAAGGTGTCAGTTTTGTTGCCAGATAGAAGGGTAACAAAACCAATTATGAGAAGTAGTGCTGAGATATTTACTTCAGTGCACTATTCTCGAACATGAAGGGTTACGCTGCTTTGCGGGAGACCCGAATGGATTCTTAGTCTCATGACACTGATAACACAATCAACTTGAAATGAGTGTTTATGATGCTACTGCTGTGTGACTTGTTGTACCCAACAGAAACGCATACTGATAGACCGTGGGATTAGACGTCTGACATTCTTGGTGGCGCAAAAGGTATCGATCTGCTTTTACGATGAACTTCTCAACTGTGCTGCGCGTGTCGTCGTTGCGTCTAGTGAATCTGTGTCGTGCTGTGCTAAGTGTTTGTATTTTTTTTTCTTTTGTTTTAAATATTGTCTCCTAATCACGAGCGTGTAAACAAACTTAACAAATGCAATGAAACTAACGCTATCTCTGTGTCGTGCTACAAGTAATTTTGTTTTTATAGTTTGCAACAAAAAAATATATGAAACCATAATGATAATCGTTGTGAATTCTCCTACAAAATGATAATGCAAGGTTGATTTTTGTTCTCCTCTCTAAAGAAATGCTATAATGATAAATAATAATGATAAGCCAATTAATCAAAGCGTTCCTCTTTGTTTTAAGTTGAATCCGTAATTCGTGTAGTGACAACTTGCTGATTTTCCTTTCCGGGAAAAGGACTTTAGGAAGCATTACGACTATGAGGTGGATCAGAGATTCCATGTAAGTGTAAGCAGGAGGTGAAGGCCTGTGGGAAGCAGCTCTCGGCATTTCATGCATTTGCGCTTGAGGCCATGAAAACTGAAACACCTTGGTTCTCAGGGGAGAGGCATTAATCTGCACATGCTGTGCCGCCGTCGTAATTTCTGCCACTCTTTGGTTCAGGCCTGGAAATGTAGGTGAGCGCCATCAAAGTCTCATTCGGGGCTAGAAGACCCTGATGAATGTACAACATTACTTTTTATTTACGTAGTGTCTAAATGCAACTGCGTTACAAGACATAAACTCCCAAATGTAGTTTATTAACAGTGCTTATTCAGCAAATTGGGGACTAATTGAGGCTTTTATTAAGTAAAAAAATAAACTTTTGTATAGTTGTTACATTTTGTTTATTACAACAGTTAAAAATATTTTTTGACAAACATTCTTCATATTCTTCCCAACATTTAGTTGAACAATTAAAGCAGGCTGAGGGTATACTGGTGTGTCCTTTCCTGAGAACCCAATAAGTGTATTCTTGTTTTTCATGGCCTATCACATCTCTGTGCTTCCATTCTTTCCAGCTTCTTTGCATCTTCTGATAAACATGGCCGGTAGAAGTCTGCGGAAGTGTGCATGGATGTGTGTTTTTTCTGAGCAAATCAAGAGCACCCTGGCTCATCCAGTTAAAAGTTAACACGACGATAAAAAAAAACAGTTTATCGGTTTGCCTGACATTGAATTAACGTGCAAGGTTTGCGACTGTTTTTGAATCATCGTGGGTGCTTTCGTGGCTTGTACCTCGCCCTGTTTACCAGACCCATGACATTCAGTGTTTGTTAAAAACTGTGCCCTCTTGACTCATGTGCCTTGATTCAATCCCTTCACCCACAATCTCTTGTTAAAGTACTGACCTGATGTATTTCGTCGCGCTGGATTTTGTGAAATCGGGTGACGCTGTTGAGTCTTAACAAGCGAAAAACTGGATTTGAGGGTTTTTTTTTCAAAAGGCTGAAACGTAGCTGATCTCTGAGCAAACAGGCAGCTGCCTGGAGTTCTCCAACATGTGTTTGGGTTGTGTACCGCGTGTTGTTGTTTGGAATTATGTCTGATGTTTTGCTCCACGAGCTGGGAAATTCTTCAGAAATGGAACTGTTCGGTTTCACTATTTGGAACTTTTCATTTAAAGTATTCGCTTTCTGAACAAGGTCCCATCACGTGGAGTGAAACGTCAGACATCGTTCCAAACAACACTTGGTAAAACATGAAAACACGTCAGGGATTTACATCACACAGCCGCAGAACTTGCGCAGTAATGGTGCATCTAGTTGATACTCATTAGATTAAATGATGTATAAATATATCTATCCGTCCAGTCATTTTTTGACATTTTCAAACAAAAGCCATAATTAAGCATCAGCCTTTTTTGCAAATAGCCTTTAACGTTAAACTCTTCATTACACAAAAAAAAGTGGGTTAAACAAATTAATGATTGAGTACAAGTGAAAAATAATATCACTCACATTTATCACTATCATTGCCTTATAGCAGAAATACTGTACGATAGGCCAACGGTCCACGCAGCATCCCATTTTCAGAGCAGGCGACATAGCACAGAGGAGATTAACCGACTTACAGTTGGAAATCTCACTTTACACGCGGCGCCTTAATTTTTTATGTTTGATTAATGAATGACCTGGATGTGTCCCCACTGGTGAGTTCAAATCAATTCTTAGCTCTGCATATCGGTGAGGTGCATCTCATGCTCAGACAGGTCATTCTTCAGCATCAGCTGTCCTTTGGGTTTCAGCTAACCTAACGGGGCTCTCCCCGGGAGTCTTTGGGGTTTCGGCAGCGCATTCTCAAGCTCGCGCTTGCCGCCTCTCATGCCGCTTTTGTTCTGGGTCATCATTGCACCACGACCATGCTTCTGAGCGTCATAAATCTCGTGTTACACTTACATTACTTCCGACCACATCATCATCATTGCTTGCATTGAATTTGTGCCACGCAGTGTGGAACACCTCGGAAGGTGGTGGGTCTTATTTAAGAGTCATTTGAATACATATGTATGAGCAATACACTGAGGTGTATTGTACATACGTGGCTCATGGGGCTGTGTCAGAGACGTCAAGCTGACCAATTGAGATCCTGGGTTAAAATCTTGATTCCAGCTACCAGAGATTAAACCGGGTTCTCAAGTGTAGCGAGTTGATGGCCTCAGTCCGGTCACCAATAATTGTGCAAAAATCCCATTGTGTTAAATTCCGTTTTTTGCTAAATTTGGCTTATTCCATCTCTGAGTACAAAAGCTTTGGATTGATTTTTCAGATGTCAAACGCTGCTAGGCATGTAAAATGTGTGCCGCTTAGTGTGGATAGAGGTGCCTTTTGAAGGGGCTTTCGAAGTAATTCTGTGACGTCATCTTCTGAGGGCTGTTCTCTGACACATTAGTGGTTCCCTGCTCACTCCCAACAGTTCCGGGTGGACATTTTCTCATCTCATGGCATGACTGATGACGCAACTGGAATGTAATTGTGGGATAAAGATGGGAAAAAAATATTAAATGAAATAAAAACTATTTATGTGGTGGTAGCGGTTGTATATTGGTGCCAATATGTGCCTTCCAAAAGTTTTTTTTATCTCTTTTGTTTATTAATCCTTGATTGTGTTTTGCTACTCAATTTTTGCCACGTATCTTACAGAGAGAGTTCCCCAAGTTCTTCACGTTCCGTGCTCGTGACAAGGTACAGAACCTCCGTTGCTTTCGCCTGTGGGCTTGGAGCGTAACATTAAAGCATTAATGCATTTGTTCTGTCCGTCCGTCTGTCCTTCTCACTGCCTGTTATGACGGTGGGGGAGGTCCATGATAACTGTTGTTAAGATGTACGAAGATAAATGGCATTTTATTATGAAGTTGTGTTGCTATGAGACTTATCCTGTAGAAAACTGGCAATTTATCAAAAGGTTGCCCAAAACTTGGCTTTAAAGCAGTGCTAATGGCATTTGCCTTGCCAGCCAAGGCAACGATGTCATTACGCGCACGACATGTGATGTGTGATGTCATCCGCGTGTGCGTCATGAAAGGCAAAGTGGCCGTGGCTAATTAAGCACTTCTGAGGACAAACGTGTGTTGGAAGGCTTTTCCGAATCCACGCGTGTACGGGATTTTTCCAGCCTTGTTTTATTCAAAACATTTGGCGACGATGCGGTAGCCTCTGGGTTTTCCTCCCCATCGGTGCTGCTCACGCTCCTTCCCCCCCCCCCCCATAGTTCGAGGAGGACCGCATTTACCGGCACCTGGAGCCGGCGCTCGCCTTCCAGCTGGAGCTGAACCGCATGCGCAACTTCGAGCTGCACGCTCTGCCCTGCGCCAACCACAAGATGCACCTGTACCTGGGCACGGCGCGCGTAGAGCAGGGCATCGAGGTCACCGACTACCGCTTCTTCGTGCGCGCCATCATCCGCCACTCTGACCTCGTCACCAAGGTGAGGCCGCCAAGACCACGCTCTCTCCCTGCCCGCCCTCCCGATTGTTCACACCTCCTGGAGGGAAGAGATGGCTTCCTTCGTGCAGGACTAAGGGAGCGAATTGATTGCATCCCACACGTGTATTAGATGAAGTCGAAAGTCAAGAGGGGACCATGCTTCGCAAAACTGAATGGTGCATCCGAAGGACATCGTCGCGTTGATGGTTTGTCCCTCGTTGACAATGATAGGATCGTTGGCGTTTTATGTCCGAAAAACCGATGGAGTTTACATTAGGTGTGGGGTATTTAATCAATGACTTGCTGTATTGCCCGTCCAAGGATGGGTGTATATTGCAGTAAATCTGAGATATTCAAGAGAAAAATTGTTCAGCTCATGATTGTTAATGAGGGGGGGGGGGGGGTTGCCCCATGTGGCTACGGCCTTGGAGTGACGTCACACAGGGGGGGGTGTGGGCCTCATGTAGAAGTGACGTCACGCGCGGGACGGACAGACATTTTTGGGTGATTATAGTAGGTAATGAATCTAACTGACCAAGAGCTCCAGTAAGAGGGGCGTTTGTGTAAATGTGCGTTGTAGGTCAGCAACAGAGCTCCAGGTCTACTTTCCAAAATAAACTTCTGGTTGCCTGATCTTTTCAGATATTGGAAGCTTAGCAGGTTGGAGTCTGGTTCGTACTTAGATGGGAGAGACTGCCTATGATACCAGGTGTTATATAGGCTTGGACTGTGATGTGGTTGAGAGATCATGGGACCATAACAGATTCTTGAATCTGCCTTTAATAATCACATCGTATGAGTGTCATTTCCCCAGATACCCCTGTTTTAACCCACAATACTCATTAAATGTAATTGACAAAGCATCCCAATGTAGCCAGGATGGTCCTGAAAAGAGTAGAATCTGACAAAGGCTTGTTTAAATAAATAACATGAGTATTATTTAAGTATTTTGCATATCCTCATCTGTGGTTCATTTTCGAGTATGTCAACATATCATTGTTGTCGTATTTTTGTTGAAAATGTGTAACTGGGCAATTTTGCGTGTTGACACATTTGCGCCTTGCATGTAACTCACACGCTCGTCTGCCGGTCCGTACGTCTGTCTGCTGCTTCGTGCGGTCATTCGCTCTTCCGACCATCCGTCCGTCCTTGCAGGAAGCGTCGTTCGAGTACCTGCAGAACGAGGGCGAGCGCCTGTTGCTGGAGGCCATGGACGAACTGGAGGTGGCCTTCAACAACACGGCCGTGCGCACTGACTGCAACCACATCTTTCTCAACTTTGTGCCCACCGTCATCATGGACCCTTCCAAGGTACTCACGCCACATGCGTCGGCGCTGCACAATCCTCAGTTGGCACGTGCGCACCTTGTGCGCTTGATCGGGCTGCGAGATGGGACGCAGACTTGCGCGCCGACTCGCGACGGTGACGGTGGATGTGCTTTCTGTTGTGCCGTTAGATCGAAGAGTCTGTGCGCAGCATGGTGATGCGCTACGGAAGCCGGCTGTGGAAGCTGCGTGTGCTACAGGCCGAGCTGAAGATCAACATCCGCCTCACGCCCACAGGCAAAGCCATCCCCATCCGCCTGTTCCTCACCAACGAATCCGGCTACTATCTTGACATCAGCCTCTACAAGGAGGTCACTGACCTCCGCACCAGCCAGGTAATGCAGGAACATTGCCTGGCATTTAATGTTCTTGAAGATGTAGTCCAAGCTACCAGGGAATGAGTGTCATCATTATCATCATGGGACCTCTTTTGCCAGTTCCAAAATATGAGAATAGGTTTTCCCCTTTTTTTGGCAACAAAACAGGTGTTGAGATGTTAAAACACCAAACTGAAACCTTTTACAAGGAATCATGTCTGCATTAACCACAATACTTGCGGTCAGAATGCAAACAAAAAAACATACTTTGATAATATAGTGCATTGTCTTTGAAACTGATTGAGTTGTTTTCATTTATTTTATTTTTTACCTACGTGACGTTACCGAAAAAACCAAAGAGCATGAATCCTTGAAGTCATGAAAGCTTCAAATCTAGAATCTTAACACCTGTTTTGTTGCCAGAAAAAATGGGAAAACCTATCATCATCATCATTATCAGCTTTGATCTGTGGGTGTTGTTTGACAATACGTCATCAAGCAGGGTCAGTGCACGTTGGTGAAGAGAAACAAGTGCCCAAGACCTGAACTGTTTCAGATATCTCTCGCCACTAATGTTAGCTGTGGCCTGGAATCGGGCTCCATTCATAGTGCAATGTGCTATTTATTGTATAGTAGCTTGAACTTATTTCATACCGTATGTAGCGAACCATGCTGATCAGAGGTGCGGGGGAAGGACAAGAAACTAAATTCAAAAATAAGCTCTAAATAATTGTGTTTTCAATCGCTCTACATGTGAATCATTCAATATCTGCATAAAGCAAACGACTATTATTTTGGAAATACATGTGTGGTGCTCGCCACATGACCTTCTTGTGTGAAGTGCTAGACTTCATAGGTGCTAGCCAACATCACATGTCCCAAAAGCTTTGAAAACGTGGTATGGGAGATTTTCGTCTCCATGTACGTCTCACCCCTTTGCCTTGCCATCCTTTTCTTTTCATCACAGATCATGTTCCAGGCATACGGTGACAAACCGGGCCCTTTGCACGGCATGCTCATCAACACGCCGTACGTCACCAAGGACCTCCTGCAGTCCAAGCGCTTCCAGGCTCAAAGTTTGGGAACCACCTATGTCTACGACTACCCTGAAATGATTCGACAGGTGGGCAATGGGACTGTTTCACCTGAGTGGAGGCGGGGAACATACACTGGCTTTCAAGTTTATTTTGTGTCACATGGTGAAAATTGAAAGGGGGGGGGGCAGCATTGTCTCATTTGTAAGAGTGACTGACCTGTGTCACCAACATGACAAAAGCAATAAATAAAGTACAGCAAGCACATAGCAAATTATAGCAAAGGCAACTGCATCATGGGAGAAATAAAAAAGAGTGCAGAAATGTGACTTATTCTAATTAAAATGGCCCTGTTGCGTTTGGTAAATTAGATTGTTATCCAAGACGAAAAGACAAAAAAAACTTTTTTAAGTTTAATTAACACCTTGTCTTTCTCATTATCTCTGGTACTATCTGTTTCCTTGTACTGATTGAACTTCTCCCCCAGGTAAGATGGTCGCCCGATTTACATACTGCTGCAGGGAGTTTCTACGTTATATCATATCTATGGGGCAGCCGCCAATGCTGCTGCAGGCGCCATTCATTCATTCATTGATGCGCTTTTAATTAAAAACTGTGTCCCTAAGTGCACATTGCGTTATAGTGAAAATCGATTTGCGCACATGGACTTAAATGGTGTTAAAAGCACCCATAGCAAGTGAGTGTTGAGCCCTGCCTTTAAGAAAGATAGTTTTTCCTCTCGGGGAATTTGTGTTACATAATACACCCGCGAGCATTTGTATGACTTGAAATTCGGTTCCATTCTGAATAGTTCAAACCAAAGGAGTAATTAACTTGTCATTAATTTTATGAATGTACTTTCCTACAAAAGGTGTATGTTTATGAAATCTACTAGAACTGTACCTGGAAGTGCGCTATACTTGCTTTCTGTTGACCTTCGCAACACACTCCACTGGAGGCAAATTACTTGGTTCACTGATGGTGGGAATCATGTACGGTATTAAAAAATGTTTATCATCAACTTTAAAGGAATGTATGAGTAAACACACTCAATCTCAATACTGTAATTTATAACGGTCTAAATATTGCATACATATATATGGTTGTGCTTATCACAACAGGAAGGTTGCAAGTTCATTACCTGTTCGTCGGCGGGTCAATCTGTGGATGTTTATGTTCAACCTCCTGCTAGATGAAGGCTCCCCTGCACTGTAAGAGCCGTGGCGGTTATTTGACTAAACTTCACCACACTGTTCAGTGCGAGTTGTGAAGGTGGGAAGCACAGCCGTGGAAAACTTCACGTCGATAACAATGTATTTTGATGAACTGCCCCCTGCTGTCAACCGCTTAGCCCCGCAAGCCTTATGACAAGCTAATTGTGTATGGTGGTCAACCACTGCAGCACTATCCAAAGAACAACCCTGCTTAGCTTCTGAGATCTGATGAAATTGTGTGCATTCGCGCGCTATAAATTGCATTATTATAATTGGTCACTGACTACAGGGCGACTCGTTATCCTTAAGACTCAATTAAATGAGTGACTTTGCATCGCAGCTCAAGAGTGGTTGGATTATAGCGATGTGAAATTTGCAGCGTGAGCTTGGGGTCACTAAACAGAAACTAGCGCCAACCACATTGCTCTGTCTTTATCAGCGAGAAACTTTGACTTTTGACTTTAATTAACAACATTGTCCCCAAGTGCACATAGCATTACAGTGATAGGCATAATACGGGTAGCGTATTTACCGTGCAGTAAAGTTATGACCAATTAACACATCTGTTCTCCGTGTTTGGGGACCTTAAGTGCAGATGGGGTAGGGCCCTTAGAATCCCCACCGCGACCGTCTTGTAAACCCGGAGGCATCAATTGGTTTTCCTCACCGCTACGATTCGACGAATTGTCCCAATTCTGGGCTATGTTTCGATTTGTAAATAGATTCGTGTGAGCGTCGATTAAATAGTGGTATAAATCTATGGAATGTTCAGTTTCATGAAAGTTACGTGCATATATCAATGAAATGATTGGTTCCTACTACTACGCGTATGATCGAATGCTTTAGAACGAGCGTGAGAACCGATTTTACTTGACAAATTAATGCATTGTTGAATTCCTGTAAGTTGTAAGCTGTCTAATTAGCTATGCTCACCATATATACCTTGAATTGTGCACGTGAGACTCGGTTATTTTCAATCCTAATATGTTGTACATCATCACTTTGTGGTACCCGTACAGCCACTAGAGGCGCAGTGTTTACAATAAAAATATTCTCTTGAATCGAATCACAACCCTGAATAGTGACAATTCATCGACTTCCAAAACAGGCAGTGGGGGGCTAGGAAGGGGAAATCATTAGCTGATGAATAATAATAAATGATAACACTGGTCAACAAAAACACATTTTTTTCTGGCCTGGACTTTTGCAGCTGTTTTAGACTAATTTAAGGGTGCTGACTCCAAATCTGATCTCAGATTTGCTCTATCACATCTCATTTTTATGCTATCGGCATACCCCGTTTTAATTGATTTTACCCGAAATTAACTCTGTCACTTATGATTGCAAGTTGTTGCGAGTCAGTGACTGCTTTAGTGTTAAAATATGGTGCTGTATTTTTAGGATAGTGTGTTTATAATATCATTTTATGTAGATATCCACATTTATTTAATATTTTTCTTCTGCAGTTTTCATAAAAAATGCAATATTTGATATCTCTAAAACCTGACCGTTGGAATACCTTATGCCAGAAAAAGTGTGTTGACCAGTGTTATTGATGAATCGACGCATCCTTATATCCCTCCTATAAACCTCCCCCTCTACTCTACCCTTTCCACACCTTATCTCCCATCTCGTCCCTGCAGGCACTGCTCAAGCTGTGGGACGCGTATGGAAACGGGCTGGCGCACAAGGACGTGCTGACATACACGGAGCTGGTGCTGGACTCGCAGGATCAGCTCGTGGAGATGAACCGGCTGCCCGGGGGCAATGAGGTACCGCCATGCGCAGTGGCCACCGCCACTGTTACCGTGCCACAGCTGTGACTGACGATAGTTTTATTTTTCTACGACCTAATTGTATGGAGTGCCACACACCCCTCCACATTGTGCTCTTGTCCGTTCTGAGTTTTGGTTCCTTGTTGTGCCGTTGCTGGCCAGATCGGCATGGTGGCGTGGAAGATGTGGCTGAGGACTCCGGAGTACCCGCAGGGTCGGACTGTGGTGGTCATTGCCAACGACCTTACGCATCGCATTGGCTCATTCGGGCCGCAGGAGGACCTGTTGTTCCAGCAGGCATCGCAGCTGGCGCGTACAGATGGTGTGCCACGCATCTACATCGCCGCCAACAGCGGTGCGCGCCTCGGCCTAGCTGAAGAGATTCGGCACATGTTTAACATCGCCTGGGTCGACCCCAATGACCCCTACAAGGTGAGGCGAAGGGTCTGAGCGTGTGTGTGTATGTGTGTGTGTGTCGTGTGGTGACGTCACCGCCACTTAGTGGCGAATGGCGGTTGTTGTTGTTGTTGTGTCGTGTGGAGGGTGCGTTGTGTTTAAGGCATGTTATAATTGACATTTAGAAGGCGCAATTCATCTAGGGATCTCAATGGGTCATGCACGAAGTTAGGTGAAACAGGTGAGTCTTTCGAGAAATCTAAACAGGGTAGGTGAGCTTGCTTGTCTAACCACTGGTGGGAGGGCATGTTGAAATTGTTGAACGTGTGTAAAATGTGCAGCCTTAGATTCAAGGCCGAGACCCACATGGCCATGTCCAGGAGCTGTTAGTTGAGGCCAAAAAGCACAAAGCCGGGGGAGTTTTAGGTCAGGGCCTCAGTCAAGGCTGGATCCTCTAGGCTGAGGCCACTGTCAAGGCTTGGTGCCTCTAAGCCAAGTCCCTGGAACAAGGTCACACCACCAAAGGCAAGATCAAGGATAAGATCTAAGAAGGTGTCTTTGAGCTGGTCTCGAGGACGCTGTGTGTCATGCCCAATGTGTGTTGCGTGGAATATATGTCGTGTCGAATTGATATCCAGCCAGGTGGCGAAGTGGCAGAGTAGCAGTCTTAGGATCAGAAGGAAGATCAGGAATTCAGCTAACAGTCACGGTCATATGTAAAGACTCGTGTCCACCGTATGAATGCGAAATTTCCACCACTGGCTCATGCCTATTGTTTGAATTTGAATATGACGATGCTTAATACAATTTCCATATGATTTGATCAATAGGATAACCTCAATATGTGTATTGTCTTACGCCAAAATAAATTAACGTATTCAAAGGACATGTGCTGTCAGCTGTGACGACGTGTGTCACTGCTGATAGCTTTGACAACACGCGTGTATTATGCATGTGATGTAATGAATCATCTCCACAGCTTCACTGCTCCCCCCATGCCCCATGCATGATTCAATAGATTTTCATGATTCATGGTCACACTTAATTTATGGATCAATTAATTTTGTCCCTTTTGAACTGCCTCATTTTGATTGTCTGTCCAGTGTTTTCCATCTGTACTGTCTGCCTCGTTGGTTCCATTGGCAAACAAAACTGCGACTGGAGAATAACATTTGCATGAATCATAAATAATGCACTCAGTGCAAGACAATGAACATAACAATGTATTGTTATCTTCTTGGTTCTTTCGGTAAAGTCACGTAGAATGGAAATAATAAAATAATAAAAATAAAACATAATTAAATAATTCTCACGACGTTTCGGCCACAACGCAAGCAGCCGTCCTCAGGTGGAGAACAGGTCTGTCGAGAAGACAGAGTCTGAATGACACACCCCAGGCTTGGAGCGACTATTTAAGCTGGGATGGAGGGGCGAAGAGCGCCTTGACAAAATAATTTACATATCAAGAGGAATTTTGCATATTTATGGAAATGCAAATTATTTTGTCAAGGCTCCTCCATCCCAGCTTAAATAGTCGCTCCAAGCCTGGGGTGTGTCATTCAGACTCTGTCTTCTCGACAGACCTGTTCTCCACCTGAGGACGGCTGCTTGCGTTGTGGCCGAAACGTCGTGAGAATTATTTAATAATGTTTTATTTTTTATAATTTTATTATTTCCATTCTACGTGACTTTACCGAAAGAACCAAGAAGATGAATCCCTGCAGTCACGAAAGCTTTAAATCGAAATTTTATGTATTGTTATGTTATGCTCGATTACTTGGTTATATGCCTGGTGGATATAATTCCCAAATTCGCCCATCTGCCCAGAGTTTCAAGTACCTGTACCTGACCCCTCAAGACTATAAGAAGGTCAGCGCTCTCAACTCCGTTCACTGTGAGCACATCGAGGATGAGGGGGAGTCCAGGTAATGCCCTCGGTCGTCCCCCTCCACAGGAAATTGTCTTTGTTAACAGAGCTCTTAGGCTACTTATTACTATGCCCAGGAAATCATCTCTCTGTCCATCTATCTGTCTGTCTGCCAGACATGTGAAGTGATTGATATGTTAGTAAGAAAACTATAAATCCGTAAAACTGTCACCATGAAACTTACTTCACAGCTTACCATTACCAAGAACCAGATCTGTATAGTTTATGGACAAGATTGGCAATGAAATACCTTTTAGGAAGTCTGTTACAAAAACTATATGTAACATTGCAATCTAGTATAGTTAGCGAGCGTGCATTAGTATACAAGCACACTGGTGTTCATCACATTTTCTGAAGGGCCCTGTGCATTCAAGTTCAAGAAATCAAAAGTGTGCATACGGCGCATTGTGTATTTTTTTTTACACGCGGATAATTTGGCCACGCATTGTATACAAATATAAACATTTTATTAAACTGCTTGGCTTGGCCATCACGCTTCACATATATCGCTTTCAAAATGTACAATGTTCCTGCTGCTGCATGCCATCATGGCGGGGTTGGAAGATTGGGGGGCAGGACAAGAGTTGGTGGGAAGTGAGGGGGTGGCAGGGTGAAGCACTGGCGGTGATGGCTACCCTTTCTGTATTTTACACTAAGTGTGGCCTTTACAAATAGATGACCACTTGTTCAGCGAAAGTTCATTATGGTAATAAAAATGTGAGCACATTTGGCCATTACACCGCATTGACCTTTTCAAAATGCTGGTTTTACGGTGAGGTGTAACGCGTTTATTCATGAGTGCTCCGCACCTCCCGGGCAGTGTTTACGCTTTTAGCTGGCAGCCTATTGCAGCGCTGCATATTCCGCGTTCAAATTGGCACCGATTAGGATCAGTGATTTGCAAAAAAAAAAGCGAAAAAGTAGCATACGTGGTGTGTAAGTGATGATGGTAGCAACCGTAGCAAGTAAGTGCTGAGCTGTGCCTAAAATATTCATGATTAATCTGCACTGCGTGTAATGTACATGCACAGCCCTTCATCGATTCACTGCTGGATGAGAACCTCCACATGCTGTGTGGGTCATGAGCATGATGACCATACTTTGCTCGGCTAGTCAGTGTGGGTTGGTGGAGCCAGGGAGCAAAGAGTACACTATAACAATGTTTTTTTGCTGCACTGACCTCTACTGCCCAACCACATTGCTCTGAAGCTGTCGATGACAACCATTTTTTTATGCGAACACGATCCAGGCTCAACCTATACTTCGCTTTTGAGCTCTTGTGAGATCGGGGTGCATTCTGGGTGGTGTTTTCACAGGTGCCGAACTGAACACTAATTGCAAATTATCCACCCTGCAGGTACAAAATCACTGACATCATCGGCAAGGAGGAGGGCCTTGGTGTAGAGAGCCTGCGTGGATCTGGCATGATCGCCGGGGAGAGTTCCCAGGCCTACGAAGAGATCATCACTATCAGCTTGGTAAGATGCCATCTACCCCAAAACACTCATAAATTACAACCTGGCCACACAAGATAGCTGAAAGAAGTGGCTTATTGTATGTGGGAATTCAAAGTAGCCAAATAATCTACATGCATGTTTCTAAATGTGGAGGGCATAATCGCAGGAACCCAGGCAAAAATACATATGACCGCAGGGAGAGAACACGCGAACTCCAAATAGGCAGGGATTGTCAGGGTCGGGATCAAACCCACAACCTCTTTCGTACCTAACCAGGGAGATAACATCATCTCACCGTGGCAAATTGTTATACTGGAACATCCCCACGTTGATACCCATGACACTGGTAATTGGTGATTATACCTCCAGATGTCGTGTCCATTACCTATGATAGACATAAGCAGGGATTCATTTCGCAATGAATATTTTCCTGATCATTTTTGGACTTGTGCAGATGGCACGTGACTAGTAGTATCAGCCATGACAAAAATGTACGTTGAATGTGATGTGCTGTGTACATGAATATTTAGTCATACCCTGGGTGTTAAGGATTGGTGGTACCTTGAGGTATTGCGATGCCAGTGTTGTGATCTCAGAAGGGCTATTATTATGATTATCATCATCATTGTCAATTACCAAGGTTTATTCATTTCTGGACAAAGGCTGAATAAAGAGCTCCCTGCGCAGTTTCCATCCCTCATGGTCCTACAGTGCCACAACCTATCTTACTCCTGCGCATGGGCTGATCTTATCACTTCATCTCCTCGGCGGTTGTCCTCGTGAACACACGAGTTCTTATACACCATGCGGTGCATACAGACTTAACTTTGCATACACCAAGCTCCCAAGCGGCGGGAATAAGTTGTTGTGGATGAGTGTTTGCGGGCGCGCTCATGCCCCAGTGTAGGTGCACGCACCTGGTCTTTGTGTGCAATGCGCGCCCCTGTATGTTTGCACACACTTGCCTGAAGGCATCTACGCAATGATGGCGATCACTCGGTGTGGTAGTATAGTGGTTAGCGCACTGCTTTACGAACTCGGCGACCCAAATGAAATTCCCGCTCACGACCAATAACATTGGTGAATTATTTACGTAGAGATCTCTCATGCAGAATAACATAAGGATATTGTTTACTTATCATCAGGTGCGTGTAGCGTGTAACAACTTAAATTGAAAGGAGAATATTGGTAAATGTGCAAGGCAGACAGTGGTGGATCGCAGCTACTGTCACAATGCAACCCTGCTGAAGGGAATTACCCAAGTGCTCAGTCTACTGTGAAGGTGAAGTTTAAAGGGTTTGCAACTCTATTGGAAAGAATAGATCATGGACCCAGAGTGCTAATGCCTTTGCCAAAATTTGGCAAGACTAATTTGAAATTTAAAGTTATTTCGCTGCAGGGGGTGAACACCTCTGTAAATGAGGTAATGGGTGAGATTCACATCTTAAAAAAAATGGGTGTAAATCGGTTGCTTTCTGTGATGTCTCCCTTGTCCTATTCATATCTCGCATTTAGAGCAATTTCATGACGTCCGCCAAAGTGGCTGAAACCAATTGGGGACCGTGGGCTGGAGATGCAACGTAAATATGCATCGATTAATTTATTGATGCCAAATTTAATGCTCAGGATGCTAGAATCAAATCGTTAATCACTATCTATTATGCACATATATATGTTCATTATATTATCATGTTACATGTAGGCAAATAGAGTGAACACAACTGTGTGATATAGATTTTAAAATCTTTTTGAAACAATATATAAATGAGATGTAAAAATGAAACTAAAATAATCCTTTCTTGAAAAAAAAAATCCTCTCATCACTCAACTCCCCTCCATACACACTCCAACATCTCCCTTCTCATTTTACGCTACTCCCCTGTCATTCCAGCAACCGTGGTTTTCTGTCGAAGTCCTCAGTCAACCTTCTTTCAAATAGGAGGTCACTCGTTCCCCCGCTCATTTTCATCTGTTCCGCACACTGTGTGGTTTGTGGGTGTAATTTACCATACTTCACCACATTGGTCAGTGCAGGAGCATAGATTAACATTGCAACAATGAAGTTGTGCATGGTGATCATTCACCCAAACGATATCCAGGCTCAACCCAGCACAGCCTCTGAGATCTGGCCCATTCTGGGTGATTCATTCTCATGATGATTAAATGTAATTGGGCATTGCGTTATTAGCACAGCGGTGTCGCCAAACTGATTACTCATCCCGTGTACACAGGGCATTTTTACCCCTCAGGTTAAACATATGATTCTAGCTTTTGCTATCAAGGTCAGAGTCTCTCACCTCTGTGAGGGACCGACCTGGCGGTGTTCATGTGTTGGTTTGAGTGGTTTTTTTTGCAGGTGTTTCAAGTTGACATCTATCGATGTAAAAACACTCCCCTTGGGCTGGCACGATACCGTCGTCATCATTTGCGTCGCGTTAGGATGCGTTAACCAACACAAGCAATTGGTTTCAGGTGGCAGGGGAGGAAATCCGTCAAGACTTCATACGCCAGAGTTTTAACAGGTCCATGGCGAGGCCGCTTTAATTAAATTGTGACCATTAGCCTGGGAAGATGAAACTCGCCTCCTCACGCCAACCCACCCTCACTCGCTCTCCACTCACCCGCCGATCCACCGCCCCCTACTCTCCCCCCCGCCACCCCCCATCTTTGCACTAACAGGTCCACTTATGGGCGAGAGTATTGATTCCGGCCGTTACATTTACTCCTTTATCCATTACGTCTGGGTATGGGTTACGGCCAGAGCTGCCGTATCCACGTGGGGACCATTTACTCAGACTGATGCCTCATTAAATGACAAAAGGTTCATTGGTCTTCAGCACACACGCACGCACACGCACGCACACAGGCACGGGCTGGTAATGTTACGAGTAGTGTACCCACTAGGAATATAACAATTCACTCACCCTCCCCGCCAACCCCTTCCCCCAATCTTCCACCGGCGATTCGATGAATTGTCACAATTCCTGGTTGCGGTTTGATTCGAGAAATATTTTTTTTGTGTTATTTTAAATAACTCCATCGTATTGCTAACTTATTTTTTTCTACGGCTAAACTAGTGATAGTTGTATTTATTTATTTCCCATCTACACACAAAGCCACTGTCGCAGCCCGCTTCGCGTTTTGTTTGCGTCTTTTCTTGCCTTTCGACAGTTTAATTGCATTTGTTGGTGGAAGTTTACGCATAGAAAACAAACACAAACAAACAACTGGGATGGTTGAACGGAGCCTGCTGTTGCATTCATTTATGACACATCTTGGTACTGTGCCGGGTGACATATGCTATCATGCTTGGAGGTATATCTGGGGTATCTTGTTTAGGCAGCTGTAATTTTTTATTTCCCCCCGCTCAGTGACAGGTGCCACACCGAGCGATCAGCATCAGTGTGTAACTGATCCAGCTGCATCACAACTGTTATCTGCGCTGTCACTGTGCGCGCGCGCGCCCGCGCCCCGCGCACACATGCAGACACGCGGCGAAACGCGTATCTTATACAAATGGTTAAAATGAAAATGGTTGAAATGCGGTCATTCGTTTTTTTCATGCCCCTGACTGCTTGATCAGTATCGGTGCTCTCTCACGCGCACACTCTTACCCGGGTCCAACATCGTGTAATTTCCCATTATCTCAGACGTTACAACGTCCGGTCTGAAAATTCGTTTTGTCTTTGTTGTAATGATTAATTGTTACCAGAGACAAAAAAAAAACCGTTGCGTTTTTTGGATTACTGTAATCTTTCTTTGTTATTTAAATTCTGATGTGTGTTTATTCTAACAGAGAAGGTGATTGTGGCTGTCTAGTTCCTACTGCTGGTGGGAATATTGTACTTATAAAATGTATAAATTCATTATTTTTATATAGTATTAATTAATTTAGCCAACAGATAATTTAAGTGTTATTTTTTTCCTTGTGACATAATTGTTCGTGTAAGAATTGAATGAAAACAGGATTGTTGCACATTCCGGGCCAGTAGATGGAATAAGGGATATTTCTTGTATACAGTCTATCGTTATCATCATCAATAACAACCACCATTATCCATAAACCTTATTATTTTGCATATAGTTTCTGTCCTTCAAATGATCAGCGATTGTTTGTAAAATCTGCAAAATGCCCATCACGACAGCAAGTCTCTTTTGGCGAGGGTGATATGTGGAAAATCCAACTGGAAGGTAGATGCTTAAACAAAACAGTTTTCATTATTCTTTGCCAATGAATGAATTTGTGCAAGAAATAAAGAGAACAAAATAAATAACATTTTTATCTAGTGGAGAAAAGATTATGTACTGTTCATCATCAAAAAGATAAAATAATAATCAGCAGCATAGTATTAGTTGAGAATAGGTATTATCATAGTCAGCCATGCTATTCTCATCATCGTAATAATAATTCAATTACCTACTATAATCACCCAGATATGTCTGTCCGTCCCGCACGTGACGTCACTCCACATGAGGCCCACCCCCTCATTAATATTCATGAATGGGTGGATTTTTACACTAACGCAGAGGGAGGTCGAGCTGAATGAAATAATTTATTATGCAAAGTCGCTTCAAATGTGACGTTTCTTTACAAAAAGTGACGGTAAAAAATAAATCTATGCGGCACAGTGCTACATCCGTGCGTGATGTCACTGCAAAGAGGCCCCTCCCCCCTTCATTAATATTCATGCCCGCGTGTAAATTTACACTAACGCACAAGAAGGTCGCGCACTCCACATGCAGCACCCCTCCCCTCAATAATCATCATCAGCGGGTGACGTCACTCCACATGCCGCACCCCTCCACAATAACCATTAGTGGGTGACGTCACTCCACATGGGGCAACCCCCCCCCCCCCCCCTCAATTATCATGAGCTGAAAATGTTACTATTTAATATTTCAGATTTACTACAATATACACCCGTCCTTGGACGGGCAAAAAAGCTAGTTTATAATATATTCCGTGGAATTTACTGCTATATTTGTTGTCAGAGAAGGCCCCTTCATCTGCTTCCTATTCACACTAAGTGGCACCTCTTCTCACATGCCTTGCAAAGAGTGTTCGTCACATGTCAGGAAAACGAAACATTTAATTACTTGGAGCTGCAATTAGCCGAATTAGATGACAAAGCAAATTTAATATGATTGGAGTTTTGGCGCAGTCATTGATGATGACCAGCTTAAACCATAAGCAATTCATGATTCACCACCCCCACGATTTATTTCAAATGCCAACTATTTGAATATAATTGTGAATAACTGATTATCACATTTGTAACCCATGCCCACTGTTGTCTCGTGGTTCTGGCCATGATCTTCACCTCACCACATGAGACAATAATTAAATCAAATAGTAAAAGTTCGGTAGTCCTCTGCGTCGTATTATTGTTGTAGCTGTTAGGGGCCATCCATTTAGTACATACGCATGGAGGGGGGAGGGTTAACCCAAATGCGTACGCTTGCGTATGTGGGGTCTACTGACAATGTACGTACGCATAGGAAACAGGGGTGAAGCCTCGATAATAATTTGCCTACATTGGCCTTCAAATGAGTTAGATAGTCCGGCGGTGGGCTATCTGTTTGCTTAAACGCGTTAATATTGTTAATCCTTTATTGTTTCTGCGTGGATTAAATATCGGCCGATTCGGGGGGGGGGGGGGGGGTGCATCAAGCGTACGTACAGGGGTGGGGGGGGTGTAAAAAGTACGCGTGCGTACAGGGAGGGGAGAGGGGTTAAGTTTTGATAGATTTTTTCGTATATACTAAATGGATGGCCCCTTACGGCTCTTTTTGATGTTGCAGCACGCCACACTGTTTCAGCATTTCACTTGGCTCCCATATCCTAAGTCCTTAGTCTCGTTGAGCACTGTTGAGGATACGTACATGACCTAGCGGGTCACCAGAGTCATCGCAAGAGACATAGAGCCGAAGCCAGAATCCAATGCGGAGTACGACCGAACTTTGGCAATGTGATTTAATGATAACTACCGCTGTGTTCTCGGTGAAGTTTGTGGCCAGAAGAGCGAGACACAGTGGGCTTGGGTTACACATGCATGATATAATGTCTGTATAGTAGATGTATTTGGTCAATTAATACTTGCATCTTTATGCCACAATTAGACAATCAACTCGCAATGCTTCTGAACTTGGTTTAATCACCGGTGGCTGAAACCCAGATTTGAACCCAGGAACCTGACGATGTACAGTTTTTGGATTGTTTTGTTCCTGATTTTCCTTTCTGTTCTGTAACCAGGTCCCAATGGAAAATGAGTGTGCATTGCCCAGTGGGTTTCACCTGTGCTGAAACAAAACCTAAACCTAAGGAATGATATTCATCACTGCTTTTGTTGTTATTGTTTCGTTTTATTTGTGCGCAGGTGTCTTGTCGCGCCATTGGAATTGGGGCCTACCTGGTGAGGCTGGGTCAGAGGGTCATCCAGGTGGAGAACTCCCACATCATTCTCACGGGGGCAGCCGCCCTCAACAAGGTGAGAGAGCGACGTGAACAGAAGCCGACTTGGCAACGAGGTTGCGGGTGGGTTGGGGGGCACACTAGCCAATACAACTCAAGTTATACCCATAGAACTCAAACCATACAAGACAATCAGACCCTAGTCCTCATAATGTGGACTACACTGGCCAACCAAACACACTAGCCAAACAACAGTCACACTCATAATCATGCTAACCAACCAAACTCTAACCTATCCTTACCTATGGCCTTAACTATACTAGCCAAATAGACTCCACCCCATCCTTAACCACACTAGCCAACCAGATACTAGCCCTCCCCCTAACCCTAGCTACACTATACACCCAGGTACTCTTCATGTCCCGAACCCTAGTCACATTATCCACGCAGAAACCAGCCTTACCCCTAATCCTAGCCCTGCTGCTGATCCAAACCCTAACCTCCGGTGTTTTGCCAAGTCCCCTTTTGACTTTTTGTTTAATTTGAATTTAGCTGCTCACAGGTCTTTTAATGTTTTAAGTTTTAATTATCTTCCAGTCAACTCGTATAGCCCAGTGGCGCTGTTATCGTCATCATGTCTTGAGACAACTAAACTTTCACTTGGAACTCTTCACAATTTGGAATCTAACATCACATTGTCCGTGACGCAGTCTCTGGAACATGGCTTCAAAACACCATTCATGATGGTACTCATTAATGATGATTCATGGTTAGGGTACCCCAGGTTTTATCCTTTAGAGCTGGGCTTAGCTAAATTCACTGTTTTACGTAACATTTATTGTCATTGTCATTATGTAGTTACGGGCGACCGGGCTGAACCCTTTGAGTCCCTGCTCTTGGTAACTTGGTTTAAGTGCTCGTCACTGAAACCTGATTTAAAACTCATGACCTCAGGGTTGTTAGCTCAGTGCTGTGAATTGGCCAATATGTGCCTCGACAGTGAGTTTACTTATATGAGTCTCAAGACGTCCTCTTGATTTTTTTCCAATTGCACATTATTGAATAATTAATGTCTATCAATTATACAGCATTGTTAGCATTCATTCTTAAATGTGTTGTACAATTTACAGGGCGTTTAATGCCCATTCTACTTTGTTTTGGCATTTTTACGCTGTGTACTTAATTAAGCTTGGTATCTCCCTTGAAAACAAACAGTAATTATGAAAGAAAAAAAATTCATCGAGCTTTGTCAATCCAGAAGCGTCATCTTCCAATACTTCACCACACTGGTCAGTGCGGGTTGGTGAAGAAGGAGCCCCAGAACTGAATCAGAGATTGCACGCCACTGATGTTAGCCGTGGTCGAGAATCAGCCTTGGGCTTTGTTTTTCACGTGACACTGTGCTGACAACTGCACCACCACTTCTCCCCAATGCAACTATTACCTGGTCATAAATGGGTAAATAAATGCAAAAGTTGGTGATGCTATGTTGACGGTGGTGCACACGCACATTTCTCAGATTTCTCAGGAATGTAGGGCAGTTAAATTATTTTTGTTGAAATAGTAATTGGGCCCAGCAATGCATTGCAAAGTCGTGCCTTTTGGCTAGCAATCGAAGAAAGACAATCACTGCATCACTCACTTTCAGGTACGCTTCTGCGGCCGTCTGGAACGCTCTTCCTTCAATATTAGGGAAGCCACTGGAGCTATGCAATTTTTAATATATGTTGAAAAGTAATTTCTTTAGAACTAGTTTTTGTCTTTAATTTGTTGTCCTTCCTCTGCACCTCCAGTTAGCACGGTTGGCTAAGTATGGTGCAAAAGAAGTTCAACATACATAGATTGTGCCTTTTCCAGACAAGAACTAACCTTCCAACAAAGAAATGTACCAGAAAAAAAATATATAAATGGCATTATTTAGTAATACGTTTTGCTTTATGGAAGGTGTGTCTGTTACTCAACAAGCTACTATTAGGTAACTATTTATATGCCAATTTAAGAAGGCTATACCGAAAAAAAAATTCTTATCAGGCCCCATACTGTTAAGTGCAATCTGCAACTATTATTTTCCACTCTATCTCTATGGGCACTCTATCTACGTGCGATGAAGAAGGGCCATTGCCCAAAACATCACCTTTTAAATGTATTTATTTTTAAGGCCACAGTGTTATTGACGAATGTGTTAAAACATTTACACATCAATAAAAGTAATCTATGTACGTTCCAGATAGTTCTAACCCTAGTATGCAAATTCCAAACTGTATGAAAGTTCTGCTCCCAACACAACCCAATAAAACTTTTCCAGACGTTAAGCTTTGAGGCTATCTCAGTTAAGTGCAAAGCTTAATGGCATTGTATATACACAAAACACTCTTATGCATACTGTAGAGCATTCTGGGTAATAAAATAAATCAATGGCATTGTTTGATTACAGTCAGGATTAGTGTTGTGGTTAGTTAGCGTTAGCGCTCACATTCATGATTTTGTTAGTGCTATAAAATGCGTGTTGGAATAAGTTTAAGGTTAGGGCTGAGTGAAGGTGTTTAATGTCTTGGTCTGAATTACATTGAGGTTTCCCTCTTTCCAAAAATAAAGCCCTCATTCCAAAAATAAAGCCCTCATTCCCATTGGCCTTTATCCAGATGCGCTTGATTACAGTAATTTATTTTAATTTGGGTCAATTGTAGTTACAAATGTACGCATTTTTTTTACAATTTCAATCATGCTATCTTGTACATATGTTAGATGGCCGAGGATTGGTGACCAGTGACCTGAGGTTGATTTCCAGTCATGGCTAACGTCAATGACGAGTGACATTTGAACCAGTCCTGGCTCCCCCCGAACCCTGATTCACCAACCTCCACTAACCAAACAAACTCCCTTGATTGATACAGCATTGGAAGGCCTTAACAAATGCCTATCTGTAAATGATTACTTAATTTTTTTGGGGAGATATAAAAAAAATACTAAAATGCAATGACATTATTTTCAAAGCCGTGGTTAAAATACTACAATTATGTTTAGGATCCTGTAGTTTTTACTGTAATAAATAATGAATTGTAATTTGCAGCCCTTTGTGAATTGCACTGGTCGATGAAGGCATCTTCATGCCGTATCGATCGTGGGGTGAGGTTTTTTTTTTTACCATACTTCACCAAGCTGGGCAGTGTGGGTTCGTGAATTTCGGGCCCCGGTACAGATTCAGACACCACTTTCTACTGATGTTAGCCATGGCCAGGAATCAAACTCAGATTGCCGGGTTCATCGTGCATTACTCTAACCACTGCACTACCTCTCCACCCTGCTGTTAATGTATATTGCGGACATGACAAGATTGGAGCAGTGCCCTATTCTTTCTCAGAAGAAAAAGGGGGCATTGCCCAAAACGCTATCTTTGTAAGACGTTTGAGTCGTAAGGCACTGGTGTTATTAATGACGTTGGCGTGGAGGTATTTTCAGCCTCCGCGTGCAGACACAGCCCAGTGGTGCGAAATGCTAATGCAAACGGGGACACAGGAGGCAAGGGGCTGAGACGCAGCTAATAATATATAAACAAAACTAGACAAAAACAAAGAAACCCCACAACTACAAGGACAGCAAAATGAAATGAATGCGGACGCCACGGTGCAGGGATGGCGTGGAAGCAGAGGTAGTTAAAATGCTGAAGCGTTCGTTTGAGCCGATTGTAAAATGGAGCACGGCCACGGAGAGAAAATAAGATTCGCCGTAAAGGTCGCACAAGTTCAGCAGCTGAGGTTCACTGTAAATTGTAAAGGAATGTCTTTGTTGGAGCCAAGGATAAGCGTACGGGACGCAGAATATATAGCGGTTCCATTTGAATAAGTGGGAATTTTTTTTGCAGGATTTTTTTTTAGTTCTTAGATGAAACTTGACTTTATGCAGCCAAGTGTTGGTAGCGGAGGTGCCATTAACTTCCTACAGTCCCCGAGTCTTGTGGCAGCATTTAATCTGTGATGGATGTAACCTGGGCCCAGTGCCTTCCAACAGTAATGTCATCACGGGGGAAGGCATTACTCATGTAATACGCGCGTAACCTTAACTCAAACATGTAAATTACGGAGGAGGAAAACAAATTAAGACATTCATCCTGCCTGACAAAATTGCACTGTCGCCATCAGTCTTGCAACCTAGATGAATGTTGCCCCCGCTCCCGTAATTCCGTCCCTTGATTTTTATTTGCCGCGGTGTAAATGGTTTTCTCCCTGCGGCGTTTTGCTTGGTAGGCCAATCACGTCTGCGGCGCCACTCCAGCCGAGGCTGTCGCCCGCCGCACTGACTCATTGGCCGGGCCCTTTAGAAATGCGCGGAAGCGTGGAATACGTTTCCTCCCCCCTCCCTCCCGCCCTGAAAAAATTGCCACGAATATTTTTTTTATAATAATGATTCTATCTTTAATTTGCGGATATTGGAGCACAAAAGTAAGATCGGAATGGTGAATAGTTATCGTCATCAGAATCGTTTAAAATTGATGTGTTGGATACAATCATTTATTAATGCTTATTATGTTTTGTAACAACACAGGATTAATGAATTCTATCTACTGGGGAGATGACACGTCACTTGGGTTTCTTCAGGCAGAAACTCACTGGGTTGCTAGTTCGGTCCTTCCCGTGCCCTCCCTCAAGCTCTTCCGCATCCTGGCTCTTCTCTTGATTTGTGCTTGTGCTCTTTCTTCAGATTCCTTTAATTCACTTCAGCGTTACTATCTTTGAGAAAAATATAACAATAATTTCAATGAGCTTTTGTAGACTCTTTATCGCCCTTTCTCTCATCTCACTTTCTCCCTATATATATTCTTTAACCCTAACGTATTTTAAATGTTTTCTCTTTTGACGCCACCATTTCGTGCGCGTACCTTGGCCATGGACTATCTCCGGCACATCCCTATCCTTCATCACACATAACATTAGAGGGATTTTTTCTTTCCCTTTTTGGTCTTCATCAAATTGATAAAATTTCATCGCTCAAAATCCTTGAACCCCAAAGTACACTGCAGCCGTATGGCTAAAGATGTGCTATCCATAGCAAGCTTGCTTCAAGGTAAGACCTTTCCTATAATTGCCTTTTGGTTATGACAGCGGAAAATTGACTTTATAAAATAGTAACCTGCACATCATACAGTCGGGAAAAAATATTTTCACTTAGGGGTTGAAAGGTCAAATATGAAGAGGGTGAAGGGAGGATTTTTTTTTTTATAATTGTCAGTGGTTAGAACATTGTTCCCTTGCAGTTAAATGAATACCACTGCCTCTGGTTCCTCTTTTCGCCTCCTCGTAGCTACTCTCCACGGATCTCCCGTACACTCCCGTACACTCCCGTACTCTTCCATTCCGTGAGCTGCGGAGCGTGGAGTATTTTTTTCCCAACCGGTTCCAGCCAGATTGCCCGGCCTCCACTAAAGCCGAGCATCAATAAAACATACCGTTACATTGCCGGGCCTCATTTCTTCCTATTTCTCCCATTTCTATTTTAGTAGCCCTATATATACAATATATATATTGTTACAGTGCAATATGCCTTGCATATTATCATGTATAATTTAGTAATTTTCGGTACTTTATCAATCCACATGCAGCTTTCAGCATTAGAGGGGGATTTGTTTGACCATGGATTGGGGAATTTCGGGGCCCACGACTGGTTCAGACTTCACTCGCGACTGAGGTTAACCGTGACTCGGAGTCAAACTTTGATTGCCGGGTTCACGTCACGGTGTGCTAACCACTGCCCCACCGCTCCTTTTCAATATTACATACATCGTACATTATTTACTGTGTGTATCATAACAGTAAGATTTTATTAAACCACTCTTAAGACTTATTTTTAGGAGGATGCTGCTGAGGATTTTTGGCAATTAATGTTTTTGTTTATTTGATATCTGGGAGGAAATGAGAGTATGTACGCAGAGAAATCACATGCGTACGAGAGGAGAATACTCAAATCTCTACACACGCAGCTCTCAAACCTACTTTCACTGTTGCCTCTGACAGCCACCATCTCTTTGACATCATTTTTGTTGTCTCACACTTGATTACTCCATATTTTTTGCGATTCACCAGCCACACTTCAGAATTGCTCAGATTGCAGGCACGCATAGTCATTCCACCCAGCCAATATCAATTTCAGTATTTTTCTTGTTATGTCCTTTTATATATTGTGTGTATGGTTGCCTGTGTACATGCAGTTTATCGTTATTTTGACAGTAAACTTCGAGTGGGTTTTCCAGTAGTTACACCCAAGTTGTTTCTATTCACGTTTGTACACAATATATATGATGTAAAAATACAAGAATTCCCTCTTGTGATGGCGTTCACTTGTCATAGGCAGCCCGTAAAATAGAAAGAAGTCGTATTAAGCCACGCTGAAGTATAACAACTTCTTAATGCATGACAACAAAACATATCCTATCAGAACGAGACAACAAGATAAAGTTTAGCCGTGTTCCTTTTTGCGTGCTCAGATTATGCAGACGTCGCTGTAATGTGTGCGCTAAAACATTTTTGAATAAATCTGGCACAGACGCACATTTGTTCAAGGTGCGCGTATTAGTGAGAGCTGAACAATTCCGTGAGCTCATTTGTAAATAATGGACGGAATGCGCCTCGCAAATAAAATAAAACACAACAAATGCAGCGTTGCAAGTTCACGTGCAATACGCCCGACTAATTGCCAATTATGACACTTCTTGCTCAGGTGTAGACGTCCCATCTGCGATTGTATTTAATTGTCTAGTTGGTAGACATCCCGACGGTCGCAGTTCAGCTTGACTGCTGATCGCCGCTCAAGACCAACTGCCGCGGAAGATACGTCTTCTTATTTACAAATCTTGATTGTATTAATTTTATCGCATTTCAATACATTTCTATTTGTGAAAATATAGACATTTTCCCCGTAAATATTTACACCTTGGTGTATTTTAATGTGAACAGGATCGATTCAATATATAGTTTTATTCATTGTTTTGCAACATTGTAGATATGTCAGAAACTTTCAATTAAACACACAAACACCGATTCAACGTTGTAGTTGGCCAAATACTCAATGTCAATGCAGGACTCTTTTTAAAATGTTTTCAGTGTAAGTATTGTTTTTATAAACATATCATCAGCAGCAGCCATGGTCAATCCACTGGATGAAGTCCTCCCCAAGCTCCTGAGATGTAACAAAACACCTAGCACCTGCACACAAACTGATTTAATCGCTCCATCTCTTCAATAGAAATCCGATATCTTGCCTCCCTGGCTGCCACTCCTTTATTTTTTATTATGAAAAAAAACCAACATTGGTATAATAACAATTATTATATATTCTATTTGGATTTGCACTTTGAAGCAATGTGTTGCTGTTGCGAATAATGTCACAGAGTCTTTAAAAAACCTGGGTTATGGAGAGTCTTTAAGTTTCATTTTTTCATTTCATTTATTTGGTATAGCCCTCTTGAATCGGGTGCAAAAAACAAAAACATGAACAAGAAAACATCTTAAAGTGACTACGCGCAAATAGAATAATCCAGGAAAAAACAGCAAAATCTTCCAGAAAAAGCACCGTACACCACGGCCTGGTAGATGGGGCCCGCTGGTTTTCCCCGCAGAATTTCCTGGGTGTCAACTCTCTTGCCGACGAGTGCACTGACCTCCAGACTAAAACAAAGAAAAAAATCCTTAACCGGTGTCTCTACAAAAAAAAATCAAATTTGCTCATTTTAATTTTCCTCCAATGTCGTTTGCTCAGTTAGCCAGTACAGCGGTATTGATTTCGAAATATTAAACGTGCTCTTTTTAAAAAATAAAGTCGAATTCTGATTTAAAGCGTGACGGAGAGCCCCGCTTGTGGTTATAAAATGCATAATTTTGCGACAAATTCTGAACAGCAACGAGTTAAGGGCGATTAGAAAAGTGTGTAGCGTTTTAAATCAGGCGAGCTGAATGATTGCTGCTGGGAGAGTCCTTTGTGAGCGCCTTGGAGCTCCAATCGCCGCGTGCACTTGCACGCATCATTAACCATGTTTTATAACCATACTAGTGTGAGAAAGTACACAATGAAAATCGGAAGGCATAAAAAATATGCTCGGGGAAGAATCAATCTAACATTCTGCCATTTTTAAGCTAAATCTTTTTTAAATGAAAAAATATTTATAATTTCGTACCTCTGGAAATTTTATTCGGAGTGGGGGGCGGTGGAGGTGGCGTTATTATTTTTTATTTTGTGTGTTTTAATTTATTTACGACGTAGTGCATCGTCATTTTTAAGCGACGGTTTTCAAAAAAGAGGGGAAGTGTTACACGGCGATGGCTCTCAGTTGCGAGCTTTTCGTCGCGAACGCAAAGCTGTGGCTTGATTATTTAACAAAAAAAATGCAACACAGATAACTCTTATTAATCATATCCAACGATAAATTATTCTGAGAAGCCGTTCTCCCTTCTAAACGCACGCACGCGTGCACACTGCAGGCTTCTGAGCCCGTGCTTCATTTGACAAATGACCCAGCTTCACAAAGTATGCAAATACAGCAGGGTGAGAGGGGTATTGGAATGAACTCTGACCTCTGTCAGCCCCTAATCCGTCAGCCCCTGTGCACGTTATAGCAGCCGCAGTTTAACAGGAAAATAAACCTGCCAATCCACGGTATCGTTTTTTCCCCTTTCCCCCCCCCCCTGCTTTTCTCTTATTTTTTTGCACCTGTCTGCCACTTTTCCCAAGTATTGACGTGAGGATGTTTTATTTTTAGCCCTCACCGTGGAGCCATTCAGCTCGCGTAACATTTACGCGGGATTTTTTGTTTGTTTTGTTTCGCTGACAATTTTGAGCAAGCTTAGTATTCACGAACTAACTGTTTTGGAGTTTGCTTGACTCTCTTTTTGCTTTTGGAATTGTATTTCTTTGGGAGGTCTTTAGAAAATACATTGACAGACCAGTCTCTGATGGGGTCTTCATACAATAGGCTGAAATATTTTCCCCTGGTGGGTTTCTATACACAAATACAATAGACTGTCTAAAGACCCCCATCTTTAAACAGTATAATAGGATACTGACCTCTGAAGGGATCTTTCGACAATAGATTGACCGAACCAGTTTCTCATAGGTATGTATAAAATAGAACAGACATATTTTGCCTTTGATGGGGTATTTACACAATCGACTGTCTACAGACTACATCTTAACAATATACATTATACTGACGGACCAGTCTCTGAAGACTTTAGACAATAGATTGACAAACCAGTCTCTGGTGCACTCTTCAGACATTATACTGACAGACTGCTCTCTGATGAGGCCTCTAGGCAATAGATCAACAAACCAGTCTCTGATGGCCTCTTGAAGAAATGTACTGACAGATCAGTCTCAGATGGGGTCTTTGGACAATAGATTGACAATTGGGCCCCTGATGGTCTCTTCAGACCATACATTGTGCAGACCAGTCTCTGATGGGCTCTTTAGACAATACATTGACAAACTGGTCTCTGATGGGATATGTGGACAATGGATGGAAAAAAAACTTCCTCTGATGGGATTTGAGACAATGCTTTGACAATACAGTCTCCGATGGGCTCTTCAGGCAATACATTATCACCAGTGCGCTGATTGGATCGTTGGACAATACAATGACAGACCGGCCTTTGATTGGATCTTTCGACACTAGATGGACAGAACAGGCCCTCATTGGCAACATCACCTGAAAAAGTCATCGCAGCAGACTGAATGAGGAATGAACCGCAGTGTGACGCACACCAAGGCTCTGTACAAGTCGAACGGTGGTGATTGTTGTTACTGTGCTCCTGACAATAGATTGATCAGACCAGTTGCACAGTAACCTCATTGCATTTGACGCAACGCATTGTTTTCTATTTTAAGCGATGACCAATGTATGTATTGCCGTCAGTAATGTTTAGATATAGATCATTATTTAGGCGTGTCAAAGCCCATAGGGTATACCAGAATTATTGAAAGCAGTTTAAAAAATAAAAAAGAGACAAAACTACCGATACATTACAAAAATGTCATTAAACAACACAATGGCAGTTCTTTACTGACTTATATAATGTGTAAGAATGGAGCAAAATATATGTCGTATATGTCCTGTTATCATATCCAAATAATTAGGAGCAGTATGTATTATTGGGAAAAAAAACTCGAGTATCCGGAGAATGCCCACTCAAATGGAAGAGACAATATTCATCTGTCCACACCAAGAGTTCACAAACACAACTTGCTAGACTGCCATCTTCTGCCTAGGAGATCTGGAAATAGTGTCACGAATCCACGTGACATTCCCACTCAAAGTATCACAGGACATATGCCGCCATGCCCGGCTGCAATATCATTGAAGTAATCACGCCATAGCAAGCATCTTATTGTCTTTTATGTTTTATACGGCTGCATCGGCAGTAATATGGACTACCTATGGTGTGTTGCAGTCTGCCTGTGGGCTCCCACTTTTGTCGGAGATGTTTTCAGTTGGGGTGCTAGCCGGAGTTGGGGTTTTGAGTTGGGGGGGGCGCCATTGGGGTATGGATTCGTGGCTCACACCAATGGGTTAAGGTTTGGCACTGAGCGACGGATGCTGCTGTGGTGTAATGGTTAACACAACACACTTGCAATCCAGAGGTCATTAGTTCGATTTGATCTCCTCGTATGGAAGTGGAAACAATGGTGCCCTGCTTCTGTCTATCCTTAAGTATAAATGGGTGGGGTAAAGTGGAGGTGCTCCCACCTCTTTCAAGATGCCTCGCCAGCGTGGAAGAAGAGTAGGCCAACATACCCCCTTGCAGTGGCTCTCTAGAGCTCCTAGCGTAGGACCTTCCGACAGCAGTGATGTGAGCAAACAATTGCAGGGCTGCACCTTTTCTAAAACGACAAAGATCCCCTGTATAGCCTTAACAGATTTTTGGGATAAGTGGTGTTAGCAAGCACCCATGAAGGCCGGCATAGTGCACGATGGCCTGACCGCCTTTGTCTCCCCAGTGGCGATGTTTACACACCGCACCAGATACTAATTTAAGGCTGAGTCGACCTAGGGGATGCCCAGGACTCGTTCAGATATTCGTCACCGATGCTGGGGCAAGTGCTGTTAGTGAGCACCTGTGAAGGCCGGCACAGTACACGAGGGGGTTGGTGGCCAGCATCGTGCTAACCGCTACACTACCGCACCTTTACCATAACCATATACACAGGCACATTCAAAGACGTAGATATGCAAGGCATACAGTTCCTGCTGCACTATCTGAATGGAATACAAACTAAGAGGTGCAATATGAAATCGAGAAACATAGCCGCAGTGTACATGGGCTCTCTCGAGCTCCCTCTAGCGTGGAGGCGGCTCTTCTGCCAGCAGTGGCTTGAGCAAGAAATTGCAGAGCTGCACCTCTACCTTACTGGGTGCCGAGCAATCAAAATTCACAGGGGCGAGGCGCACGCACGAATGAGCACAGCGTCTTAAGGACAGCCGGCCGCAATAAGTATTCCCGGAGTCTCCCCCGTGCCGCGCCCGCCTCCGTGTTTACCAAATGTATGCACGAGGCAGAATCAATGTTGGCGACCCCGGGGGACCCTGGATGCTCCTGCGAAAATTGAAATCATGATAATGCGTGGCGGTGCCTCGCGCCTCAGAGACACTCGCCACCCCCCACCATCACAGCAGACGAGCGCTTTGGACATGCGGTTGTGAGCAGGCAGGTTCAGGGGGGGCGGTTGGGGGGGGGGCGCGGTGGAGGAGTGGCGGTTGGGGGGAGGTGGTGGATGCGCGGGGGTGGTGTGAAGGCCTCTGGGAGTTCAGTGGGGTGTGGGGGATTGGGGCGGCAAGAGAGGGAGTGCGTGAGAGGACACAGGATGCTTAAATTGGGAGGGAGGGGAGATTGGATTCGGTGGCTGATGATGTTTGCGTTAAAAAAAAAATTGATGGGAGGGTTTCGCTCGCTGACAAACGCTGTGCTTATCTTTTCGGCCAGCGGGTCTTTAAGAGAGAAGGCATTAGGCTCGACCGCAGCGTGGGAGATGTGGATGGGGTTTGCCTCCATTGAGGCTCGTCGGTGAGCTATATGCAGCCACAGACTGCTATGAACGACCAGGGCGTCATAGGTGAAGAGAGATCTTAGGCCGTCCCTAAACGTTGCAGCAATATAATGATAATAAATTACGTGTATGCTTCTTCAATAAGCTTAAAATAATCTTGCTGTTGTTGATGACACAGTTTGCACTGCAGCATAATTTGTATTCGCCCTGGGTGTGATGTTCAACCGTATCATATGTCGCCTAAAAAAAACATGATTGGGGAAGGTAAAGTGAACTCACCTCAACTCGCTCTGCATAATTACGGCTCCAAATCCCCCCATGCAGAATGCGGAGTTGCAAGGTGGGCTTGGGGGACAATGGTATTGGATGAGATAGAGGGAACTTTTGCCGTGGACCTGCTGTTGGCGAGATAATTTAATCGGGAGACAATTTTGGATAATAATGCATCTAAACAGAATGATTTCTCAAGACCCTGTTGTTTCAGTGTCAAAGAAAATGTTCATGCTGGGACCAAATCTAACTGCCTGGGAAGCACAACTGCTCTAAAACTGCAGACTTTTGGAACTAAAATCATCATTTACAGGGCAGCCTAGTGAGCCAAAGTATTGCCAGCAGCAGTAGTAGCAGTTGTTACTTTTGACTTATCTGCCTCAAGACAGGTTCTTTTGTTCAAATTTCCCCCGTCCCTTTGGAGCTTCCTTTTAATGTCTTCGAGTTGGCAAGAGTGTTGTCCTATTTCTACCTCTTGGCGTGTTCCCCAACATCCTTTCTCCAACAGCTTCCTTTAGCAAGTCCCCTCCCGCTTCTGACAAGATGCCTAATCTACATTTTCTTGGTTCTTTCGGTAAAGTCACGTAGAATGGAAATAATAAAATAATAAAAATAAAACATAATAAAATTATTCTCACGACGTTTCGGCCACAACGCAAGCAGCCGTCCTCAGGTGGAGAACAGGACAGACCTGTTCTCCACCTGAGGACGGCTGCTTGTGGACCTGCTATTGGCAAGGTCTGTCTTGTTCTCCTCCTAAGGACGGATGCTTGCGTTGTGGCCGAAACGTCGTGAGAATTATGTTATTAGTTTATTTGTATTATTTTATTATTTCCATTCTACGTGACTTTACCGAAAGAACCAAGAAGATGAATCCCTGCAGTCACGAAAGCTTTAAATCGAAATCCAATCTCCATTGTTTACATATTCTACATTGCATCCAATTAGACTACTTACCTCCAGAACCTGCTCTTCCATGTTAGTCTTTTCTGTAGTAGTAGTAAACATAGTGGTAGCAATAGTTATAGACCATCATTTCTAACCAGAAAAGGTCCCATTGCAACCAGTAACATGAATGCCATTTATTTACATATTAAATATTCACTGGGGCTCTTTTTTCAAAAGGTTTCTGCTACATTGAAAAGTTTAGCCGGATCCAATAATGAATATTGGCTTCATGTAGTCTGAATGATATGCTTGCAATGTGAATAATGTTGCCATTGACGAAAGACTTGAGGTCGATATTATGTTTATTAATATTATGGTCTAATTTTCCCATGAAAGTGTTGCATCTTATTGTTGCGTGGAAAATCTGTTCCAGTATAGTCACGATGCCTTGCCTCCTTATTGAAGTACAATATTTGCTGTATCTGTATCAAAATAGACCCATCACCGCCATTAAGGAATATTAAAAACATGTATTATCCAAAGTCATGATTTTAAAAAGTGCATCACATTCCTCATCGACCATCCTCAGCAGATGTCTGATTCTTTATAATAATTTACAGCCCTTTGTTAATCCACTGTTGGAGGAAGTCCTCCCTACGCAATGTCAGTAATGATGGTTGTTTGACCATAATTCACCATGCAGATCAATGGGGGTTGGTTAACAGGGGGCTCAGGACCGGTTGAGATATCACTCACCACTGATGTTAGCCATGGCCGGTAATTGACCTCATCTTGCTGGGACCGAAGCGCAGGCAGCTAATCTCTGTACCATCGCTCCACTCCACTTTAATAATCTCACATTAATGATAGTCCTTGATTTATGTAGGAAAGTCTCAACTGAGCCTCATGACTATATAAGGAGGGTCCTGCTTGGGATACATGGGCAATTCCTTATCGAACGTTATTCCACGTGGAGGAAACTCCTGTTCAGAGAAAACGCCTGCTCGTGAAGGGATTTCTCTAAAAAATTATCACAGATAAGGCCAAATGCCAACTTGCTGAACTGCCTCCTCGAAGTACAACAGAATGGTTGGGGCAGGGGTCTCACACACAGGAGTCTCAGGACAACGTATTACGCGGGCCACAATAAACGTTAAAGTTTGACACGGCTTCTACGTTGGGCGGAACAAAAAAAATCAAATTTGCTCGCCGAATTTAAAGCGGGGCACCTTGAGCCATAACTCTAGTGCAACGGCGCCGCACCATTAGTGATGCACGGCATCGCTCACAGCAGCCTATGAGCTGTTTGTGCACCGGCTATAACGCGATAGCGCCAACCGCTCATGAATCGATGCTCCCGGGAAGAGACTGAGTCCAGACTCTGATAGCGTCAACGTGTTTTGTGTTCAGCTCATCCGTTTAACCCTGTAGAGGCGCGCGGTCCATTTTTTTTGTGTGTTCACGGAAAAATCTGTTGCCAGGTGATATTTGCAGAATATAGCGGCAATTTAGTCGGGTATTTTTTTGGTCGTGCGGAAATTGAATGAAAAGCACTTTCCACAAATTGTCGGTAGATAGGTTTCGTTTCTAACCAGGTAAGAACCCATTGAGACCAGAAGTTTACTTTTCAAGGGAGGCCTTGGTCTAAACAAATCTACGATGCAGAAAACCAATTTCACAGTGTGGTGTGGAAACAATATAAATTATTTTTTAAACAGTGATGCAGTATCGGTAAATGAAATAAATACAACAATACTGTAGATTCTGAATGTAAACAACACACACAAAATTAAGGCAAATTAGGGAAAAGTACAAGGAGCATAAAAAAGCAGAGGGAAAGATATATATATAAAGTAAAATGGACAAGTTAAATACAACAACAAAAATGATTTTTATCTAAATTTTAACAAGGTAACAATTTCAAATGTATTTACAGACAAACACATAGAAAACATAATATTTAAGCTTTAAGTCTTCAATTAAAGTAATACATTTTCCAAAATGTGTATTTTACAACCACTGGCTCAGTAATCACCATCCCACGCTCATGTGTGCATGGAGACATTTGACTCTAATACTTATTTAGACTTTGCAAAGATATTATTTTTCTTGTGTTTTTTTCAAAAGCACCATGACAGATTTAATTTTCAATTTGCTCCATTTGTGGGTGGCTCTTTTACCGAGCGGTGCCGTTTCCGTGCCACGGGATATCTGCCATCTGCCACGGGACCTGTCATTTTGTCATGAAAACAACTGCATTTTCGCAATGAACAGTAATTTGCGATGTGTTTACTCTTTACGTTTGACCCTGTAAAACGAGCACGAAAATAGCAAATTAAACAGAAAAAAGCCCAACTAATTGTGATATGTTTTACCATGGCCGTGTTCGCAGACATAAGCAGATGGACGGACGGATACTCAGATACATCGACAGGTCGGCTGACCAACCGACATCGAGACAAAAAGTCTGACGAGCAGTCCGACAAACAGGAAGAGAGTAAAGGCTCACAGAGACACTAACAGAGACATTTGAAAATATTATTAGAATTTATCGAGGAAAGCCTTACTGAGACACAAGATTAAATTTCAGGGGCACCCTGCATTGGGATGTTTGGCCAATATATTTTTGAGAAGTGTTTTGTTCCATGAGGGAGGCAACCGGAGTAAACCGAGAAAGGGTGACACTCAAAGCTACACACAGATAGATTCAATAATCTGTTGCTGTACTGCTATTTCCTGGCCACTTTACAGCCCAAGCCTACAATACCCTGGATTTCCAGGCAGCCTCCCATCTGAGTACTAATCAGGCTGATGCCTGCTAAACTTCAGATTATTGACCAGATTGGGTGCACTCTTGGTGATTTGGTTCATAGGAAAAATACTCTACTTATATAAACTGCAATAATTAATCCATGAAGAATGCCATTTGGCTGAAACGTTGAGATCTCTGCTCTCAGTGGCAGAAAATAAACTCGTGCAATTTTCCCACCTCAATTTTATCCAGATTGTGCTATCGACGTCATGTCACGAGACGCAAAAATCTATTCAGATATTGCTCAGTAGTGCAACCTTTGTATTGAGAACGGCCTGCAAAAGGAGATATCACAGAGATCCCTTCCAGTGGACTCTGTTGTTCCAGCACTGCCCCACCCACCCTGTCCCTGAGAGTATTGTACATCATATGACAGTCCAACCGATATTTCTCATTTTCTTTTGGGATATTTAATCAACCTGTTATTTAGTTTCGACACACATACACACAGACGGTTTCATAGATACAAACAGACACCCGGACATAACGACCATCAGCAGTGGCGCGGTTACCGAGTGTGTAGGTGTTGCAACTTAACTTGGGCCCACGACAGGCCAGATTGGAAAAGACGTCGAACTATGAAGAGAGGATGAGTTGGACAGGGGGGATGCGTGCCCATTTAATTCGATGCGCTATGCCAAAACCATGATAATCCAATGCAGAGCAACACACGTAGGAGAGGGGATAACATTTAAAGCTCCGCGCAGATGGACTCAAGCATCTGTTTGCCGTATTGCCACGCCATCCGTGCTACACCACTGGCTGCCGGTCCCTATGATCCAGACCGAGCCGCGATTGCCGAACGCAGAACAGGGGCACGTGCGTGCACGTGTGCGTGCGGTACCGCCACTGCCAGGGTTAAGGGTGTTAACCGCTCGCTGGCTGCTGGGTTCATGCATTACAGAGCGGCATTCCGGCAGCCGGAGAGACAGTGTGTGCGGCCTCTTGTGATATTTTTTAAATGGGACGCCTGCCAGGGGCGGCAGGGGTGGCAATCAAAACAGGACAAGGTGCTACGTTAGTGTCTGCCGCAGACGGGAGGCCTAATTGCTTTGTACGGCGTTATGAGGTTTAGCGTTGTCATTGCCTTTGCCGAGTGTGTGCTTCTTTGTTTATAGTTGGGAGTGGGGGGGGTGTGAGGGTTTTTGGTTGAAATTTTGTTTTGTCATTTAAAAAAATTATTACAATTCTTCGTCAGGTTTTTTGGGGCGGGAGGGAAGGGGTTTGTGTTTTATTTATTTGAAGCGTTGCCCGAGTACACGGAGCTCGTCGTTGTCATTCCACAAAATGTACTGTATGGGAACCTCATTTGCCAGTAAAAATATGATAATTGTTTTTTTACCCTTCTATCTGGCAACAAAACTGACACCTTTTTACAAGGAGTCATGTTTGCATAGACCGCAATACCTGCAGTCATAATACAAACAAAAGACATAACTCTGATAATGTGCACTGTCCTTGAAGTTGATTGGTCCACACCCGAGACAGCTTTCCTTAGAGCCTAGTCTCACATGGGTTGGACCAGATGACGCCAAAAGGTGTCAGTTTTGTTGCCAGATAGAAGGGTAAAAAACCAATTATTAAGATGTACTGTGTTTTTGGTGGTGGGTAGCGGTAGCTTTGAGAAGTGGAATTGATTTTACGTGCGTGCTGTGCTGTGTCATTTCTAAATTTCTTACGAGAGTTTTTTTTTGAGGAGGCTAGTTAAACTAAAACGTCAGGATTTATTTTTATTTCATTGATATTTACCAAAAATACACACACAGAACGTATAATGTTAAAATCAATAGGATTTTTTTTGTATAGCTGACGGGTGGTGAAGGTTGTCTGGTAGTGGATGCAGTTGGGTGGAGGGTATTGCTAGGTGCTGGTAATTGTTGATGGTGGTGACTTTGATGGTTTTTCCAACTCCGCATTGTCGACACCGTATCTTTGAACCTCTATGGCATAGGCTGTTGGGTCACGATGACCATTGGATGGCAAAGGCTGTTTCGTAGGGGGCTGTCTCGCCTACTGGCTGCAGATCTAAAATTGAATGCCTTGGTTAAAGTCAATGGCAGGCGATTGACGGGGGGCCGTGAGACAGAAGCTGGAGGGCTTGGGGAGGCATGGGGTGGGGTATAGGGTGTGTGTGGGGGGGGTATCGGGCGAGCGAGAATAGGCGGGGTGAGCAGGGAAGCGGCAAGCGAGAGAGAGAGAGCAAGGCAGATCATCATGCATCATGCCTCTCCCTCCGTTCTGCTCAATCTCTCTCGGTTGCTTCGCCGTTCCGGCTCTGTTGCGGGAGGCTGGTGGGCCTCCAGATAAACCCGTAGGCTTCAGTTGCTGACAGCGTTGACGTGCACGGGGGGCTTTTCGATCGTCAAGAGACCGAACCGGGCGCCGGAGAGAGAGAAACTGTTCCGAGTGAACTCAAAAAAAATATTGCGTGCGCTCGCTGTTGCGGACTTTGATGGAAAGCAAAATGCTGTTGTCCATTCTCCTACAGTTTGGTGCCTGGAGAGGAGAAACGTTTGAAAATAAAATATACAACACACAACGTGAGCGTAATAGAAGATGAGAATGAGAGAAACAAGGGGTGAAAGTGGGATAGCTGCAGAGGTGGGATGTTAGCGGTGGAATGGAGGGGGGTTTGATGGCAACGTGGAGTGTGGGCTGCGGGTGTCGGCGTGTTTGTGCATGCATGTAGGTGTCTGCAAGCGTGTGCATCGGCGCGTGTGTCCACACACGTCCGCCCGTGTGCGAGCACATCTGCATGCATGAATACGTGTGAGTTTGTGTGTGTGTGTGCATTCATACATTTCTATGCGTTCATATCTGTACGCGTGCACGTGTGCCTTTGTGCACATGTACAAATACGAACACATACGTGCCAGCTTGTGCGCGTGTGTGTATTTATGAATGCACGTTACGTTCATATCTGTAAACGTGCACAGGCGCTTTTAAGTGCACATTCATTAATGCGCTCGCGTGTGTACCATACATATCTGCATGTGTCTGTGCTCACATGCGTGCGCGTGCGTACGTGTCTACCATATGTGTCTGCGTGTGCCTGCACTAGCTCGTTTTAACGCGTGCGTGTGTGCACCCATACGTCCTGTACGTGTTTGCGCGCGCGTGTGTGTGTGTGTGCACGCGTGTGATTAGAGAGCGAGTAAAACAGAGGGAAGGCGGCGGGCGGGCGGGCTAGCGGTGGGAGGCGGGCGGGCGGGCGAGCCGAGGCCGCTGACATTTGCATAGAAATGGAATTCTGGCCCCGGGCGGGCTGGCGCAAACGCAGGGCCCTGTGCGCCGTCGCGCGCCGAGACTGGGGGAAGCCGAAATGAGAGCAATTTCAGAAACGACGGGCTGTAAAATGCCAGCGCCTGCAGAAAATGGGTGCAAATAACCTGTTTTCACGGGCGCGGGAGCTACGTGGCGGCAGGCCTGGCAGCGCATGGGCGCGAGTAGCGCCGGTGGGGGCAGGAGGCAGGGGTAGGGGGGCAGGCAGATGGAGAAAGCGAAGGAGGTCGTGGCAGAATGCTGAGGTGCAACGGTGGAGAAGTACGCTCGTAGTGTGTGCGGCGGGGGGGGGGGTACGGGCTGTAAAATTTATAAGAGGGGCTGAGCCCCCTCCTGCTGAAGGCTCAGCCCCCCCCCCCCCCCCATCTAAATTCATAGAGACAAGTAAAAAGAATGTTGGCATTATGTTTAGCACCGATGGCAGTTTTTCAAGAGCCTTTTGTCATACACATGTGGGGTAAGAGCACAAGCAGAGTGCGTGATCGACAAACGCAGATCATGCCATTGCTCATTCTGTTTAGCATTTCGCTTTTGTTTCTAGTTTGTAAAAAAAAAATGTGTGCCATCCCTGAGTTTTTGTATGTACAAGGTCACTCCACAGGGTCAATGAGAAGAGAGCTGGGATGGTGGTAGATACGTATGGTGAGGGGGGGGGGTGTAATTTTGGGTGCTGGTTTGAGGTCTACTTAGCAAATCTTCCCTCTCTTTCTCTGGCTATGGGAATGTGGATTTTTTCCCACGATGACTCAAGGTCATCAATAGCGCTGCTAAAAATGCTCATTAGAGCAAAATATTTATGTGTTACTCCATTTGGCGGTGGCGTATCTTCACAAATAATAAACGCTCAACGTTTTGTCAATAGCACTCATTAAAGAAAAAAATACATGTAAAATCGGCAACGTTTCAGGCAAAGAACCAAATGACATTGAGCAGGGAGGCAATTACTTTATTACGTTGGGTTATTTGATGTTGTTGTTGCACCAAGTTCAATATCACATTCCACATTGTCCTGTGTATTTTATCCCCGGGTTTGCCTCGCTAATTAAATAGTAATAACAACAACAAAAATTGACTTTACGCCTCGAGGGGCTCTCGCCAGGTTTTTAAGTAAACTTAATTGATTGATTGGAAGGACAATGGGAATGCCATCCCACGCCAACTACACCAGTGGGTCTCTCTGGTCGAACACAAAATGCTGATAGATTGCCTTAGCCTCTGAACAACTGGAAGAAAAAAAAACCCACCCCAATAGGCGCGCACGCTGCCTCTGAAAACCAGACCCCTAGATCAGACGCGATAAGGCCACTTGGCTGGAAAATACACACGTCAGTAATGCTGGACCCGCGCCTTAAATGCGTCCGTGAATAAACCTTACTGACGGCGGCAGAGCGATTGTTTTGAACGCGCGGGCGGTTCATCGGCGCAGAATTTATTTCCTATTTGTTTGCTTCGGAAGGGAAAAAAAGGCAGGCGGGCAGTGGCGGGCGGGGGGTGGTGCAGGGAGAGAATAGGCTTCAAGGTTTTTTGACGCAAGTTTTAATTCGAAGCGTTCCGCCTCCCTTGCAAATTGTTCAATTTAACCAGCTGGGTGAGTGCGTAATTATTGTCCTGTGTTCCTCGCATGCTGGCTGCTGTTGCTAAATCTCAGAGTGGTTGTTAATGTAACGAGCTAAACCGCTTATTTACTTACATGCGCGGCTCTCGTGTTGCCACCCAGGAAAGCCTCAACGTGAGACTCCCCCATCCCTGCTTGGGATGTTTGGACATTTTTTTTCGCCCATTGTTTGCATATGATTATTAACCAATTACTAGCAATGCACACATTCTCAGCAGATATCTGAAACCAAGCATGGTTGGGCATGGATAGTGCTTGGATGGGCATCCACAGTGCACGTAAAGTGTTATAGCCTGTGGGGCTACGATGTTGGCAGCAGAGGGACGTGCAGCAAAAAACGCTGTTATACTGTTTATTCTATGCTCCTGCGTCTATGATCCCCACCTTCACAAACCCACACTGACCAACTTGGTGAAATGTGGTAAAAAAAACAACCCTATGGCCTGAATGGTTTGGGGACGCCCTCATCCAGCAGTGAATTGACAAAGAGATGTTCATACACACACACACTTTTACGTGTGGTAGCAAGCCGGAGTGCTTGTAGAATAAAACATAATCATACGAGAGGAAACACTTAAAAAAAATCTACACCGATGGCGTCAGCAACCTACTTGCAATACTGCCCCCTCCCCTGCAGGTCAAATCATAGGTGGGTGTCTCACACATGGCAATCTGCATGTCGTCCACCAACTTCATCTCCAAAGTGCCTCTTGACCAATTCACTCTGAATGTGCCCGATCTCATCAGATCTCAGAAGCAAAGCAGGCGCTAAGCCTGGTTAGCACTGGGATGGGAGACTGCTTAGGAATATTGTAGCTTGGCTAGCAAGGTGGCGAGGACACGTTTGAGTATAGCGATGGATTCCTGACTCTGTGTAGAGCCTTGAGCATCACGCTTTCATATATGTGTGGTGGGTTTTCTCTATTTACTCTGCTTTCCTGCCACATGAAGGCAAATGCTTATTAAGGAGAAATGCAGCAAAAATCCCAATCCATCATCAGCACCCTCCTGAAAAAGAGTATTGAGATGTAGTGACTCTTTCCTGGGTAAAACAAAGGTCACCGCTACACACTCGCAAAAAATCTCCGGGTCTTTTGCTGTACTTTCAACCTTCGGCTGGCATTTTCAAGTAAAAATTGCGCACACAGGTTAGGTTTTAGATTCCCCCCCCCCCAAAGCGTAGTTTGTGATGGGGGTGGCGGGAGGCAGTGGAGTGGGGAAGGTGTGTGGTGGGTAGGACACACGGCTAGGATATATTCATAACAATAAAATCCCATAAAGAACAAAAACATATTTAGCCCGGCGTGATGAGGTCACCGCCTTAATGCCTTCGCTTTAATAATGTGGGCGTAAAAATGTTAAATTGCAGTTGTTACGTCTCCGACTGCAAGGTGAATATTCACAACCACTCGATTAAGAGTCGGAGCCGTGCTGCTGCTGCTGCCGCTGCCCAGCGTGCTTGCCCGCCGTTCCGCGTTGAATCCAGTGCTTCCACTAAGGGGCAGTGTGTTCACAGGCTTATCTCGGGGGCCATTTGGTCCCGAGCGGATAAAAAAAAAAATATGATAAATATCTGTTACAGCCACGCCACTTTCCCCACCACCAAAACCCATCCGTGTCCGCCATTGAACCACCTTGTAATGTTTGGCAAACTCTGCAATCAGTAACAAATTATATAGCCACTGTTTTTGAGGACAGTTTGCAGAAATTACAGGTTTTAAAAGAAACAAGAAAAGGAAATGGGAAGGCAAGAGAGGGAGGGAGGCAGCAGGAAGGGAAGAAAGTTACGGCTGCGCTGTTGATTACGCCTTGCACGCTTGCGGCATGCATATGGATAATATATGTTATGTTATCCACAGGGAGGCTTAACCGTTTCACAAATGGGGGTGGTATTTCATTTTTTAGTGGCCGCCGTTTGCAAATAAAATAGCCCCTTCAGAAGGATCCAGTGCAGCAATTGGAAGTCATCGGTCCAGGGCTTCTGTGTGTGTACGCAAGCACTTGCAACGTAGCATCATCATCATTAACGGCAGCAGCGGCAGTGGCGGCAGCGGCGGCAGTAGCAACAGCAGGACATGGCAGTAACAGCAGCTGACGCGTGACTTTTGCGGGGCCAAACGATCGCGCGGCGCTGCTACCTGGGGCTGATTTATTTTGACGGCGGCCGCGTTGAAGCAATCGCGGGCGAAGTGGTTAATGCAAGAAAGCCCTGGGTTCTCCGGTTGATCGAGGGGAGTCAGCGGGGGAGGGCTTCTCAGACGAGCGTAAACAGTGAACAATCACGCGCCTCTGTGCGTGACGGCAACCTCAATTGTACCACACCTCACCTCTCCACCCTCCCCCCCCTTGTGCCGTCGAAAATACATTTCCCTTGCAGACATTAATGCAGGTTGGAGCACGCACTGCACCGCACACCACCCGGTCCCGATCCCAGAATTACTCACGCGCTCGTTAAACTCATTTGCAGCTCTCGCCCCTGTGGCAGGTTGATACACGTGAGCTACAAAGTTAGTGGCTTTCTGTTTTATTTCTTATTTTTAGAAAATGTAACCAATTTTATTCAGATCAGCGCAACGTTTCGGGATGAGCGCGGTTTGTGACTCTCGCAGAGCAGAGTAGATATTACAGTACTACTTCTGAGATCCTTTTACTTTACCTTTTTATATACACACACCAGTGGGTGGACGTTTTCATGCGCCCTGTTACAGTGAAATGTTCAGGAGCTTGACAGTGACCCCCGTTGCATGGGAGTTTTATCCATGTATTTTTATGATTCATTCTTTGAGCTGGAGCTTGGTCATGTTAATAGAAAAACGAATACAATATGATGTTTCATTGAACAGTGATTGGTGATCAGGCTGAAACTATCACCTCGCTGCATTTAAGATGCCAATTTCATTATGGGTGGGTGGCTGAACCTTGGATTTGAGAAACTCTGGAATAATTGCTTCACTGCAGAACCAGTTTGATTCCTCAGTTTGCCTCCTGGCCATGGTTAAGATCCATGGGAAGTGATGTCTGAACCAGTTAAGATCCTGACCAGCATCGTTTAGTGTTATTGTGAACACATCTTCTGAAACGGTTTTCTCGAAAGTTGATTGTTGATGCCTAGACATTATCCCGCATTTGGAGCAGTCTTTTCCACAGCCCTTCTCATCTCTTCTCTTCTCCTGCCGTCCACTCCACTACCCTTCCAATTTAGAAAACACTGCCTCATCTTGGCACCTCCCATCAACCTCTGTGTTATGGGAAATCGCTCGCTCTCCCTCCGCTTCTGCTCGCATCGGCTGTGACAACTTTTGCCTCGCTGCCTGTACTATCAACCCTCTCCCAATGTTTTTAAATTGCGCTTATTTCAAATGTATTTACCCGTGGATGTGACTTCATATACAGTGATATTTAATCTTTTGGAGTACGTAAACTAGAAATGTAAATGCTGGCTTACAAAACAATTTGCAGACCTAACTAAAAAATCTCCGTTAACTTTGTGGCATTTGAGTAATAATATTCAACCAGCTCTTTATTTATGTACATCTATTGTTATTTGTTAATCCACTGCTAGATGAGAGCTCTGCAGGTTGTTATGGGGCCACGATTCACCACGCTGCTCTGTGTGGGCTTCCTGAAAGTAGGGAGCATAGACGTAAGAGCATCGGAGTACAGTACAACAATGGCTTTTTCTACACTATTCTCTGCTTCCTACAACATTCCCACGCAGCTTAACCCTGCTTAGCTCCTGAGATATGACAACATTGGTTTGGTGCATTTTGGGTTATTTGGTCATAGGTACTTTTTATTTATATATATCAAACGTAAGAAAAATATTATTGTGTATGTGCCTATATATATACACACAGTACATATATATGCGCCTGACACATCTGCCAGTGCCGTACCTCACCGTCATTATGTATTAACCTGTCACGACGCTGCAGAGCGTCTAGACTGAGCCTTTGTCTCTGGCGCGGAGAGCACACACACACTTGTCTCTCGCGTCATCAGCGTCGTGGCCGACCTGGATACCGTGCCCAATGGGGGGGACGAAAGGTACGGGAGAGACGGGAGCCTCTGTTCTACATCACGGCCCGGGCAGCGTGGGTCAAAAGGTCACCCCCACAACACATCTCGGAGAGAGCCACCGTCCATTACCCCGCCGCACCGCGCCTATACGACCGCGTAACCACTGAACGTTCGTACAGTCGCGGGCGAACCAGTCGGGCGGCGTCGTATAGGCGGAGCTCTTCACTCGCAGTGGGAAGGAATGTCGCGAGTTGATCAATGGTCAGGGGTCGTCGACGCAGCCCATCATCCCTCCTGGTTAGGGGGTTCGATAAATTGGATACCAGTTTGTGGGAATTCAACGGTGGTTGTGCCATCATAAGAATGTGGATTTGGGCACTACTGGATAAGTACTGCTACCCATGGTTTTGAACACAGGCCCACGTTGTGTATATATTTATTGTATACTAGGTAAGGAGTCATCTACCGCCCACTGATTCACGATTTGGGATTACGTTTTAATTGAATGTATTATTATTTCTGTTACGGTGCAGGTAGAATATAGGGGCTGCAGTATTTCCATGAACCAATCACATGAAATGTAATGGAATAGGAAATAATTGATTTCCACCTACGAGATATGATGGCTGTAGTATGATGGTAAGAATCTGGTTTAATCAATTAACTAATCAACTGTTCCATGCCTACTAAGACGTACTGTATGTGTTTGCCTGTGACTAAAGCACGCTGAATGTGTCCAATCTTAAAAGGCTAAGCAGTATTGAGCCCGATTAGTACTTGGATGGGAGGCTGCTTCGCAATACTATGTGTTGTCGGATTGAGGTGCGAGGCGGCCAAGGGATGATAGTACATTAACCATTTATTGCATCCATCTGTGAGGAGCTTTGCTTGTGCTACCCCTTCATATTGTGGGTTTTCTGCAGATACTCCAGTTTCCTTCCACAAAGTTAAACACTCAGTAATGGAATTGGCAAAACATCGCAATGCAGGGATGTTTGGGCAATTTTGGACAAATCGACTTGAAGGTGTGACTTTGCTGGATAAACGAAGAAAGGACATTATTTTATTACTACGTGAACACAGACTTTACAAATGTTCGTTAAATAAATTGTTCGTGGTCTTTAAAATATGTTTGAAAACATATGACGAGTTGTGCTCTCTAGCTCTACATTTAGTTCACAAATGCACCGGTACTGCTGTCAAGTGTTGACCCAGGTTATCCTTGCAAAATAGTCCTGGAATCTCAATGGATTCTCACCTGGTGCGGAAAAGTGTATTGCTCTGTTATTGAGTGGGGGGGGGGGGGGCAGTAGCGCAGTGGTTAGCGCTCGTACGCAATGCCTCAGGCGACCTGACTGATTCTTAGCTGCAACTAATACTGGTAGGAACCTCCTGGTTACACCAGCCCACAGGAGATTATTGTGTCCGTCCGTCGTGCATCCAAAAATGGGAGTCGTGGGGCTGGGTGGAGAGGGGAGGGTGTGGGGAGGGGCTGGGTGGGGAGGTGCTGGGTGGGGAGGTGCTGGGTGGGGAGGGTGGGGAGGGGTTGGGTGGGGAGGGGCTGGGTGGGGAGGGTGGTGCTGGGTGGGAGGGGTGGGGCTGAGTGGGGAGGGGCTGGTCACCCCGTGGTGCCCTTATAAAACTCAACGTTTCACCTACTCACGCCGGCTTGTGCCCGCCCTCACAGTCGGGCATATTTGCGGAATACACCACGCCGCCGTTGACCCTGCCCATTGACCGAGCAACCCAACGTTCCTACCAGCTCCCTCCGCAGGAAAGTGTTTTTAGTGGCGACTGATAACTGATCCAGTCCCCTGCCCTCTCCCAGCACCAACCCGCACCAAGCAGTGTAGTCAAGTCTGGTCAAACAAACCCTCGTGACTGAATCGAAATGGGGAGGCCCGCATTCAGTAGTAAATTGGTTGTGCATTATCAATTATTTACTCTACGATTATGCATCGGATTGCGAGTAAAAGTTACCTGCAGTGTTTTGATTTAACTGGCTTGCCTTGATGTTTGTGTTTTGACATGGCATCCGTCACAAGTTCTTTGTATGAGGCAGAGTGTCATATCTTTTTCACTTACAAATTGTGACATTCAAACCTGGTGTATTAACTGATACATACCAGCTATCTCTTTTATCCAGTTTCCGGATCTGGCGTTAATTTTTCCGGAAACGGACGCTTGATCGCAGCATGTGAGCCGACAGTCATTGCCAATTTTTTTTTCAATCTCGATCGAGCTTTTTTGTTCCCACTCCACGTCTTTATTTTTTATTTTATTTTATTTTCCCCCTAATACAATCTTTTTCTTGCCCACTATTTTTTTTTCCCTCTTCACTCGCGCACAAACGGCAGCGTGCGGGGCAGTTGCGTGCAGACTGACAGATCGGCTAATTTTATTTTAATACTTTTCCCGGCGCATAAGCAGCTGGCTCTGATTGAAGCCACTCGGCATCTCACCCGGCGTAATGGGATGTGCTCGCGCCAGGGAGCGTGTGAAATCATTGCGGGCAGAACGCCTGACTTCATACGCGCCAATGACTCAGGCTGGCGAGCCGGCACACCACGGAATCGTAATGCGAACAACGAGAAGAAGAATACGGGAAGGTTTTTTTTTTACTTTGTGTGTGTGTGTTTGTAAGTGTGTGTGTGCGTGTTTGTATTTGTGTGTGTTTGTGGGTGTGTTTTGCATGTGTGTGTGTGTGTTTGCTTGCTTGGATGTGTTTGTATTTGTGTGCGTGTGTTTAGATATGTGCTAAGAACCCAGTGACCCATGTGTTATTCCCACTCATGGCCAACACCAGTGACTTTTATCTGAACCGGTCCTGAGTCTCCCCTAGGTCGACTCAACCTCAGCTGAGTACCTGGTGTGGTGTGTAAACATCGCCACTAGGGAAACAAAAGCGGCCGAGTGTGGTGCTGGCCACCCACCCCCTCACGTGCCATATCGGCCTTCATTGGTGCTCCCTAACAGCACTTGCCCCTAAAGTCTGTGCAGGCTATACATTGATCTGTATCTTTGTGTGTGCATGTCTGGGGATGTTTGTGTGTTTCTGCTAAAATGTATGCGTGTTTTTGTGCTTGCGTTTGTACGCACGTGTACATGTATGTGTAAAAAAATTGTGTACGTTGGTGCCTGTGTATGTGTGCATGCACTTATGTGTATTAAGCGTGTATATATCTAAGTGTGTCTTTGAGTGTTTGTATATTTGTATGTGTACACTTGCACATGTCTGTCCATGCATTTATTTGTACGTGTGTGTATTTGTGGGTGTGCATGTGTATATTCAGATTTGTGAGTGTGAACATGTGTGTTTGCATGTACGGTATGTATGTACACACTTTTTATGCACATGTATGTATGTGTCCTCACTTTGATCCTACTGACGTGGTTAAATGAAAAGCAGTGGCAAATAGTATCTGAACCTGTTCTAGGTCACCCCTAGGTTGACACCCCTAGCCTCACATCAGCATCGGTGTGTAACTGTCAATCCTTTGGCAGATAAAGGAAGCTAGGCACGGTTCTGGCAACACCACTACTTTGAGTATCGTGCCTGCCTTAATAGGTACTTACTAATGTCACTTGATGCGATGATCTATACAGCTAAACATGGAAGATCTCTGTATGCAAGATGTAGGTGATTTTGTATGCGTGTGTGCATTCCTAAGCACACTTATTTGTATACGTAATTGCTTCTTTTTCGCATAGAAGGCAGTTTTGCTGAGACTGTGCGAAAGTTTTACATATTTATTTTTCATTTTAAAGCACATCCTCGAAATATTTGCATTACACAAGGGGTCGGATACAGCTCTCTAAGGACTGCATTGCGGCTCTTAAAAAATGTAGTTTTTTTTTACCGAATTAATAAACTTGGCTGTTGTTTTGGCTGACCATGGGAGTCCAGTTGACAATGGAAGTCCAGTTGACAATGGAAACCCAGTTGACCACTGAAATCCAGTTCACCACGCGAGTCCCATTTACCATGGAAGTCCAGTTTACCATGGGCAGGAGTCAGCAACCTGTTGCTCCGAAGCCGCATGTGACTCTTTAAGGACTGTTTCGTGACGTTATTTATTAAGGACCATATTGTATTCACATGCATTGTGGCTCTTAGAATATCCATTTTCTTTTACTTCCGAAATCGAAAGAAATGTATCTTGTTCTTTTGGTTGCCGACCCCTGCATTAGACCAAACCATCTGCACAAACCATAACGTTTGGCCCACAATCTGCAACCTCACACTGAGCTTGGGATAATTATCAGCTTACTCTGGTTTGCATCGTCACTGTTAGTCTTTATTTTGTCCATAAATTACTTGTGATTGAATCCTAACATCTTTCCCCGTACGTGTGAGCATTTGTAAGCCTATTTAGCCGTGTAGTTCTTGTGAAGGCTTTTCGTTTTTTGTAAAAAATAACATAGAGTGGATTTGTTTTGTTTCTTTCAACATTGCAACTGTATTGTTGTGAGCGTTATTTACGGTTTGAAAATTTTCTGGTTTAATTTTACTGCGTAAAAGAGAGCACTTTTTCTTAATTGGTTCTCAAATCAAGTGCAAATTGTCATAATACCTGCTAAGTGTTGACACATTTGTACTCTCACCTTATTTCAAGGTTAAATAACTTAAGTGAAATAAATACTGAAAGTGGCCATGGTGGCGCATGCGTGTAATTCATTGCCTTGCGGGCAGGGCTGGTGGATCACACACATAGACCCGGGTGCCTGTAGAAGGCAGTACAGCAAGTAGGTTCACATCTCTCTGTATGCAGGGCTTTTGTCTGAGCACTCAGATATGTGTCCACACACGCACTAAAAAAAAAGTACGAGACACATTCAAGGCAGGAAATAAGTATTGAGATTCAGCGATGTAAAAAATACCGTAATAATAACACATATATAAAGTAATCATAATCATATCTGCTTGCTTTGAGTTTTAAAGTTGCAACGTCACAACTCCCCACGTCCCTTTCACTTTATAGTGACAGACGCAAGTTGTTAATACAGATGAGAGAACTCTATAACGTTTCTTTGAAATTGAGCGATGAAATTAGCCCATGTCAGCACCTGACATGAGATATGGCAATGGCTTGAAGAGACCTTTATCCAGCAGTGAAAAGATCAGTGCTGATGAAGTTTGCGACTACCTTTCTCGATAAAATAATTATGCCGACTGTTTGTGGACAGCGTCTTAATGAGATGCGGTCGCATTTAGATGCGATTTAAGTCCACATTGTATTTATAGTACGACGAAAATGACGATGATTGTGAAGGTGATGATTCAACTTTGTGTCTACCGTCTTTGTCTTCTCCATCTCTGCACGTACACAGGTTCTGGGCCGTGAGGTGTATACCTCCAACAACCAGCTCGGCGGCATCCAGATCATGTACAACAATGGCGTGTCTCACACCACGGCAGAGGATGACTTTCAGGGAGTCTACACCATCCTCCAGTGGCTCTCCTATATGCCCAAAGTAGGCAGGGCCCACGCCAGCACCTCACAGCACGGCAGCACACACCGCGGCTTGCATTCGAGAGCGTCTATGTGCAATTCTATGTCAGGACTCATATCTCACGTAAGCGGTGGTTGGGAAGGGAGCGGTAGAGTGAGAGCTGAGGAGAGATGTTGGTGCTGGGAGTGGTGGGAGTTTAGTTATTTTGTACAGGAGCCAGGGTGGAAGTGGTGGTGCAGTGGTTCACACGCGAATTATATTTGTCGTTTAATTTAAATCATTCCCTCATGGCCATCTATAGGTAGTAGATATAAACTCTACAGCTGTACAGTTTTTTATCTACTTGTTAGGACATATGGATAAGAACAATGATCAGGACATTGACAAAGAAAATGGAACACAACTTAGAAATGCTCCAAAAAATATGGAGAAGTGCATGCTTACGATTATACTAAGAGACGGGAAGAGGAAAACATGGTTTAGAGAGTGTATGCGAGTTAGAGATGTAAAATTTGATTGTTAACAAGAGTAAGTTGAATTTCGATTTAAAGCTTTCGTGACTGCAGGGATTCATCTTCTTGGTTCTTTCGGTAAAGTCACGTAGAAGGGAAATAATAAAATAATAAAAATTAAACATAATAAAATACATTTCTCACGACGTTTTGGCCCCAACGCAAGCAGCCGTCCTCAAGTGAAGAACAGGTCTGTCGGAAAGACAGCGTCTGAACGTCATGAGAATTGTATTTTATTATGTCTTATTTTTATTATTTTATTATTTCCCTTCTACGTGACTTTACCGAAAGAACCAAGAAGAAGAGTAAGTTGGCTTCGACAGGACACATTGCGAGAGGGGAATGTTACCCGATGGTTGAGATTCACATACCAGGGGCAGTCACACAAAAGAGATGGAGCAATGAAATAAACTCGTGGGCTGGAGCTAGATGGTTTGTTGCTTCACAAGACCGTGAGATTTGGCGTCGCCTTGAGGATGCCTTCATTCAGTAGTGGATTGATCATGGCTGATGATGATGATGACAATGACAATGTATTTTACATTTCCAGGACTCACGCAGCCCCGTACCCATCCTGCACCCCAAGGACCCCATCGACCGAGAGGTGGATTTCATGCCAACAAAGGCCCCCTACGATCCCCGATGGATGCTGGCCGGCCGCCCGCATCCCAGTGGGTAACGGGTCCCGCTTGGAGCAGGGCCCAGCAAGCACACAACACAAATGATCGAGGGTGCACACGTAAACATTGCGTCACAAATAATAAAATAATTAAAATAATTAAAATAAAACATAATAAAATAATTCTCACGACGTTTCGGCCACAACTTGTCATTCAGACTCTGTCTCTTCGACAGACCTGTTCTCCACCTGAGGATGGCTGCTTGCGTTGTGGCCGAAACTTCGTGAGAATTATTGTATAATGTTTTATTTGTATTATTTTATTATTTCCATTCTACGTGACTACCGAAAGAACCAAGAATATAAGCAGGGTTAAGTCTGACAGTGTGACCTCCACGCATACAATGTGTTGTTGGCTGCTGCGGGGCTATGTGGCCAGTAGAGGGCAGTGCTGAAAAATCCAATGTTGTACTGTAATATGCCCCTATGTCAATAACACCCCCCCCCCCCCCGCTTAATCTTTGCACAGTGTGGCGAGGTCTTCATCCAGCAGTGGGTTGAGGAAGGACTATACAATTATATTTTTAGAGCTATATGTTTATATCATTTTGGCATCTTGATTTGCAAACGGGAGTTCTGCGGAAATAATTGTCTGCTACCCTAATAATGAGGCACAAAAATGTTATGCACCAACTGACGATTAGAGGTATGTGCGTTTCAATTAATTTTTACGTGATGAATTTAAACCCATACATTTTCAAGTTTTAAAGAAATGAATAGCTGCATAGAAGAGAAACGACCACACAAATCATAGTCATGTCCATAAATACTTAATGTAGTGTAATATAAAATGTAGTTTTATGAGCATATACACACATATATACCCATAATGAGTATATACGATTTAATGTATGAAAAACTATATTTGGTTCTTTATATTCTTAGGTTTTTTTCGGTAAAGTCACGTAGGTAAAACATCAAAATTAATGAAAATAAAATAAAAACAAAAATCACGACGTTTCGGAGGCAACACAAGTCTCCGTCATCAGGTGGGACCGTCACAGCCAGATTAGCTGCATCAAGTGAGGCAATGATTCAAGATGTAATCCCTTAAAAGCGAGTTGAGGGGGGAGGAGAGGGAGGGGGGAGCTCATCAGAATATGGTAGCCAATGAATGGAACGTATCGGGAGGGAGGGGGTGCGGGGCCAAAAGGGTGGGCGACGGCGTGGAAGCGATTGTCCCACCTGATGACGGAGACTTGTGTTGCCTCCGAAACGTCGTGATTTTTGTTTTTATTTTATTTTATTTTCATTAATTTTGATGTTTTACCTACGTGACTTTACCGAAAAAACCTAAGAATATGATTCCTTGCAGTCACGAAAGCTTCAAATCTAGAATTTGGTTCTTTATGTATTTATTATTTACTGGAATAAGTGCATTCATGGTATGAGCTACAATGCTTTACTGTAAAAGATTAATGGGCGTGTGTGCATACGTTTAATTGTTGAGGTCTGAAAATAATTGACCATGCATTTGCGTGTGTTTTTACGCATACCAATTATATTGCACTTATCACATTGTAGGCACCTCATGGTATTCTGTGCAATGCATAGCATGGTCGAAACATCATTTTGCAATTAAATGTATAGAACTTAGAGGGAGAGAGAGAGGAATCCAGCCCTTAATGCTTTTGTTCTTAATCTGGATGTGATCTAGGTTTCCTGCCCTGATGTGTAGGTAGCATTGCAAGCACATGTCCTATCCAGTGTACAATTCGCACGGCACAAAGGCAATCACGATCAGTTTGAAATCGGTAGCAGTGGTCTATTTATTTATACATTTTTCGATTCACCAAAACTGATTTGGGGGATAGCGTGTCCTTTGGATCTGTTGTGTCATTGGCTTGTTTATTTTTCTGTATGTTCTCCCCATGGTGCCGAGGTTAAAAGCTGCAAACCTAAATGAGTGTTGGGTTGTCTCGGCTGTGATGTTAATCGGCCTCCGCACACATTGGACCCGCACCTCGGAGCTGAACTTCCCATGAACCCATTTATCAGTGACGGAGCCAGCCCAGGCTGATAGACAATTAATCCCGCTCGTTTTGAGCCGGCGGAGATCATAATACCGTGCCCTGGCATCGTGGTCCTTTAAGGAGAGGCAGATAACGCGTTTGTAATCACCATTAATCGTCGTTTAGCATTTTTATATAGATGTTTACATATCTGCAAGTCCCACTTTTCACACTCGGAGGTTATCCACCCCCTGTATGTTGTTTTCACGATGAAACTTTCTCCCTCCGTTTTTAAACGTCGACGTTTACGGTGTACGCTTTGCCTCTAATGGGCTGGTTATGCCACACTGAAAACAGACGGCAGTTTAAAAAAACATGTTAAATACAAATTTTAAGATGTAATTCTTTTTACCCCTCTGTCTGCATTATCGGTGGAGAGAGATATAAAATTCTCAAAATCGTGTAACCCAGTGCTTGAAATTACACGTGACTGTAGTCTGATTAGAAATATATCAATGTCTATACCAGGGTAATAAATCCTGTAGTTTTACAAAACTGACTGAAAGCACGTAGCAATTCCATGATTAGCCTGCTTTCCACACAATCGGGTGTTATCATTATTGTTTCAATCTAGTTAGTAGGTAGGATTACCTGGCTCAAGCGCCTCAACGTAACATTAAGAAGGAGCTAAGATAGTAATTCGATAGGTATGTCGATAGATAGATTCATAGGTAGACCAGTAGCCAGGATTGTAGATGGGCAATACGTTTGATAGGTAGGTAGGTATACAAGTAGATAGGTAGTCTTGAACATAGCTAGTTAGGTGGGTTGGTAGGTAGAGAGTCAGCTAAGTAGAAAGATGGATAAGTACACAAGTAAACAAATTTATAAGTAGGCAGGCAGACATGCAAGTAGGTAGGTCAGGAGGTAGGTAGATGCATGAAATTCATCAGCTTTGCAATATTTGTCTCCTTACAATGCTCTGATTCGTCTGCATAATGTCATGGCTGGGTTTGAGCAAGTCTTTTTTTAAAGAGGTTTTTTTTTTTATTTAAAATAAATGGTTCCGTTTATTTTGTCACTTCACGAGAGAAGTCCGTTAAAGCCGGTGGCTTGTTATGCGGCTCGGAACCGTTTGCCTAACCGTTGTCATCGCCACTGCCCATCAGATTGGTCCTGTGTCGGCACCCTCACCACCATCTCGTTACCCGAGCCGAAAATGTGCTGCGAATAAAAAATCGTTAACGTTTCTAATTGGGCTCCCTCACCACTTCCGTGACTTAGACATGTATCTTCAGCCGATTTTAACCCCCTTACGCCCAATTTTCTGCGTGTGTGCTCGACAAAACGGACACGTGTCGTGGCACCGTTCGCACTAAAGCGTTGATAGGCAATCGTTGCAGGCAACGGTCACTGACAATGTATATACTCCATAGGCAATTATGGCAACTTGGTAAAATGGCATAGGTTGATTGATCTCTCTCTCTATCTCTCGAGAATTAATGCAGAGTTTCTTGAAAACTGCATGAAATTAACAGTCATTGGTCTACAGAGCACACAACCTAGGGTATTCATGTGACGATCCTAGGGTATTCACTGCCATCCCAATTGCACACTAAGAGGTGTGGCAATCGGAGGAAGTTCAAGATGCATACAAGAGAAGCAGTGATCAGATTTGTCCATATTTAGGAGACTACATTATTTGACAATATACATTTGTGGAGCAGCTGGGGGTGTATAGATGCATCGATTCATCAATCATGATTGATTCTAAAGCTCATGATGCATGCATCCAATAGTGCGTGTGAGGATCAATCTGTATGATTAATGAAATCATATGCGAATAATATGCTAACTTTCCATTTAGGAGAATGGAGCACAAAACGGTATTTGCTTGAAACAATACAAAACACGTTGGCAAATACTGGGAAAACGAATCCACTGTGTAACCGAATATCAGCCCCAAAATTGTAACAATTAATGGAATTACCGTGCGATGGGGTTGAAGTGAATCAGTTCATCCCGAGTGGCAACCATTGCCGATGACGATTGCACACAACGATTGCCCCAAAATTGCCCTAGTGTATCACAGCCTCGAGAGTTTGGGGTCGTGACCCAGACCGGGGTCATGGGGTCTGTGCTGAGTGCTGGGAGAGCAGCACGTGCAGGCGCGTGCGATATCGATGATTTGATAAGCTATTGACGCTGAAGAATTGAAGCGAAGGCGATATGATATCTCGTTATCACGGATATCGAATTTTTTGGGGGGGGCGGTATGTTAGTCCTCGGTCTGAGCCACAGTAATTCCCAGCGATGCATTCAGCCGCAATTGGTGCCGAGTTTATCCACATTCCAATTTACTGTGTAATTTACAGCCGCATATATGTGACTCCACTGCTGGATGAAGGCATCACCGGGCCATGTTGGTCACAGCGTTTGTTTGATTGTTTGATCATACTTGTTCATCAGTGCAGTTAGGTGAATTTGGGTAGGTGGGATGATAACCCAAACTGATTTTGATATCTCTCACCACTTCTCCAGCTGACGTTTTTTACAATGTATTATTTTGTTATGATCAAGAGAAACCTCTGAGAGAATGTCCTTTTGTATAGGGGTTCTTGTTTGAAATCTGTTTATTTAAAGGCTGCCTTTCAGGTTTCATCAACGCATTGACCGCGCGTGACCTCGAGCGCTCATTGTTTCATAAACTTCGACATTTGCATGACAATTATCGGCGTAATTTAGTTTAATCTGCCAGAATTTGATTGTTTTCGTTTTACTATTTAATTAACCGGCCATGCATTTGCAACATTTACATGATTGTGTAGCTACAGAAAAAATCGTGTTTAAATTAAGTGTTATTTCATTAATGCGGGTGTCAGGATGCTGATGTGTGCCAACAGACGTCAGCTTATTGGCATTCGCTTTGTTTGTCTCTTTAGCATCTTTGTCACTCCTCCTCCTCTGCCCCCCACCCCGTGCAAGTTCAGACTTAAGACATTCCTCTTTACCTCCGCTTTATTGCTCCTGAATTTGATCCTGTTTATATGGAAGTCGTTTGGTCTCTTCCCCATGCTTTGCTATATCTTATACTGTTTTGACCATACTGTATGTCATCCTCCATCTCTGTGTAACACCCCTTGATCTAGCAGTACTTAATAGTTCCACACCCAGCACGCCACATCTATCATCCCCCCCCATGGCTGTCGCTGCCAGTCACGTGCCGCCTCCTGCGGCCTACGATTGTCCCGTAAAATATTTTGTGAGAAATTAAATGGGTGGGTGACACGTCTCGTTCCAAAACTTGTGTTGCATTTTTCTGGTTTCCGTCCCGTTTACAGCAAACAAGGAAACGTGGCAAAGTGGCTTCTTCGACCACGGCTCCTTCATGGAGATCATGCGACCCTGGGCACAGACGGTCGTCGTGGGACGAGCCAAGTGAGTCGCACTGTCGCTCCTTCTCTCCTTAGACCATGGGGGGAGCTTGTTTCAGGTTAGAGTTTAGTCCACTCTTTTTTGTCCTCTGGCACATTCGAGTTGTTGCCTGGGGAGGGGGGCGGGCGGGGGGGGGGGCTGTGCTGAGTCAGGCTGTTGTGGGTCAGGAGACACGAGTCGTTTTCCCACTGCAGCAACAGAGCCGCGTCGCTGACGTTGCACGGAACGTCAAGACGCAGCTGACATGGTGAGGCTGTGCATTGGTTGACTCGCACAGATATTACATTCTGTCACACACACACTTTTTTAGTGGCCCAAGGCTCTTGACTGGACACCGTTTTACTCATGTTCTTTTATGTCTGATTATGTTACGTAAATTGAAGGCATCATTATTGCCGTCCCTGGCCCGGCTTGGGCACGAGCTAGATTAAGAAACCAGCGTGGCACAGCTTGATTGGCACTCAGCTAGGTAAATTTTTCGTCTAAAAAAATCCCCATTACCATGGTATACATCTGAGCAGAGCCACCACGGAGCCATATGTACGTACATATGTTGAACTTCATAATAAAGTTTTTGGGTTTAGATCGCGTTATTTATAAATGTGTCGTAACCCTCCACCACCCGACACGGCCAATTAGCAAAAAAGTGTCACGTTGACAAAAGACAAATGGTTCACTACTTTAGCCCACCTGTGTGTTGAAGAGTGAAACCACAACATTTACAATTTTTGAGTACGACGTTTCGCTGGTAATTGCATCCAGCATCATCGGGCAATTCGTCAGAATGGTGTTGAACTTGTTACGTACGGTGCGAAATAAGTTCAACGTATGTGCATACATATGTCCCAGTGCTGGCTCGGCACGGATGTGCCAGTGGAAAATGGGAATAGGTTGTCAGGTGCTTCTGGTATCTGGACCATGGTATTGTAGTGGGAGGCAGTGGGCAGAAAAGTGTTTTAAGGAAGGACTGAAGAAAAGGTAAGGTGACTAAACATAGTGCTTGCCACATTACCTCCTTTGTGTATCATTCCAGCATTAATAGATGCTCAGCATTTTCTGAGGACCTTTGTGTGTGTGTGTGTACACAAGCGTGCGTGCATGTGTGTTTGTTTGATGGGAAGATTTTTCACATTGTGATGCCTGTGAACATGGTTCGATTCCGAGGTACAGACTATGCCATTGGCAATTTCATTGTCTGAACCAGATATGAGCATCCTCTAGGTCGCCTCAGCCTATAGTGAGGTGCAAGAGCATTGAACAGAGGTGAAACCAATTGTACGGCTTGTACAAGTGCAATTGGTGCCCAGCTGTACAGTACAGCCATGGCGTTTGCATTTGAAATTTATTCCTGCGATTTAACAGTTCGGCAAAAGTAAATATGCACTTGCAGACAAACACATAAATGCTACGTAAATATATAAATAACCACGCCACAGACACACAGGCGCACATACATTTTTCACCCCCCCCCCCAAAAAAAAAAATCCAGCAACTGAAAGTCATTCTCTTATCACGGCGCCCTTTGATGTGTAGCATTAAGGACAGCACTGCTGCGACTTGATAAAAGATGGGCGCGCATTGCAGCGTTGCGGCTCTCTCCGACTGCGCATTAAACCCCCTTTTATCCTTTGGCTCGCCCGCAGAGGACCTCCAAACGGCGTCATTCGGAACGCATTAGGAGCCGCCGCTCAAACCGCGCCAATCGTACCCCCTTTGTGCGCGCGTGCGTTTTTAAATTGCCTCATCACAGGCAATTACCAAGCTGCTGCTGCTGCTGCTGCTTCCTCCTCTCGCAACAACAAACCCCGAGCCGCAACGCTTCTGTTGTTCGCCACATTCCGTCCCATTCCGATAGCCCCTAAAACTCCCTCGTCCCTTCTCCACGGCCACTGCAGTGCCAGCCACCTTGCTGCCTTTCTTCTAGAGACCTCCGCTGCTGCTGCCACAACCAACCCCCCTACCTCACAGACTCCCGCCGCCGCCACCATCACCCACCTCTCCATCCCTCTCTCACGTGATTTTGTTTTTCCATTTACTGCACATCTGGAACATTATCTCCATTTCAGAGCAGATATTTTGGTGCTGTCTTCTCACCGTCCTTTGTTGCCTTTTGTGTGTGCGTGTGTGTATGAGTATTTTATTTTTTATAACTCGAGCTGTCGCGATGCAAGGTACGATGATGGCGGGCGGGCAGGCGGTGGTTGGGGGGGAAATGTGGCACGGGCGATTTTGGCCATGGCGAAATTGCTCTGATTTAACTTTTCTTTATATATTTATTTCCTTTTCACGTAATTTTGTTTCTCTTTTCCTGGAGGCGAGGGCCAAAATTGCGGCATCATCATCATCACCATCATTGCACGCGGGGTGCGCCGCTGCCTTTGAGGGCCTTATTTCGCGTGAGTCGGCATGGCCGCATAGAGGCCCGCAGGTCGCCGTGTCAGCCATAATGGGGCCATTAACCCCTGTTGAGAGGGGGCCTTGCCTTCTCTCCGTCCTCTCCCTGCCATCCGCCTGCCGGCAAAGCTAACAGCACCTCATAGGGCTATCTTATTGACAAATGGGATTTGGGAAAATTTCATCCAAACCTGGCTCATATTATGTCTTAGATAGGTAGTTGATGTTTGTTTGGGTGGTTTTTTGAGGTGGGGGGAGGGTTGAAAAGAGCTGAGAGAAGGGTTTTTGAGCTTTCAGTTGTGGGTGCGGCGATTGGCCGTGTTTTTAGGGTTTTGATGGTGTTTCTGTGGTGTCGGGGAAGCCTGGGTCTTAGTTTGATACCGGAGTGAGGTGGTCAGCATATTGGAAAGCCTAATTAGTCTTAATTCACTTGTTAGTAAATCCTGCAGTGGGATATTTCTCCAATTTAATGAATGAGTGTTTGAATGATTGCGTGTGTAAGTGATTTGGTATGTGCACGTGTGCTAGTAATTGTGTTTGTATTTGTGTGTTATGTGTGTGAGTATATTTTCGTATGACTATTTGTGTTAGTCGTGTGTGAGTGATTGTGTGTGCATGCATTTGTGTGTGAGTGATAGATGGGGAGCAGTAGTGCAGCAGTTAGCACTCTGCACTATGAACGTAGCAATCTGAGTTTGAGTCCCGCTTATGGCCAACACCAGTGACGATTATCTGAACCGGTCCTGGGGCTCCCCTAGGCTGACTTAGCCTCAAATGAGTACCTAGTGCAGTGTGTAAACATCACCACTGGGAAAACAAAGGCACAGGTGTGGTGCTGACCACCCGTGCCCACATGTACTGTGCCAGCCTTCATAGGTGCTCGCTAACAGCACTTTCTCCAAAAAGTCTGTTATATCAGGGATCTTTGTTTTGTGTTATTGATCATGTGAGTGTGTGAGTGAATGTGTTTGTATATTTATGCTTTTCTGTGCACATGCATTACCTGCCCATATTCACAAAGACATGTCTGAGAAATGTAGATTAGAATTAAAAAAAAACATAAATAACTCAATTCTGAGTACCACAAATTCCATTGTTCAGCACCCAGGTGTACGCTGTGAGATGCAAACAACGCACACTTTTGTTTAATAGTATTTCTGTTAAGACTTGGCACAATTTATAACTGTAACCACGGGTATAGTATGTACATAGATGCACTGTTATGATGGCAAGGCCACAGTTAATATCCCTACCAACCAACCAGGTGTCTCAGCAGTAGAGCAAGTGGCTCGCAATTGTAAGGTTTGCGAGTTTGGATCCGAGCTGGCGGTTGACTCAGCCCATCATCCCTCTCAGGTTCAAATACTGAGTACCACTTTGTGGGAAAGTTAATAGTCAATTGGCACACTGGAATAATGCCCTCACCAAGAAGAAATCGGAATTTTCAACCGTGGCTCAGGGCTGTGAACAGGAGATGAGCGCTCATTTTGAGCGGGAAACTCTCTGACTTTTTCGACCATCTCTCCCACGATGCGTTCAAGGAAAATAAATGCCCTTGATGTCACCGTGCCCATCTTAATTAATCATACGCTCTGCCTCGCGGAGTTACTTTCTTGCTGAACACGAGCATAGTATTATGTACCGTCAGCATGGACATGAGCATTATTCTGGTCCATCATCCAGCCCCATGACAATTATAAATGCCCAACATTCGTAAACGACTGCAAACGGCAGCAAAACGACAGGAGCGATGTGGATCTCATTATGTACAGTGCAATTACACAACGTCGCATATCCGACAATCATGCATTCATCCTGATCAATTACCTGCCCAAACTCCAGCGCATTGTTTGCGTGTAATTGTAAATTTTCTTTAGATGTTTACAGATCAAACTTCTTCACACAGTAACGTTTTCTCAATGTGGATTTGCTTACGTCGCTTAAGTAGGGTAAAGCATTTCTCCATGTTCAAAGCAGTTTATGTTATTCTTGTCCAGCCACCTACTTTAGCATGTTGCTGGAACTGCCATTTTCTCTTGGCATTCACTTATCCGCACTATACCTCAGTCCCCAGGTATACGCGATATTGTCCAGTAGTTAGCATCAGCTGTTGGATTTCGTTGTTGGTGTTGTTGTAATTTATTGTTGGCCATTCTGTGGCCGTTAAATTGGAGGGGGCATGGGGGTGGGAAATAGCTGTTTTTGTGATGATAAATAAATTTACGAAGAGGCTCACAACTCAAATTGTTTCCCTGCCATCAGCATATAATTTTCTGTGCATGCCACTAAGCCTACAGTAGCAGTTGTTGCGGCTTGTGCAGCTTGTATTGTGGGGAGGAGGGTGGGGGGGTGAAGAATATTCAGGAGATGTCGCGCAACGAAGTCAATCTGTGCATTTTTGAGCACGGCATATGCCGGTTTAATTCCGTCAGCTATTAAAATTACATTTCCATTAAACCCACCAACTGCCTAATAGACCCGGGTGCAGTGGCACTGTGGAAGGCCACTTCATTGCGCTAATGCAGTTCATTGTTTATGTGACACAGTATTCTTTTTAATGAATTGTGTGTGTGTACTATATATGTGTGTGTGTGTAATGATATTTGTAGTTATTTTGAAAGAGGGAGAGTTGGCAGAGAACGAACTTTATTTACAAATAATTAATTTGGCATTTTGTTTATTGTTATGTTTGCGAAAAGTAAATGAATACGTTTAGTTTCGCACATCATACATTGTACTTTGCCATCAAACTATTCAGAGTTCTTAAATTCCTTTTTACCGTTTGACTTACGTGTGTGTGGTGTGTGTGCACGTGATTTCATTCTTTTGCGTTCCATGTATACCATCTCCTTTGTCCTCTTACTTCTTTGTTCTCTCTTACTTCTCTCCATGTATCTGCTTTCAATTGCCTCAATGTAACCTAACCAAAATATGTGCCTCTCATTAGCAGCAATCATAACATTACACCTTCAGACACAGGGTATTCAATGCATGTGGTATGAGAAATTTCATGAATAGATGCATCGTTACTTGCCTGATGTATACACGTACGTGTGCGTACGTGTACGAATGTGCTTGTGATCATGGGCGTGCCTGAATGCACAAGCACACGTGTGTGTGTACCTAGAGTGCATTTGAGGATGCATGCTCACATATATGCCTGTGTACGCATAATAACACTTGTGTTTCACTATGCATTTGTGTGTGGACACACGCTTGCGTATAGCATAGTGGTTAGCGCATTGCGCGATGAATGTGGCTATCCAATTCGATTCCCGCTCATGGCTAACATCAGTGACAAATATTTGAACCAGTCCTGGCCCTCCCCAGGTCGTTGACTCAGCCTTAAATGAGTATCTGGTTTGCGATGTATAAACATTGGCACTGGGGAGACAAAGGCGGCCGGGCAGGCGCAGACAACAACACCCTCTCACGCATCATGCTGACCTTCCGAGGTGCTAGCTCACAGCACTTGCCCCAACAGTCTGTATGGCTTGTACGGGGGATCTTTGTGTATCAACACTCATCTGTGCGTGCGTGTGTGTGTGTTCATGCAACGTAGGCTCGGAGGAATCCCGGTGGGGGTCGTCGCCGTGGAAACGAGAACAGTGGAGCTGGCGATTCCGGCTGACCCCGCCAACCTCGACTCGGAGGCCAAGGTGAGACGCAATCGCTCGTGCAGCCAGGATCACGCACGGGGAGGCAGCATCACTTGCACAGAGAGAGAGGGAGAGAGAGTGTGCCACAGGCACACAGACAGCCCTACAGCAGCCCACCGGGGTTCAGTGTAAAGGTCACGATGCACGAGGGCAATTTTACGGGAGTCTCGCTACCAACTGCCACCAATACCGCACACTGTGCGGTATTGGTGGCTGGGTCTTTCTCCTCGTGGCACGACTTTGGAATACCCTCCCGTGAACTGTTTTCCCAAGTTCTCATAACCTTGCCGAATTCAAGAAATGCATTAACTCTTATTTATTACACCTTCGGTCACGCTGCTTGCTTGTTGTTGGCGGCTTGGCGTTTTGGACCTTCGGGTCTGTGCTCAGCAACTGATACAAAAAACTTGGTACGGCAGCAGAGTTTTGTCCAGCCAGTGACAACCGGGTATGCTGAGAAGTGCATTCCACGAACGTTGATTAGTCAACAGAACGTACAACCTCAGGTAGTCACGTGACTTTTCTGTCTGTGATATGATGGTAAATTGGCATTACAGTTTCCAATGGTACGGATCAGAAAATGGCGCGGAGACAATTTATGGAAGCAATTGACCTCAAATTTCCCTTGATTTTCACGGTCTTTAGTTTGGCTCAGTGTTAAGGATTGAGTATTAGTTAGGGCTATGGGTTAGAATTTAGGTAGAGGATTACGGATTTTATCTTGATTTAGAGTATAGAGTTAAGGTTACTGGGATTTACTGTACAGGTTAGGGTAACGGCTGAAGGTTATGGTTCGATTAAGGGTTAGGTCAGGGCTATCCAAACTGTTTCCCATAGGTCAAATCCTTGCTGACAACTCATTTAATCCGGGCCGTGATGCCACTCAAACTTAAAAATGACCTGCTGCAGCTTCGGAATTAAAAATACAACTCCTATCTCGCTCTGTGATAGCGGTCTTCTGAATACATATCCTCTCTTTCTCTTATCTCTTCTCTGAATACATGTCACTCTTATAGCTATATGTATTTATTGCATGTTTGTAGCCTGTGGATCTCAGTATGTTAATAATTTTAGCCATTAATTCCAAAAGTTTAAACATCCTTGGGTTAGGTATTAGAATTCGAGCTAAGGATTAGAGGTAGGGTTAGGATTAGGAATTAGGATTAGGGCTGAGAGTTAGCATTCATATGGGAGCCAGGGCTGTTGTTAAAGTTCGATTTAGATATTGGTGTTTGGCTTTGGGTTAGGGTTAGAGTTAAGATCTTGGATTATGGCGAAGGTTTAGGTTTAGCCATTAGGGTTAGGACCACAAGTTAGAATATGTATTAAGGTGAGGGCTTTTGTTAGAATTGGGCTTAGGGATAGCTACTAAGATTAAGATTTGGGTCTGGGTTAAGGATAGGTTATGGATTGCGATTAAGGCAAAAGGTTAGTATAGGATACAGAGCTATTGTTAGATTTAGGGTCAGAGATAAGGGTTAGTTTTGAGGTTATGGTCATGGTCATGAATTAGGGCTGAGGTGTAGATATCCTGTTATAGTAAGGGTTATATTTAGGGTTAAAGTGAAGGATTAGTGCTAAGGGTCCGAGTTGCACGAGTCTATTTGCCATGCTGTCTAAAAATGTATCTGTGCTGCTTATTGTTGTGTTTAATGTTTGCAAGCTGTTACATTTTCTCATTACTCTGACAATCTGGCTGCAAATTTTCTCTTGGAACTGCCGCCTCACTGCCAGTGCTGTCAGAACTCACTTGGAAATGAGATGGAAATCTCAGAGGAATATCCAGATTAGAATAAGGTTTTGAAATCTATATATATATATTTTTTTTTTATCTTGGCTTGGGTTAGGTGTAAAGTTTGGGTTAGAGGAAATGGTTTTAATTCTTAGCACTGGCATTATTGCAGTGTGCCAATTGATAGCTTTGCCTTACTTGATTTCATAGATGCACCACCACTGTGCCTTAATCTGTAGGCTATCTTAGCGCACACCCTTCTGCCAATTGTGTAAGGTTTAACATTAAAATTTGAAGTATGAATTATTTTAATAATTTCTGGTATTAAGGGGCACAATCTGCTCCCACATTCAATTCAACACTCCCCCAACTCAGCACACTGAAAAATGTTGTTATAATTTCTCCATACATTTGCCCTCGTGCTTGGTCACATCCAAGGTAATGCCCCTGGGGATGTGAGTCGGTACAGTTTGCTATAGTGGCTTGGCTGGAATTCCGATGGGCCAAGCCAGCACCAACCAGGCCATGCAGCTCGCTTTTAGCGGGCCTGGTGATTCTCTCATCGGATTCCTCCGGTATAAATAATAATTCTGATTCTTTCCTAAGAGAGCTGCACCCTTTCAACTGGGCCACCCTCTAGGAAAGTAATGAAGTCAAGAGAAAGAACAAATGCGTCAGTGGTGTCTCTTGCTTTTGTACATTTCAGGACCATGCTTTTATAATAAAAACATTTTCCAGAATTATTTTTGAATATCATATCATTTCACGAGCTGCAATGCATGTAAATATAACACAGTCCTTAGTAAGTAATATCAAGAAGCACTCTGGAGGCGCAGGTTGTCGGCAACTGTGATAGGGCAACCTAACCCCAAGATTTGCAATCACTTCTGGCATTTTAAAAAAGAGTGGATGGGGGAGGGGGGTGGGAATGAGTAGGGAGTTTAGCTCAAAGAGTGGTAGTAGGAACACAGCGTAAGTAAGCCCGTGTTTATGAGGCCCTGTTTAGACAGGCGAAAACACGTACATACATAGAGAGACAAACACGAAACGCACAGAGAGAGACAGACACATATAGAATTCAGTGTTTTTTTATGTGACACCATCACCAGATGCAGTTTAAAGAAACGCCCAGGAAGAAAGTTTACAATCAGAACCAGTTTAATCCAGCTCGGTTGATGAAGGGCACTTATTTGCTGTTGCTAATTATTATTTTAATGTCCTATCAAACGGGGGGGGGGGGGGGGGGGCTCCGAGCGATATTTTTTTTGGCTGTCACTCAACGTGAGTGTTTGCGTGTGAATCCTGCAAACCTATGCTTCACCGTGCGGCAGCAGCAGTGGTGGTGGCGCATATAAACATTGTTTGTTTCTGTGTACGTTTCTGGGATATTTGTGGCACATTAATAGCGTTGTTGTTGGAGTTAGATGAACTGATTATAAATTAAGCACCGATTCTAGTGGTGGTGTGCAAACATTTAGAGGAGGGAAAACCCTTCTGTAAATTGTCCAATAAACCCATCAAGACACTCTAACCTAGCACTGCTGGGTTACTAAATGCTCAACAGATGGCAGCACAGAAAGTGGGCACATTAACCCATCTGTGCAAACTGTTGAGTGTAAACTTGTATCCACGTGTGCTACAGTTTGCTTCCTGCGTGAAAAATAGTCTTTAAGATTAAATTGGCCCATCATCCCATTGCAAGACATGCCTGCACAGGCATCTTCAGTCACAGGCCTACCTGGATAAATCACTGACATTATGACATGAAATAATCATAACTCTAACCATAACATGTTTTATCTTCATGGCAGCACATAGCTTGGCTTGGCTCACAGATGAGCCATTGTTAACGCAAAATTTGTCTGTTCCCATTACTGTTGTAGTGAGTTCAACTGAGTCGCAGACGCACTTCTTGGAGGCAACACATTTATTAAAACCAACACACGGGGTACTACCCCTGAACACATTAACAACCTATGGTAGTGAACCACCAGGCTGACTGCACTAATTACACTGGAGTTAGCTACGATGGACCGGACCCTGGCCTGGGTCCCGGTCCACGTGTTGGTGACTCTTGTAGAACGTAGAACGTAGATTCTTCAGGATGAACAAGAGCAGCTGGTCCGTCTCGGGAACCCGGCTTTTATCCTCCGTGGCGGGCCTGGCTCCGCCCTTGGCCACGATCACCTTCTAGAATCCTCGAGCAGGTTCTCGACCTTGACACGTGACCACCCCTAGCCCCCTCCTGGGGCCCTTGTGTAGACTTTACCGGTCACGTGTCCTTCGGGGTCAACCAGAGTGCCATGGCCCTTATTAACCCCATTCCCATGGCTGGCACTCTCGCACCCTATCCTGTAGGGGTCGGCACTGCACGCACAGCGTGGTGCCACTCGGCACTGTCGGACAGCGCTCACCGAGCCTCCCTAGGGGCAGTACTGCACCCACATATACGTGGTGCCCGTGATGGCAATACATCCCACGCCGTGCCTCTCGAGAGCTGGCATTGCACAGTGACATCCGCGATGTCACTACACTGTGAACTTAGGATGTTCTGTAATGCATAATTCTTACTCTTACTGTAAACATCGGTCCCAATCCATAACCAAATCCTTGAAACTAATATTTATTCTAACACAAATCCCTTACCCTAATTCCAACAAATTAATGGCCAGTTAAAATGAAACCGTAAAATGTTTAAAATAATTTTCCACAAAATCATTGACAGATGAGACTGGTGATGAAATGGCAGCTGAAAGAGAGAACGTGCCCACGAGGATGAGTACAAAGGAGATAGAGCAATTAGAGATGTTCATGTGCAGGAGTGAGATGGATTATGGCTTCGTAGTGTGATTGCATTTCGATTTAAAGCTTTCGTGACTGCAGGGATTCATCTTCTTGGTTCTTTCGGTAAAGTCACGTAGAAGGGAAGTAATAAAATAATAAAAATAAAACATAATAAAATAAAATAATTCTCACGACGTTTCGGCTACAACACCTGAAGACGGCTGCTTGCGTTGTAGCCGAAACGTCGTGAGAATTATTTTATTTTATTATGTTTTATTTTTATTATTTTATTACTTCCCTTCTACGTGACTTTAACGAAAGAACCAAGAAGAGGGTGATTGCAGATGAAAATTATGTTAGGGAGGCCTTCATCCAGCAATAGATGACTGATAACGATGGTGCAGATGATAATGATGGTGAACTGTCATTTACTCATAAAGGAGAACCTCATAGAGCATTAAATTCTCTTTTTGGTCCTGCGTTGGGATGTTTAGCTGATCCCTGGACATGTTAACGCTCAGACAGCATTACCATAATTTCATTAACTGACCGGTTTATTTTTGCCGAGCCAGCCGCACGGCTCAGCCAAAACGCCCGGGTACAGGAGGGTTTCAGACAGAGGCGTTGCCATCTCCTGCACCCTCTTCACCATCGGTGTGTGTGAAAATAGAACGACACGACTGTGCCGGCAAGGCCGAGCAGACAGATAAAATTAAACGTTGGATTTTGCAGCACCCTCTCTAAGATACCCACCAAACCTGTACAAACCCGAGGTTACAATTTCTTCTCATTTCCCCCAAGTTTATCCCGATAATGCAAGAGACAAAGTATATATATTTGCATCTGTTGCAAAGCAGTCCAACTTTTTTGCATTCGAGACAGGCCCATGGAAGCAGATATCACAGGGCTACCAAAGAGATCCCCTCAAGTGACCTCTAGTCCACACAGTATGTGGTATCACCATTGGAACCTCATTTGCCAGTAAAAAATATGATAATTGTTTTTTTACCCTTCTATCTGGCAACAAAACTGACACCTTTTTTACAAGGAGTCATGTTTGCATAGACCACAATACCTGCGGTCATAATGCAAACAAAAAACATAACTGATAATATATGAACTGTCCTGCAGCAATAATGCAAACAAAAAACATAACTCTGATAATATATGCACCGAGACGCTGTCTCGGGTGTGGACCAATCAACTTCAAGGACAGTGCATATATTATCAGAGTTATGTTTTTTTTTGCATTATGGCTACAGGTGTTGTGGTCTATGCAAACATGACTCCTTGTAAAAAAAAAGGTGTCAGTTTTGTTGCCAGATAGAAGGGTAAAACACCAATTATCATATGTGGTATCACTTACCCACCAACTGCGTATTACAGTCATGTTCGTCACGTGACAGTCGAGCCAGCTGACCACTACTTGAGGAACTCGGTTTAATCGCAGGTGGCTGAAACCTGGAATCTCAGTGATGCCAGCTCAGTCCTCTGACCTGTGACCTCTGAGCCACCCGACAGCCACCACCTAGACGAATACAAAACATAAAACAACCCGCTGTGAGATTTAGCTTCGGTGGGGTAGGAGTCTGTTCCAAGAAGACTTAGCGCAGAGCCCAAATGGCTGTAAAGCTAAACGTCGTGTTACGAGGCTGGTTTTATTTGTGTGTGTGTGTGGCACCCTGAGAACGATTTTTCTGAGAAAAGCCAGTGCGATTCCCGATTGAGATTAAAACGGTACACGGCCTACAAGGGGAGTTTTCAGAAATAGATGGTAAGAATAGCAGTTGTTTGCACACAAAAAAAACAAACGCGGGGTTAGGAAGACTGCAGTCGTGGTGTTGGTGGTATTGGTTTGTTGATAGTTGTTGCATTCAGGCACACCATTACATCTTATGGGATCTCAATGAATTACAATCACTTTAAAACGGCTCTTTTCCTTTGCTGTCAACTCCCTGTTTCAGTTTAAGTTCAAGCTCAAGACCTTCCTTTTTCCCTTCTGCGTGTGACTGATAGTACCTTTCTCCCTATAAAATAAATATGCCCACTGTTTATGGGCAGCGAATTGAAATGCGAGCACATTTCGACACTATGTAAATCCAATTTGCGATGTATTCTACGGCTTTTGCATTCTAAGAGATCGTTACATTCCAGCGAAAGCCACAATGAGCCAGAACTTTTCAGGAGCATTTTGCTTTGAGATTTTTGGCCAATAATTTTTTGTTCAGTATTATTGTTGTTTGTGTGTGAGGAAACTGGGAGTGCCAGGAGAAATCCCCATGCAAACAAGCAGTTAAAACTCAAAAGCCGATGTGCAGATTGGTCATCAACATGCTTGCTTGACTGCCACGCACGGGCACCACCCCATTGCCCCATATGCCAGGTGACTCAAATGCACAACGGCTGAATCTGTGTATGATCCACCAACTCTTGCTTCCACGAGTTGATGAATTTTAGGCGTGCGTCACCACGCCAATTGAGTCATGCAGGCAGAGATAATCATTGCATCTACGGCGGTGAGTTTTGAGGGCACACACGCATAGACGTGGCTGATGTCTGAAAAGGTCAAATAGTGCATTTATTTTGTTCTGAAGCGCTTTGTTGAATATAACCCCGTGCACTTGTTTAGTGTTGTGGTGGAGGCAGGTGATATAATTCTCACAATAATGCAAAAATATATATATATATCTGGAAAAGCCTCACTTAATACATTGGGATATTCGTCAAAGTTGTAATGAATAATTATAGTGTTGGGGTGGAGCTGCGGCACGATGGTGCACACTCACGCTATGGAACCCAGTGACCTGCGTTCAATTTCTGGCCGTTGCTCGCATCAGTCGTGAGCGACGTCCGAATGAGTGCTGGGACCCTTCTTCACCAACCCCAAGTGTGGCCAAACAACTCTCGTGCTCGACACGGTGGTTATTTATCCAGCGGTGGATCGACAGAAGGATGTACTTATTTATTATTGTAATTATTATACTTCTTCTTGGTTCTTTCGGTAAAGTCACGTAGAAGGGAAATAGTAACAACGCTGCGTTGTGGCCGAAACGTCGTGAGAATTATTTTATTATGTTTTATTTTTATTATTTTATTATTTCCCTTCTACGTGACTTTACCGAAAGAACCAAGAAGATGAATCCCTGCAGTCACGAAAGCTTTAAATCGAAAAAAAAAATATTATACTTATTATCCAGGCTGAAGTCAGCTTAGATTACAAACTCTAACCAGATCAAGCACATTCAGGGGAGAGTCTCTGTACATTCACCCGTGCTGCCGGACTAACGGCCACAATCGTGTGTCCCTCACAGATCATCCAGCAGGCGGGCCAAGTATGGTTCCCGGACTCGGCGTACAAGACATCACAGGCCATCAAGGATTTCAGCCGGGAGCACCTCCCACTCATGGTGTTTGCCAACTGGAGAGGCTTCTCAGGCGGAATGAAAGGTGAGCTGTGGGCAGCAGGCTTGTAAAACCTCAGCTTCTCCCCACCCCCGACAATTTGGTGAATTGCCACGAATCACTTCGATTCAACTATCGTTTATTTTGTCTTGGTTTTTTTACCGCCTCTTCTCTTCGTGGCTTTCACGATTATAGCAACGATACAGATATTATAAATGCAGTGCAAATAACGTAACAAGCTTTAAATTGGCTGAATTTGGCCTTCGTGGAAGTCGAGGGATTTTATTAAGAAAACGGATGCACCGGGGAGCATCGCAGCCCCTCAATTAGCCTGGTGTTTCAAGGACACACTCCATTGTACGACAATTCTCGTGCCGTTTTGACCCGAGCCTTTACAGTGATGAGATGCCGCCGCCGCCGCCGCTCCGCGTCTCGTTGCGGTAGACCGGCGACGGGGGCGGCGGCGAACCTCGGCGTCATCGTAAAGCGTGCGATTCACACCTTGAGTTTCTGCGCCGTAAATTAGGGGCCTCCGTCGAGTGCATGAGCACTCCAGTAAGGAGATAAATAAATAGGGGCTCTGATCCCATTGAGGAATGTGCTGCGGTATTGTTTTAAATTGACCTGAGTGACCTTTCTGAGCAGTTTGATGCTCGGAAATTAAATCAACGTGTCAAATGAAGGTTATCGCCAAACTAATTGCCAATGCACACAGAGCTTTGCACTGTCAGTCCTGCGCTGGCAGGCTATTTAAAAATTAAGTGGATGAAAATTAGAACTTATTCCAATTTTTCACCAGTGCGCCGCGTTACGTCGCAAACAATTTATTAAAGGAAAAATAATAAATTAAAGGAAACAATTTTGGGAGAGAAAATAAAGAAATAAAGTAAGAGTGGCGTGCACCGTGCTGTTTGAGGATAGGCTGGGGACTGTTAGTGTTAGTTGTGTGCGTGTAGTTATTTATTGATGAGACGTTCACTGTGAATTGGTCGTGACCTTATTTCAAGTTTAAGAGGTCATCGCGGCCAATGCCATTTATTTCACTACATCTCGCCATGGCTTCCTTCCTTCTGCCAGATTTCAAAGCAGTTGTACAGTCAACACCTAACCCCCATTGTCTGCTTTTACAGTGTTATCAAACTTATATAATTTTACAATAAAACGCCACGGTCTATCCACTTCTGCTATCTCTATCTCACCCAGTCTTGTGATGCCACAATTTATATCACTCGTGTATTTGAGTTTATCTCACCCTTCTGTCTCCACATTTTCAAGCATTGGATATTGAATTGCTGCCCTTTGTCATTGCACTGCTGGATGCAGACCTCCCCATATCGTGTCAGTCATGGTGGCTACTCGACCATGCTCATCACGCTGAAGTATGGTCATTGCAAATATACGGCACAGAAATGTGTGCACTGCTCTAGAACCTCGGCGCCTGAGTTCGATTCCCGCCAACAGCTATCATCAGTGGCACGGGTGCTACGTCTATGTATCTTGACACCCTGGTGGACACCCTTGCAAACGAGATAGATATTCCATCTCAAGGGATTATCCAGGCAACGTACGTTGTCAAGTAATGAATCATCTTCACTTGTTCAGCAACTCAACACTAACCAGCATGGATCAAGTATCATCAAATAGCCCCCATGACCTATAACAGCATGAGTGGGCCCTCATCCAGCAGTGGATTGACACAAAGAGCTCTACATGTACAACCCACGGGGAGGGTGAGGGTGAGGGGCAAGTGGGGCGGACAGTCGGCGCACCTCCGAGGCTGCGGGATTCGCCCTGTGCGCGCGTGTGCGTGTGTGCGCGCGCGCGTGCATGTCCTTCAGATGCCCCCGGCACCGCACGGCAAATAACTTGGCACATTAATGAGCTGTGACCGACAGGAGCCGAGCGGGAGGGAATGCACACACGCACGCCCCTGTGCGCACACGTGTGTGCGCGCGTGTGCGCATGTACGCGTTCGTACAATACTTGGTACACGCATGTGTGCATGCACACACGTACACATAAATGCTGTGTAGTGTCACGTACAGATATTTTGTGGAGCACGTGCATGCACGGATGTACAAACAATACAAATGCAATGCAGATGTGCATACACACACAATACATGGCACACATGCAATACATGTCACACACGTGCATGCATGTGCATTATTACATGGCACATACATGCAATGTATAAATTGTGTCTATGTACAATACACGCAACATTATATATAATAGAGGCCGTAATCCAGCAGTAGATAGACAATGGTTGATGATGACATAAAATACACAGCACGCACGTTATTGGAATACACAGCAGCACACACATACGTGTTTACAGTTGAGAGCACATACAATACACAAAGACAAAGATCCCCCGTATAGCCTTGGCAGACTGCAGGGGCAAGTGCTGTTAGCGAGCACCTATGAAGGCCGGAACGGTATACGAGGGGGTGGGTGGCCAGCACCACGCCCGACCGCCTTTGTCTCCCCAGTGGCGATGTTTACACACCGCACCAGGTACTCATTTGAGGCTGAGTCGACCTAGGGGAGGCCCAGGACCGGTTTAGATAATCGTCACTTGTGTTGACGGTGAGCGGGAATCGAACCCGGGTCGCCGGATTTGTAGTGAAGCGCGCTAACCGCTACACTACCGCTCCCCACATACAATACATAGTATACACACACGCACATTGCAAGGCACAAACACGTAAGGAAACGCGGCACAACATGCATAAACAACACACACTCAACGTGCGCAATTCCACACACTCTTGAAGCACACACAAACATCACACATTTGACATGCATGTTTGCACCCACACACGTGTGCACATGTACAAGCATATGCAATACACATGTACAAGCATATGCAATACACATATAACATACATACCATGTATACACACACACACATATCTTCCTTTCTAGACTATAGGGGCAAGTTATCTTCGCGAGCACTATTTGGGCTGGCGAAGCACAATAATAGGCATTGTGGATAGCACCACACCCAGCTGTTTCTCCCCTGTTCACGAAATATAATTAAGGCGAAGTCTACCTCGGAAGGCCCAGTACAGGTCTAGATAAAACTTGCATATATCCCTGTTTACTGAGATTATTTAATTTGGTTTTACACATCAGCTTTGACCAAAGTATTTCAACAATATATCTTCTACAGGGATGGGTTTATAATTCACATTGTTTCTTGAAATATACATTTCGTGTTGGTTTTCATGATACAGGCAGGTTAATGAAATTGGATGCACTAAACCAGTGTATTTGCCCCAATACAAACAGGTTTAATACTCTATTAACGTTATCCAGAGTACAAATATGACAAAAATGCAGCACCGCCATCATTAACACAGCCTTACAAACACAAGAAGTGTTTGGTTCTGCAGTGACAGTCATAAGAACAATGTGGGCATGTTGGACATAGCAACGAAATTGGCTCTTTTAGAATCGACTTGGAGGGGGGGGGAGGGGCAGGATCGGTTCAAATAATCATCGCTGCTGTTGGCCATGAAGAGGAATCGAACTCGGGCCGCCGGATTTGTAGCATGGTCCAGCTTGCTAACTGCTGCTCACATGTACACACACAACAACAAAGACAAAAGTTCTCCATATAGCCTTATCAGACTGTTGGGGCAAGTGCTGTTAGTGAGCACATGTGAAGGCTGGAACGACACCGTGCCCGGCCGCCTTTGTCTCCTATAGTGGCGATGTTTACACACCGCACCAGGTACTCATTTGAGGCTGAGTCGACCTATGAGAGGCCCAGAACCGGTTCAGATAATCGTCCCTGTTATTGGCCGTGAGCGGGAATCGAACTTGGGTCGTCGTATTCTTAGCGCAGTGTGCTAACCGCGCCACTACCGCTCGCTCCCGTCACACGCGGTGAGACATGTACACTCACGGAGACACACGGACAGACACCCTGGGGCTGATGGAGGGGTGTGCACGACCTCACACACCTCCATCACCCCCTGGGGTGGCCGCTGCCTCGCCTTGTTATTATCGGTGCCACTGTGGTTGCTCTAGTGCCGTGCAGGTGGTGTGAAGGAAGTGGATGGGGGGGGCACGGGGGGGGGCACCCACCCCCAACCCCCCACCCTTGTTGTGTTGTGGGATTTTCATGCTTCATCACCAACCTCCACCCGCCCCTTTCTCAGTGATTAGATGGATTGTCACGATTCTGGTCACAATTGGATTCAAGAATCGATTTTAGTTGTTGCCTTGTTTGTTCTGTCTCGTCTGAACTGTTCGTCTCGTTTGTACGGTACTCTCTCTCGTTTATTCTGTTTTTCTGTTATTGGCTTTCTTGTTTGTCATGGCCACGAGTTTAAAGGGAATTGTTTTTTGTGCATAAACATGCGTGAAACAAGAGTGTCGTCGTATAATAACTTACACGCAAAATTTCATTCGGGTAGTGTGAGCCTAAGAATATATTGCAATCGATCGATAGATAGATAAATGCGTAACGGTGGACATGCTGGAGTGCAAGGGCGGATGTATGGATGCATGGAGAAAGGAGGGCGGAAGTGACAGGAGGTGGTAAAGAATGAAAGTGTTGAAAGGCTGAAGGGAAGTTAGGGGGTAAAGGGATGGAGGAAGGTGAGGAGTGATGGGATACAGCAACGAAGGCAAGGACTGAAGGACATGGAGAAGAATGGAGGGATGGAGGAAGGAAGGGGTGCACAATGGAGGAATGAATGGATGGAACAAAGGGTGGAGGGAGGTGTAAATGAATGGATGGAGCAATGCATGGAGGGGTTTAAGCAAGGTAGGGAGGGATGAAGGGAGGGAAGAGCAAAGGGAGGCAGTGAGGGAAGCAGAAAGAGAGGGAGGGAGACTGCGAGAGGGAGGGAGGGAGCCGCAGGGAGCTACAGGGAGGCGGGGAGGGGTGGCGCCCTGGAGCCCAGAGCTGATAACGCCAAGCATCAATCACCGGTTGCTCGTGCTCCGCTTGCCTTATCTAGCCGAGCCAGACCAGTGGACGGTTACGGGCGAAATGGGAGGTGTGTGCTGAGGGGTGGGGGCGGGGGGTGGGAGTTGAGAGCGGTGGCGCAGTGGTTAACGCACGGCACGAACCCAGCAACCCGAGTTCGATTCCCGCTCGTGGGCAATATCAGTGGCGAATATCTGAACCGGTCCTGGGCCTCCCCAAGGTCGACTCAGCCTCACATAAGTACCTGGTGTAGTGTGCTGATGTAGACATCAGCACTGTAAACATCAGCACTGGGGCGATAAAGGTGGCCGGGCGTGGTGCTGGTCAACCGAACTTTCATGTGCCGTTCTGGTCTTAATAGGTGCTCGCTCACGGAATTTGTCCCAACAGTCTGTTACGGCTATATGGGGGATCTTTGTCTTTTTCATGGGGCAGGAGTTCGGGGAGGGGGGTTACGGAGGTGGGGGACATGCAGTGGCGGCGGCAGGAGTGGCAGTGGGGATGGGAAAGGTAGGAGGTTGATGAGGTGGTGTTAGAGAAAGGTGGGGGTGGCAGGAAAATGGAATAAACGTTTAAAAATAGAATTAAGGTTCTGCGTTGTCAGTGGTGTGTACAAGCAGAAAATCACAAATCCGTAAAACCACAACCTCCTTCGTCATTAGCACTGCCTTATAAGAGAGAAACTGTATATCTAACGATATTAAGGCATTCAATCTTTCTGCCTACTCTTTTCTCAGAAGCAGGGCCATTGCCTGAAATGACATTAGGCTCGTGATGATTTTGTTCCAAGGCAGTGTTAATGACGAGGGTGGTGTAGTTTTAACACTGGGAAGGATAGAGGACAGGGTTTAGGGTAATGAAGGTGTGGTATAGGTGTGTATATGTGTGTGTGGTATTGGTGTGTGTGTGTGTGCAGAAATTCAACATTGGCACAGTGGTTCACATACTGCACGACAATTTCTGGCCATGGATAATATCCTTGGGAAGTGATACCTAAATCTGTATTAGGTCTCACTTCGTTTGGATCGGCCTTAAATGCGGATCTGGTGAGGTGATTGAAGATCAGCAATGGGGAAACAAAAGTGGCAGGGCATCGTGCTGTCCACACTACTCCTTCACGCGGCATACCGGCCTTAACAGATGCTCGCTAACGGCACTTGCCCCAACAGCACTTGCAGTGGATAGCCCACTGCGCTACAAACCCAGCTACCTCAGTTCGATTCCCGCTCATGACAAATAGCAGTGGTGAATATTTGAACTGGTCCTGGACCTTACTTAGGTCGACTCAGCCTTAAATGAATAGATGGTGCTTTGTGTAAACATCAGCTTGAGTGACAAAGGTGGCCAGGCGTGATGTTAGCCATTCATTTTCTCATGTGCCGTGCAAGCTTTTTAATGTGTTCGCTAACAGCACTTGCCCCGACAATCTGTATGGCTACGCAGGGTATCTTTGTCTTTACGGGGTGGTGAGGAGAGAGAATGGTCGGGAGGTGAGAGAGTGCAGTGGTGGGAAGAGAGACAGACAGAGCGGTGCGGTACCGGGGGTAGCGAGGGAGAGGGTGCGATGTGGCTCGGGGTGGGTGAGCGGGGGTTGGCTCAGAGGGTGGAACAGAGAATATTATTCAAGGGAGAATCGTTGGGCCGGGGTGACCCTCCGTTAGGTGCATCGCGACGGCGTAAAATTGAAGATTGTCCACCCGGTCGGATGGATGATGCACTCAAGCGTTCTTCTCATGCCCTCTGCTGCTAATGCTGCCTTTAAAAGGCATCGCTTTCGTTTGTTCTTGCAGTAGGTGTAGGTGTGTGAATATGAATGTGTGTTTGTATATATTCAAAATGTACACACGTCCAAAGAATAAGCAATTGTTCTGGCACATTTATGATTTTTCATTTTTTACGAATATTTTAATTTTTCTGAATTCAGCGTTTGTTGCTTTTGTATTGTTTCTATTTTCTTTAATTCACTGAAATATATTTTTTATCGTAGTTTTTAGTTTTGAGCCACAGGTCCTGCTTGCCAAAGAGATGTTTGTCGCATTGATCTCACGTAGAGTCTTATGGTTACTGATCACTATGCTGTTATCACATAATGCAAACCATATAAAACTTAATAATCACATACATGTAATATTGTACTCCATAACCCTTACTAATTATTATTACTTTATAGATCTGCTGAAGCTCCATACAACATTTATTTAGCGTTGTCAGTAAAAAAAAAGATATGGGTTTGTTTCACCACCAAATATAAAATAAAATAAATTGGTCTATTGGCATATGGGCCTGCTCCGCCAATATTTATAGCTGCATTTGTTTAACCGGTTTCAACTTCTTTGAGTCTCATCAGAACTGTGTCACCTGTTAGACTATCGCTCCTCTGGGTTCCGAATGCAAAAAAAAAACGCTGCTGGGAGATATTGGTCTTCAAGGATAGTTGGCAAAATAAGTTAAATGTTCATCTTCTTGGTTCTTTCGGTAAAGTCACGTAGAAGGGAAGTAATAAAATAATAAAAATAAAACATAATAAAACAATTCTCACGACGTTTCGGCCACAACGCAAGCAGCCGTCCTCGCCTGAGGACGGCTGCTTGCTGATGAATCCCTGCAGTCACGAAAGCTTTAAATCGAAAGTTAAATGTTATTCAATTTTTTGGTAGTGAGACATTACCTTGACCTCTTATGTGTTATGTAAAGTACTAACTTGGATTACGTTCAGTTGAACGTTTGTTGAAAGTTGTTTTTTTGTTCTTTCTTGAAAGTGCTAAGCGTGTACATGAAGCGTGTGTGTGTGTCTGGAATGCACACGTGGCTTAATTGTTATAGTGCTCACCCCACAGTCAGAGTTAAAATTCCGGTCAGGGTAGGATGGGACAACTCAGTCCACAATCATCATCCTTACATGAGTGACAGTGTGTACCACTTGTGGCATGTCAACAGTGGTCGTCCTGTCGATAGATTGGCTCCTCCGATAGAAATATGGAATTGCCGCTGTCAGATCAGGGCCTCCTACAGAGCTGAGCGCCATCCGACTGTTCACGCTATGACTTTATTTTTTTGGCTTCCCTTTTTCATCGTCAAATGTAGGGTGGCACTTAAATTGGGCTCCATCTCAAAAACTCATCATCACACCATTACCAGCCGTCGAGACGTGTAACTTACTCAAACTCGTGTATTATGATGGGCGATCACAAAAGTTTTGAAAAATTCAAATTGCCTGTACGTGAACAGGAATGTGCTTACTTGAAGCCTGGCTTCTATGATGGTTATGGTTTGTTCATATTTTTGCTCGCTGTAGTGTGATTTGCAAGCACACCTCAGTTGTTCAAAAGTTACCTCAAAATGTGTCTACCCATTCAAGTAATCGGGTGGCACTCATTCCAATTGGTGGAAATTCTATGTTCCAATGACAAAAGGCAATCTTTTCATGGGCTTTGTTTACAAAATAACTATCAAATTTGTAATGTATGTATTGCGTTGAATGCACTGAATCCAACCGTAACCCTGAATCATGACAAGTGAAATCGCCTGTGTTGGTGAATTGTTCCACCCTTAATCATCACTACCACATATTCTTGGGTCTTTCGGTGAAGTCACGTAGATAGGTTCAAATCAAATAACAAAAAAATAGCAAAAAACTACACTACTACAATCATCAAAAACAGCATGTACATATGTTTTGCCCTTTTGTCATTCCACTGCTGGATGAGGGCCTCCCCACATTGAGAAGGTCCATGGGGGTTATTGAACCGTACATCAAGCTTGGTCAGTGCAGATTGTGAATGCAGGGAGCATCGACGCGCTGGACTTTCGTTTACTGCCCACCACGTAGCCCCACAGCTTTGTGACAACCTGTTTGTGTACATGGTGGTCACCCATTCAAGCACTATGCATGCTCAAATCTGCTTAGCTTCTAAAGTCTGATGATATTTGGTCACAGGAGATAATCATTGTCACCACCATTACCATCTTAATCCTCATCACCACTACCGTCACCTTTTTTATCATCATTATCAGATCCACCATTAGCATCAGGACCACAACCAACACTGCCACCATTATCATCACCATCTTTATCATCATCATCATCACCACCACCATCATTCTCACCCCCACAATTATCACCATCACCACCATTATCATCATCATTGCTACCACTGCCGCCATTAACATCACTGTCACGAGTGGCGCTGTCCGCTGTCAGAAGGCGAGTGTTTTGTGCTTGTGTTCCAAGCGTTATCATAAATAATTATCACCTGTACTCGGCGGCCATCACCACATCGTCTCTGCCCGTCGCTCAGCCACCAACGTCGAGACCGCTTTACTCATGGCTGAGCACAGCGGGGCGCCGTGCTTTTAAAATTCCCAATTGAAGAAGAATGTTGTTTATTCAGCGTCATTAAACACGAGTTCATGGTAATGGGGATGCACGGGGTCACTGGCACACCTGGCTCGGAGAGCCGGCTTGGAGACAGAAAACATTTTTAAAAAGCGTGAAACTCTACAAGACATCGATTTTTTTGTCTTGTCCTTTGTAACCTCTCCACTAACCTCCATACACCCCCCCCTTCCCCCAATTACCGTCTGCCTTTCCATCCACTCACTCATCCACGCTTCCTCCCCAACACACCACCCCCCCAGCAAATATACCTTTTGCTTCGTGACATGGCAAGGTCAATGATGTGAGTGGACGGATGGGATGGAAATTATAATTGTGGATGGGTGGTGGAAATGATTCTAAAGAAGGAGCAGAGAGAAGAGCAGTACCATTGAAAATATAAAATAATAATGTTACAGTTCTACACTTCACTGAATCAATCTCTTAACCTCTCAACATTCTGACCCAGACAGGCTCTTTACCCCCCCATCACCCACCCCCACCCTACTCATCTCATCAGCTCTAACATTCATACAAAGTTTTAGAGGACGAGCCTTATGTAACTCATTATAAATGTTTTTTGGGTTAGATCGCGTAAGTATGAACGTGTCGAAACTCTCCACCACCCGACACGGCCAACCATTAAGTGATTTGTCACGTGTAAAAAAAAACGACAAATAGTTACTACTTCAGTCCACCGGCGTGTTGAAGAGTGAATCCACAACATTTACAATTTGAGTAGTACGACGTTTTGCTGGTAATTACATCCAGCATCATCGGGCGATTTGCCAGAATAGTGGTGGAGGGTTGCGACACATTTATAATAACGCGATCTAACCCAAAAACCTTTATTATGAATAATATTGGTCGCGAAAGCCTACGTGTTAAACTGAGCCTTATGTAACACGAACATGTTAAAATTTGGCGTTTTTTTATTTCACCGTTCAAGAGCACACATAGTGAGATTTGTAGTCTCTGCTTCAAGGAAGACATGAGAGCTGGTGGTAGTCGGAGGTTTATTGGTTTTGGGAGGGGGCACCCTCAGTGTTTAGAGTATTACGTGATGTGTTTTTAACAACAAGGCAAGACCCTACTGGGACCAAGAGTCTCTTTTTACAAGGGAGGCATGGGTTTAAATAAATAATATACAGCCATCTTCTTGGTTCTTTCGGTAAAGTCACGTAGAAGGGAAATAATAAAGTAATAAACCATAATATTTTTTTTCTAGATTTGAAGCTTTCGTGACTGCAATGATTCATATTCTTAGGTTTTTTCGGTAAAGTGACGTAGGTAAAAACATTAAAAAGTAATGTTTTTACCTACGTGACTTTACCGAAAAAAAACCTAAGAATATGAATATTTTTTTTATGTTTTATTTTTATTATTTTATTATTTCCCTTCTACGTGACTTTCCCGAAAGAACCAAGAAGATGAATCCCTGCAGTCACGAAAGCTTTAAATCGAAAAATATACAGCCATTCATCGATCCACTGCTGGTTGAAGGCCTCCCCACACTGTGTCGGTCATGGGAGTTGTTGGACGGTACTTCAGGATCGGCGTGTATGGCGGCAACGGCAGTGGTGGTTGTGGCGAGGCATTAATTTCTCAACAACTGCGGGATTTAGCAGAGGGAAGGAAGCGATGGCGAGGTGTGCTGGCATCAACCGCATTGTCTGCGATGACCACTTGACCACGACTGTTTGAGTTGCGAGTTGACCAAAATTAGCTCCAGACTTTGGCTCACAATGGCGCACACCTATTAGGAATCATGTCGTAGTGGAGCTTTGGTGTACGCTTTTAAAGGAGGCAACACGCTTCGCAGAGCTTCCGGCCCAGTCATTTGCCCGCAGAAAATTTTTTGGGCAGGCAGGCTAATCGAACAACTCGGCTTGTGAAAACCGGCTCAATAGCAAGTGCATAGAACACCGTGCTCTCCCCCCAGCCACTTATTACGAGCTATCGCCCTGAATCGAAATGGTCTGAGTTGGAGCCGTGGTTAGTGAAGCGATCGCCATTGAGTGACAAATGAGCAAAGCGGCTTTGATATTCGTTTGGCAGGTAACATTTCACATCCTCCCTCATCTCATCCCGCCCGCAATCCGATAAGTTATCTTTTATTTGGGGTCATGATTCAATTCAAGAACTGATTTTGTTTACTTTATATTTCCTTATTAGTACTGTCCATCTCGTTTGCTCAGTCTGTTAGCTTAAAGGTAAGATTAAGCATATTATTTTATATTGTTATGAACAGTAGCTTGTTAATCCGTATGCATTAGATTCGATGCTTCCATCATGAAGAGTAGAATCGATGTTGATTATTGAATCAATGAACCGTAACATGCATAATATTCGGTTCACACTCCAGTGCCACCCAGCCAGTCACATTATAAATAATAAATGTCCTTCATTCGACCTGAAGCCTATCTTTCAGCAGTGTCTTGCAGTGAAAATATTTGGACAATTCCTTAATAAAAATGTTGTCCTCTTCGTGAGCCTGCTCTATTGACCGTAACAACAATTTCCTTTCTTCTCCATTAAGAGACGATAGTTAAAATTGACAGTGTTAACGGTGGGCAAACACCATTAATCGTGTGTCGTTTTCAAATGCGTACGTGTCCCCTTTTAACCAAGCTGCATGAGTCGACCAGGAGACAGATGTTTCATATACACGCCCCAGCCACTGTGACACTCATCCCACCTCTCTCTGCTCACTTAAAATACTGTTAGATATGCCACGACTTGATTGAACAGTTTTCGCTGTCTGCGATTTGATTGAGTCGAAATGGGCCTTGCGCGAGATGTGATGGTTGTGCATCAGAGTCAATTTTCTCATCAAAGTGGCACCGCAACGCATATCACCTTAAAAAGAAGAACCCCATAAATCTCTTTATCTGCCAAAAAAAATAAAAATCTCGACTGCCAAGGAGACGATGAAACACGATCTTCCGCATTTTTTTTGCGCCACTCGGCACGGCGCTGGGTGCCCGTTTCTGGCTTGACTTTCGGCTGGCAGTGCCCAGCTCATCAAATGCTCATACAAACCCCCCATGATGCCAGGGCTCCCCTCGCTGGCTCATCTGACCACCCATCATGGAGAAAGAGAGAGAGTAAATGAATTCTCCCCTAATGTCCGTCAGCACGCCTTTGGAATGTAATCCATTGACGCTGGGAAGGGACTGCACCGCTGTCTGGCCAATTTGAAGTTTAAAATTTGGCTTTTTTTGTAACGATTGGGCAGGGAGACTGCCACAACTTATTTAGTAGAAATGTTGGCTGAATGTCCTCTGGTCCACCTATTACGAGCGCAGGATGTGAGGCTTTGTGAAGTGCCCCGTTAATCTTCTCTGCAGAAGAAAATCTTTCCTGCTTATTATTCCTTAGGTTTTGAAACTTGTTTCTGATTGATTCTGCTGAGTAGGTTTTCGCGGTTGTGCTATCTAGCTTAATGATGTGGTTTCTGGTTGTACCGCGTGTTGTTCGGCATGATATCTAATGTTTTCTCCACGTGCTGGGAGTTTCTTCAGCGACTTATTTATGCTTTATCGATAACAATACAATTATACATGGCGTAATATACGTGCACTTAGTGTTGAGGGAACCGAACTATGAACTCGGCTAGCTGGGTTCGATTTGCAGCCACTGTCCCATTAGTGGGGAATAATATATCATAACCAACATGGGCCACCCTTGGGTCGACTCAACTTAAAAAAATAGTACCGTGTGTCCCATGTCCACAGCAGCTTTGGGGAGATGAAGACAATCAAGCAAGGTGCCGACCACACCACCCTGACGTGTACTGTGCCGACTTTAATAGATTCCGACTAAGAGCACTTGCCTACTCTACTCCATTCTGTAACGGCTACAATAGGTATCTTTGTCTTTGTATGCCTGTAAGTTTCCTTGTTTGCTAATTTTCTTGCTTGTCGCTCTCTGCCCTGCCCCTCCTGTCCACCACCGCCACCGTCACCTGGTGCAGACATGTACGACCAGATCGTGAAGTTTGGCGCGTACATCGTGGATGGGCTGCGCGAGTACAAGCAGCCTGTGTTCGTGTACATCCCCCCGCACGGAGAGCTCCGGGGCGGCTCTTGGGTCGTCATTGACCCCACCATCAACCCACGCCACATGGAGATGTACGCCGACCGCGAGAGCAGGTTTGAACTCCTTTCCCCTCGCTGTCCGTGTTGTCAGTTTCCTTCCCCCCCCCCACTTCTGTCTGGGTCGGCATCCTGGAAACTATTCCGTCACCCGGCATGCCACATCCAGTATTACTTCTTCATATGGCTGTTATTACTTAGTCAAGTGGTACTCCGGTGCCTACTTCAGTCTATGAGCAACTACGAAAAAAAATATTGTATGTGCTGTACTGGTTCTAGATTTGAAGCTTTCGTGACTGCAAGGATTCATATTCTTAGGTTTTTTCGGTAAAGTCACGTAGGTAAAATTTTTTAATTAATAAAAGTAAAATAAAAATAAAATAAAAATCACGATGTTTCGGAGGCAACACAAGCCTCCGTCTTCAGGTGGAACCATCACAGCACGATCACTTGATACAGCTATCGTGCTGTGACAGTTCCACCTGAAGACGGAGGCTTGTGTTGCAGTTTAACACGTAGGCTTTCGTGACCAATATTATTCATAATCAACGTTTTTGGGTTTAGATCGCGTTATTTATAAATGTGTTGTCACCCTCCACCACCCGACACGGCCAATCAGTAAAAAAGTGTCACGTTTACAAAAGACAAATAGTTCACTGCTTTAGCCCATCGGTGTGTTGAAGCGTGAAACCACAACATTTACAATTTGAGTAGCACGACGTTTCGCTGGTAATTGCATCCAGCATCATCGGGCAATTCGCCAGAATGGTGAGGCTCTGCTGTGTCTCCCGTTCTTATATAGAGCAGCAGCAGGGTGACGTCATCATTAGCTTGTGTTGCCTCCGAAACGTCGTGATTTTTATTTTATTTTTATTTTACTTTTATTAATTTTTATTTTTTACCTACGTGACTTTACCGAAAAAACCTAAGAATATGTGCTGGACTGGGTTTGCATCATTCCTGCGGCCATTGAAGGCGCTCACGTTGATCGCAGTGTTAAAATAATAATAAATAATGATCACCTTCTGCATTGAGTTAAGACTCCAAATGGAGACAATTAATTGAATCTGCGGGAAATAATCGTTCCACCTCTAGTAACGATACATCGGTTCATAGATTCAAATGTAAGTTCAAATTCATGAAACAGTACAAAAATATACAATATACGGCGCAAATGAGCTGTTAATAAACGAGACAATAAATCTGGATTCGTTCATTTGTTTTTGCGAGGCGGTAGAGGGCGCTCATGAAGCTACGCGCTTCCAGCAGCTGCTTGGACTGTGCCATTGTTAATCCGACCCTGCCCTCCCGGGGTCACGAACGTGCACGTGTATATGCACCCTTGTTACCACAGCCACCACTGTCAGGGCCACCACCACCGCTACCATCACCATTTCCGTCACCACCTGCGAGGGCAGCTGGGTTTCGGCAATGCCCTCACATCTTGGGTCAGGGATTTAGCCGATTTAAATGCCGGGTGTGGTGGCGCACGCATGTGATCCAGAGCTTTTGGTGCCAAGGGTCGGTGGGTCATGCAGGATTTGTGAAAGACCCAAACATTTCTGGGTTTTGAGATGGCCATGAAATAGTATGGCAGCAAATAGGGTGTTTAATCAATCTGTGCAGACCTTATGAGTTTTATCCCGTCTTATGGCTGTGTTTTGTATGGGTAGTCACATTTCCTTCCACAAGCAAAATACTCCTTAAAGAAGGAACTGGCACAATATTAATAGTATTACTCTTGGTATCAGTCTCTGGCCTTATCACGCACAATGGTGAAATGGCTTGAGGTCTACAGGTTTGTGAGGGATGTCAGGGAAGTGATCCAACACCACCAAGATCAAGAATTCATAATTTACTTAACCCAGGATATTTTCACTGAATCCCAAGACTCCTGTTTCTGGAGAGCACCAACGCATCGATTACTTATGTTTGCTTTAAACGATAATAAACTTTGATTTAAAGCTTTCGTGACTGCAGGGATTCATATTATTGGTTCTTTCGGGAAAGTCACGTAGAAGGGAAATAATAAAATAATACAAATATAAAACAATAAAAATTATCACGACGTTTCGACTGCAACACAGGCAATCGTCATCAGGTGTGAAATCCACAGCAAGAAAATTTGAAAAAAAAAATTGCTGTGGATTTCACACCTGATGATGATTGCTTGTGTTGCAGTCGAAACGTGATAATTTTGTTTTGTTTTATATTTTTATTATTTTATTATTTCCCTTCTACGTGACTTTCCCGAAAGAACCAAGAATACGATAATAAACTTATTAGCCAAAAAAAAAGTGTGCGCAAGCATGGACAAATATAAAAGAGTGATAAGTGTAATTCACCAAAAAGATGGAGGTGACTTTGGGAGGTCTTCAACAAGTAGTGGATTGACAAAAAATTACAACACCCAAATGATGATTTTTTATACAATAAAAGGCACGATTGTGGCCATCATATCGGTCCTCCCCACCATGTCTTGCTGTGACACGTGACATCACCATCACTGCACACGACCTTCATGTAGACGGCCCCAGCTCAAGAGTCACATGTGTGACCGGGCCCCGTTGAATTTGTTTTTGGGAGTTTTGAGCACGGGTGAGCAGCGTGCAGCGGTAAACGTTGCCTCACCTCGTCGGCCTCCAGGTGTACATTTCTTTCCAGTTTGCGTTTAATTTTAATTGCGAGCGATGTCAAAGGGGCCATAACTCTAAATATACGACGTACAGTTTGATACACGATATATGCATTGTTTGTGTTTTTTTCCCATTTGAGACCCATGCATACTTAATCATGACATTGACAGCATGTGCATAGGCAATGTGTCTGCCTATTTACTTATGCATGTATTTATATTACGGCTGCTTGTACACTCGAGCCTGCTTGCTCGTGTGTGTCTGCGCCTGTTGGTGTGTGTGTGTGTAATTGTGAGCGTGCTTATGCGTATGCATGTGTGTTCTTGGCTGTGTGGGTGGATGTCATTGGGGTGTGTGAGGGTGTGAGTGTGGGCTACTTTTCTTTATTTTTTTTATTATGGGGCTGTGTGTATGTCAATTTGCATGAGTGTGTGTGTGTGTGGAGTGGTAGCGAAGTGGTTCGTGCACTGCGCCATGAGCCCGGTGACCCGAGTTCGAATCCCGCTCATGGTCAACGTTAGTGACGATTATCTGAACCGGTCCTGAGCCTCATCTAGGTCTACTGAGCCTCAAATGAGAATATGATTCAGTTGTAAACGTCCGCACCAGTGAGACAAAGCAGCCGGTCGTGGTGCTAGCCACACCACCCCCTCGTGCACTGTGTTGACTTTCATAGGTGCTCGCTAACAGCACTTACCTCAACAGCCTGTTAAGGCTATACGGGACAAGGTCTTTGTCTCTGTTGTGTATCAGTCCACGAGTATTTCGATATGTATACGTGCATTTGCTAAGTGCATGCGTATCCGTGTGTATGCTTGTCGACTCAGCCTGAACTGAGTACCTGGTATAGTGCGTGAAGATCGCCACTGGGGACACAAAGGCGGTCGGGCATGGTGCTAGTTACCCACCCCCATGTGTACCGTGCCGGCCTTCATAGGTGATCGCTAACAGTACTTGCCCCAACAGTCTATTAATTAGTGAATGTGTACACAGCAAATCTGGCTGTGACGGTCCCACCTGATGACGGAGACTTGTGTTGCCTCCGAAACGTCCTGATTTTATTGTTTTATTTTTATTAATTTTTATTTAATTTTTTACCTACGTGACTTTACCGAAAGAACTAAGAGTATGAATCCTTGCAGTCACGAAAGCTTCAAATCTAGAATGTGTACACCTGTCCATTTATATGATTGTGTATGTGGCTGCACGTGTATGCCTATTCGTGTTGTACATGTTTGCCTCGCTGTGTGTGTGTGTGGCGCAGGGGTGGAGTTTTGGAGGCTGAGGGTACTGTGGAGATTAAGTTCCGCAAGAAGGACCTGGTGAAGACCATGCGCCGTGTGGACACGACCTACTCGCGTCTCGCTGAGCGGCTGGGTGAGTCTCCCATTCAACCCTCGACAACAAAGACAAAGATCCCCGTGTAGCTGTACAGACTGTTGGGGGAAGTGCCGTTAGTCTGATTTTCCTCCCAAATGCTAAATCAACACTCAGAAAGTCATTGGAGGATTGAGAGTCGAAGAAAAGCATGAAAAGTGTGCAAAGAAGCACCCGAAACGATTCTGCTCAGAATTACAGCGAGAGACAGGAAGAGGAACACACGGATCAGGGAACAAACACAAATCAGACATCATATTGACCATTAACAAAAGTAAACCTGCCATTGAGGATGGCAATGACACGGTGAGACTTGGATAGACAATAGCTGATGATAATACCTGCTGTCTAGTGGATGAAAGGATGGTGAGTATGGATTTGTCCAAAGATCCGAGGTATAGGTCTCAGCGTGACATGATGGCCAGACTAATTCACCCATGTGTCTTGTTGCTGTTCTCTGTATGTATTCAGATTCTTTTTTCACAAGTAGAAACCGTGAAGTGCAGTTGTCAGTAGCGCTCCGACGCATGAGGAATTCACAAACACATAGAGATACTAAAATGTTAACAGAGGAAAGCGCAAATCGCAGGGTGCGACGGGATGTTCATCATGCGACGGGGATGTGCATCATGCGACGCAGTCACTGCAGCAGTGACACACTCACATCAGCAGCAGTAATGTGCTCGCAGCAGCAGCAGCAGCAGCAATCAAATGCTCTCAGCAGTGACACACTCACATCAGTGACATGCATGCATCAGCGATTCTGCTGCAGAGACATCGGTGTGTTATCAGTGACACGCTTGTATCGATCGTGCCTTTACATCAGGATCATTTCGTCGTCGAATCGCTCATGTCGGTGGCACACCGCAGTTGCACACTCGCGTCAGGGACATGTCATCGTCGACACTTGCACATTGATGCTCACAATCAGTTATACATGCTTGTGACAGCGAAATGCAAAAATAATTGACACGCTCGCGTCAGTGACGCTCCAGTCAGCGATACGGTCACCTCTACGAATCACTGAATATCGGTTACACATCAGTGATACACCCACATTAGTAACACACTCGCAACGGTGACACATTAGTGACATTTTAGCATCACTGACACTTGTACCATTGAATCACTCACTTGAGCGACACGCACGAATGACGCACCACCCTTTAGCAATCGTTGACACACTCACGTCAATGGCACACCACTCACATCAGCTACTCGTGCCCATTGGTGATCTGCTCACATCATTGACACACTCCGATAATGAACACACTCCCATCATTGAACACGATTTCATCATTTAACACACTCCCATCAGCCGGCATAGTCACGTCATGCTTGACACACACTCACATCATTGACACACTCGCACCTAACGACTCGCTCACCACTGCCGGAGGGAGTGCGTTATTCAAATCCAGACAGCTCGGGGGGGGGGGGGGTTGGGGGGGGGCGTGCCCCCTCATCCCCTCATCCCCTCATCCCCTCATCCCCTCATCCCCTCATTCCCACAAAGGCGTGGGACCGCGGGTGGCGCGTTCCGTACAGTTGTTCCCACAGTCCCCGGGAGTAATTCCACGCCATTCCCCACCGTCCTCCGGGAGCACTCTACATCTGCCCTACATCTATCCCGCCGTCCCTCAGGAGCGATATGCCTCTAATCTCTGGGCTCGGCTAGTAATCCTGCGGGTAGCCAAAGCTGGCTGATAACAAACATTTGGGAGCGAGTGGCTGCTTAGAGATAACCAGCCATGGCCAAAAGAGAGAGAGAGAGAGCACGCGAGAGACGGAGAAAATAAAAAAAGCAAACGCTCGCACGTACACACACACATACACGCTCACGTGAAAAGAATAAGAAAAAAACCATCAAATCCATCTGTGCCGAGCTGTTACCTAAGCGTTCCATATTCATTGCCTTCACCCAATGGGAGGGGGGCGGAGGGGGTGCAAGGACAAATTTTCAGCCGGGGCTTTTGTTTTTGGGCAGGGAAGGGGATTGTGTGTCAGGGCTTATAAGACCTTAGCCAGCGCAAACGGGAAAGAGATGGAAAAGGGAGCTTGCTTGCTTGCCTCGCTCTCAGGGGAGATGCACGCCACTTCGAAGGGTGGGAGAGTCGGGCACGGGTGCGGCGGGGGGAGGGGCGGCTGTAAGATGCAGTGAGGGAGACACGCGCTTGTCGCTGGAAGTACGAGCAGGATGAGGAGGAGGAGGAAGAGGTCAGATGTTCGGACTGACCGCGATCAGCAGGATGAGGAGAGCAGTGTCATGCTTCAGGAAACAATCGCTCATGGCAATGAGTTGAGTGCTGGTTCATGCCAGACGTATTGTTGGGGGGCCACGTCAGAGGTTTCTTGGCCTGTGGGGGGCACGAATGAGAAGTTGAGCGGGGGGGGGGGGGTAGGCAGCGGCGGCTGTGAGCAGGCTTGTTTGAAATAAGAAGGTGGGGCGTGCCGCAGAGCGTGTCTCCACGGGAGGGTTGGTGTGGTGTGGGAGCTGTGTGCTGGGGGGGGGGGGGACGGTGTGTGCGATGGAGGCGTTTGGTAGCCGTAAGCCGTGTCGCGGGGGACCAGAGAGACGAGGCGTCAAATTATCGCCAGGCTTGCAGGAACACGCGCGCGCACCCGGGTTTTATCATGCAAACGAAGGGATTGTGCGCAGGGGTGCGAGGATTTTCATTCTGCCGCCGCCGCCACGCGGCGCGTGCCGGCGTGCGCTGAAACTGGGCTGAGGGGGGGGGGGAGAGAGAGCCAGAGAGACGGGAGAGAAGGGAGAGAGACATGGGAGAGAGTGTTTCGGAAAATGAGAGACAAAACGAGAGAGCTATGGAGTTTGGGATGGGAGAGAGAAGCAAAGAGATGTCGAGTGAGCGGATGAGAGACGAGAGAGAGTGGGCCCCTGTGTCAGCCCGTGTGGTGGGGTCGCCCACTACACGTTGACAATACTTGTGTGTGTGTGTCTCCGCGTAGCACAGCGTCGCACTCTTGTGTTGCGTTTATTCATTATAAAGAAGCACGCTGGATGACAACGATAACAATAATAATCTACAGCCCTTTGTCAATTCATGGCTGGATGAAGGTTTCTCCCATGCCATGTTGGTCATTAAACTTTTTTGACCATACTTCACTATGCTGGTCAGTGCATGTTGGTGAAGATGGTGGCTTGCACTGGTTCGCTCACCGTTGTAAATTATTTCTTGATGTTGCTGCGTGAATGGTGCAGCAATGCATCACTTCATGAACAATGATTGCATGTTTTTTGAAATTGTGCATATTGTATGTAATGAGTTAATGTCACCCCTGGCGCCATTAGAGGTGCTACCATGTGATACAATGTTAAATAAGGAGTAGGATTTTTAATCGGAATACGATCTTGAAACGTGAGAATTAATACACCAGCATAGTGAACCGTTCCACTCCGATCATAATCATGAGCCATGGTATATCAAGGATTGGATGAAGGCCTCCCCACTTTGTCTCCACTCCTCACGGTCCTGCGATCTCACAATCCTTCTGATTCCTGCACATGAACTGCTCTTACCGCTCCATTTCCGCAGTGGTCGTCCTCTCGTATGCCGTCTATATATATGCAGTGTGCAGAGTGTAAACAGTATATTTTGTCTTTTTGTTTTTTTCGTTAAAGTCACGTGACTTTACCGAAAGAACCAAGAAGATGAATCCCTGCAGTCACGAAAGCTTTAAATTGAAGTATATTTTGTGTACGACCAAATCACCTGGAATGTGTGCCAGATCTTATGGGATCTTAACAACTCAGCAGGGTTGAGCCTGGCTAGTGCTTGAATGAGTGACCCTCATGCAGGTTGTCATAGGCTGCGACAGGGTTGAATGAGGGCGTCTCCCAGGCGGTGCAGGTCGCAGGGGGGATCTTGACCATATTTCACCATGCTGGTCAGTCCGTGGTGGACATTCTTTTTTCCGTCTTCCCTCTTTGAGCTGCTACTTTGTTATTAGTCTCAACCACCGGCTGTCATTCCTTCTAGCCACGTGTCCTGTCCCAGTACACCTACTATTCTTTGCAGTCAATATGACATCTCTAACTTGTCTGTTCTCTGATCCATGCGTTCCTCTTTCAGTATCTCTAGGTTTAATGTTAAACATACAAGCATATGCCCCCGCCCCAATGCCACAGGTGCAATGTGGTGAGACACGGTGACACTGTGAAAAGAAAGTAATGGAGATCAATGTCTTATTTGGAGCCCTGTTCTTTAGCGTAGGCATTGATTCACAATCGAAACCACTCTGCTGTAGCCAAGGATTAGGGTGAAGGTTAGAGCTAGGGTTAGGGCTAAGGCTGGGGTTGATGATACAGATATTTTTGGGTTTAAAGCCAGACTTGATCCTTCTCCCCATGCAGCGAGCTCCACTGCCACCACCACGATTCGATGAATTTTCACCATTTGGGGTCGCAATCCGATTCATGAATTTGTTATCTTCAAATCGTTCATACTTTGTCGTTTGCGTTGTTTCTCATTTCTACTACATTGTCAGCCTCATTAGCATAAATGCAGCATATAATTCTAGTTAAAACATTTTTCCTGTAATTTCATATCATGTTCATGAAATTTATATTGGTTTTCACCTAATTTTCCACAATAGTAAAACATAAATTATTGCGTGCACAATTGGATGTATTTTTCATTAACATTTGAATACAATTTTAAACAATGCATTGAAGACTGTGGTTATGGTCAGTGTTTGAATGACGAAGGCTATATTATGGTTGGTTATGGATTTAGTTTTTGTTTATATAATGGCAAGGGCTTGGGTTAGTGTTAGTACTTCGTTATGGGTAGGGAATGGCTTTGTAGGTAAGATTATGGGTCGGTCTAGGACTGTTGTTAGGATTAAGGTGATTTTAGTAGGGCATGGTTGGTGTGGTTAAGGGTTCGGGTTAGATCTTGGACTACTGTTTGTGTTGAGGCTACACTTAGTTTGATTGTAGCAAACATGGTCAAGCCTTTGTTTAAGGCTTGTGTGAGAGTTAGTAGGGTATGACATTGTGCGTAAGGTTAGGGGGTAGGTCTGAAACTGTTGTTAGGGTTATGGCTAGGGTTAACGCGACGAGAACGGACAGACAGGGTTAAGTCTTCGGATAGGGCTTGGGCTAAGATTATCGTCAGGACTAGCGTCGATCTCTTAATACCATCACCATAGCACCGCATCACCTTTTCACTCTGTATCATTTCTCTTTCTCATCTCCGAGCCACATCTTTTTATATATCTATATGTTTTACTTTTTCAGTGGCCAGAAACCACATCCATACTCCGGCGCGGATTGATATAAAGACCCACACACGTCCCCTTCCACTCGCCGCATCCCATCTCGCACCCACTAATCACGCGAGGTCTCAATTCACCGACCTGGCGCAGGGACAGCATTTCGCGGGTTTTACTCGCCGCCCGTCATTATTTAGCTCCGAACGAAACGAGTTTCGTCTCTCGGCTTCATTTTGCCTTTTTTTTATGTTCCCCCCGTAATTTCTCTTTCGGAAGCAGTGTTTTTCGTAACCCCCCCCCCCCCCCTCATTATATTGATTCGGCGTAGGTGAAAATTGTCAGTGATTTAGCGAGCGCGCCGCTTCTTCCTCGTATAATTTGATATGCTTGAATCGCCCGTCTTGCGCGCATGCCACATTGGTGGCCCAACAGCCTCGATAGCGGAGCGCTTGATGAGCGCCGCTTTCACGCCCCGAGCGGGTAATGCTGCTCTTATGCACATAATGGCAGCGCTGTGTGCCCGATATACAAACAAACACTCACGTTGTACGTATGCACACATACAGAGACAAATATCCCCCGTATAGTCTGTAACAGACTGTTGGGGCAAGTGCTGTTAGCAAGCACCTATTAGGGCTGGCATGGCACATGAGGGGGTGGGTGACCAGCACCATGCCCGGCACTGGTGTTGGCCATGAGTGAGGATCGAACTCAGATTTCACGACCTCTACCCCTAAACACACACACACACACATGTACTTATGTACGTGTATATGTGTGTACAGCCATATCTACAGATGCACACAAATACACTCACGCACACAAGTGCTTACACATACATATACACACATTCACACAACAATACATACATTTACACACATCTGCAACATACATGCAAAAATTTATACACAGAAACACACACACACATGCATACACACAGCTACACATTTAAGCATACACATAAACACACATTTTAAACTGAAGCCCATTCACCCATTGCCTGTTCCGAAAATTACTGTTGTGGACAACAGTAGGCTATTCACAAATAAATATATAACGGCTACACTCAATTTTCTCTAAATTCAGCTGGTCCACCTGCATTTCGCTTCCGTGCCTTCATGTAACGATTTTTTTTAAGGAGTTGTCTGTCTGATGTCAAAAGATCCCCAGCAATGTACGTCCAACCCAAGAGAAACTCAAAAAATAATGCACAAAATGTATAAAGTTCCGTTGGGATGGATTTTTGGTAATACTGTAATATAAGTAACTAGCTTTCCTACCCGGCTTCGCCCGGGACTTGGATTCAACACGCCCGACCGCCTTTGTCTCCCCAGTGGCGATGTTCACACACCACACCAGTTACTCTTTTGAGGCTGAGTCGACCTAGGGGAGGCCCAGGACCGGTTCAAATAATCGTCACCGGTGGTGGCCGTGAGCCGGAATCGAACTCGGGTCGCCGGGTTCGTAGCACACCACTACACTACCGCTCCCCCCCCACACACACACGCGCGCGTCTATATGTACACATACACGCGCTTGCTGCAGACACAACTTTCAGGGTGCGTACGGTAGTAAACGACTGAAATAATAAAGCAATGCTGCGCAAAGAACGCCTTAGACCTGCAACACACTTGTATTTCACTTTACCCGCGATCAGAAGGCACACTCCGTTATGCTTCTGCACACGGGTCACATGACAGATGTGACGTCACAGCTCACTTGCCGTGCAAAAAATCTATGCATTATTGGGCTCCCCCCCCCCGAAAAAAGTGTTTTTTGTATAATTTTTGCATGGTGTACAGTCTGGAAAGTACCCACATGGCTAATTTCAAGTTTGTTGCATGTCGGGAACTACGCTAAACATTGTGAACAGACACACATAATCACAACTTTGCCTGTTATATATATGGAGATAAACAGACTGTTGTCTGTTTGGCCTGTGACCAAACCACCCGAAATGCACCCAGTCTTATCAGGTCTCGGAAGCTAAGCAGGTATTGAGCCTGGATAGTGCTTCGACGGGAGACCATCACGCACGCACAAACACTATACCATAGGCGACTGCAGGGTTGTGACACGTGTGGGTTGCACAGGGTGCAGTAAGAAAAAATCCATTGCTGCCATTCTGTGTTCCCCCTGTCACCAACCCGTACTGCCCAGCGCGGTGAAGTATGGTCATATAGCTCCCCCATAACTGGCACAGATTGGGGGGGGGGGGGCTAATTCATATGTGGATTGAAATAATAGCTGCATCTATGAATGTACATGTCTACTTTATTTATTTCATTTCCCCCCAATTAATGACTCTGTTGAAGAGTGTTAGGTATGTATGATAACAGTAACAAAATAATACACCAATCCTAGTGGAAGGCGTATTTAAGGCCATTAAAAAAAATTACTGCTAAGTATTTGCATTCTAATTGCAATCACCCTTGCTAATGAGAAGTGTTGTTTCGATGGGTTCTCGCCTACCTTAAATAATGGAAATAAATCCATATATCCAATTTTATCAAGGTGATCTTTTTATTGGTTCACTGATTACAGTATCGCACTGTAGTGGGCAGTATATCTGATAGAACTGTGTATACACACACAGTATGCAGGGAGTGGTGGCGTATTGGTTAGTGCACTGAGAAGACAAAGGTGGTTGAGCCTGGTCTTGGGCCCTCATGCGCTGCGCCAGCCTTAATAGGTACTCACTAACGGCACTTGCCCCAAAAGTCTTTGTTAGCTATATGGGGATCTTGGTCTTTGTATATATACAGTACAGTATATATTTAAGGGAATATCACAGTCTCTCCCTGGAGGTCAGAGACACTGAGCTGGTACCACAGATTATGGATTAAAAAACAGGTGTCAGTCACCCATGAGTAAGCTTGGTCCCTGATGATCTCAGCACAGTCACCCAATGGCAGCACAAGCAAACCAGACGATTACCTTTTGGGTTTACATGAAATGTAACTGAATTTTAACTCTGAGAATAATAAAAAAAAATAGTGATTGAACTATCTTGCGATTGACATGTCTCACTGTAGCAGGGTGGCTTGAATAAGAGATCACTATAAAGGGATCTCAGAATTAGTTCTCTGATATGTTCTTTCTCAGACCCTTCTCCAATAGAGGGTGATACACGATTCTGCAGCAGGTCCAAATGGATAATTCCTCTCATCACATGACACTGATAGCACAATCAGAATAAAATGATGCAAAAAATACGAAATTATTATGAGCATTGTGGGGTGCTCATCACCCCGCAATGCTTAGATAGTGGTGGCAATTCCACATTCCTATGGCTAGATTCAGTCACTTCGTGGGATCCACTTTCCAAACATTGTATCGGACTAATTGTGTCAACCCCAGAGATATAAAGGACGAAGTTGACATTCTGACCAGAATTATAATTCTTCCAATTGTCCTTCGACTACTTCTTGATGCGGAACACGTGTTTCACAGGAATGTGTTGCACAATTTTAAAGGAGGGACATAGCAACGTATTCACGCACGTCTGCCGAAGAATAAATTGGGTTCATTTTGTCACGTGATGGTTATTGGGTGGCGGAAGGGTGAGGGGGGCGATGATGTGGGGGGCGGGTGGATAGGTTAAGCGTAAGTGTTTTGATCTGCGGCCCGTTCTGCAGCGGCGTTTGATTAGGGGTTAGAGTTCATTACGTGGCGGGGTTCGCTAAACATCTGTTTGCCCGTGGCTTTGTTTGTCCCCCATGAGTAGCGTTACATTTGTCGTTTAATTCAGGCCCAGGCACGGCCATGGTCCATGGAGGAGAAGGAGCGAAGGGGGAATGAGGAAGTTGGGTCGGGGAGTGGCGGCAACGAATTGACTCGAGCTTAAATCCATTGGGGTTGGAGCAGTGGGAGCAGTGGCCGGGTGTATCGTGATTTGCACTATGAACCCGAAGACTCAGTTTAAATTCCTGGCCATAGCTTTAGTGGGAAGTGATATCACAACCAGTTCTGATGTCCCCCTGCGCCAACTCGTTCGCTCGACTTCACAAACTTGCATTGACCAGAATGGTGAAGTATGGTGAAAAAATGCCCTAATGGTCAACATAATGTGTGGGAGGCCCTCATTTGGAATGGCTGGAATTTTTTTGTTTATAAATCCTCTGGGCGTTTGTGGGTAGTACTCTTTACGTTTATGCAAGTGGTCATGATGGTGATGTACGTGTACATTAATTTTGTTGTTGTCAATCCACTGCAGGATGAGGAGCTACCCATGTTGTGCGGCTTGTGGGGGGGTTATTTCATCGTAGGTCACCACACTGATTAGTATGGATTCTAGATTTGAAGTTTTCGTGACTGCAAGGATTCATATTCTTGGGTTTTTTCGGCAAAGTCACGTAGGTAAAAATAAATAATAAAAATAATAGAAATAACATCATAAATCACGACGTTTCAGAGGCAACACAGGTCTCTGTCATCAGGTGGGACCGTCACAGCTAAATTTACTGTATCAAGTGTTGCACAATTTACTGTATCAACTTGATACAGTAAATTTAGCTGTGACGGTCCCACCTGATGACGGAGACTTGTGTTGCCTCCGAAACGTCGTGATTTATTATTTTATTTCTATTATTATTTCAATTTGTATTATTTATTTCTACCTACGTGACTTTACCGAAAAAACCTAAGAGTATGATTAGTATGGGTTGGTGACCGTGTGGAGCACAGGCATGGGATCACAGAATGACAGTACAACAATGGATTGTTTTGTCACAGTGGAGTCCGCATTACAATGTCAAACTTAAGTGAAAGTGTATTTGTATCGCAAATGAGAATTTCAAAATTCCATTCAGAGGATTATTTCCCGAATAAAGCTTATTTGAGCTACCCAACTCTTTTTTTTTCAAGGGTAACTTGGCCACCAGACAGACAACAGTGGCAGCAAAGTGTTATTATTCATAATTGATGATTGGGTCAGATCGTGTAAACTAAATGTGTGTTGTAAACCCTCATCCACCCGACACAGTCAAGTAATAAGGTTGTCATGTGACAATTATAAATCATAATATTGTATTGCCAATGCCTTTGAGTTAAAAGTGTTACACGTTACAAGTTGTACATGCTTTCAAAACAGAAAAGTATAACAATATTATCTTGAACGTAGACATTTCCACAATTATCTATATTCACAGTGCTCATCCCCACTTAAACTTATGGGAAATTTGTGGAAATTCCACATTCCTTTGCTGGAGACCAGTGTCTCTATAATATAAATATTGCTCTTTATCCGGGAAAGCTTTGCTGGCTGAAGCTTTTCAACTTTTTTTTAGGACGGTCCTGCTACGTTGGTATATTTGGCAATTTCCATTCATGAGCGTTTGACCTCATGTGGGAGGAAACTGGAGAACCCGAAGAAAACTCACACTGCATTTGATGGGGGTAACCCACATAGTGAAACAATCCGTTGCTCTACGGCCATCGTCCGCAAAGAGCAACGCATACATTGCTATTTTCTTTCTTTCAATAAAGCATGATTTTTTTAGTTGGTTGAGAGCCCGAAACAGACTATAGGGGAGATTCGGATTAATGTATATAAACAAGGGTACGTTGTACACTTTAAACACCAATCAAAGACCATAAAAAAATATGAAATAGACAGGCATCATGTATAACCAGGTAAGAACCCACCAGGACTAAAAATGTGTCAGTTGTTAATGAGTGATATTATTAGCGAGGGGAGCCACCAGCAGGGCTCAATTTCAGGCTTGTTTGTCCAGGTTGGCAACCACGAAAATATTTCCACGCCCGGCACACTGCATCCACTCTACTCTTTACTATGGCTGTGGATCAAATGTATTTGTGACGAGGTGAATACTCAAGAAACCAAAATAGTTTCTTTTGCACAAGTGACCTGGTATACTAATAACACGGGTCAACAAAATAAAAACATTTTTTTTTGGCCTGGACTTTTGCAGCTGTTTTAGACTAATTTCAGGGTGCTGATTCCAAATCTGATGTCAGATTTGCTCTATCACATCTCATTTTATGCTATCGGCATACCCCATTTTCATTGATTTTACCCGAAATTAACTCTGTCACTTATGATTGCAAGTTGTTGCGAGTCAGTGACTGCTTTAGTGTTAAAATATGGTGCTGTATTTTTAGGATAGTGTGTTTATAATATCAATTTATGTAGATATCCACATTTATTTAATATTTTTCTTCTGCAGTTTTTATTGAAAATGCAATATTTAATATCTCAAAAACCTGATGTGATAGACAAAAACTGATGCCAGATTTGGAATCAGCACCCCAAAATTACCTTTAAACCGTTGGAATACCTTATGCCAGAAAAAGTGTGTTGACCAGTGTAATCACATGCCACCTACTCTAGTTTACCAGCGACCCAAAAAACGATGATCACTCCACATCCAGTATGCATTTTGCTTTGGCTGCGGCTACTAATAGTCACTCACCACCTACTCGAGTCTCCCAGCGACCTGGGAAATATTTCAGTGAAAAATTAAGCCATGGCTACAGCCGTCGCCGCCGCTGCCAATTTTGCCGATGGTTGCTGACTCGTCGTCTTTGTTTCGCTTTGCAGGGACTCCTGAGCTGAGCGCCACGGAGAAGAAGGAGCTGGAGGGGAAGCTGAAGGAGCGTGAGGAGTTCCTGTTGCCCATCTACCACCAGGTGGCCGTCAAGTTTGCCGACCTGCACGACACGCCGGGACGCATGCACGAGAAGGGAGCCATCACGGTGAGTGCACCGCACACCGCACAGCCCCCCAGAGAACCACACAACACGCCACGCAGCACAGAACCATACCGCACTGCACTGCAACAACACAGCATAGCACACAACCACACAACCCGCCACGCAGCACAGAACCGTACTGCACTGCACTGCAACAACACAGCATAGCACAGAACCACACAACACGCCACGCAGCACAGAACCATACCGCACTGCACTGCAACAACACAGCATAGCACAGAACCACACAACCCGCCACGCAGCACAGAACCATACCGCACTGCACTGCAACAACACAGCATAGCACAGAACCACACAACCCGCCACGCAGCACAGAACCATACCGCACTGCACTGCAACAACACAGCATAGCACAGAACCACACAACCCGCCACGCAGCACAGAACCATACCGCACTGCACTGCAACAACACAGCATAGCACAGAACCACACAACCCGCCACGCAGCACAGAACCATACCGCACCGCACTGCAACAACACAGCATCGCGTAGATACCACAAGGCACCGCGTAGTTTTGAATGTGTATTCATTCATCGTGTCCATGTGAGCGTTTGTATTGTTGATTAGTCATGTAATGCGTTGCTGTGTCATATGATGTGTTGCTGCATTGGGTTTTATATTACTGTGTCGCGTAATGTGGCTTTGTGTCACAGTGTATTATTGTTTCCTCTGTTGAATAACTGTTCCACGGTGTGTTGTATGTTGTGTTTGATAACTGTGTCAAAGTGTATTGTTACATCCTGTAGGATAATGATCCAATGAATGGCACATTATGTATTAAATAATGTGATATGATGTGACATGTCACGTGATGTGACACAATTTGACACAACACTCTAAAACAACGTAACATTGCACTGCATGCTATGACGCGGCATGTGACGCAGTATAGTGTGACATACTGATACGTTCTGTGGCACAGTGAATCGGTATGTTATAAATCAATTAAATCAAACGGCACAGCGATTAGATGTCTTATGTTAACACAGGCTGTGATGCAACAAACACAGTGGCGGCATATTACGTGACGCAATAATACAAAATGTAATTTTATTATTATCGTAAGCTCGTCTTGCCGAGCCAAGAGACAGCCGCTTCATCAGCAGTGCGGAGAGGGAGGGCACTGGGTCCACTGGCGATTCTAGTCAGGGGCCACCCATGGACAATGTATGACATATGATAATTGGTTTTTTACCCTTCTATCTGGCAACAAAACTGACACATTTTTTACAAGGAGTCATGTTTACATAGACCACAATAGGTGCAGTCATAATGCAAACAAAATACATAACTCTGATAATGTGCACTGTCCTTGAAGTTGATTAGTCCACACCCGAGACAGCTTTCCTGGCGTCATCTGGTCCAACCCATGTGAGACTAGGCTCTAAGGAAAGCTGTCTCGGGTGTGGACCAATCAACTTCAAGGACAGTGCACATTATCAGAGTTATGTTTTTTTTTGCATTATGACCGCAGGTATTGTGGTCTATGTAAACATGACTCCTTGTAAAAAAGGTGTCAGTTTTGTTGCCAGATAGAAGGGTAAAAACCAATTATCATATTTTATACTGGCAAATGAGGTTCCAATGGACAATGTATGACATAGTCCTTCGCTGACCCAATTTACAGAGTTGGGTTTTGATCACGTTGGCTCCTGGTGTGCGGAGGTTGGCTGCTGCACCCGGACCCTGGCCGGTAATGGAACCTATTGAGCAGGGCCCTTGACTGGCGCGGCAGGTTGAAGCAGGAAGACAAAGGGGGGTGGGGTTGGCGATGAGGAAGAGGTTTTCAATGTCTTGGGTTGATCATGAAACGAAAAATACACTGTGTGAAACAGTAACGCAATGCAGCAGGACGGTAACATTGTGTTACGTGACACAGTAACGCATTACCTAATAAACATAACAACAGATTGTGCGACACAGTAACACAGTACCCAATACCACAGCATCACATTACGTGACACAGTGGTTCACTGCGTGACACGGCGATACATCCCGCGACATCGCGACCACCCCTTTGCGTGCGGTGCTAAACGAGCACGTGCGTGCGCGTCGCGCAGGACGTACTGGAGTGGAAGACGTCACGCACATTCTTCTACTGGCGCTTGCGCCGGCTGCTGCTGGAGAACCAGGCGAGGAAGCGGATCTTGCAGGCGAACCCGGAGCTCAGCGAGGGCCGTGTCGAGTCGATGCTGCGCCGCTGGTTCGTGGAGGCCGAGGGAACCGTCAAGGTGAGGTCCCGGATGCTACCACCGGTAAAACAGGCCGCCACCAGCATCACCGACGCACACTCACACCACCGAGACAACCAGCTTCTGCTCGTGTTACCTACTGTCACCAGCTAAATGAGACACCGCCAAATTCAGCTGTCCATCTCCGGCAATACCGGCCATCAGTAGCGTTACCGACTGGCACCGCTGGCTCTACCGGCTGAGACTACCGACTGTCACCAGTGTTACTTAATGCCACTGGTGTTACAGGATACCACAAGTGTCTCCGGCTGTCTCTTGTTGTCCTGCCTCTCACTGATGTTACTGGCTCTCACTGGTACAACCAGCCGTCACTGGCATTATCAGCTGTTACCAGTAATGTGAGTTGCAATTGGCACTTATGGTGGAAACTGCATTTCACCAGCATTGCTGGCTGCCCCCTGTGTTAATGGCTGGCACCAGCATTGTTGGTGGCCCCCTGTTCTCCTGGACTAATTTGTGTTCTTTCTTTTTGTCCAGTTTTGTTTGCTCCATGAGTAAAACATTTAAACGTATTGCTTTTTGCCATGATTGTTGTTTGACCATACTTCGCCACACTGGTTCGTGCGGTTTGGTCATGGGGGCAGTCTTTGCCGTGGCGTAGAATTAAACTCAAGTCTACGGGTTCATAATGCAGTGCGCGAACCACTGCACCACTGCTCCACGCCACATATAACGTGAGCGATTTATTTTTATACAATATGTAAGTAATTTGCATGAATCATGGAGACTCAATTCTCACATACGTGATTAAATGCCTGCATCACGAGCATAAGAATCGATTTAAAATTGTCTAAGCGCTTTACAATTGATGATGTTACATTCCTAGTTAATATGTGGCACATACACATACTAAATACCAACGGTGATGTGGATGGAAAATGTGGCAAATTTATTTATTTTTATTTATTTCATAGAATAACAAAACTGCCAATTTCTATTTTCTGGCGGAAAGGCCACTGTGCATTCTGTTGAGATGTTTGTATTCAGACCTTTCTTCGCCAATTGGCTGCACAACCCAGTCTTGCACAATCAAATTACAAACAACAACAACAACGCAAGAACAAAGCCTACAGAGTGTTCACTGATGCACGACAAACACGCTGCGTCTGAGGGCACCTTCACCGGACCACCGCACACGCATACACGCACACACGTACACACGCAGTAAAGTTACACTCACACACACACACGGACGTAAACACACATAGTCACACTCATACACACATACAAAATACAAATATCCCCCATATATCCTAAATAGACTTTCAGGGCAAGTGATGTTAGCGAGGGCCTATGGGGAAGGCCCAGGACCTGTTCAGATAATCGTCAATGGTGCTGGCTGTGAGCGGGAATCGAACTCGGGCCACCGAGTTCGTAGTTCAGCACTCCCCCTTACGTACTCGCACACACACGCTGGCATTGCACTACGTACTCACACACACGCGAGCACTGCACGGTATTGACAAAGCCGTGACCGGAGGAGGAAGAGAAGAGTGCTCCTTGTGGCGTCTTGCCATTCGGTGTGGGTAATTATGGAGGAGCCCCCGCTGAGCAGCGATTCCTGCTGTAATTACCCGACTTAACGGGCTTTAACCCCCGTGCCTAACAGCGCGTGAGGGCCTGCAGGTACCTGCCTACCCAGGGGGGCGACTACTTTCTCGGGATGCCGCGATAATGGGATATTACGATATATCGTACGACATGAGGTGCACCATAATCGCATCATCAGTTTTGCAAAATATCGTTCGTAATTTGCGATATATATCTTAATTCCTGACAAAAAATATTCGTGAGATAATGAACACTATCTTGCAGAAGTTCATTTAAGTACAGTATTTATATATCTTGTAACTGACAGCCATCCAGGTTAAAATAATTATAGATTTAAAAGTGACAAAGATTAGAGGACTTATGGTAGACTTGTGTTGGGTGAGCTGCAGTTGAAGAACTTTTGAGTCATCTTTATTCATAATGTGAGTACATCAAAGCACACAACCAGTAAAATAACAATCTACGATTATCACGGCTGGCTACATACGATGTGAAAGAAGTTCAATATACATACATAAAATACAATTGTTACGTTGTAGGATATCGCGATAATTGTCATATTTTCACAAGTGATGCTATGTCATAGTGTTGAATTATATTGGGGAAACTATATAGCACTCATATTCTTGGTTCTTTCGGTAAAGTCACGTAGAAGGGAAATAATAAAATAATAAAAATATCAAACAATAAAATAATCACGACGTTTCGACTGCAACAAAAGCTTCCCTTCTACATGACTTTACCGAAAGAACCAAGAATATGAATCCCTGCAGTCACGAAAGCTTTAAATCGAAATATATAGGACTCATTAACCCTACTGGTCAACGTTGGGTTCCCTTAATATGGTAGTCATTTTAATAATGTTGATTTTAAACACGATTGCATCTCGCAATCGCTGTGGAACCACAGACAAGCTCGAAGGCAACAATCAAGGCTGTAAGCCGGTGCTAACAACAGTTTCCCAAGCTCTGCAGTTCTCTAGATATACTAAGATGTTTTCAGCCAAGTAATGAGCGTTTATACATAATGTGTGAGGAAACTGGAGCACACGAAGAAAACCGACGTCTTGTGTGAAGCGGGTCCCGGAGCGATGATATCCTGGAATGACCACCGACTAAGATTTTAAACTCACGTCACTGGTTGTGTGAAGTCACGCAGATAGGTTCAAAGAAAATAACAAAAAATAACAACAAACTACGACGTTTCGATCTCAACACAAGCGGTCGTGAGTCAGGCGCTCTAAACACAATGCCATTTCATTATTTCGCTTAAGCAATGTGAGGAAACTGAGACATGTGATGCTTGCACGCAGAAAATTAATGGCCTTCAATTCTTAAAAAATATCGAATTTATATTACTGCCAAAATGTGGCTGTTAAATTAATTTTCTAGCAGATTAAAGTGTTTTGACCACCAGTTATTGCAATCACAGTTAGACACAGAAAATATGATGTTGTAGCACAGTAATGATAACAGATTTCCCTCGCTTTATGCGGCAGTTGCGTTCCAAAAAATGGTGTACAAGACTGCCAAGTAGCGCATACAGTGCACACAATGGCCCACATCCGACCACATAGCCGCATGTGAGTGAAGCCAAACCGCATAACATCACAAAATTTGGGTCGAAACAGGTGAGCCGCATATGCGCGAAATTGCACAAAATGAACCCACATAAAGCGAGGGAAACCTAAATTATTATTGTCAGCCATTGTCTCTCCACTGCTGGATGAAGGCCTCCCCACACTGTCATCATCCATCACAGTCTTGGGATAACACGATCTGTCTCACTCCTGCAATTTGGGCTGATCTCATCGCTCCATATTATCCTCACTGGGCCATCTCGTTCATCACTGGACACTGACAGAGAACCATGGAACAAGTGTGTCAAGACACGTGGAGAGATGCATGCGAGAGCCATGAGTCGATACACAATGCACAGGCCACGATACACGGGTCCTAGAGCCATAGTTCATGGGCCACAATACTTGAGCCACAGACCACAAGCTATTATGATACAAGTCAGGAAGGATGCCTGAGCGACGATCATGATACCTAAGCCATGAACCACGATGCATGATGAGCGAGCCATGAAACGCAATCCATGAGCCACAGGGACCGGATCAGTGATCCATAAGCCACGATCCCATGAGCCACGAGCAATTACTTCGACTCCACAGTACAAAATACACAAGCCGCAACCCAGCCTTTGCTTCCATGTCGCTCACAAGCGCAGTGCAAAGGGCATCGTGTCACATGTGGCGTGGCGTCACCTTGGTTTGAGCTCCTCCTCTTCATCCCTCCCCTCCTGCTCCCTCCCTCCCTCCCTCCCTCCCTCCCTCCCTCCCTCCCTCCCTCCCTCCCTCCCTCCCTCCCTCCCTCCCTCCCTCTCTCCTCTTCTGCTATTGACCCGCCCCATACCGCACATCGCTGAAAAAGAGCTTCATAGCTCATCGGGTTCCACCAGTCATAAACAAAGGTTCTGATTGTGATCTCTGCTGTACGGGGTGGCAGGCCTACCTGTGGGACAACAACCAGGCGGTGGTGGAGTGGTTGGAGCGGCAGCTGGCGAAGGAGGAGGAGGGCACGCGCTCGGTCATCGAAGAGAACATCAAGTACATCCAGCGCGACTATGTGCTGCAGCAGATACGCAGGCACGTGCATCGTCGTCCGCATCGGCAGCATAGTTCGGCAACAGCGTTGCCGTATCCGCCATCTCTCATAGCATCATCACCTTTGTCATGGTCGACAGTGGTAACCACTGCCATAGTCATCATCATAATTATTACCAACTTCGTTCATCGTCACCGCGATCATTACGCAATTGTTACGACCTGGTCGTGATCGCTGTTATTGTTATTATTAATATCGTCGTGTTAATCGTCACCATTAAAATAATCAATCCTCATTGTTTTGCCATTCTAAATTTGTATTATTGTTACAAATATCATCATCATAAACTTTATCGTGAAAATCATCATTAGCGTTTTTAAAATAATTATCTTTATTCATATGTATGTATGTTGAACCGTACATATCCACCCGTGCTAATCGGAGGTGTGTTATCCTTATCATCATCATACAAGTTTTTAAGAATGAACCGTTAATTAAAAAAAATCACATTCACTACCATTGTATATGTCACAACTCACGTCCAAGACCCTTGCGCCATTGTTCAACAACCGTCCGAATTTAACTCCGATTCCACAACTCATCCATGCACAAGGGATAATGAATCTCAATTGGCTTCACCCGGTCAAATAAAGAACATTGATTGATTCGACAAAGCTGGCACACGTTGTGACGAGCAGCATCGTTGATGTAAAGGTCTCTTTGTTTGCCCCCCCCCCCTACCGGCTCCCCACTCCCGCCCCCCTTCCCTTACCCCCTCCCTTATTCACCCCGTCTGGAAGCAGCCTGGTGCAGGCTAACCCAGAGGTGGCCATGGACTCAATTGTGCACATGACGCAGCACATCGGAGCGACGCAGCGAACGGAGATCGCACACATCCTCGCCACCATGGAGTCGCCCCCCTCTACCTGACCCCGCCGTGCCCCCCCCCGCCCCCACACAACAGACCCAGCTGAATCCCCAATGCCAACACAGCAGACACCGAGGCCGACCTCCAACCGGTGCAACCAGAAGCACGGGACTCGGGGAACTTTGAAGCTTGCCCGGTCGCGCAACCGTTGCCCCACCTTGCACGCCCTCTTCCTCCTCCATCTCCTTAGGTCCTCATCAACCCTGCCAACTGCCTTCTCAACGTCCATCCCGCTCATCTTGGAACCGCCACTTTCCTTTGAGATGTAACTGCCGTACACCCCCCCCCCCCACCACCATCACCACCGCCCCGACTGAGAATCTTCCCGGCGACGTCTTTTCGTATTACAAACACTCGCTCGTAGCGCACCAGTGCTGTCCGTATCCTGCCGACCGAAATGCATTCTCTCCATTCTATCGTCCAGCCACATCCACCCACCTGCTACCACCCCCTGTCAATCACCCCATCCCCTTCTCCCACGTGAGGACATCAAAACCAAGAACCTGGATTTTCAGGAGATTTGTCTTGTCGATTAAGACCAGTGCTGGTGGGGGAATTATTTAAACATTTTAACCGTGACCGTCTCTTCCCTTTGATGTGGAAGGTTTCTATTTTTGAGCCGCTGATATTATTTTATTTTCTCTGAATTGTATTGTTCTCTTGCCTACGCCAGCGCCCAACCCTGCCTCTCCAAAAACAAGCACCTGAAATTAATTCGCCAGCGCTTAAATGACAATATATATAAAAGATTACATTTGCTATATTGCAACAAAAAAAAACAATCGCAGTGTTTTCATTCCGTATGTGAGAGCAGCAATGCTGCTGTACAGGGAACAAAAACACAAAAAGACGGCAGAGTTCTCAGAATCCAGGCTCAAGGTTTTTTTTGTTATCCCCCTCCTGACTTGTGTCTGCTGTTTGCACACAGCACAGCTCAAATCCCATCCATTCCGTGTGGTCGCACAATGGCTTTCTTTACATGGGACAAATCAAATACTTTCTCCCCCCCCCCACTGTTTGTTGTGGGAAAACACACGTGGGGTGAATTTGGTATCAGCTCTGGCAATTAAGTGGATCGGTAAATGTCATGATTTGTTTTGTTTTTTTGTGCAAAGCAACGTGAAGCTGTTGGGAAGCGTTTTATTTTTGTTCCCGGGTAAACATAGCCACGCAAAAAAAAAACGACGTGCTACAATCAACTTAACGAAAGGACTGATGAAAAAAAAAACCGAGCACACGATCTGTGGCGACGTCTCTTTTTATAAGGTTTTTGTAAACCTCTGCTCTAGCGGTGTAACGATGCATCGATTCATCGATTAATGTTGATTTTTACGCTTGTGTTGCATCACCAATTAGCGTTAAATTAATCGATGGTTGTCGATTTCCGTACTCACAAGTGTTTGGGTTCTTGTGAGACCCTCGCAGTCTCCAGCATCTGCCACGTTCGCCCGAAACGTTGATTCTTACAGTAAATCTTGATTGCGACATTCCATCTACGCATGTTCAACTTATTTCGCGCCATGCCTAGCCAACCGTGCGTATCGGAGGTGCGAGCAAAGGACAACAAACTAAATACAAAAAGGATGCCGGCTGTGGTGGTTATGGGTCAGCTGGGTGAATCGTTACACCCCTTATCTACCCGCTTGAGCTTAAACCGCTCAGGAACCGCGTCGTGGCGTTTCGACGTGGAGTGGTAATCGTCGCCCCGTTCTCAACAACGCCAGCCCTGGCACGACACGGGGTCTGGGCACACATCACCGGTGCTTGAGCTGCTGAAACGGTCGGAGCCAGAGATGTCTTGGCCGATTTACCGCCTTCGCCCACACAAAGCAGTGGTCGACAAATCAGTGTTGGCGGAGAGAAGCGTCGTGATATTTTTTTTTCGTTTGACAAAGTTTAAACGCGAATTCTGTAAGTGCACAAGTGAATGGTTGCTACTCACGAGTTCTTACTTTTTTCGACGATCCTTGACCGTAAAAAAAAATAATTCACGCGGAGTCTTGAGTGATCACACGACTCATTGTCAATTTGGACATCGGTGCTTCTGCCATCATTTGAGACTTGTCGGATTTCCTGAATCGTGGTTTCAAAATTTTCCGTCTAAATGAAGAATAAAAAAAGCAAGCGTAACAAGCGTAAAGTAAAATATGAAGCATTCTTAACAAACACCAAAGACCATGAAACTGGGCAGCAAAATAAAAACCTAACAAGGTACAACCTAATACTGTGCTCTGAACTACACTTGCAGTAACCAACATTCCAGGTCTGGGCAGGCAGCCGAGTGCTTGTTTTCTCTTCCTTGTGTTCAATACTGTCTTGCGTCCTTGGGCTTGCCTTGTGTTAAAGACTGTCTTGTATTCAAGACCGTTTTATATTCAGAGTAGGCTTACTTTAAAGGCTGTCTTGTGTTCAAAGTACGGTCTTAGATTCAAAGTCGTCTTGGGTTCGGGGCTGCCTTGTGTTCAGGTTTCTCATCTTCAGGGCCCTCTCGCGTCCGATGCTCGCGCGGCTAACGTTCCCGGCTAGTTGGCGAGCTCCTGCCTAGCAAGCGTGTGCCCTCGGTGCTGCCTCCTCCCTCTCGGTGGGCCACTTGGTTGATCCGGCTTGGCCACGTCGTTTCCATTTGGCATCGAGTCCGAATGCCCCCGCACTCAGCGTGCCACGATGCCAGCCTCGCCTTGCCTCGGCTCGGCTCGGCTCCGCCCTCGGATCTCGAGGCTGGAGTGTGGTATGGTGCGGGGGCTTGGTGATTTTCTTAAGAATATGATTCGCTAAAACGGCGTTGATTCTGCGTGTGATCATTACATTGGCTGGTGGGGTCGATCCGGCATGAAGCGCTCATCCGGCTTGCAGCGTTGATTCGACTTGAAGCATTAATCCAATTTAGAGCCCTAATCCGGCTTGGAGCGTTGATTCAACTTCAAGCATTAATCCAATTTAGAGCGCTAATCTGGCTTTAAACGTTGATTCGGTTTGGAACGTTGATCCGGCATGAAGCGTTGATTCGGTTCGAAGCGTTAATCCGGCTCGTAACATCGATCCAGCTTGTATTGCGGTGCCTCTGGCGTGTTTCTTTTTGCGGGGGGGTGGGGGGGGTTCTGGGGGAGAGCGGGTCGCGTGGCAGTCTCAGTCTTTTGAGGCCGTGCTCCCAGTCTCTGTGACCCAGGTTCAACTTCCATCTGGTTTACCAAAACCCGCCGAGCGTCTATGCACATAGGTCCGCTCGGCCTGGAATGAGAACCCGGTGAGGGCCTCCCTCCACGCCCCCCCACCCCCCCCCCCCCCCCCATAGGTCAATATGTCAACTGAGTTCTATCGCAGGAGCTGCGAATGCCGCCGAGGAAAGGAGAGATGACGGCTCTTGTGGTGCTGGTCACGTGCCCCTCACACGTCCCCCCCCCCACCCTCCCCCCCGCTATCAGTAAATGTGCATTGATTCGAGCTCATTCGTACGCGAACAACACGTGCGTCAAACCATGCGCGTTGAGAATCGGTTGATGGTTGATTTGTGCAGATGTGATGCAAATATTTCCAACAGTTTTGACGGACGAACGAGATGAGACAAACTAGACGGACAGCAAATGAGACGGGACAATTGCGTTGATACAGGAGGCCAGACGAGATGGTACAAACACGACGGAAAATTTGGACGGTACAAATCAGACAATACAAACAAGACAACAACAAAAAAAATCGACCCCTGCTTTAAATTAAGACATTTTTATGGAAATGGTGGGTGTGTGGAGAGTGAATTGTTAGATACCTAAACTATCAATGTCTGCCCTCATGGTGCTTATGACCACCGTTATCAGGGTACTTTGTCAACGTTGTCAACTAGAAACGACGACGAAAAAAAAACATGCGAAAGTGTCAACTAGACGCGTGATGTCGCGGTTTGAAACGGACCCTGTGAAGCGAGCAACGGTTACGGCCACAAGGAGATGGGGTGATGTGTTCCCTGTGGTGTATTGCTACACAGAGGGGGTTGTCTCATGGTCTAAGCATTACTGTTTGATGAGGTTGACGATCAGGAGGTTGATGGAGAGGCTAACAGTGACGAGAAGGAATGGACCGAGTAAACCCCCCAGAAGTTTCAACACGTGTGTTTTTTTTGGTGTTGCCATGAGCGAGTGACAATGACACTTCAACAGAATGGGTCAGATTCACGTGTTGTAGGAAGTCGCCTTTTCTGCTGATTTGAGATGCAAAAGATTCGTGGAAATAAATTGAATGCAAATTTTATCTGCAAAAGCAACCAAATTGACATCAAATTGTGGGCATTTTAGTTTTTTGTTCCATCCCAAGTATTGGTGGAAACTGCCTTTCCACCATCGCGTGAATTTGTCCCACTGCATATTTTCCTGGCTCAGAGGAACACAGAAACACCATTCCATGGCACAGGTTTTTCCACCACCTTCACCATAAACTCGTAAATCACGGGGATTCTGGTTAAGAGCACTTATTGATAAAGCGTCTTAATGCGAGGGGGGGGGGGGTTGATAAAAAAACTACTTTACTGTTTCACTTAAATCAGCGCACAAGTTTGTCCTTGGGGATTACTTTTTTAAAAAGTTGTTTTTGAAAACCCACGGATTACTATTTGCATCGCAAGAGGTCAGTTGCTCGTACTTTATCCGTATAACTGTATCCGTGTGTTTGTCGTGCGGAAATTGCGGTTCACGCCATGAGAACGGTGGACGTTCCACCCCTCGCTCACGGAAGGTGAGCGTGGTCGAATGGGTCGATTGAGCGGAGGAGACGCCTCGGGCTGTGCGCGTGTTGAGATGACTCGCTGTGCTGTGCTACGCTGCTCGCAGTTGCCACCTTTGAGCAATGTCTTTACAAATTGTCCTCCTTGTCAGCAGACGTGGAAATACAGACGAAAGTAATACAGGAGAATTCCACGTGTCCGGGACGTTCTGTTTTTATCACTTGAGATAACGTCGCTCGCCATATTCACCTCCTTGACGAAAACACCGACACGTATGACCATCGCCCTGGTGGATTTGCCCGCCCGTCAGAGGTCGCAAACGGGTTTTGATTCCTTACCCATACCCGTACCCGGCCGCACCAGGGTCGCAAATGGGTACCCGCTCCCTACCCGTACCCTACCCGAAATGAGTGACAAACGGTTACTCACCAGTGACTCACGGCCTACCCGTACCCGGCCGCACCAGAGTCGCAAACGGCTACCCGTACCCGGCCGGGTTCCGGGTAGCCGGGTATCGGGTAGGGTACGGGTATCGGGTACCCGGTTGCGACCTCTGCCGCCCGTTGTTGACGAGACGGTGACATGGGGGCGTTGTCCACGAACGAGCGAGGTCGGTTGAGGAGAGAACTCAGCCATGGCGAGGCTAATTTCAGCGAGCAGATCATTACTAATGGGGGAAACAATCACGTGCGTGTGAGGGCTGGACTCTTTAACCGTTCTACGTAAATAGTGTGACACATAATCTATCGTCAAATGCCTCCGACCAAATCACCCTGAATGTGCTCAGTCTCGTCAGGCCTCCGAAGCTGGGCAGAGGCAGAGATTTGAGCCCGAGTGAGTAGCACTTGTACGGGTGACCACCAGGGCTTGCCGTGTGTTGTAGGTGCAGAGCTGCGAGATGCTGCCAGAAGATGGCAGTGGTGAGCGTCACCCCCCTCGTGTGTTACGCCTGGTGGGTTGACTCCGAGCTCATTTGATTCCTTCCATGTGAAAGCCAAAGGAATTGGCTAAACATCTCAATATAGCAATAGAACCCTCGGTGGAAAAGAGCCTGGAGCCCTCGGTGAGGCTTTTCCTGGCTCAACAAGTGGAATCATTAAAATAAAAAAGTGGCAAAAATAATTAGGGGTCTGCGTTGGCAGCGGTGCACACCTGGACAACACCTGCCGGATGAACTGTGACAGAAGTGACGAGCTTCATTTGATCTATCAGCCAAATTCAGCTTCTTCCAGCGCGTCCCAGTGGTATCTTTTTTATTTATCCGAAGTAAAAAAAAGGATGCCGGGTTCTACTTCACTCAACTCATCAGCAAGGTGTGGCCCCATAACCCAGTCGCCACTGGGTGCGTTGGTTTATTGGGCAGGTAGAGCCACCCGCAAGCGAACATTGGGCCCAAAGAAATAGGTCGCAGCAGTAAAGCAGCAACGTGACTGAAGGCACCTGTGAAAAGGACGTGGAGTCTAAGACTTCATTGCGGTGGCTGCATGGTGTGTAACCCCCCCCCCTCCCCGCCCCGTCCACCATCCATTGCCCACCATGTCGCGTGTTTGCCTTTATCGTCATGATCATAGATAGACAAGTTAAGGCTGTAACGATTACATATAAGGGTATAACTAATTAACGGTTCGATTAATTGTCACGGTTCGACGGACGCTGTTCGATTCTTAAATTGATTACCGTGTGTTGTTGTTATTTGCCCTTGACGTGCACGTGGAATCTGTTGCGGTACGATAATTTGGAATCGTTGATATTTCAACCGTGCACTGTTCGACACGTGCATGTCTCAGCGAAGCAGAGTGATGCATTTAAATTGATGACGGTGCTCACGATTTTCATTGATTAATCGTTACATCCCTAATGCAACAGGACACGATTTTGTTGTGACCCACCTCGCTTGCTAACACGTAGAGTTGCCCTTCCTTAACACGGTCCGTTCTCCTATAACGCGGTAGTATATAATGTAGGGTAGAGCACAGTCCGCGATAACACGTGAGAGATGCGTATGCAGCAGGCGCGTGGTCGCATCTAAAAAATATCCAGCAGCATCCCGCCTTGTTATAGGAGAACAGACTGTACCTGCGTACACGTCTTGCCGACCTCGCTACCCACGTGTCTGCCGTGAGCCTACCTACCCACGTGTCTGCCGTGAGTCTACCTACCCACGTGTCTGCCGTGAGTCTACCTACCCACGTGTCTGCCGTGAGTCGACCTACCCACGTGTCTGCCGTGAGTCTACCTACCCACGTGTCTGCCGTGAGTCTACCTACCCACGTGTCTGCCGTGAGTCTACCTACCCACGTGTCTGCCGTGAGTCGACCTACCCACGTGTCTGCCGTGAGTCTACCTACCCACGTGTCTGCCGTGAGTCTACCTACCCACGTGTCTGCCGTGAGTCGACCTACCCACGTGTCTGCCGTGAGTCTACCTACCCACGTGTCTGCCGTGAGTCGACCTACTCACGTGTCTGCCGTGAGTCTACCTACCCACGTGTCTGCCGTGAGTCGACCTACCCACGTGTCTGCCGTGAGTCTACCTACCCACGTGTCTGCCGTGAGTCGACCTACTCACGTGTCTGCCGTGAGTCGACCTACCCACGTGTCTGCCGTGAGTCGACCTACCCACGTGTCTGCCGTGAGTCTACCTACCCACGTGTCTGCCGTGAGTCTACCTACCCACGTGTCTGCCGTGAGTCGACCTACCCACGTGTCTGCCGTGAGTCTACCTACCCACGTGTCTGCCGTGAGTCGACCTACCCACGTGTCTGCCGTGAGTCTACCTACCCACGTGTCTGCCGTGAGTCGACCTACCCACGTGTCTGCCGTGAGTCGACCTACCCACGTGTCTGCCGTGAGTCTACCTACCCACGTGTCTGCCGTGAGTCGACCTACCCACGTGTCTGCCGTGAGTCTACCTACCCACGTGTCTGCTCGTCTAACACGTCTCTATCTGTCCACCTGCCTACCGACCTATGCACCTGAGGCGTTGGTTGCAGTGGGTTAGGGTTAGAGGTTAGGCTTAGGGTCATGTTGAGGCAATGAGGCTCTCAACATACTAACCAAACAGACACTACGCCAACCAAATCCTCACCGCTAACCTAACCCCAGATCCAACGTAGCCATCCAACTTCTTAACACTTAGATTCCATGCTTTGTTTGGGCACGCCGTCACGATTGCTATGACTACTATCAATAGGTTTATGCTTTCGGGACTGCGACAGAAACATGTCGTGTTAGTTTTATTCTTATGAATGATTTCAAATTCCATTGACAACAAAACAAATCTGACGACTGCGGGACATACACTGAGATCGTTGCTTGCCATTTGTGAACTCGTACAGCTTGTTATTTATACATGTTGTCATCATTGTTTCTGTAGTATTGTTATTATGTTATTACAATATTAGTGCTATCGTTGATCCATATGCCCAAGGGGAGTGAGAGAGGGGATGAAAGGTGGATTATCGTGTCATCTTTTGAACACCCTCCCACCCACCCCGGACGCAGCTGCAAAGATTCGGTTTGATTCCAAAACCGGTTCTGCTGATCCGTCGGTAAATCACGTGTGTGCATTTGATTTCGCATCATCATCCACAATCGTCATCGTCGTTGTCACCCAGCATCCCCTCTGCGATAGAGGATGAAATCTACTCGTACGATTATCTCGCGTGGTTGGTACATTTTAAATATCAATAATGATTTAAACGGATATATATGGGCTCGGAATGGGGAGCAGAAAAGAGATAGGGAGGGAGCCGTGATTGTTTGAATGCGGGTCATTTGTCGGACGGGGAGGTTAATACGTGGTGATCCTATCCATTCTGATTCTCACAATGAAGTCGCTTTAAAAGGTTTTTGAATCACTCCCCCTTCTCTCCTTTGAGCTGAAATCAACACGTGTATGAATAGCGTCGTCGCTGTTATGTGTCCCTCTCCCCACCCACTTCTCTCTACCCACTTCTCTCTACCCACACACAAGATACAAAGGTCCGCCGATGTCCATTAACAGGCTGTTGCGCCAAGTGTTGTTGTTAGCGAGCATCTATTAAGGCCGGAAGAGGCACCACAAGAGGGGGTGGTGGTGGTATGGCCAATCGCCACGCCAGTCGCCCTTTTTCTTCCCAGTGTGGCGATGTTTTCACACACCGCACTAAGTGCTTATCTTAGGCTGAGTCGACCTAGGGGAGGCCCAGGAACGGTTGAGATAATCATCCCTTGCGTTGGCCGTGAGCGAGATCCGAAAACTCGGGTCGCAGCGCTCCCCCATGCACACACACACGCGCACTGGCAGTGCACAGCGCGCTCACCGCTACACGTCCACTTACACGCGTACACTCACCGCTCGTGCACCGACGTGCAACTACGAGACACTAGCAGGCGGGCACCTATTGAGTCTTTGCCCGTGTGCCCTCCATGTCGAGCTAAATCTTGCAGGGGGCCGGGGGAGTGCTTGTTTGCTGCTGCTGGTGATGGTCGTGAGCGACTGGCACGTGGTTAGTAGGGCTTGTGGAGAGCCGGGTGGAGAGGAGTCGCTGTCGTGTTTGACACCTGTGAACGGATGCCCCATGAAAGGTGCGGCGTGTTGCCATTGGGTTGCATCAAGTTTGCTCTGCTATGTGTCGCATTGCGTTTCTCTGTGTTACATCGAATCCCCCTGATGCATTGCGTTAAATCTGTGGTGCGTTAAATACCCCCTCGCCCCCCACTTCGCCAACAGAAAGTTGTGCGCGCGTGACGCTCTAAACCCCAGTACTGAAATGTACATGCTTTGTAAAATGGAGTAGGGGCTGTTAGGCTACGTAGTAGACCTAGCCATACTTGTATCCCTAACCATACTAGCCATCCAGATCCTGCCTCTAACTGTAACTGACCAAGCACACGAGCCAACCTGACCCTAGCCCAGGGGTCGGCAACCAAAATAACAAGAAGAGCCATTTCTTTCCAATTCGGTACAAAATTCAGTATTTCAAGAGCCGCAATGCATCTGAGTACATACTGTACATACGTACATATCGTCAAGAAGCAGCCCGTAAAGAGCCGCATGCGGCTCCGGAGCCGTAGGTTGCCGACCCCTGCCCTAGCCCCTACTACTTCTAATGACACTAACCCACCAGGCCCAACCCTTCTTGTAGGTCTGAACCACATCGTCCAGTCACGCTCTAACAATAACTCTAGTCGCGTTGTGTGTCCATATATCCTCTAACACCCTTTCCATAACCCCTAAACAGAGCCGGCCAATTGGATGCTGTCTCTTTACCACCTTAATCCTTGTCACTGTTCACTGTTTACAGCGACGTGCGCAAGCACACGCGTGGCTCGTGATGAGATTTGTCAATATCGGTGCGAACTGTGCACAAGTGCAGTGTAAAGAACATTACACACACACACACGGGCACGTGCTCACACACACTATAGATGCATTACCCCTTCATTATGTACCTAGTCCGTACAGCACCGCGGTCTCAAATGATGTTCACTCTTTCTGCGTCCGTTCACACTGGAGAGAGAGAGAGAGAGAGTTGCGGAACAGATTGTGTCCATTGTGTTGATGTGATGTAAATTGCACAACGTAAGTGTGATTTACATAAACATTATGGGGCGTGTATTGGATGGGTCAGCGGTGCCATATCGAATGAGACGAGGGTTCTTCATCGGACGTGATGTATTGAATGAAACGAGAGCTATAAGAGTGGTGCTTTATCCGATGACAACAATGGTTCTGTATCGAAGGGGTCAGCTGTTCTTATGTTGCACGAGGGCATGGTTCTGTTTCTGAGGTTCTGTTTCGGATGATACAGGAGTTCTGTAGTCATGGTTCTTGATCATATGAGCTAATGGTTCTTGTGTATCGGATTGTATGACGATTCTTTACCGGATGAGATGTAGCTTCTCGTGTATTGGTTGAGAGGATGATTCTGTAACACATGGGACGAATGTTGTATATCCAACGTGTCAAAGAGTGTCTCTAGTTGAGTCACGGCATTAAAAAAAAATGCAGTCATCTTGTATACAAGGAAACATCGAGTCATTGTATACTCGGTTAAGAATGTGATAGTTGGCAATCGCGCGATGCTATACCCACAACTGCAGAAACTTGTGACGTTAGTCGTCGCGTCTTGGGTGCGTCTCTTCTGCGCTCTTCGTTTGCCAGCTGCCTTCTGCTTGTTGGACACGCGACACGTATTCAAGTAAACGCGACGCTTTGAAAATCAATTGTACGGATAAAAGAAAATTCTACCTTTGAAAAAAAAAAACTTTATCAGTGTCGCAAGTTTGACTTGCGGAATAAATGAACGTAGGGTCGCGGTCAACAAAGTTCACGAGGAGAAATATTGTATCTGTCTTAAGCGGAGAGAGATTATGGGAGCAGTGGCGCAGTGGTTAGCGCGCTCCTCAAACGAAACCCGGATTATTGCAATTTGATATCGCAGCATAGGCTAACACCAGTGGCGCCGTGCTATCCGAACTGGTCTTGGGCCATTCTCAGGAGCAACTCGGACTAACCGGGCGTGGTGAAGTATGGTCAAACAACCACCAGCAGTGGATTGGCAAAGAGCTGTGAAATGTACTGTACATTGTAAGTAGAGTAGTAATAAATCAAAAAAAGTCTTATTGTAAACTAGGGGTTGGTAACGATTAACGATGACCCACGATTCGGTATCACGAGTCGAGTATTTGTATTTGTTCTCTTAAGGGTGCCGTGTAGAATCTGTAGCAAATGAAAACAATAAATTTGCAGCCCTAAAATAAACGATGCCCCCTTCTAACACGAGGGAAGGGTCTGCGCCAGAGGGAACTAGACGAGACATGGTGTGTGTGTGTGTGTTGGCCTCCTCTGACACACTGGTCCATCCGTCTTATGATGTAGTATCTGTGTGATAAAAAAACTTAACGCGCACAAATTATCACTACTCGATTCTTAGCCGCGCAATTCGATGCACGCATCTATGAGCGATACCCACGATTTAAATTCAATGTGCACATTGCCTAAGCCCAATGTGTGTGTGTACGCGCGTCTTGTATATATGCTGTAGTAAAAAAAAACTACTGCAGCCGATCAGTGATGTTTGGATGTCGTGGGACGCGGTGGTTATCGGGCGCGTTTAGCTAATGGACCCGCACGTCATCATCATCATCATACTCATCATCATCATACTCATCATCATCATCATACTCATCATCATCATACTCATCATCATCATACATCATCATACCCATCATCATCATACATCATCATATTCATCATCATACTCATCATCATCATCATACTCATCATCATCATCATACTCATCATCATCATCATACTCATCATCATCATCATACTCATCATCATCATACATCATCATACTCATCATCATCATCATACATAAACTCATAACCAGCACGCACAAAGTCTCGGTTTTAATGGCAACCGGCGCGATCTACGTGACGCAGGTGTGGGGGGTGTACCAATCATCTGTAGCCGTGCATCGACTCGGGTGTGTATTCGAGACGGAGAAGAGCCGTACACATGTAGGATAGTCGCTAACTGGAGATTGAGAACCCGTGGACTGGGAGTAGGGTTTGGGTCATGGCGAGCGATTGGTTGCGGCAGCATTTCTCCAAACGAGCAGCGGTTCCCCACTTCATACGGTGCTATCATTTGCTACTGTGAGCACAAGCGGAGAGCGAGAGGCGCGGCGTGTAGTGTCAATTTAGACGTGGCCGCTACGAGGTCAGGCTGGAGGCAAGGGAGGGGGAAGTTTGGTGGCTTCCTGGATTCCATCCTCCCCCTCCCCCCGCAGTAAACTATCGCGAGTTTTGCATCACAATCTGAAGACATCGCGGCTGTGAATCGTGGACTTCAATGAATCTGTGCAAGACGCCACGTGCCAGACGCCTGTGAAGCCCCCGAGTGTGGTGACGTGGTTCTTGCCTCTGTTCTCTATCAATTAAAACTATCAAGACACATCTTCTTGGTTCTTTCGGTAAAGTCACGTAGAAGGGAAGTAATAAAATAATAAAAATAAAACATAATAAAAAAATATAATATAATAAAATAATATAATAATATTATAATATTATTTTATTATTTCCCTTCTACGTGACTTTACCGAAAGAACCAAGAAGATGAATCCCTGCAGTCACGAAACCTTTAAATCGAAAAATATCAGGAGATAGTAGGGGGCTGCGGGGATTTCGGGGGGTGATGGCCTTTGCTAAATTGTGACAGGGAAAGTGAGTGGTTGGTGAAATGTGATAATAAGAAAGTTCAGCTTTGACATGCTGAAGTATTGGAAAGGGTAGAGTTCAAGGTGCAGCCCTGAATGTCTTGCTCGCACCAGCTGCTGTGTGGAAGGGCCTTCAGTAGAGGAAGCTCTGTCTAGAGAACCCGTGTCAGAAGATACTTTGACCGGATTCTTCCACGCACGTCCAGGCGTCTTGGAAGAGGAATACTTATTAAGCGCCGTATAAACTGAAATGCTTACCAAGTCGGGGGAGTGGTGGGCATAATGGCTAGCTGTGCTATGGCCAGCCACAACTGTACACGAACAAGCCCTCCATACCATGGAGATGAGGATGCTCAGATGGAGCCTCGGACTGATTCGATGGGATCGTGTCATGAACGAAGACGTTCGGAAGCGACTTGGTGTGGCCCCCATTGCGGACAAGATGCTTGAGGCAAGGCTTCGGTGGTACGGCCACGTGATGCGAAGTGAAGAGTCATCAGTGGCCAAGACTGCCGTGCGTATCGAGCCAGAGGGCCGCCGTCCACGCGGACGTCCGAAGAAGCGATGGATGATGGATCGAATAAAGGAAGACATAAAGACGGTCAACGCATCCCCTGAAGATGCCCTGGAGCGAGCCAAATGGAGAAGACAATGCCGAAAAGCGGACCCTGCGCCACAGCGGGAACAACGCTAGGAAGAGGAAGAAGTGCTATAGAACCCGGCGACCCAAGTTCGTGTTAAGCCACGGCAACATCGGCGGCGAGTCATGTCTTGGCTGTTCCTTGACCCCCGGTCACCCTTTACCAACGCGCGCTGTCACCAGCGTGGTGAAGTATGGTCAAACAATCTCGACTGACGTGGGAGGGGGGGGGGGGTGACAGACGGACAGTACATTCTAAATTGTGTTACGTTATTAAATGTAACATCAACTACTGGAGATAAATAGAGAATGTGTTTTTTTTGTATTACACAGATTAATGATTTAGTCTTGTATTGATGTATCTCACATACGCTCTGTATACATCTTAGATTACATGTTTCTAACCACATCCCAAAGTCAACTTTGCACAATCCACTGCCATTTTGTAAAATATTATCTTGCGCATGGCTACTGCACACAGCATACAGGTTTGTGTTTTTAATCTCTGCGGAAAGTTTCGGAGAACTTACAATTGTAAACGCTTTGTTTTCCTGCATGCATGGGCCTATTCACATTGACAGGAATTAAATTGGCCTAAAAGCATTAACGAGAATCTCTTTGATTGAAACCACCATGTGGTAAGGTTATGTCGACCTAAACGTGTCGAATTAACGTTTCCTCTTTCGAGATATGTTAATCAATTTTCGTCTCGACTTAATGAAAATGAAACCTTTTCAACAAACTAAACTGTGTATTTTACCAGGTAAGGCCCACTGAGCCATATTGCCCCTTTTCAGAAGCGACCTGGCCACAAATTATTGCCAAATGAAGTGGCTTATCGAGTGGGAATGTATAGCAGCTAAACATTCTAAACGCATTTTTCTAAATGTGGAGGGAAGAAAGCCGGAGGACCCGCAGAAAAATGCACGTGATCATGGGGAGAACATGCAAACTAGAAATATGCAGGCGTTAGGGTCGGACCCACGACCTCCTGTATACCAGGTGAGGTAGTTAACATCTCCTAGCCACCGTGATGATGATGAGAGAGAGAGAGACACACAGACTCCAAATATACAGCAGCAGGCGTCAGGGTCGGGATCGAACCCACGACCTCCTGTATACCAGGCGAGGTAGTTAGCATCTCCTAGCCACCGTGATGATGATGAGAGAGAGAGAGAGAGACACACAGACTCCAAATATACAGCAGCAGGCGTCAGGGTCGGGATCGAACCCACGACCTCCTGTATACCAGGCGAGGTAGTTAACATCTCCTAGCCACCGTGATGATGATGAGAGAGAGAGACACACACAGACTCCAAATATACAGCAGCAGGCGTCAGGGTCGGGATCTAACCCACGACCTCCTGTATACCAGGCGAGGTAGTTAACATCTCCTAGCCACCGTGATGATGATGAGAGAGAGACACACACACAGACTCCAAATATACAGCAGCAGGCGTTAGGGTCGGGATGGAATCCACGAGCTCCTGTATACCAGGCGAGGTAGTTAACATCTCCTAGCCACCGTGGCGAGATATTACCCGTGTGTACGCCGCCACGGGAAGGGGAGTCGAGTGAAGGGTGTAATGTATGGAAAAAAAGAAAGGATCGGAAAAGGGATACTGGGACGGAAATCTCCAAAATGGACAAGGGGAGGGCACGGCTCAAGATGAGCAGCAGGAAGGAATAAGGTGTGCGGGAGAATGAATGACCAGGCTAATATGTCGGCGGTGAGAGGGTGATGATAAGTGGGAAGGGAAGGCGCAAGCCGAAGTTAAGCTGCACGGGGCAGAGTGTGTTTTCACACGGGGCGGGCAGAGGGGAGGAAGTCAGAGTGGGAGTGGCTACAGAAGGCACGTGACTTACGAACTGCTGGACTTGGGAAAATCCCTCCAAACATTTATTTCCCAAAGTTTACATTCACCATTGCTCAATGCGAGCAATGTACTCACTCACTCCGTGTATCTATTAGAACTTTGACGGTGCTGTTTGTCACTGGCCGCTTAACATTTTGTGCATGGAGGAGGGGCGGGGGTGCACTCAGCAAAAAAGTCACGTGGTCAGCCTCACGTGGTCAGCCTCACATCGTCAATCTTCCCCCCCCCCCCCTAACAAATATTGCACCCACCCCTCCATCTATTATCGGTCTAAATCACTATAACAACACCTGCGTAATTGTAACAAACTCGCCTCGCACTGCGGCACACACGCCGACAATGGTCGCAAAGTCACGCCATGAATGCAGTACACTTAACAAGAACCCCACGCATTGTGCGGCAATGAAAGGGGGCATTTAGAACTATTCAGCACATCCCCACCCGCCCCCCAAATCCCTCTTCCCCCACCCCGCCCCCTCTGTACACACATACACTCACCCACTCGCCAACACCACCACCACCCCCCCCAAACAAAAGCGAGATGCAAATATTTGAAACAAGTACACAGACTGAGTGTATCGAGCGTTCATCGCGGGCCCTTGACACGGTTGAGTCTGGCCGTGTTAATTAAATGCCAGTTTTCACAACGGCGGCGCTCAAAAGGGGATCATGTAAGGTTAATTAAACGCCTTTGTTACCGGGACTCAATGCCCGGACTACATTAATCCCAATGTTATTAAGGCGGGCGAGCGCTGTCCATAGTAGCTGCCAAGCTACCGCTCCATGAGACGGAGAGAGGAGCGAGCGCCCGAGATTTTATTGAATTATGTTTCCGAAATTATTAAAATTGAAATTTAATGGCAGAAATAAAATAAATATTGCCCTCTTTGTCCATCTACTGCGAGATTAAAGCGTCGCCCAGACCGTGTCATTCATATCGGGGGAGGGAGGATAGGGGTTGTTTGGCTATACTTTACCACGCTGGTCGCTTGGCCAAGTTAGTTTTTGATGTCCCGATTACGCTGTGTAACATTTTTTGGTTTGTTCCTGGGTAGTAAATGTTATTTCCTAATTGCTCATGTCTTAAAAGTACAGAAAATGGCTATTACTCCCCACAAACTTTGCTTTTGTGACCAGGACAGTGATATTTAAAAATTTACCTATTTTACAGAACATTCCAGATAGATTCAGTGCTGAGTAAACTAGGAGTAACTTCTATAACATACTAGAACTTTCCAGTAATATAAATAGTATAAATACAGGGGCCTTAAGCCCACCAGTTTAGTTCCAGCTGCCTAAGTGGATACATATCTGCATTTTACTGAGATGGCATCTAGAGGCTGTAAGCATCCGGCAGACGCATTTTGCTATGTCTGCGGACAATTGATCAAGATGAGGGCGAAAAGGTACTCTGTGGAAGCATCTGCTAAGATGTGTGAGGCCTACAGGGCATATTTCGGCATGCCTGTCGGGGATCAAGACAAATCCTGGTCACTTCATTTCACCTGCAAGCAATGCAAAAAAACTCTGGAAGGTAAAATGGACAATTGTTGCTCGGAATTTTGTTATAAACTCTGTTTAAAAAAATGTAATTGTAAAAGTTTTTAATTTTAAAATGTTTTACAATTATCAATGTTATTAAAAAAAGATATACATGAAAAATGTTGCGAGAATTTCTGACACATTAGTCATGGGTGAAATAAATGTATTTTTGTAGGACGGTATAGAGGGGAAAAGAGAGCCATGAAGTTCGCTATTCCAAGAATTTGGCGGGAACCCACTGACCACTCAAGCAACTGCTACTTCTGCATGGTGGACCCTTCCAAACGTCGGACTGGCAAGAATGCACCTGCTATCACGTATCCGGACCTTCCTTCATCCATCGCCCCGGTGCCACACTGCCATGAGCTCCCCGTACCCACTCCTCTGGGGAGAGAGCAGCCTTCTTTAGAAGAGAGCAGCAAGTCAGAGAGCGAGGAAGACGTTGTAGATCCAGATGACAATTTCAGAGTGGATCTGAGAAGAGAACCCCATACTACCCCAACCAAAAAGACCTCAACGACTTGATCAGAGATATTGGTCTCACTAAGTCCAATGCCGAGCTTTTGACGTCTCGGCTCAAGCAGTGGAACTTGTTGGATAAAAGTGTGCAAGTCGCAGATCAGAGGAAGCGTCAACAACCTTTTTGCAGCTTCTTTACCCGTCAACATGGGCTCTGCTTCTGCCACAATGTGACCAGTATGTTCGAGGCAATCGAAATCGCCTGTAACCAGAATGAGTGGCGCCTCTTCACTGACAACTCATCAAGGAGCCTCAAAGCCGTGCTGCTCCATAATGGTAACAAGTACCCGTCTCTTCCCCTGGCTCACTCGGTGCACCTCAAAGAGGTTTACAACAGAATCAAGACCTTGCTCGACGCCTTGAAGTATGATGAGTATGGCTGGGAGGTCATCGGAGACTTCAAAATGGTGGAATTCCTCATGGGTCTCCAAGGCGGTTTTACCAAGTTTCCCTGCTATCTTTGCCTTTGGGACAGCAGGGACACCAAGGCGCGCTACCACAGGTGGGACTGGCCACAGCGGACCGAGTTCTCTGTGGGGAGGAACAACGTCAAGTGGGAGCCACTGGTGGACCCCTGGAAGGTGCTGATACCACCACCGCACATCAAATTGGGCCTTATGAAACAATTTGTCAGAGCTATAGATAAGGAGTCGGCAGCCTTCAAGTACCTTCAAGACTTCTTCATGGAGCTGTATGTGCCAAAGGTCAAAGCCGGTGTCTTCGTCGGACCACAGATAAAGAAGATCCTGGAGTGCAATGAATTCCCCAAGAAGCTCACTAGTAAGGAGAAAGCGGCTTGGAACAGCTTTGTCGCAGTGGTTCGTGGCTTCCTGGGCAATCACAAGGTCGAAAACTACGTAGAGCTGGTTGAGACTGATGAAGAACTACGGCGCAATGGGCTGTAGGATGTCCCTCAAAGTCCATATCCTTGATGCTCATCTTGATAAATTCAAGAACATGGGAGCGTACTCGGAGGAGCAAGGCGAGCGCTTCCACCAGGATATACTGGACTTTGAACGCTGCTACCAAGGACAGTATAACGAGAACATGATGGGAGACTACATTTGGGGGCTGATTCGTGAATGTGATTTACAGTATAATCGTAAATCTCAATAAACTACTCACTTCTAAATATTTTGTAGTAATTGTTGTATTACTTTAGTATGAAGACATGTTAATTTTGATTCCTATGTTGGGTTTTTTCTGACTTTACGTGAACGAAAAGACACATTCGCCCGTTTTCTCATTGAAAATCGTTACAATTCAAAATATCACTGTCCTGGTCACAAAAGCAAAGTTTGTGGGGAATAATAGCCATTTTCTCTACTTTTTAGGCATAAGCAATTACGAAATAACACTTAATATCCAGGAAAAAAAATTGTGTGACATCGTGTTATCACTCTTCACTGATGGTTAGCTGTGATCGGGAATAGAACTTCGGGTGCTTAGTGCAATGCGCTCACCACGACACCATGCCCCCCCGCCCCGCGCCCCCCCCCACCTCCCCCACTTGTAATGGGTTTCACCTAGGTCGACTCGGCATCAAAAGAGTACCTGTTGCAGTGTGAAACATCACTGGGGGAGACAACAACGGGCAGGCGAGGTTCTGGCCACACCACTGCCTCTTGCGCTTTTTTCAGTCTCGACACGAACTCGCGACTCGCCCCGACAGTCTATGTAGACTATTCTGGTGTGTGTGTGTGTTTGTGTGTAACTGTGTGTGTGTGTGCCTGACTGTGTGTGTGTGTAACTGGGTGTTGTGTGTGTGTAATTGTGCGTGTGTAACTGTGTGTGTGTGTAATTGTGCGTGTATAACTGTGTGTGTGTGTAACTGGGTGTGTGTGTGTGTAACTGGGTGTGTGTGTGTGTAACTGTGTGTGTGCGTATGTGTAACTGGGTGTTGTGTGCGTGTGTGTGACTGGGTGTTGTGTGTGTGTGTGTAACTGTGTGTGTGTGTGTACCTGGGTGTGTGTGTGTGCGTAACTGGGTGTTGTGTGGTGTGTGTGTGTGTGTAACTGGGTGTTGTGTGTGTGTAACTGTGTTGTGTGTGTGTGTGCGAACGGCACGCGGCGGATTTCACGCGATAATGGAGAAAAATAATGACCACTTGTGGGTGTGCGGCTCGCGTGCGCGTGTGTGCACGTGCGTTTGTAAAACACACACGGATGTGCAGGGGGGGGGGGGTTAGGGGAGCAGTCGTGTAATGGTTTGCGCGCTGCGCTACGAACCCGGGGACTTGAGTTCGATTCCCGCTCACGACCAACACGAGTGACGATTGTCTGAACCGGTCCTGGGCCTCCCCTAGGTCGATTCGGCCTCAAATGAGTATCTGGTGTGGTGTGTAAACATCGCCACTAGGGAGACAAAGGTGGCCGGGCGTGATGCTGGCCACCCACCCTCTCGCATGCCGTGCCGGCCTTCATAGGTGCTCGCTAACAGCACTTGCCCCAACAGTATGTTAAGGCTATACGGGGGATCTTTGTCTTTTTTACGTAGTGGGTTAACGCGCGGCGCTACTAACCCGGCCAGGCTCTAGTTCCATTCTCGCTCACGACCACCAACACCGGTGACGATTCTCTGAACTGGTCCTGGGCCTCCCCTAGGTTTACTCAGCCTCAAATGAGTACCTGGTTGCGGTGTATTAACATCGGCGCTTGGGATACGAAGGCGGTCAGGCGTGCTGTTAACAGCACGTGCCTCAACAGTCTGTTAAGGGGCCGTCCATAAATGACGTCACGCACCTGGTGGGGGGGGGGGGTGAGAAAAGTGACGTCACGTAAAAATGCGCAACTTTAAATAAATATAGACAACACGTTCTACTTAATTAAATAGACTTTTTAATAAATGTTTTCTCCTACAACATCAGAGTGCAGCGCCACATTAAATACGCACTACAATGACAATAGTTTAAAGCGATTTGAAGCATGTTTTATTTCCAAAATGGAAATATGGTTTGTGACGTCATATTTGAGGGGGGGGGGGCTGACTTTTTGTGACGCCGTGTGACGAGGGGAGGGGGGATCAAATCGTCCAAAATCGCCTGACGTCATTTATGGACGGCCCCTAAATGCTATATAGGGGATCTTTGTCTGTGTCTGTATGTCTGTACGTGTAATTTACCTGTGTGTGTGTTGTGTGTATATGTGTCGGTGTGCGTGTGTGTCTCTGCTCGGTCAATATCGCACTGCGTTACAAACCTGGTGACATGGGCGAACATCAGTCAGGTCGCGAGCTTTGTCTGGCTGTTCAGCGAGCTGGGAGCGAAACGTCAGACATCGTGTCGAACAACTCGCGAGAGCTGTTCCCTGAACTGTTAGCGATGCTGCTGTGTTGGCAGTGGTGCACAATCACCAACAACAACAACAACACAAAGTCGATCTAGATCTGACGTTTTCGTGACTTGCAGGGTAAGGTCACGTGGGTAGAAAATAAAATAACGTGAATGAAATGAAATCGCGACGTTTCGAACGCGTCCGTCACCAGGCGGGTGCCTTCGTCAGCAGTTGTTTCTTACCGTGGTTGTTCTCACCTGACGACGGACGCTTGCTTGCGTTGCGTTCGAAACGTCGCGATTTAATTTCATTCAGATTATTTTATTTTTTACCCACGTGACTTTTACCGAAAGAACCAACGAGTAACAAAGAGTCAACACATCCGTCGATAACACTGCCCTAAAGAGACGGAAAGTAAATACATTTATTAGGCGACCTTTCGGGAAAAGGCCCTTCTAGATGGCACATTTATTATATTTATTATATTTACGTGCTATCTAGAAGGGCCATTTCATAGCACATATATGTGTTTTGAATATGCTGCGGCTATGCCCACGTCCGGCCGCCTTTGTCTCCCCAGTGCTGTTTAAGTCTTCATAGCACAGATGTGTCTGAATCAGGGCCATTTCCAGAAACGTCGCCTATTAAGTAGTAGGCCAACATCATCACTTTCCCCAACAGTCTTCGTAGCCTTCACACAGAAAGGGGGGGGGATTTGTATTTGTTGTTGTGTTGTCTTTTACATCCCTGTGTGTGTGTGCGTGCGCATCTGCGCTGCGTGCACCTGTGCGTGTGTGTGCGTGTGTGTGCGTGTACATCTGAGCGCGCGCGCATGTGTGTTCGTGTGTGTGTGCGTGCGTGCATCTGTGTGTGTGTTCGCGTGTGCATCTGTGTGTGTGCATCGGTGTGTGTGTGTGCATCTGTGTGTGTGTGTGCATCTGTGTGTGTTCGTGCATCTGTGTTCGTGTGTGTGTGTGTGTGTGCGTGCATCTGTGTGTGTGTGTTCGTGTGTGCATCTGTGTGTGCATCTGTGTGTGTGTTCGTGTGTGCATCTGTGTGTGTGTGTGTGTTCGCGTGTGCATCTATGTGTGTGTGTGTTCGTGTGTGCATCTGTGTGTTCGTGTTTGCATCTGTGTGTGTGTGTGTTCGCGTGTGCATCTGTGTGTGTGTGATCGCGTGTGCATCTGTGTGTGTGTGTTCGCGTGTGCGGCTACGTGAAATGTCACTCGTGCCGAGCCATTCGTCACTCGGCTGTCCGCTCCGCTCCGCACACGCGACCCGAGACACGGGAGACGAGGAGGAGACATCGCGTGAACTGGGGGGGGGGGGGGGGGGTGATGGCTGAACGTGGGTGGGAGATGAACGCGAGATGAGCTTAGTTTATGTATCGTTCATTTGCCCTCATTTGCATTTTAATTCGATCCGCGCGCGGTCCTCCGCCCCCTTGCACACGCGCGCAGCAAACAGTCGCGGGGGAAGGTGCGTGCACTCTGCATGCAACGACCGCAGTCGTAATACAACACGCTATGTCTGTGGGGACATATACGTATCGTACAAATAATGTACACACAAACACAAAGAGCTCCCTCCCCCCGCCTCTTCCTATATCGTCTTAGTAGACTGTTGAGGCCTGTGGCTGTGTTGTTGTCGAGCACTTATGAATACCGGGACGGCGGACCCGAAGGTTTGGGTGGCCAGAACCACGCACAGCCACCTTTGTCTCTCTCCCCAGGGCTGATATTTACAAACCAGATACACATTTAAGCCTGAGTCGACGTAGGGGGGGGGGGGGACAGTACAGAGGTCGCAAACGGGTTTTGATTCCTTACCCGTACCCGTACCCGGCCGCACCAGGGTCGCAAACGGCTACCCGTACCCGGCTGGGTACGGGTAGCCGGGTATCGGGTAGTTTACGGGTATCGGGTACCCGGTTGCGACCTCTGGAACAGGATCGGATCAAATATTCATCACCGATGTTGGCCGTGAGCAGGGAATCGAACCCGGATCGCCGGGTTCGGACTGATCGCTCCACGATCGTTCCACGGTCCACACTCGTGCACAACCAGCTGCTGCCCAGCCTCAACCTCGTGGCGAAATGTTAACTACCTCGCCTGGTGTACAGGAGGTTGTCGTGGGTGCTGTATAGTCGGAGTCTCCATGTTGATCTCTCCCCGTGGTCGCGTGGATTTTTTTAAATCCGGGTCCTCCGGTTTTTCCACCCAGCATTGAGAATCAACATCACGCGTTTAGAGTAATTGGCTGCGGTACATTTCCACGTGATGAGCCGTCGCTCCGTTGGGCTATCATTTGTGGTGGCCCAGGTCTCTTCTGAAGAAGAGCAGTGGGGCCTTACCCGGTCAAATAAAATTAAACACCTTGCAGGTGGTGCACGGATATCTTGAGCTAAATAAATCACTGGTCAACAAAAAAAAACTTTTTTTTCTGGCCTGGACTTTTGCAGCTGTTTTAGACTAATTTCAGGGTGCTGATTCCAAATCTGATCTCAGATTTGCTCTATCACATCTCATTTTTATGCTATCGGCATACCCCATTTTCATTGATTTTACCCGAAATTAACTCTGTCACTTATGATTGCAAGTTGTTGCGAGTCAGTGACTGCTTTAGTGTTAAAATATGGTGCTGTATTTTTAGGATAGTGTGTTTTATAATATAATCTTATGTAGATATCCACATTTATTTAATATTTTTCTTCCGCAGTTTTTATTGAAAATGCAATATTTGATATCTCAAAAAAACCTGATGTGATAGACAAAAATCAGCACCCCAAAATTACCTT